>NC_136068.1:1222288069-1222926819 GCF_964261635.1 Lissotriton helveticus
TAAAGGTTGAGAAAAGCCTATTTTGTGCAAATACATTACCCTATAGATGATGCACACCATACTTAACAAGCATATACTGCTTATTTTGTTTATTTAAGATATGTCATAGCCTGTACTAATTGAGGATGCAATAAAGTTCAGTATTAAGGATCAATGAAAAAAAGAATCCTCAGGCTGTTGTGTCATTTATGAAATGCTAGATTATGGACAAGCCAGACAAAAACATCCATTTGTGTGTTTTAAAAAAAGTTTACTTAATTTACAAGAAAACGTGCATCAAATAGCAATGTTTTGGTGCATTAAAACAATGGGGTATAGACTATACAATATAAGTTAAATATTACCTATCATGAAAAACTAAGAAGAATATACAAGACAATGAAAAAACAGCAACATATTAAAGCTTTTGTTTTTACTTTAATAAGAGTATTTTCGTACTATGGGGAAAAAATATAAAGGAAAAATATCAAACAATATAACAGAAGCAGAACTGCAAAGACCGTAATAAAATAAGTAAGAGAATGTAGCATCAAATTGTATAGAAGGGAATTTGTGAAGTAATTTAATAACAAAGGAAATAAGTACTAAAGGATAGGCAATATATGATGAAGGCGGTTTAAAATTCACTGATGTAACAGTAGGCATATGACATTTTTTTTTACAAATATTGTTTAAATAGTTTGTTACTGTGAGTCAAAATAGCAATAGCAGTGGAACCCACAAAAGCGCTGCCTTATCTTTGATGATAGCAAACTGCAAATAGCCTAGCTTTAAATTAAATATTCAAAGAGCAATTGAAGTTGATTGGAACATGTTGGGAAGCAACGGCTACTAAAAGTTCTAACAACTTATTACGAAATAGGTTTCTAACATCGGTATCAGCAGGACTATCAAGAAATATGTCAGGGATACTAAAAGGGAATGAAGTATTGAAAGCTATCCTTATAGGGTGCCTTACTTTATGCCAGAAGAATACCTTATGGGGACACCCCAATGCTCATAAAAGCTTCAAGGAACTAGTAAATAAATCAGTAAATATACTGTCCATTGGGGAAGACAAAGCAGAACTAAAGGAGAGGGGGGCCCATGGCTGGTTTGTCATTAATAGCTATTCCAGGTGCCCACCACAAACGTACTTTGGCATAGGTTTTTCGAGAGCAGTGAAGGAGAAATCCCTGCATCTGAGTAAGTATGGGCGAATTTTGCGGTACTGCGGTCCGCAAATTTGCGCGAAATCGCAAAAAAATCTGCGAATTCGCGGATTTTCCTGCGAACTGGTGGATTTTTTTGCAATTTGCACTGGAGCACTTTCTTCTGGCTAATCCAGTGAGTGCTACCTCGTTGGGTAAATGTATAGTGCTTTTCCTACACTGCAGCTGCGTAAAGGGCCAGATGATTTGTCTCCACTGACCATGTATGCCTGTAACTTTGCCACCGCGCCAAAAGGCTCCGAGGTCCCTTGAGTGAGCTGTCCATCATAGTTGGGACAGGGCGGGAAGACGTTTGATACCACTAGTGTGTGGTGCGGGGCCAAACGGGTGGGGCTTCTATGCGTCTCAACATGCCTCTTGTGTATAAAGGGTCAGAGAGCGAGCAGGGCAGCAGGTGAGGAGAAAGCAGCCTCCTGGTCACAGGAACTACACGGGGATTGTGCTCGAGAAACACATGGATTCAAAGACCTCCCTCGAGTATTACAGCTAATTTTCGATGGCAGATATGGGGTTAAAGCACACTTGCCCAGCCTCGACCGTGCTCACTAATGTTTTGGGCTGATTAAAACGTTACTGAATTTGAGCTTCAACTCGGGCACCTGCTATATCTGTAACTGCTTCCTGTTGAGGTTTAATTTTTGTGACAGGAGCCTCGTGCCAGAATGAATCCTGTCCTGCATATACCTGTGCAATACCTCTACTCAACTGGAGTACTTTCTACTGGCTAATCAGTAAGTGCTTCCTCGTTGGGTAAATGTATAGTGCTTTTCCTACACTGCAGCTGCGTAAAGGGCCAGAAGATTTGCCTCTAGTGACCGTGTGTGCCTGTAAATTTGGTCCCTTGAGTGAGCTGGCTATCAAAAAAAAAAAATCCGCCCGCGAGCGAATTTGCTGATTTTTGGCCCATACTTACATCTGAGACTGGGTATCCTACAAGCAATGCGACACCTTCCACAATGGAAATGGTCAGATACAACAACACAGTGTAGATTATGCGGTGAAGTCAAAGAAGAAGTACTACACTTATTTTGCATCTGCAAGGGTTTAGACAAAGAACCATCTGGACATCACGAGAGCGCCAGGAGGCGCCATAAAGCAGTGCTCTGCTCGGCGGAGCGCGGGGGACACTTAATTCCTTGGAGAGGGGAAGCGAGGAGGCCCCCACTGCAGCCGCCACCGCCAGGAGTCAATCCTTGTTGCCCACAGTGCCGCCGCCCCGGGACTACATCTCCTGGCAGCCTCAGCGGCAGCGCTGCATCTGGACATCACGAGAGCACCAGGAGGCGCCATAAAGCAGCGCTCTGCTCGGCGGAGCACGGGGGACACTTACTAACTTGGAGGGGGGAAGCGAGGAGGCCCCCACTGCAGCCGCCACCGCCAGGAGTCAATCCTTGTTGCCCACAGCGCCGCCGCCCCGGGACTACATCTCCCGGCAGCCTCAGCGGCGGCGCTGCATCTGGACATCACGAGAGCGCCAGGAGGCGCCATAAAGCAGCGCTCTGGTCGGCGGAGCGCGGGGGACACTTACTAACTTGGAGGGGGGAAGCGAGGAGGCCCCCACTGCAGCCGCCACCGCCAGGAGTCAATCCTTGTTGCCCACAGCGCCGCCGCCCCGGGACTACATCTGCCGGCAGCCTCAGCGGCGGCGCTGCATCTGGACATCACTAGAGCGCCAGGAGGCGCCATAAAGCAGCGCTCTGCTCGCCGGAGCGCGGGGGACACTTACTAACTTGGAGGGGGGAAGCGAGGAGGCCCCCACTGCAGCCGCCACCGCCAGGAGTCAATCCTTGTTGCCCACAGCGCCGCCGCCCCGGGACTACATCTGCCGGCAGCCTCAGCGGCGGCGCTGCATCTGGACATCACGAGAGCGCCAGGAGGCGCCATAAAGCAGCGCTCTGCTCGCCGGAGCGCGGGGGACACTTACTAACTTGGAGGGGGGAAGCGAGGAGGCCCCCACTGCAGCCGCCACCGCCAGGAGTCAATCCTTGTTGCCCACAGCGCCGCCACCCCGGGACTACATCTCCCGGCAGCCTCAGCGGCGGCGCTGCATCTGGACATCACGAGAGCGCCAGGAGGCGCCATAAAGCAGCGCTCTGCTCCGCCTCGCGGGACGCCGGGCGAAGCCCGGGCAAAGGGCGGGCCCTCTACGGCCCTCAAAGGCCAGAAGAGGACGGGACGGGCTACCCCACTTGACTTTTCGGTAAGAGGAGGTACTGAGTTGCTTCTTACCCATTGACTATTTTTGTTTACCATCACAGCAATTATGTCCCTCTGGGAGGAACTTAATGCCCTGTGTGGCACAAAGTACATTCCTGACGCATTAACCCCTCTTATTAAGGCCACTAACTTTGATATCTTTAATGATATCCCACGGGACCTAGCGTCGCCTTCTAATAAAGAACGCACACCACTAAACACACTGTCCCTGGATTCTAATACTAGCGGGAATCATGACTGTGACATTGTCAATAAGAACTACGTCACTACAAAAAATATGTGCACCAGTCCTACATCATCTCCCTCTAACCTAAGAACTTCAATGGAGGTCAAGGCTGCGGACAAAATAGACGACCCTGTGTTGCCCCCCCATCTGCCCCTTCTGGCCCAAATTGAGCAACTGCTATTATCCGTCATCTCACCATTGGTCACGAAAATTAACCAGCTGGGGGACAGGTTGACTAGCATTGAGGAAATCATTAAAAATAACTCTCCTCCATCTAATAAAATGGCAACAACTGTCTGCCCTAATCATCCCATCGCCCCCGTAAACCCTAAGTCTGTCACATGCAAGAATGGTGAAAATCAATTACAGCCTCTCAACTCACTTACCCCAACTGGCCCTAAAGCAATATTAACTTCTAAGCCATCAACTGATACAGGGGCCAGATCCACTCTGAGAAGAATGCCACACATTAATTTACCCCCCGAAGCCGCCCCATATGTAACTGTCCTCTCTGGTGTTCCCGCACTAAGTCAGGGAACACATGAATTACAACAGGATCTGCTAAATAAAGTCATTTTTTGGTTACAGAAAAATAGACCCTTGCCACCTGAGCTAGATGGTGGAATATTGAGTGTCAGGAGGGTGGGGTGGTTAGGTACGCTGCCCAAAGACATTGCGGGGGACCTGGTGCTTATTAAATTTAAGAACAGGAATGTTGTCCCCTACTTACGACTTTGTCAGTTCAAAGATAGTTGTGGCCCCATCTGCATCTGGGACTTGCACGATTTTTATCAGAGTCTCCCACACAGTCCCTTACAAACACCAACGGTAAGGAAATTCAACTTCAGGGGAAGAGGATCTTGCGCTCCTCATACAACTAATCTTCCAGCCTTTAATAGATCTGAACTTTTGGCCAGAAATTCCCCACATAGAGGCTACCAATGAGCTCGAGTTCATTTGATAGGGCAGTAAACAAATTACTGACAGAGGTTTGCCTGATGTTCTTCCCCGGCTTCTTAGCTTGCATGTGTGGCTCTTTTGTTTTTTAGACCTGTCTCACTGATATTGTAACGTTTCCATACTGATTAGCTGATCTGTTATACCCATTTAATTTTGTTTTTAACAGGCGATATTGCAATGAAATATTAAGGTGTTTGTATTTGTATTGTTGTTGCTTATATGATTTTTAAACTAAAATCGAATAAAGCTAATTTGATTGGATTTGATTTGACAAAGAACCAAGATCATTACTCAAACCGGTCCTAAATGAAATACAGATTCGAACATGCAGACAAGCAGTGAAAGCCTGCTTTGAAGGAGGAGATATCCAGCTAGCCTGCAGCCTTGTTCGCTTCATGAGCGCAGCAGGAACAAAACTAAATGCAACAGCTAAATGACTCAACGGACATAAACCTGCGATTATTTTTAACTGGAAAAGTTTTTACTGCAAAAGTCTAAATGAACTTTAACCTTCACGATAAAATCCTTAGTTTTAACATAGAGAGGATGGCATTCACTGTTTAAATTTACTGTGTTTTTTAGTTTTATCAACATAGTTTTATAAATTAGGGGATAGATAGTGCAGCATATGATGTCTGAAATCACTGAGTTACTTTAGATTTATTAACATGGTTTTATGACTTAGTGTTTTTTTATAGCTTGGTTGTAACTTTGCAATGGTTTTAGGTAATCAGGCAAATAAATAAATACATTTCAATTTCAACCAAAATGACATATGCAATAAATCACTATTGCGCTGATCACATGACCTGCAATTATTATTGGTGGTGCCCTGAGATAATTTATCAGACATTGAGGGAGTGATATAAAGTCTATTATAAATAAAAAGCAATGTGTGAGTCATATTGGATGCCCTAAGGCGTTAGTGGATTTTGAGCCAGATCTTCTCCCAAGAAGTAATTGGCCACATAAGACCAAAATCCATCTCCGCCAGTAGTGTGATTTTGGACTTGGTGAAAGAAATGTATAAACAAGAGAGGCTTTAGGATAAGAGGTTACGATTTGAGTCAATCCAATGGTAGGAGAGGATGATCTTTAAGAATAATCTAAGGAATAAAGAACAACCAAACTATAATAATAGAAGGGAAAACCTACACTAACATAAATAAGGTCATTGAAACCACAACTAAAATTGGGAAAAGAGACAGGATAATTATCCGGAAAGAGATCTATTAACTGCATAATTCATTGTTCTCTCCATGACTACCAGTAAATTGCTCTATTATTAAGTTAATAACTTTGTTATGCCAGAAGGACAGTTTAAGAAAATCCTTGCGAGAAGTGGTCCCTAAATGATGATAACCTTGAAGATGTATGTTTAAAAATGGAGGGAATCACAATAGACTGTGAGGAAAAGGAAATAGCCTCTTGAAAACAGAAAGCATTGAATACGTTTTTCTCAACATCAAGTCATAAAGACGAAAAAAGTGAAGCTACAAAAAGCAACCAAAAAGAAGCCTGACTGAAACCAAACGCCTTGTGATATTGACAAAAACCTTTGAAAAACAAATGTCCCTCTCATTTTACTTTAAATTTGCTCAAAGTGATTTGAGATTTTTTCTTCCACAAACAAAGCAGAGATAAGTGAATCAATCTTCTTAATGTGAATATGGGGAGTGTTTACTGGGATCATGAAAATGGTGTAAAGTATAATTGTTGTTGGACCTGGCCTGAGTGCTCTGTGCCAAGCTGTCAGGGGGTTAAGCACAGGTTAATTTGGGGTTTGCTAGTGCATTACCCTGACAAGAATTGTGGTTGCTGTTTGCCCAGGATTCAAACTCCCAGTCAAGCAATAACCCAATTTCTCACAGGTACCTTGCATAGCTGGGGAACTGACTTCGCTACAGCTCTGGCTACATTCTTTTCTGCAGCAGAAAATTCTCTTCAGCAGGACTTTCAACAACAGTATATAGCCTTGTGTAGTATTCTCTGACTACAGCCTGCAGCCTTATCCTGCTGGGTGAATCCAAACTCTGGAAAAATTCAAAGACTGGAGGTAAAAGTCTTCACTGGGCTTGATGAAGAACAGCACCGCATCAACAGTCTGAGAATCCAGCTTCTCCCACTTGGAGCTTTTCTCACTCTCTTCGATGGCTTCCCGGCATCGATGACTAATCCTCAGATATAACCTGGTGTCTTGTCCGCTGTAAGACTATCTTCTGAAGCCATGTTGGACCCAATCAAAGGCATGTATCTCACCCGTGCTCCATCATGGTCAGCCCTAACTTTTGACTTTAACCTAGTCTTGCACCACCAGATACCTGTGGTTGGCGCTTTAATCTTTTAGGTGGTCTTTTTCACGAAAAACTTTAAACATTCATATCGACAGTTCTGCTTATTTTTGTCATTCCTGGATCATTTTATTTAATACAATTTGCTCTATTTTTCTAATTTGGTGTGAAGAAATTATTTTGTTGTGCTTCCAACTTCTTTCTCTTTGTGTGCTGTATAAACACTTAAAGCATTGACTCTATGTTAAGCCTGACTGCTTCGTATTAAGCTACTAGAGCATGGGTCTTCACTAGCATTGTCCTGGGGGCTACAAATTCGGTCTGTCAAGTGACAGAGGGCCTCATCGATTCCAGAAAGGGGGTGGTCAAGATTTGGAGTAGGGTTATTGGCAAGGTGGGTGTAAGGGAAGCTAGGCGTATACATCTAGTGTATGACATTGCACAATGGGAAAGAAAAACTTGGGATTAATCCCGGCTTCTCCTCTTAACCAAACTGTGTGATCCTAGGTAATTATTTTATTTCAGCTTTGTCTCCATTTACTTCTATAACACATAAGGACCTCGAAATACAAGACTACATGATGTGGGCTGTACAAAGCCTTCTCCATTAATAAGCTATATGTTGATCATCTATAATAGAGTCCCCAGCCCCCAAAAGATGCACATGAGAACTGACTTGCCTCTTCGAACACTATTGGCATTGTTACCAGGGTTTAGAGAAGAATGAATGTTTCCTAAATCATGTTTGAAAACTATCACTTAAAAAAATACTTCTCAATGCACTGATAATCTTATGTACTAAAGTGAAACGGTTCTGCATGTTAATGAATTACCAGACTATCTTACTTTTGCTGCCTGATGTTTTTATAAATGATGGTGTTCCTAAAGTTAAGTGGTAAAGGAAACCCTAGTTACTTCCTTTCTTTAATTTCAATTAACTTTTAAATAAATGCTTGCTAGCTTATTTAATATATTTTTTATGTTTGTGCTGAGTGATGTCAACATTAGCCCAGTGCAGCCCTTGACCAGGGGGACACATAGAAAGGTCAGGAGGGCTGCTTGTGGCCCCCTGGGATGTTCTTGGAGTATCACTGTACTAGAGGGTTAAGCACAGGCTAACTTAGTGACTTTTGTGGTTCACCCTTACAATGATTGTGATTGTTGCCTAAATGGGGCTTCCACCCCCTCAACCAAATGCTTACATTGGGCAGGATCATCAACTAAATAGAATCCAAATGACCCCACCAGGACAAGAATAATGGATTCCAACTCAAAAGTAGTGTCTCAGATTTGGAAAGAATTTTCTCCAGAATTATGTGAACATTGATTGAGTCAGTGGACTCTATTAACAAGTAATGAAAAAAGAAGGGGCTATGACCCAAACAAAACAACCATATCCACAGAAAAGATACTCAGAGGAAGCAATAATAGGCAAGAAGGTCATATAACCATATGAAATAAAGAGCTGAACTACTGGGAAATGCATGAAGGAGGATAACTGTTTATGTCAAGAAGGCCCTGATGTTTCAGTTATCTCTCTCATATAGTTTTTTGTAAACTTCCTCAGATTTACAGGCTTGTCATAGGTTATAGTCTTGTCTTTATATGTGACCTTGGACACACATGGGGGAAACACCTGTAATAAGCCTCTAAAGAGTGAAAGGATGGACGAAGAGTGAGAATTTCCTTCCATTGCCAGTAAACCAAGCCTGTCTTCCATTTGAGAATTTAGCATAGTTGATGATAGTAGGTCAGCAAATTGAGGTTAAAAAGGAAGCAAAATTTAAACAGGGTTGTTTCCCCCTATCTCTTCTGGAGCACCATACTGACGTAGGCTATTACACCTATTGTTTTAATCTTCTGAAAGCCTTTTTTTTATAACACTACCTCTTTTTCCAACAAATTAATGTTGTGCATATAATCCTGATGGTTTCTCTGTTCAACTTCGGAAACCCTTCTTTCAGTGAGAAACCATTTTTCATATAAGCTATGGATGTGTTTATTAGTTTCCTCATCAAAAGGGACCAACACTCTAATTTCTTCAAGTAGTATTTCCATAGAAATGGGCGAAGATATTTTGTTGCATGAAGAAAGGTCTATCTTAAGCCTCTTGGTAGCAGAAGAGGTGGTAGGTGATTTTAAGGAGGAGAAACACAAGATAACAGGCTTAGCAATAGCAGGGGGTAACATCTCACTAGAACTTAAGTTAGCCACTATTGGTTTAAAACAAGACATCAAGCTTTGGGGCACAGATGCAAGCAGAGAAGATTTATTGTTTAGCTTCCTTATCAAATCCATGAAAAGTCAGTGAGATGCAATACATAACATATAAAGTGATCAAGGTGAAGTACAAAAAGTGGAGAAAACATTAACAAATATGCAGTATGAAATGAATAGCTCCAGAAAACGTATTCCAAAGTCAAGAACGACAGGCTGGAAGATAAATATTCAGCCTATATTATCTTGGATATAGGCGCAAGCAAAGGTACAAATGTATGTGCCTCAACTTTATTTCGAAATACGGAGTATTTTTACCCGTATCATGTTGATAACTAATATGGAGTCAGACTGCCAAGTACATTCTGTAAATTAAGGGCCTCATTTATGAGGCCTTGCGTCGGTTTTGCGCTTCCGATGCGTCACTTTTTGTGACGCATCGGCGGCGTAAAACATGCCTCCTGTTGCGCTCTATTTACAAAGTGATGTATCTAAGCAGATGCGTCACTTTGTAAACCCCTGCGCTACATTATACCTGCAACAGGTATAATGTATGCAGGGGGGGGCGTTTCCTCGCAAAAAGCTTCGTAGAAGTGACGCAGTGAAATCTATGAGATTTCACTGCGTCACTTCTAGGACACCGTTGCGTCAAAATCTTGCGCCTGCCTCACAGCAGGCGTAAGACTGACGCAAGCCCTTTCACATGGAGCTTGCCCCATGTGAAAGGAAGCATTGCTGGGTTTGCGTCATTTTTGTGACACACTCCAGCAATGCGTCACTTTTGCGCTTACAGATACAACAGAAATACTGATGTATCTGTAACTCCTTGCGACATGATGGTTCATACATTAAATATGACGCATCAGGTATGACGCAAGGAGTGCGCACTGAGAAGTGACGCATCGCTGCTTTCACGTAGCGATGCGTCATTTCTCATAAATGAGGCCCTAAGTATTCAGGTTAAAGCATGGAAAGATGCATGAATTAATGGCCCTAACCAAGAGTGGAGTGACTGAATTAGAATTAAAGCTCCATCACAGGAGGTCTGACAGGAGCACCAATGCGCTAAAAATGGCCTGTGCCTGTATCAAGAGTGATAGCTTTATTGAGACACAAGATGAGGGAAAGTTGGTATGGAGCTATCAAATTGGAAACCATCTTTGGTGACAGCCAAGCCACACACCCAGACATAAGAATACGCCTGAGTGTCATTAAATGTGTAATGTATGTTCTTCACCACTTACAGCTGTAGGCGATTGTAGATGGCCACCTCTCTGGGCCTTTCTACATGTGTCAATTCTGGACATATCTAGCTCCAGGCAAATATATCTAGATGATATATGAATCTCCAGGATATTTAGGAGGGTGATATTTGCTAAGTTTAGCATATTTTTGATTATTTGTCCTAGTAATTTCATAACAGTTGAAGTCCAGCTGCAAAAGAGGTAAAATGGCCAAATCAGTTATTGCATATAGCTGTTGATCCTAAAATTAATTGTCACTTGTACGGTTATTATCCTGAAAAACTTGTATACGTTTTCCTACATGAAATCACAGATAAATATGTTTTTTCTATCCGGTCCAAACAATTAATTCTTCATAATTATGTAAACAACAACTTCTGCAAACTAGACTTTCAGAAGGGACAAACACTCTTCGATGTTTACCCACTGTGACAACGCACACTTGCAATAGTACTCATTTCAACAAACCTGCAATTTCAAAGGATGCTTTACGCAAGCTCAAAATTTGACTAGCTCTAAAGAAGCCCTAGAGACCTTTGGAAATTAGTTTCACATCATGAACTCTTCCGTAGGGTATCTAAGTAAGTATGGAAGGCTGCAGAAGGAATGTGTGACATTGCACTAACTTCTCTTAAGCCTTGAGTACTACAAATCGGACACGCACCAACATTAATCTTAAATATACAACTTTTAGCATTCTCAGAAGAATGAAAGCTGACTTTGCCTTATCGGACATGTGAATGACACTCCCTCAGGCCTACGGTATCATAGGGCTGTTATGACTTTTTTCAGAAGTATGATCTTCAACAGTACGTATTTTATGAAACTGAAAGGTTAGAAAGATAGAGTTGACCCTGCCAGGTTGAAATCTTTGACCTAGGGGTCAGTGAGACATCTTACTGAAGAGATTCATGCATTGTCTTATATGGATTGCACTACTGATTATCAACACCAACTATATTGAGATAGAAGACTATGGAGGGACAACATATAAAAAGGTAAGTGCTTAAAGGGAAGCATGGATTTACTATTCCTAACTCCACATCTACAAACAGTGTAGATATACGTACCACACAGGTACATGTATGTGGAGTTAAGTATAGAAAATCTAGACTTACATAATTGTAGATATTTTGTTTTTGTATTCTCTCCTTGATATGATGTCCCATCCATATTGTGGTTTCAATATTTAGGGTGCACACCATTATCTTGATACCTAACACAGATTCACCATGAAATTTCTTGTTTTATTATCCCTATTGTGATACACCTTATTCTAGTAGAAAGGTTGCTAAATGATTAATTCCACTTGCATAGTTTGAACCTGGATCAGCTTGAACTTATATCGAGTGCCCTCAACAGAATGCATACCAAGAAAGAAGGGAATCTATAGAATTTCCATAACACTAGTGACATGCATGAATAGAAGCCTCCCTATCAGAACCTAAATTCCAAACACGTCTGTGCTAAAGCACACAGTTAATTTACATATATTGTGTGAAGGCCCCATTACACTGGCATAATTTAGAAATATTTCGGGCAAACCGTCAAAGATTTCCTGAAACACACCTTTTAGAACTTTAAAACAAAGAAATACCACAGAACAGTCGTATTTTATAAACGTATCTAGAAGGAAATGCAAAATTGTACAACATGAGCATAATCCAGTAATTTTTTGCTTAGCTCATAACACATGTAGAAACAGAAACTCAAATGAACCAAAGGCGGCACAGGATCTGCCTTGAAACCATGCAGCCTGCACATGTCTAGGGAGCAGGGCATCGGCTATCAAACAAATATCACCAGGGGGGCTGACCAGCGCCTGGTGGAGATGGCGGCTTACCCATAGCTCTCCGAGGGCGGCAGAAACTAATTCGGCCCAACAGTGATATTTCGCCTAGGCAGAATCTGTAAATTGGAGGAGAGTGCGTCGGAAGTGCCCAGCTTCATGATGCTCGCTCTTCGACGTGATTGCGACGTTGGAAGCTTCTTCTCTGCATCAATAACATGTGACGGAGCGCTACTGAGACCGCGCACACCATTTTATGCCCTGTCACGGATGGAGCTCTACTATGCTATAAAGAAGCTCCTTTGACTGAAACCATCTAACTAAATTACAAACAGATATTGCTTGTTTATAGGAGTCGCATCTCTCAGCTGATGAATCTGCAAAGTTGAAGAGACGTTGGGTGGGTGAATTCCTTTTTTCTCCCTGGTGATGGCAAACGTAATGGTGTCCTTATTTTGTTTAAAAAGTCCCTCTCTATCAAGATACTCTCACACTGTGCAGATCAAATAGGTAGATGGGTTTTTGTAAAACTTCTGATAGATAATGTCCCACTCTCCATATTGAATAATTATGCACCTATGGCTGGAGATCTTTCCTTTTGGAACTCCCTTTCCCAACACATTACACAACACTATGGTGATAACTTTATTCTTACAGGGGACTGCAATGACATTTTTGACCCATTCATTGATCGGAACTCCTCAGTCCCTTTTGTCCCTCATAGATCTCACAAATCATTCACACAAATAATTAGACAGCACAAATTGATAGATGCCTAAAGACTATGCAACCCCACACTCAGAGAATACTCTTTCTACTCTTCAGCACATCATACTCAAGACTGGACTACTTTTTTCTGTCGAACAATCTCACTCAATCATTAGTGGGTGCAGATATTGGTTCTATTCTAATATCAGACCATGCTCCTGTAACTATTTGTCTTGATGTTTTACAGACACCTCCGGCATCTCGCAAATGGCATTTTAATAATCATTTGCTTTTAGACAGTTCCTCCAGGATTTCACGATTTCGCGATTTCGCGGTTTGCCGCGAAATCAGGCACTTTTGAAAAAATACCGCGATTTTGACAAAAGTGCCCCAGAAATCGGCACTTTTGTAAAAAAATCGCGCATTTTCACAAAAGTGCCCGCGAAATCGGCACTTTTGAAAAAATACGCTCACAGGGCATTAACATCTCCATAGCAGAGCCAGCCCCTGGCGGGCATCTGCACCAGGAATGCTGGCCTTCGGGGCCGGGAAGCCCCTCCCGAGGAAGAGACTGTGACCTGAGGACGCAGCCATAGAGGAGGGTGCACCCGGCACATGGCGCATGAAAGGAGGGTCGCTAAATCCAGTACAGGGCACCCCAAGTGGCACTATAGCCAGACTCATAAAATAGAGGAGAGGCTGAAAATTTGAATACATTAATGATACAGTTCTGTAAAGCGCCCAGCTGCTTCTAAGAGTACCACAGCACTATTAAATTTGGATGCATGAAGTTAGCGTTACACCCCTGCACATGAGACCCTAAGAATTGGCGCCTCGGAAGTAGCGTGATCACCTTAGCTTGGAGACCGATTCTTGGTACTGAAGGTAAAGATTCATTACAAAAAAGGTCCGCTTTACGGTTACACCAGAGGAGGTCAGTCAATAAGAAAGAAGTACCTACATGGACAGGTAGCACAAGTGCAGGTCAAAGTTAGTTTGTTGTTTGGTTTGTACACGACATAGCAGTTTTGATCAGACATTGATATGTAACTAGGCTTATCTAAAGACTGAAAAAAAGAAAAACTTGCACGCTAAACTAAATTTGACAGCTTATTTAAGGACCAACATTTAAAGGATTCTGACCCTTTCGAGGAATGGTGGCACCAGAAGCAGTGCTCAGCTGTTGAGCATGGACTTCAATAGCACTGCTATTTTTATTAGTTTTTCTTTTAAAATTGTGGTTTTTATCAGCCTTGGACTCCTGCTTTACTTATGACCGGGGGAAAACGTATCGAAATCTGAGAATGCATTCTGTAAATTAACCTGGATCTGCAGTTCTGCTTTTAGGAGTTTAACATCCCACAGATCACCTTGGGGGCGCTAGGTGGCGCACTTGTGCATGGACGCCTTCTCGTGAGGCTCTCACATCCTGGCGACATTAATTTATGTAATTTATCCTTTTTTCGGTGTCGGATCGGGCTGAAATCGCCCCCATCTGTTAAGGGTGTTGCACGGAGGCTCCGGTGTGAGTTTGGCGCTGATTACTCGCTGCCTGCGGATGTTGGAGGCTCTCCCGTCTTCCGCGACCACATCTGCTGGAGGTCTCGTCACGGCCGGACGGCTTGCCTGCGGACGCGAGGTCGGGGCTTCAATAACGCCAGCTGGGCCCTGAGAGGCGCGAAACTCTCGGAGTGCCGCGGAATATCGGCGGCAGAGGACTACGTTGGCAATTCGTTCCTAGAGACGGCGCATTGCATGCTGAGACGACGCGGTCCGGACCTTCTTGCACACTGAGGTACTTTCAGCGCTCTGTCTGCCCTTCAGATATCCTGCCCCTGCCTGTTTCTGCCGGGTGCGGCCGTTGTCCTGCCGGGATCCCTTCGAGGGTGGCGGCCATCTCGGAAGTGGGACTCCATTACTTGCGGACCTTCAGAAGTCACTGCTTTGCCTGCCCCCAGTGATTGGAGTGCCTCGCTGGGCGCTACTGCTGTGTGCTACTCGGGGTTGCAGGAGACATTACCGCCGGCTGGGGAGCCCGCCATTTCCTCCATCATATCTCTCCCTGCATCCGATTGCGAGGTGCAGGAGGCGGGAGGTACTGGCGGAGGTCTGTGGCAGTGGGCGCTGTTGGTGGCATAACCTCCCTCACCTGAGACTGCAAGAGACGCTCCCCGGTCACCCACCACCTACTGACACTGCTTATGCTCTGGGGTACGGACCTTCGGCGGAGATTAAAGTGAATAACACACGCATGCTGTGCTGCCACTTGGGGGATGCAGTGATACCTGGCCCTCGGAGACACGACTGCGGCGCTACACTAGGCACATGTACCAGAGGTGAGCTCAAGCGCATTACAGAGCTGTGGTGACTGTTGCCTGCTCCCTACGTCCTGGAGATCTCACATTTGCATATATACTACCCGACTGAGAGTACAGCTTACTGCTCCCGTTTGATCTTCGCTCCTGTACTGCGAGCAATAGTCCTGTGGTGGCTGTGACCTCAATGTCCTACTAATAAGTGTTGCACGTTGGGACGGATATCCAGTGGTACTCCTTGCCGGCTCTCGGGTCGAACTCAGAGGGGTGAGCTGTGACCAGGGGAGGCAACGGACATCCACCTTTGCCTGCCGGCTGCACCCCCACGCAAGCGCTGTTCCCCAACGACGCTCGACTGGGCGGTGGGGGTGCTACGACTGTTCTGAACAACGTGATTGTACATACGTAACGAACCTACTGCCTGCCATATTGTGAACGGATACACTTGACCTCACTCAGTGGTGTAGATGGGTCGACCTGATGCGCGCCAACCGAAGCTCACGTTTGATGCTGCAAAGAAGACGACTCGCAATAGCCCGGAACCTCAGAAGCAGATGGAGACTGGCAATCCTGCCGATAACCAGGCGACCACCTCCACGGATGTCCAGGAAATCCTTCGTGAGATGCGTCAGGGATTCGCGACCATTGCGGATAAGGTGGACAGAATGTCGTCCCGTATGGATGCTGTAGTCCACAAGCTTGATGTCCATGAGGGGAGGTTGAAGGAGGTGGAACAACGAGTCTCGGATGTCGAGGACACCTCAGGACAGCACACGACGCGACTCACACGGATGGATGACTTTTTGCGCACTATAGCGGCGAAGAACGAGGATTTGGAGGCGAGAAGCCGGCGTAACAACATACGCGTAGTAGGAATTCCGGAATCCACCAATGTGGGAAAAATGGAGGACTATGTGGAAAGACTTCTGTTGACCGCAGTGGGCTCGGAAGTGTTCTCCCCTCAGTTTATAGTCGAAAGGGCGCATAGATCCCTGGGTCCGGTACCCAAACCGGGCATGAAGCCGAGGCCTATCATAGCCCGCCTGCTAAACTATAGGGACAGGGACACTGCTTTGCGGGCGGCTCGATCCTCCAACAAGCTCACCTGTGATGGTAATGATTTCACAATCTACCCTGACTTTACACCCATTGTCCAGGAAGAGCGGCGCAAGTTTTTGGATGTTAAAGCCAAGCTTCGTACGCTGCAACTCGACTACGCATTACTCTATCCGGCTAGATTGCGTGTCACCCATCAAGGGCGCCAAAAGTTTTTTACGAAACCGCAGCAAGTTGAGGATTTCATCAAACAATTTAAACGTACAGCGCACCAGAATAGAGAAGGGATGGCTGAGCTTGATCGCAGAAACGACCAGCTGGAGGACGAGGAACAGTGACTCCACGGATTTTGAACGGCTTGATATCATTCTGGTTCCTGTATGTGAGTACTGGTTTGAGGCTTGCATTGTGGCAATGGCTGCGAGCGTAGCCTCTGTTTCTCCTTGACTATGTGATGGACGGGGCTAAGACCCGAGAAACACTGATTCTTATCCTCGTCGCCAGGTACCCCCCTCTCTCCCTCCAACTGGGTGAGCTCCGCCATTGGGAGCTGCAGGAGAAGAGGGGGTGCTGTGTCGCCACCTGGAATGTTACCTAGCGGGTATTACCCATATGGTTACTGTTGTAGTAGGGTATGTTTTCACCCTTGGTTGTTGAGAGAATCGGGGTGGGGGAGGGTGGGTGATGGCACTGGCGAGTTTGGGATGCCTCTGTGGGAGGTGGGGGGGGAATGGGGGTATGCTTGGATGTTACGTGAATTGTATGAGTGTGAGATACATAAGCAAACTGACGTAGCGATATGCTGGAGTGATGTGAGAGGGACTATTGATCGTGCTACATTGATGTTGTGGGAGATGCATTATGCTCTCTTAGAGCAGGGTCAAACATACAACTACGGGTACGGGGATTGTTAACCAATGTACTTTCATATCCTGGAATGAGCGTGGACTGAAGGATGCACGAAAACGTAGACAATTGTTGGCGTATTGGGATAGACATAATGTGCAGGTGGTTATGCTGCAGGAAACTCACAATCCCCCTTCAACTGATTCTGCATTCGGCACGAGATGGGCAGGCGTGAGGGTTTTTTCTAACTATTCCTCCTACGCCAGGGGTACTGCCATTCTTATCCATCGGGCTCTCCCGTTCACACTGCAGGGTCAGCAGGTGGATAATGAGGGGAGGTATGTGATTGTGTGGGGGAGGCTAGGTGGGGAAACGATTACCGTTGCCAATTGTTACGCTCCTAATGTTGATGATCCCCACTTTTTCACACGGCTATGGGGAAATGGGGAATCATAATGAATGTGGGCTCCAGGTATCTGATTTGGGGTGGAGACTTTAATGTAGCCCTGAACCCGAGATTGGATAGGGCAGATAGTTGCTCATCGTATCATATCAAGGCGAGATATTCCCTTCAGGGGGTAGTTGAAGAGGGAAGGTTGATTGATGGTTGGAGATATTCACATCCTGAGCTACTGGAAGGCACACACTTCACGTCCTACACAGGAACATGGGCCAGAATCGATTACATCTTTGTGTCCCAGAATTTAGCACCGAATATATTGCTTTCTCACCATTTGCCCAGAACACACTCCGACCATTGCCCCGTTCTCATGATCTTAGATATGCCCGGATTTAATAAGCCTCGCCCGCCTTGGCGATTAATTCCCAGCATTCTGATAGACACTGTCTTCCGTGAAGAACTCAGGACCGACATAGAAGACTTCTTCCCCCGAAACAAAGATACAGTGGATAGCGTGGAAACAGTTTGGGAGGCTTTCAAGGTTACGGTACGGGGTTGGTGCATCGCTAAGAGCTCTGGGGTGCTAAGAGATATACAGCGAACGCTCCGCAGGCTGGAGGAGGAACTGAGGGCCCTAGAGAACTGCATGTTACAGGGGACTGTTGGGGAGGCACACCGTGAGTTCAGAGCTAAGTTATCAGAGTACGAGGCGGAGGCGCAGAGAGAGGTGCATTTCAAGGGCAAATTCTGGTGGGCTCGCGCTTACAATGAGGGAGGGAGACCAGGTAGAGCACTCTCCATGGCAGTGCGGGCGGCACGAGGCTCGAATACTATCCTGGCGTTAACCGCAGCGGATGGGGAGGTACACAGAGATACTGCTGGAATTCTGAACACACTCCAGGCACACTATGAACAACTTTACACATCACGGGCGACTGGGGACATTGACCTGGATAGTTATTTGGGGGATATCGCACTCTGCTGGATAAGCGATGTTCACAGGCAATTCCTAGGGGCACCACTCGAGTTGGATGAGGTGCGAGATGCCATTATGTCTATGAGCACCGGGAAAGCGCCGGGTCATGATGGCCTCCCCGCAGAGTTTTATAAGTGCTATGTGGAAATCATGGCACCGGTGCTGCAGGAGGTATTTGATGATGCCTTGGAAGTGGGTGTACTCCCGAGATCTATGCGAGAGGTTATCATTACATCTTTACTTAAGCCTGGGAAGAATGCTGCACACTGTGACTCGTATCGCCCACTGTCGCTATTGAATTGGGACGCCAAAATTCTGGCGAAGGTGCTCGCAACCTGACTCTCCTTATTAATGACCACTCTCATCTTGCTGGATCAGTCCGGTTTTGTCCCTACGAGATCAACCTCACACAACCTCCGCACTGTCTTCTCCCTGATTCAAACGGTTCACCCTGAGGTCCCCCTCGCCGCAGTTTTCTTAGATGCATCGAAAGCTTTTGATTCTGTAGAGTGGGGGTTCCTCTTTACGGTCTTGCAGAGGATGGGGTTCCCCCCGATCTTTGTAAACTGGATACGGTTGCTCTACACGGCTCCAACGGCGAGAGTGCTTGTGAATGGCCTGCTGACTGAGGCTTTCGCAATAACGAGGGGTACCCGTCAGGGGTGTCCCCTTTCCCCCTTGCTATTCGCTGTGGCGATAGAGCCACTGGCCTGTCGAATTCGACAACTTCACAAGGCCAGTGCCTTTAATTACTTGCAACGCCAACTCTCAATCTCATTGTATGCCGACGATGTCACCCTATACGTTAAAGACCCCCGATCTAACTTAAATGCGCTATTGCGAGAATTTGTCGCTTTTGGAGGCCTCTCCGGCGTCTCTATTAACTGGGGTAAATCCCAACTCTTCCCTCTGACGCCGGCTGTATCAGAGTTTCCATTAGACTATCCTCTTGAGTGGTGTACCTCTGACCTGCGCTACCTGGGAATACAAATATCAAGAGACAAGGGAGATACGTTGCGAATGAACTACGGTGTGGCAATCACCAAATTGGCGGATTCAGTGACTCGCTGGATTCAACTGCCCTTATCGCTGGCGGCGAGAATTTCCCTTATAAAAATGGTGGTCTTGCCGCGTTTCCTATATCTGTTCCTCAATATTCCTTTTCACCCAGGCGCCTTCTTCTTCAAAACCTTACGCTCCGAACTTATCCGGCTGGTGTGGGGGGGAAGACAGGCACGACTCCGCTGGGCGGTAATGACACAACCTTATCGGGCGGGAGGTTTCGACGTCCCCGACTTCGAGATATATTATTTGAGTGCTCAGGCACATTACCTATATCATTGGATGAAACCGACTGCTTTCATGCCGCAGGTGGCAGTGGAGGACTGGATAGCCCACCCGCTGCCACTGGTTGGAGTGGTTCATGCCCCCGTATCGGAACTGGAGATGCACTCTAATACAGTGTCTTGTACGATGGAAGCATGGCATTAAATAGGGAGGCGGTTACAAACCCCATTATTGTATACAGCTCGTATGCCACTATCTTATCATCCACGGATGGCGCTTCTCCAAGAGGTAGGATTTCAACGAATGTGTAGACGGTTGAAGGTTTGGGTGTGGGGTGATCTATTTCGCGATGGGAAGTTTCGGTCTCGAGACGATTTCTTTGGGGAAAGCGCACATAACCCTCTGGAATTATTCTATTACATATGGCTACGAGAAGGCCTAAAAGCCTTATTACCCGATTATCCTTGTGAGCCCCCTAGTGTAGCCCCGCTTACAATTGTGCTGAACAGCACTGATGGAGCGCACCTAGTATCCATGATATATAAGTGCCTACGGGAAGAACTGCCTGTTGTGGAGAGTGCGGCTAGGGCGCATTGGTCATCAGATTTAGGCAGGGACGTCACGGAGGAACAATCGGAGTATTGTTGTGACCTGTCGGGAGCGGTGATGTCTAGCTGTCGCTTCAAAATTATACATTACAAGTTCCTCCATAGGTTGTACTACACGCCTGCCAGGAAGTTTCGTTTCGGACTGGCTGACTCAGACAGGTGTGAGCGATGTGGACAGGAAGGGGCAGACTTCTTCCATTTAGCATGGACCTGTCTGCGAGTTCAGGAGTACTGGTCGCAGATCTGCAGGGGAATCTCCCTCATGATAAATGCTACATTGGCCTTAGATCCACTGGTATTCCTACTAGGCTATACTGCGCAGACAGCACGGACGGTTAGGAAATATACTAATGTGGCGTTGTTACTGGCAAGGAGACACCTGGCATGTAGGTGGGGTCGGGGCCGAGCTCCTAAATTTAAAGTTTGGTTGCATGACATGTTACACTGTCAAGAGCAGTACGGAATCTTCTCGGAACTGTTGCCTCTTAACTCGAGACCGGCAGATATCTGGGGCCCTCTGCAGACTTACCTTCTCGCCACGGCACCGCAAGGGGAGGGGGACACTGCCACAGGCGAGGCTACACAGGCAATGGACTTGGTCTAAATTTTTCTGCCATTTGTTGACTTGGGATGGAGGGAGGGGATTGTTGGATGTCCGAGCTAATATTGGCTTGTCAAATGCGAAGATGGATGCCTGTTAACTGTGTTCTGTCTAAATGACCATACGCCCATGCAGATGTGCCGAATACCTGGGTCCATACCTCATAGTTCTTATCCAGTGTAATGATGTCTAGCCTTGATCCTTAGTCACTCCACTGTAACATATGACTGTGATTTTTCCCCATTTGGGAGACCTCCTTGGGTCATGAGGTGGATTGGGACTCTAATCCGTCGCTTACTACTATGCTGCTCTGGTTTCTACTTGCGCTCTGCCATGAACTTTCTTACCATCGACAATCACTCCAATACAGATCCCCTACTGCTTTGATCTGCTGCAATAGGATTGCTGCTATATTGCATCTCTATTAGTTGATCTTGAACGCCCTCTCTATGCTCACATCACCTGTTATTCTAAATAAGTCAATGAATGTGTATCGTTGCCGGCCATATACGGTTGTAGGCACACTGCTGTGTATTTCCGCTTGACTGTCAATAAAAGTTTATAATCAAAAAAAAAAAAAAAAAAAAAACATCCCACAGATCACCTTGAAATATTTACCTCAACCATTCAATCCTGCACCTGGTCAAAGCCAGGGATAGAAAGCCACGGTCAGAAAAGCTGGTTCGGTTTGCATCACACATTCCAGCTCTCTTGTGGTGCAGCGGCTCCTGCAGGATTCTAAGCCTCTTCGCAACTCTCCTGCCTAAAAGTCTCAAGTAGGGCACACTAAAGTGAAGTCTAATGAACAAACCAATCCATCCAGGATATGAAATTATATGAAGTGTATGGCTACCTGGCGTTTAGCCTGCATCTAAGCCTTTGTAGTGTTTGGCGGATAAAGGAGTTGAGAAACGGGTGGATGTAATTTGCCAAGGGTCACACAAATTGGTCCAATGGTGGAGAGTAGATTCAAGTACAGGTCTGACATTTTTATGATCAACTGACTCTTCACATCCTCTCGATGTCAGACACAACACCCTAAATTCTACTCCAGTGAGATAGAAAGTCAAGCAAACAGGCTTCAGGAAGGTAGGAGGGATGACACCTGTCACATCAACCATTTTAATGCAAATATTTCTTTTAAAAAAAGAGTAGAATAATTCCCCCTTAAAGCCCCCCACTCCTGGTTGCTCTTCTAGACAGACCGATCCTGCATCTGTTCACAATAGGAGAGTAGGTGAATATAGGCTAGGTTAACCGGAGACTGAATTCAAATATGTGGTCTGATAGTTACAGTCAAACAGCATTTGTAAACCGTAACACTGTCACCCGTAGGGGTATCTGGGCACATGGTCTCTATTGAAGAGGCAGGTCTTCAGTCTCTTACTGACGTCTGGCAGGCGAGGGGGCTGTAGAGAGCTAGGGGGTAAAGGTCGTTCCAGGTCTTGGCAGCAACTAGAGCATGGGCGTCAATTCACTAAAATGCTAGGGGTTCGTGGAAGGGACATCACAGGAAATACCATCACATCAGGGCGTATTTCAAAGTGGAATACTCTGCTAAAACTATTTCCATTGTTTTAAAGCTGAAAATGAATCATTATGAGTAAAATAAAGTGCCGCAAAAATGCCGCTAAATTTCCATATTTATGCCGCTAAATTTCCATATTTGTGCCGCTAAATTTGCTAATCCATGCCGCTATATCCTGGGGGGTCTTTAGATTCCTTATTTACTTCGTCTTTTACCTCCTTTTTTAATGAATATTTCCTTTTTAATCAAACAGATGACATACCTTTTTATGTGGTTTGGGACGCCTTCAAGGCCTCAGCTAGAGACTTTATTATTAATTTTGTCTCGAAAAAGTGTAGAAAAGCCCAACAGACCACTAATGCCCTTCTGCTCAAAATCAAACAACTGTGGGGGGCGTGGCCTGGCGGCAACTAGGATGGCAGCATAACATCGCGGCGCTGCTGGGGGCAAACCGAAGGCCCTAAAAATCCTGCACACATCTAGCCATTTTATCGACTTTAACACCAGATTCAGCTGGCAGAGGTGCTCCGAAATCAGGGGAGTTCCCGGCCCTCTCCGACAGCGGCCAGAGCCGCGGCGGTGCCCGACGGTGAGGAGTCCCCTGGGGCATATGTGGGAGGAGTGAGTGACGGGGAGCACTGCCTTGCGTGGCAGAGCGGGCTGGGTGCAGCAGGGAGCGTGGAGGCCTGGGGCAGGGAGAAGAGGGCCCCGTCTTATCAGCAGCCCCACACGGCAATACTGCTTTGAGCCTTCTGGCAGAGGGCGGAGGCCAGCTGCGCACATCGGAGGGGCAGAGAGCCCAGGAGGACGGGTCTCCGACCCACGTGGCGGTGGGAAGAGGCAGCCTGCGTCGGGAGCGGAGGCGAGCAAGGGGCGCGTCGGCGCTGGACAGTGAGGAGCGTGGAGGCACGGGGCAAGGAGAAGTGGGCCCCATCTGGACAGCAGCCCCTCCCGGAGACATTGCTTTGAGCCTTCCGGCGGAGGCTGCCCACAAGGCACACACATCGGAAGGGTGGTGGGCCCTGAGGGCAGGGTTTTTGATCCACGTGGTGGCGGGAAGAGGCAGCCTGAGTCGAACGGGAGTGGAGGCGTGCAAGGGATCTGAAGAGCACAGGGTCCAGGCGAGACAGGTGGCTGTTGAAGCGTGGCTGTGGGCCTCGATCCAGTGGGTGAGTCATGTAGTCTGGGGGGGGATCCCCAACAGCGACAGTTCCCGGGGGTGGTTGGACCTTGGGAAGGAAGAAGCCAAATACCGACGCACTGCACTGTTGGCCCCCAGCTGGAGATCCAGGAGGTGAGCAACGCCGGCGCACAGAGGGGGAGCGCCCCCGCGTTCTGGAGGAGGCAGAGGATTTAGCTTCAGTGACCGATGCAAGGAGACCTCACAGACAGACGGTCCAGTTGAGAGTCAAGGCAGTAGACATGCAGACGCCCACTAGAATAGGGGTGGACGGTGCCAGGAGCACGCGGTCGGAGTAGTGGCGGGGTGTCCGTGGAAGCAGGAAGTGGTGCGTGTCCTCTATCGCCTTGTGGGTATTATCTAGGACAGCCATGTAGCCCAAAAATCTACCACCACGCAAACCAACACAGTGGACAATTACACGGCGTCGGCGGGTGGGGGGAGAGGCCCCCATTGGTAACTTGACCGGTGCGGCAGAGCCCTCCCTGACCTCCTTCATGCAGGCCATACAAACTCTGGGCACCACGCTGGAGACCAAGATCGACAAAGTGACCATTGAGATGGCGCTGCAACGGGCCGACCTAAGTAAAACATCAGAGAAGGCCACTCAGAACGCCGCGGACATTGTGGAGCTTCAGCGCACCGCCAAGCTGTTGCAACAGCAGGTCCAGCACTTGACCCACCAACAGAAACAAGCGGCGGCCAGACTGGAGGACCAGGAAGGAAGGGCCCGTAGGAATTATATACTGGTAGTGGGAGTTCCGGAGAAAATGGAAGGACCGAGTGTTGATCTGTTCCTGGAGGACCTTATTTTAAATCATCTCAAGCCCAAACGACTCCCAAAGTTTTTGCCATTGAGCGGGCACACCAGGCGCCGATTCCTCCGCCTCGTCCCGGGGCTCCCCTGAGAGCGATAATTGCCCGGATCCTCAATTATAGGGACCGGGACGCCATTTTGCAGGCGGCCCGCCAACATGGAGACCTTCAGATTGACAACGCCACTATTAGATTATTTCCCGCCTTTACCCTCAAGGTCCAACAGGAGCGCAGCTCGTTTGATGGAGTCAAGAGAGAGCTTTGGGATCGTGACATTAAATATATGATGTTCTTCCCGGCACGTCACAAGCTTCTAGCAAACGGAAAAACCTTCTTCTTCACGTCCCCGAAGGAGGTCTACGCCTGGCTGGAGGATAACGTGCAGCCATCAGGTGGTCCAAGGCCGGGTGACAGCTGGAGGAACAGGGTCGCCCAGTCTCCGACTTCTTCTATGGGCTCAACGGGGAGAAAGCGTCGGATGCAGGGCGGTCCTCGAATGCCTGGTAGGACCAGGGCGCGAACCCTGTCTGCCTCGCCGGACATTGGATGAAGCGGATGAGGGTGTCCTGGTGTGAAGGGCCCAGATGGAGTGCACGTAAAGTATATTGACTCTCCTGTGTGTAAGACTGCTGGGACACAGTTGTGGCAAGGGGACACTGTCCTGGAGGGTGGCTCGGGGGGGTCTGGTCTTTATCAGACATGTCACAGCAAACTGGTAGCAATAAACGGGGGGCTGGTTCGAGTAACCACTCAGGAGGCTTACACTTCTTGCCCTGTCCTCCTTACCCGACGTGGTGAGACGGTTAGATCAATATGGTTATGGGCCGGGTGAGACCCTCAGGTTGCCAGAATGGTTGTAGCACACACCCCCTAGGTTTTTCGTTGAATCGGCTACAAGCGCTATGATTGTTGGGGTATGTCTGGCCATGTTGGCCTGAGAAGCAGGGTAGCAGGGAGGGGGGTTCTGGAGGTTGGGGGGGATTGTTGAATGTTTGCTTTTGGTATTTATGTTTATCCACAGTATAGTTCTTTTGGCTCCGACAGCACTAAAGGTGGGCACGCGGGTGGTGGGAGGCGATGGGGATGGGCAACCGTCCTTAAAGTTCTTTCTGCTAGATGTCAATGATGCACACATCCAGGGCGCAAAAGGTCACTATATTGTCCAGGAACGTTAACAGCCTGCAGAATAAGATTAAGCGCACCATGGTACTCCAGTATCTCCATAGGCACGCCCCAGATATAGTCCTCCTCCACACCTGATAGGTAACCATTACAAGGCCCTTAATAGATTCGGATTTCACCACTGGCCCCAGGGCTGTTGGGATCCTAATTAAAAATTCCCTTCCGTTAGTGATTGGGCGACAATGGCTAGACCCACTGGGGCGCTATGCGACAGTTTCTGGGTAGTGGGAGGGTCAGACGATTAACCTCTGCTCACTTTACATTCCCCCAAAGTTGCACAGCACCACTCTCCCCGACATTGGGAAGCTGCTCCTGGATATGCCGGCTGGGGTCCTGCTCTTAGGGGGGGATATGAATAATGTTATGGCTAGGGACATGAATAGGTCACAGATTCAGCCTGTCCGGAGGGGGATGTGCCAGCTCCGAGATTCTGCGCATGCTATGGGCTTGGTGGACCTGTGGAGGGTTCATAATCCTCACCTTCGGCAATATACACACATATCCGCAGCGCATGGTTCAGGGTCCAGGATCGATTACCTTTTCACACAGGTTGGTCACATGGGCCTCTTTCACGGTGGTTGTCATAAGGCTAGAGGTATATCCGATCCCTCCCCGGTGGGGGTGCAACTTCTGGGCCCGGAGAGGGAGTGGGCTGATCCCCCCAGGCTCAACGCTTTTCTGTTTAAGGACCAAGAGTCTCAGGAGCAGTTCCGGGAGCGCGTAGACCAATATTTTGAGGAGAATGTGGGCTCAGTTAGCTCACACGCTATTGTATGGGAGGCTTACAAGACTGTGGCTAGGGGTTTTGTACAGGCGGGGATGGGGAAACGTCGAAAGGACAAATATGCACAAATTGACAGACTAGAAGTGGAGTTCCACGCCTTAGAGGGCGCTAGGGGGGAAATGCAGAAGCAGGAGCAGGAACATAGACACAGGCTGCGCCTTATAGAAAAAGAACTGAATGATGTGCTATCTGACCAGGCGAGATCGCGCGCAATAGCTACTCAGAGGCGCGTTTATGACTTAGGGGACAACGATGTGATAGCATGGCTTGAGAAATGAGACAGGGAGCGTAATTGGGTGCCTGGGATCCGAACGACAGATGGGACGGTGAAAGACACAAGTGTGAACTTTGCGCTTTAATATGAGGCGGTCTATCGGCTGCAAACTTAACAGGCGGGAGTGGGAGTGTGAGGAATTTCTGGACCCCTTGCAGATGCCTACCCTGGATCCGGCTGGTACGGACATCTTGGAGTCCGAAATCACAGTGAAAGAGATAGAAGATGCCATGGGAGATCTGCAGACAGGGAAGGCGCCGGGCCCCAATGGCAGAGGCGTTTGGATGTGTATCGAGTAGACTTGCTACACATATGTTACGAATGTTTAATGAGGCTAAACAGGAGGGGATACTTCCGAAGGATCTTAGGTCTGCAACGATCGTTCTAATCCATAAATCCGGCAAACCGCAGGATTTGTGCAGCTCATACAGGCCCATATCACTCCTTAATTATGAAACAAAGGTCCTCGGTAAGATCCTGGCCACCAAACTGGGGATGGTCGTTCAGTCCCTGATCCACCCGGATCAATCAGGCTTTATGCCGCACAGGAGCACGAGGTTTAACTTGAGGCACCTTTTTGGAGTGTTGCAGGCGGGGTCTGACCGTCTGAGTGTTCCGGCGGCCCTTCTGTCTCTAGACACCCATATGGCTTTTGATAGTATGAAATGGCATTACATATATGCAGCTTTGGAGACAACTTCCAGACGTGGGTGAGGCTGCTGTACACTGAGCCGCTTGCGAAGGTCCGAGTCAATGGCGCCCTCTCCAGGGAGTTTCGATTGGAGCGGGCACGAGGCAGGGCTATCCGCTCTCCCCGACCTTGTCCGCCTTGGCCCTGGAGCCGTTGGTGACCTGGGTGCGGAAGGACCCCATGGTGTGGGGCATTGACCTGGGGGGTGGCTGTGAAGGGCCTTTATCGTTATACGCTGATGACGTTTTATTGTATGTCCAGTAGCCAGCAGCCTCAATCCGGAGGTTGATGCACATTTTGCGCACGTTCGGTGAGTACACCTGCTATCGTATCAATTGGGATAAGTCCCTGGGTCATGTATTAGCGGGGCCACTGCCGAGCTTAGCTGAGGAATGTAGAGGGCTTGTTTGGAAGGAGCTATTCCGATACCTGGGTATCTGGGTTATGAAGTCGGAAGTGGAATTCCTGCGCCTGCACGTGTCGGCTCAATTGGAGCGATTGCATGGAGATGTCGAGCATTGGAGAACCCTACCGCTCTCCTTGATGGGGCGCGCTGTCTTATTTAAGATGATGGCCCTTCCTCGTCTGATATATGTTCTGCAAAGAACGCCCTTTCCGGTCCCAGAAAAGATTTTCGGGTAATTGAATCGGAGCAGCGCTCTCTGCTATTGAATGGGAGGTGCCCGAGAATTGCTCTCAAGAAGCTACAGCGGGGGGCATATAAAGGTGGGCTCGCTATCCCCAATGTCCGTCTCTACTATTGGGCGACGCAGTTAGTCAATGTCAATGGGTGGGTATTTGCCCCGATGGAGGAGCCGGCATATAGGGTGGACCGCATGGTCTTCGGAAGTGGTACCTACTTGGCTGCTCTTTATCGCAGGGGTTGACACGGTCTACCTCTGCCACCTCAAACGGCTGTGGTGGTGGAGGCGTGGAAGCGGGCGACGAAACTGCTGGGCTGGGAGGCGAAACTTACAGCACAAACCCCATTGTGGCCCGGGAATTACCTCCCAGAGGTTGCGAAATTACAGGGTCTTCGCCAATGGAGTCTAATTGGTATTGATGTGCTGGGCGATGTATGGAAAAAAGGGGACTGCTGGAATTTACTACCCTCCAGGCAGAATTTCAAATGGGGAATAGGGGAGTTCCTTCACTACCAACAGCTTAGACATGCCCTACACCAACATCTACACCATGGGGACCGCATACCAGACTATGACCCGCTGGATGATAGGTTACTGATGGACCCCATGATTGACAAAGCCATTTCCCTCACGTACAAAAAGCTCATCAATAGCCTGTCTGACCACTTGGGGCCTCTGCGGGAAAAATGGGAATCTGATGTTGGGCTATTGGAGGACGATGACTGGAGGGAGGCACTACAGAGTCCCGGGAGGTGGCGATTCATGACCGGTTTAGGCTGGTTCAGCTACGCATATTACACCATTCCTACACCCCACACTCGACACAATACCGGATAGGTTATGTGGACTCACAGTTTTGCTTGAGGGGATCTGGGGAGGTCTGCACCTTTTTTCATATTTTGTGGGATTGCGCCAGGGTCCGGGCATATTGGTCCAGGCTGACATATATAATGTCGGAAGTAGTGTCGGAAGTGGTGGGCGCGGAGGTTCCATTAGAAGCCAGATGGCATATCTTGGGTGTGACGAGCGACATCACCTGGCCGAAGTGGGATAAGGTTTGGCTGGCATTCGCGAGTATGGTCGTCAAAAGTAACATAGCAAGACTGTGGGGTAGTGATGTCTTGCCAATGGTGGAGTACTGGGGATGAGATCTAGACTGGTGCCAGTGGGCCGAAAAAAGTAATATATAAAAGCAGAGGATGCCCCAAGAATTGGGAGAAAATATGGGCGGCTTGGAGACTGTATAGGGGAGAATCAATGGATACCCAGTCTGTGTCTGACCCCGGCTAATATTGTGTATATATTATGGTCTTTATTTGCTGATCGTACTGTATATGATGATTTTATGCCTCCTCCATGCCCACTGAACTTATGACGTTGATTACTGAGGGCATGTCCTAGACCAGGGTTTTATGTATGGATCGAACTGATACTGATGATTTTATGATGGCCTTCTCCATGTATGTGTCCTCTGAGCTTCAGATGCTGCTAATGGGCGAATATCCAGGAGCTTGGTCTTTGTATGCAGGTCACATTGTTAACGATGATTGTTTGATTGAGTTTGTCTTTTATGTGCCAATGAGTTTCCGGTGCCGACTAATGTGCGATTTTTATGGAGCCTGTTACTACAACAAAAAGATTTTATTTTTTTAAATCAAACAACTGGGACATTCATATTACTCTTCCAAATCCAAGGAATGCTTATCTGATCTAATCAAAGCTAAAATCCAATTTAATCAAGATACAACCAATAATGCATCTACCTATTTACTAAAATCTAGCGCAAAATGTTATGGTGGTCAGAATAAAGCAGGAAAACTACTGGCTAATTACTTAAAGGTTAAACAAAATAAACTTAATATAGAATCTACCTTTGACCAGACTCACCAACTGAAATTTAAAGATGAAGACATTTTGAATGAATTCCTTCTTTTTTATAAATCTCTCTACTCTTCTGAACTTCCTTTCCAAAATCCAATGTGATCCAAATATGTACCCAGACTTTTCCCCTTTAGAGACAGACCTGTCGCAAAAGGAACTCCTTGGTGCCTTAAAAACACTAAAAAGGGACAAAGCACCGGGCCCGAATGGTTTCACTGTAGAATGTTTTACTCATTTTGCACACTTACTCATCCCTAAATTGCATTCTCTCATACTTACTTTTCTACAATCTGGTGAGTCTCATGGTTCTTTTTCAGATGCCCTTATTTGTATTATTCCTAAGGAAGGTAAAGACCCCCAATTTTGTAAAAATGATCGCCCCATTTTCTTGGTCAACATTGACTATAAAATGTTCTCTAAGGCTTTGGCTTTACACTTAGAATCTCATATGTCTGATTTGTTGGGACATGAGCAATCTGGTTTTGTTAAAGGCCGACTCTTCACAGATAATACTTGTTTATTTTTTTATATACTTTTCAAAACATCACATACTAATCACTCACTAGCTATAGCCTTGAACGCGGAAAAGGCTTTTGATAGAATTGAGTGGCCATACCTCTTCAGCACTCTAAAATGGTTTTGATGTGGTCCAAAGATTATTGCCTTTATATCTCTTTTATATTCAAACCCAAGAGCGGCTATATCAGCTAACAATACAGTGTCTTCATACTTTCCTCTTGGCAGAGGTGTCAGACAGGGCTGTCCTCTTTTCCCTTTTCTTTTTAATTTGGCTTTGGAACCTTTCTTGCTGCGGATTCGACAAAATGATAACATTCATGGTTTCACTTTTAAAGACACCAATGTTAAAATGGCGGCTTCCGCTGATGATGTTCTTTTATTCCTTTCTCAACCTCAGGTTTCCCTACCCACTTTTTTGGAGGAGGTTGACTTGTTTGCCTCAGTCTCTGGTTACAAACTCAATAAAGATAAATGTGAAATTTTACCCCTTACAAAATATACTTTCAAATCTGAATTCACTACTTCAGGTTTCATGTGGAATCCTCAATATATTAAGTATCTGGGCTTACATTTCACTTCTTCCATATCGGGTACATTATCTTGGTGCTTGGACGACTGTGTACAACGGCTCTCGTTCTTGACGACGAGATGGCATCCCTTATATCTGTCTTGGTGGGGTCGCCTAGATACCATAAAAATGATGCTCTCTCCTATAGTTTTATATACCATTTCAAACATCCCAGTATCCATTCCCTCCAAGTAGTTTAAAAAGATTAACTCAGTCTTGTCCTCCTTCTTATGGAGTAACAAAAAATCATGCATGTCTATTTCTAAATTAATTCCTCCAAAAATGGAAAGTGGAACAAATTTTCCTGATTTTCCTATTTACCACAAATCCTTTTTACTGCATCAAGCGTCAAACTGGCTTTCTGACTCATCTGCTGATCGCCCTCTTTGGGCTACTCTTGAGCAGTCCTTTCTTTCACCTTTTTCCTTTCAAGAATATCTCCTATTCACACATAAACCACAGCCGGTATCCTCCCCTATAATTACATTTACCTCTAAACTACTCCCGGCCACTCCCTTAACCTCTTTTCTTCACCTCCCTTTATGGCTTAACAAACTTATAATGATTAATAATAAACCTCTCTTCTGGAAATCATGGAGAAAACAAGGTCTGATCTGGGTACATCAATGATATGATATCCGGTCGACCTATACCCTTTACCCAGGCTCGCACCTTATTTGCTTTGCCTTCTAATCTCAGTTCTAAATACTCTCAATTATTGACAGCTGTTCAAGATTCTTATACACATTCTACATCCTTTGCCCCAACCACCCCCCATGACGATAAATTGAGATCTCTCATTGTTAGTAATTCCAAGGCATCTGTCATATATACATTTTTTCATACCCCATCTGAACCAAGGGATAAAACCAAAGTGGAATTACTTTGGGAAAAAGATGTGGACCCTTCTTAGGCTGTAGATCTTTGGGATAAGATATGGCTTGAACTTTGGAAATCCTCTAGAGCTGCAAATACCACACAGACCCTCTTTTTTCATATATAATAGGCTCATACTCACTCCATTAGCTCTTAATACACGACACTCTCATCTTCCTGATACTTGTTGGTCATGCTCAGAACCATGTGCTGACCTATGTCATATACTTTTCCATTGTACATTAGTTAGGGATTTTTGGGAAAGGATCTGGTCTCAAGTTAATGCTATCTTTCACTCCGCTCACCCCCTATCAATATCACATATATCTTTAGGTAGTTTGTCCCCTGTTTGGATGGGTTGTATCTCAAATTTTCGTATCATTGATTTGTTATTGGCAGTGTGGCCTTTCAACAAATCACTAAGAATAGGAAAGATTTTACTAAACTGTCTTATCAGGCATGGTGGTACGCTGTTTGTAATAATCATAGGCTGAACACGTCATTTGTCTGCCCATTGTGCATGGCAACAAAACATTTGGATTCGTGGTCACCTGTTACGATGTTTATTGATATGAGTGCCAAACGTTCTCTGTCACATAATCCACGTCAGCAAGAAGTATCTAAACCTTCGTGACTTCCCTTATATTTTTGTTTTATACCTTATCCTTAATTGTATTTAATATTATGAATTATTGTAGACCATTTAAATTAACTGTATAAACCGATATATCATTCATTGATGTTCTATCTCTTATATATTCTATAGTTGAATGTATTTTATTCTAATTTTCTTCTTTTTGCTCTTCTTTACATTGATATTTTGCATGTAGCTCTTATATACCTATTATTATTCTGTCTTTTGCATAATTGTATTACTTCAACTTAATAAAATTATTTTGAACTTAAAAAAAAACCAAATATCACCAGATGTGGGTATCCAACTAGAAATTGCACGACTCTAGGTTCTCATGTGGACTTGCACTGTCACTGCTGCTGATCCTCAGCATATCATGGTTTCAACATGGGGTTCCTTGTTGGGGTCTGTCATCAGTGCTGTTTATACAGATAACGTTCCCTTTTCAGGCACGCAGTTCATTAATAGAATGAATAAATACAACTGCATTGAATGAAAAACTAACCTATATCAGGCATCAGTCTTTTCAAGTGCATCAGGATTGTGTTATTTTACCCAGAGTGGCAGTTTGTTCACCTCGTCCCCAAGTTACAGCTGACCATATAATTTTCTTCTACATATGTGGTCACTTGAGATGTATATTAACTGTAAAGCATTTCTTCCGAGAGCCAAATCAAGACCCCAATCAAGTACAATACCTTAAATGGAAGTATGATGAAAGCATACGTCTGTGATCTCGACAAACCGTGACTGCATCGATGTTCTCTGCCTGGTTTCTGGGGCTTTAATAATCGTGTTTCATTGTGAGTAGGATTCAGCGTCCAGAATTGTAGTCGGCTTTGCTTTTCATCAATCACATGGGCTGGGTGAGCTGTTCCAGCTTTCTTCTCAGTAGGTTTTATAGGCCAAGATGCAGGTACCTGTCAAAATACATCAGAAGACCGGTTTACTATTTCAATGCTTGTAATGCTTCACCGTTCTTTGCACTGAATCTACATATTGCCGGGCATTAAAAATGATTATGAAATTATGTTTCTATCTCCCTATCTCACTCCCACTTGTCAGACACAATTTGTGAGAGAAAAGCATCAGAATAGAAAACAGTCTGAAAATCATCCTTTTAAAAAATGAATCACACATTCACTCTGATCAACTCATCTATTGATGCTTCATCCCCACTTTCAAGGAGCGATTTCATGGCAATACTGCGATTCAGCCAGTTTGATTCTGCCCAGTTATTACTCATGTTCGAAATATTTTTGTACGGAGACTCACATATCCGTGCTACTTCAGAACCTTAGTAGAATTAGATGTAGGGCTTCTTTGGATGTATATAGCTAACTCTGAACTGATAAAGCCAGTTATAGTAGTTTCATATATTGAAGACATCGCCTTTCCAGATCTTCATGAGAGTTTAGACGTCTCCCACAAATGTTGGCTGCATCAAGGTATGACACTGCGGAACAGCAGGGACCAATTTCTTGAACCATTTTTTGTTTTTTCCAGACATATTGCTCGAGTAACACTAAAATCACTGAACTTGATGTTGTCTTCACAGGTTTTCCATTATAGCAGACAGAGGTGGAGCTTGGCATATCAATAATTTATTGAAACATTGTGATTCTCGTGTAAAAAGCATTTGCTGCAATGATTAATAGAAGGAAACAGAGGTATCAGCATTAGTAATATCGAAAAGATGAGGAATAATTCAACCATCATTCTGTTACACTGATTATAAGCATAAATGTATAACCGCTTCGCTGCGGCCGGAATTCCCCCGCTGTACTGGAGAATTCCACCCTTGTGTGGTTTGGACAGCCCACAGCCGTCCTCCGCACACACCCACTGTGATGTCAGATGGCAGGGGGCCGTCCGATGCACGGAAGCTGATACTCATATCTATACTGCTACCTAGTGCTTCCTAACTTACTGGACCGAGGGGGTGAATCTGCCAGAATACCTCAGGATAATCTAACTCCCGAGTTACCCGTGGGTATGTTTGTTCTGGAAGCCCGATTTCATGCAGAGCAGGCTATTATCATTCATGGGAATGTAAGCACGATTCTGCTGGGCTGGAATTCTGGAATTGGGTGACCTTGACAGTGAGAGAGAAATGCTCCTCTGTCTAAACAAAGGATTGTTGTTGTTTATATAAGAAACGTCACCCGTGTTGCCTTACCAGAGCTACAGTCAGTCAATCATTATTGAGTCTACCCTTGCAGAGTTGTCACCGAGCAGACAACAACAAACATCAACATTTTGTGCAGTGAACTTAAGTCTGGTACAGCATTTCCCACCCCTGATAATATGCCTATGAAGAAGTGTAATTGTAAGCAAACCCATTTCAGAGAATATTATCATACATGTGAGCACATGCAAATGTGTTTCAAGAGTCAACATTTAAGAAAGATGTGAACTTTAAACTTAAGCATGTAAAATGATGGTGCTCTCACCTGAGGCGTGGTTAAGCTTTTAACACCCACTTGTTGGATGTAGGGCGACTAAAAGCTTCCTAAAACATGTGCTAAAATATAAGGCCACTGTTAGAAATGGGGGTCTCTAGTTGGCAGAGGAAGGTAACATTGTCCAAATAGGGGCCCTTCTTCCTAGTCAGGGTAAGGAGGATACACTTCTAAAATAACCCCTGCTCGTCCCCTTGGTAGCTTGGCACAAGCAGACAGCCTTATCTCAGAGGCAGTGTGTAAAGCTTTTGTGAACACACACAGTAATACAGTGAAAACAGCACAAATGGGCACCACAGCAGTTTAGAAAAATAGGTAATCTTTATCTAAACCAGTCAAGACCAAAATGACAAAAATCCACAGTACAGTAATAAAAATATGACTTTCGAATGGTAGAAATAGTTCAGTACAAAGCAAATTGCATATGCAACAGTTTTCACACAAAGTACCGTGGATGTGTCACGCACACAAACAAAAAGGGTCGCAAGGAAGGTGATTTGTCGGTTCCTTACACCCAGGGAAGGTGATGCATCGGTTCCTTACTGGAGAGAAGGTGATACGTTGGTTCCTTACTGCTGTGCAGCGGATGCGTCGGTTTCTTACTGCATTCACCAACTATGCAACAGACTTGGCACCTCGATGCCATGCGAAGATCTGTGATGAGGTATGGGTTCTTGCAGCTGCACAGCAGGCCTTGCATCAGAATTGGTGCGGTGATCTCGGACTTTGGAGATTGGTGAACTCAATGTGCCGTGCGGCTATGACTCGAGCCGCGGACAGGCGCTGATATGATTTCTTCGGCAATGCATCAAAAACAGGTGTGGATGTGTTGCGCTTCTCGAAGTTGTGTAACTTTTCCTAGCTTCCAGCAGCAAACAGCCCCCGGAGGTCCCAAACAACAACAGGCACCTCCTAGCAGGTCAGAACTCCCAGCAACAAAGTTCAGGGGAGCTGGTGGTGAAGTCTTTGTGTCCCTGAGACTTCATAACAGGAGGCAAGTACAGTTCCAAGCCCTTGGAGACCTTCCTCAAGCAGGGAGCACAGCAAACAGAAAAGTCCTTTCTCTTTTCATTGGCAGCAGGTAGCCACTGCAGGCCAACCCCAGACAGCAAATAGCACAGGGGAAGCACAGGGGCAGTATTCCTCCTTGGCTTCTCCCACTCTTCTCTTTGGCAAAGGTTCCTCTTGATTCCCAGAAGTGATCTAAAAGTCTGGGGTCTGTGCTCCTCTTTTTATACAGTAAATCTATGTGTTCTCTCCTGGCTCAGGTCTCTGAGCCCTGTCCAAAACAGTTCTGGGGGCACTTCGCAAGTGCACAACAACCTCCATTATCACTGTGAGCCCTGGCTCCAGACACACCACGGGGGGCTTAGCCATCATTGTGAAAGGCAAGAACAGCCCTATTCAGGTGCAGGTGCTACTTCTCCCACCACTCCTAATGCAGACCAGGCCTATCGCTGACTCATCCAGACTCTCTGGAGCCACTGCACATCACCAGCCCCTATCACTCCAAAGCCAGACAGTCAATATACATCCTAGCAGAGGCACACTGGATGGCTAAGGAAAAAAAAAATACCTACTTTCTAAAAGTGGTATTTTCAAACACAGAATGTAAAAATCACAAAACTTAATTTTCCTACCTTGTTCCCAGGGTTAGTTAGGCTTATGAGATGTGATAAGAAAACTCCCCATTCTATCCTACGGGAACAGATAGCCTTGCAAAAGTGAAAAATGAAATTGTCAGTATTTCACTATCAGGACATGTCACACACACCAGGGCATGTCCTACCTTTCACTTTCACAGGCCCAGGGGGTACCTTGGGCCTGCCTTAGCAGTGACTAACATGCAGGAAAAGGGAAGGTTAAGGACTGGCAAATGGGTGCACTTGCCAAGTCGACATAGAAAGTACTAGACTGACTAAAGGCCCTGCAATGGCAGGCCTCAGTTACATATACAGGCTGCTTGTCTGGGTGCCACAATCAGTGCTGCAGACCCACTAGCAGCATTTGATTTACAGGCCCTGTGCACATACAGTTTACTGTACCTTGACTCACTAGTAAATCAAATCAGCCAATTATGGAAACACCAATCCATAAATACAATTTATAGGAAGATCATATGCACTTTAGCGCTGATCAGCAGTGGTAAAGTGCCCAGAGTCATAAAACCAACAAATATAGGTCAGAAACAGAAGGCCAGAAAGCAAAATAATCTGGGGATAAACTTGCAGCTAAAGCCAGGTCTAACAGCCTTAGTTTCCTTTAAAGAAAATGGGTTGAATTTTTATTAAAAAAAAGGTAACTTTTAAATAAAGTCGATCACATACAAGGCTTGCTGTTGACCCTAGCAGGCCACCATCTCTGTGAAGGCTCCCAATCAGACCATGTCACAATTTGCAACCTGTCTCATTATTATTCATCAGGTGGGCCAGATTATGGCACCCACTCACACAATAATATCAGTTTGTGTGACCAGTATTTAGTACATCTGGCCCTAGATTATATAACTACTCTATTTTAAGTGGTGATGTAAAATCTAAATGTACTGTAATACCACAGATTACTAATGTTCCTTGCGGTATTTAATGATATTAGGAACATTGATATATGCAGGGTGACTCTAAAATACACAAAAAGAAATGCCCCTCTGAAATCATAAATTAACACCAAAAGAATAGATTTCTCCAGAGTGTATTGATCAAATTAAAATGGGAAAGCAAGCTTCAATGCAACATGAAAGTGTTACCATAGAACAGAAGTGTTTATAAGGAGAATACTTTACATATTCATAGTTGTAAAATAAACAATGCACGTGAGAACCAGTTATTTGTAAAACGTTTAACACTGAGGAAAGCTTTCCGAGGAGCTAAACACAGGGGGCCTCATTTATGAGAAATGACACATCGCTGCGTGAAAGCAGCGAATGCGTCACTTCTCAGTGCGCACTTCTTGCGACATGCTTGATGCGTCATATTTATAATATGAAGCATCATGTCGCAAGGAGTTACAGAAACGTCAGTATTTCTGACGTATCTGTAGGCGCAAAAGTGACGCATTGCTGGAGTGTGCCACAAAAGTGACACAACTCCAGCAACGTGTACTTTCACATGGGCAAGTCCCATGTTGTTAGTGCCTGCGTCAGTCTTACGCCTGCCATGAAGCAGGCATAAGAATTTGACGTATTAGCGGCCAAGGAATGGCACAGTGAAATCTTATAGATTTCACTGCGTCACTTCCATGACCCTTTCTTGCGTCAAAACGACCTATTGCATACATTATACCTGGCGCAGGTATAATGTGGCGCAGGGGTTTACAAAGTGACGCATCTACCGAGATGCGTCACTTTGTAAATATGGCGCAACAAGGCGCATTTTTTACGCCACTGGTGGCACCGGCAACGTAAAAGTGACGCACAGCCTCATAAATGAGGCCCAGGGACTCTTGGCAGAAACTTTCATTGAAGCAGTGTGATTCCGACATGTTGCTGAAAGAATTCTGCAAACCATGATGACGTATTTGACCATTATCTATACTAGATGGGACAAAAGGTGTTAATTCATAGAATGCAAATCTTTGTTGTTTATATCTACACAAGTGTCTGAGGTATTCACAACCAACTCAGATCAACTACCAGTTACACGAATGAACGGAGTAAACTCCGGCATACGGCGTTGCAGCGTGTGCAATTTAATTCGTTTTATTTATTTATTTATTTACCTAACTCCGATCGGCCGTATGCCGGAGTTTTCTACCCCCCATCCTTCGCCTCCCCCACCCAGCCCCACCGCCCCACCGCCCCGCAGTATTTCCTCCAGGAGCCACTAATGGTGAGTATGCTAATTTACTAGTATGATTTTCACATGAGCCAATCTTAAAATGTTGTACTTCATCACTCATGAATGTCACAAACAGTGAAATACTGTAATACAGCAAAATATGTTTCTGTTCCCTGTCCACATTTTGCCTTCTGCTAATGCACAGGAGATGGGGAACTAGAGGTAGGCCAGGCACGGATTCACGCACATTTCTCGGTGAATGAATGTAAATCCAGATTCTGCACCTACCACATAGGCTGAAACATCCCGAGTACAGACTACTACAGCATTTAGATGCATATTCATCAGTCAATTTTTGCATAATAATTCTCATCTTGAGTTTGCACTTGAAAAAATATAAGCTTTTTATTCAAGCTGAAGCAGCACAGAAATGTTTTGTGATTCTGACCTACAATTATGAATTATTTCACTTTGCCCTGCTATCAAACTTATATATTTCTCCAACAGCTAGCCAATGATTAGTTTTCACTCCATTCAACGAGTCTCTCATGGGGTGGCGGAACTCGTGTATTTTTACCTTGGGGAATTCCGCGGTGGTGTATAAAAACTCTGCGAGATTCTGCAGAGTTCCACCAGCGGGTGGCGCACCAGAAGGCATTTCTACTTTGGTGTGGCTAGAGTAGATTTTCTGCTCGAGGAGCAGCTTTCTCAGCCCAACAGTGACACCGTTCCACCACAACCCGCATTGAGAAATCTTGCCAGGAGGCATTCTAGTGCCTGTAAATTGCTCTGGAGACACAAATTCTCACTTGCGCTCCCAAATTTACCATTGGCAGGCTGCATGTGAGAAAGATCTGTGCCACGCTTCGCATTCTGAAGTTTTGCAGAAACTCCACGATACTTGTGTAACAGGGAGTGAGCAAAACTCGACGAAATCCACTGACGGAGCAGAGTTAATCTTCCACCCCTAGTCTGTCATGCTTTGAGCCTCCGCAGCTACCTAGGTTTCTAAGCTGCCAGATAGCTTTGGAATTGATGTCGTTTGCCATTATCTACTACGTGCAGTGGGAGTTATGCAAATAGTAAAAGGCAGAAAATGTCTCACTTCTAAATGACATTGATGGCGACAGAACTTGTTACGTATAAGAGTTCCTGAAGCACCACACTTACGTGCATCCCTCCAGAATCCTATCTAGAAACCAGTAATGCAATGCAATACGGCCTATACTGTTATAGCTTCAATAGCCTTTTGAATGAATGAATGATGAAAGCAGCATTCATTACAGCGAAATCAAAAGAGCAGCAAGATTTACAGCTGTCCCTGTCCACATTATGTGGTGAAAACATATGATCTAATGGAAGAACATTCCACTACATAAGTAAAGCATAGGTTAAAATTGTTATGAAACTGTGTTTAGTATGTCTGATAAATTATTAGTTTATGTACATATATCACATTACCTAATAGTCGTATTGTGCACTTTTAATAATGATGCATATGAAATAAAGGAAATTAAGGCATTTATAAAACCTAATTAGAACACCGAGGCATTTGAGATCCAATTTAGAAGGTAGTTTTATTGCCGTAAATGAGTATTCTTGCCTTGCTGTAACTGCTTATTTTTAACGTTCTTAACCGTAGTCCTAATAGGCTTATAATTGTTCATTGAGTCACATTAAGACAGACAACAGACTGTTGGAAGTAATTTATAATTTGATATACTTGTGATAGTTTGCACTGTATTATTGCCACAAAACACACATAAACAGATGTGAATCAGCCAGGCGGATCCAAAATATATATTTAAAGAGTGAACTCTGAGCCTCTATTCATAGTGTAGTCTTTTATTTAATTTTTGAGGACTTTGAACCCACGCTGCAGATCGCTTTTCAGCTACTTCATAGGGCTTTGTATGCCCCAGAACAGTATTTTCAATCGCTATCCAAAGTACGAGAAAATGTATGTCCACATGCACTGAACGTTCTAAATTCTTTGGAATCTGTTAGTTTGCAACGCCTTTCCCACTAAAGATAGTTTAGTTTTCAAATAATTTGTTGACGCTTATTTATTGTCAAAGAGTATGAAATACGTTAATCTGTTACATGCATAGAAATCAACGTTTATTCTGTGATCTTTTCTTTTCACACTTATGCCAACTACTACACCACATTGTCTTTGATTCCTTTACAAACAATTCTAACCTCCATCCTGACAAAAAATGCACTGTTTTGGATGGCATTGCATTCCCTATGTTCTCTGCCAAAATATTGTCTTAAAAATAATGAGACAAATATCGTGATGTTGAAAGTATCCTAGGACAGAATATAGAGGGTACGAAAATGGTTAATTCTTTGATATCTGATTTTATAATCATAGTAGTGAATAATATTTCTAAATAGTTGAGTTTTATTAATGTTTGTTATCATTTGTTTTACTCTGAAGTATGCTTAATTAATTGGAGTGTGTTTTTTTTGTTGGAAATATATTTTAAGGTTTATTTATGTCGGGTTGTTGAATTTGTAGCAGAGCAAGATTGTAGGTTTTAAAAATATATATTTTTAAAAGATTATACTTTTTATTTTAAAATAGGTTTTAATTTGTTAATTTCATTCCTAATTATGTAATTCGTGGATAATTTTACATTTGATGGCAATCCCTTCTATTTGCTAAATATTTAGATACTATGGCAATGAATTATTTTTAATACTTTGGATATTAATTATATGTTTATTTATGTGTGTATATTAATTTTATAGTGTTATTTTTTCAAAAAGGTATTGCTATTTGGTAATTCATAATTTAATTTCTTGTGCTCTTCGGAAGTTTAGAGTAGGAGTGCCCGAAAGTATTTGACATCATGTTTACTTCAAAAATCTTTTAAAAGTTAAATGAATTCAAATATGTTTGGCTATTTATTTTTTGTAGTAATATTTGGTATTAGTGTTTTTTTTCATTAATGTTATTGTATTTGTTTTGCACAAGACTTCCCATCGATATCTGTGAAGGGGGCATATTAAAAATGGGTACTCCCTGTTCAGAAAACCTTTACAACAACTCTGAATTGAAGAATACGGAGCTAAAGTTGATATTTACACTGTCAATTTTAGGGTTCTAAACTCAGTGCTCAAATGTTACATCAGCAACACATTGATTATGAAATCTAGGCTATTACTGATTTATTGACTGATATTGCTCTTACCTTGGCTTTCACCTGCTCGTTACTTTTGCCGGTCCTGCTGCCCTGTGTTGCTGTGCACGCTCGCCTCCCGCCGCCGCATTCCCACAACATCACTGCCGCCGCTTTGTGGGGGAGAGCGTCTGTCACAGCGGACTACCATCCCCAGCTGCCTTTGCGGCCGGAAGCCGCTCATGGGGGAAGCGCGCCAGGAGGCGCATAAAGCATCGCGTCATTAACCTCGTGGCAGGGGCGTGCGGGTGGCGCTGGGCTAAGCCCGGGCAAAGGGCGGGCCGTCTGTGGCCGTCCGGGGCTGGCCAAGGCTGGGCTGGGCCACCACCTTTGGTTCTAACTATCCGGGATACTAAAGTAAGAACGTACCACAATCTGATACTATACTCCTTATTAGAAAGGCATTCTGCTTATTTTACTTGCTTTACGTCGTAGTCATTTTGTAGAAAATGAATACTTTGTCCAGTTTAGGCCGGAAATCGCTGGTGGAGGGTTCTGTCAGAGGGACATTAGATATTTTCATCACAAGGGCCGCCTCAGTGTTAGAACGTGAAATCGCATTCACTGAGCGGCGCATTTCCTCTGAATGGCAGAACAAACGCTCCTCTTTGGGGGTTATCCAGTTAGCAACTACCCCATCGCAAGATGATACTAGTATAGAACAAATAAATGATATAGGTATTCCCCCACAGTTACAAGATTTACCAGAATGACCAGTGAGACATGGGGAACCTAATACTACAGATATCAGCATAGATTTACGAACTGAATCCTCCTTCGAGGAGCAATTATTAGTGACATCCAGTAAGCCTACCAATGAGAAGATTATTACAACAAAAACATCAGGGCCTGGTACCTCAATAAAAAGAAAGAGGGGTGGAAATAAGCAAAAAGGAAGCCGAGCAAAAACTTCCAAAACTGCCACGAATATCATGAATTCTAAAGGTTCAGCAGAAAGTAAATCCGACCAAGATCACTTGACCATATACTCTCAGCAAGATCTAATGAAAAACATAGAGCAACTGATTAAATCTTTGCTATTACCTCTCGTTGAGAGGGTTAAGAGAATGGCGGAGCAACTTGGGTCAATTCAAGATACTGGTATTGCTAACACAAATTTACTTAAAGAGCTGTCAACAAGTAGGTATCCGCCGATTCCCTCTGTTCCTACCCCAGTGATAGCATCAAAACCAACTAATCCTGTAAATAGTGTTGAATTGTTACCCCCTGCCCATCATAACACCGTGGCTACACAGATTTCGCACATAGTTCCCGAATCTATTAAGTCTAGGGAAGCAATAGACAGAGGGCAAGTAAATAAGAAAGGCCAGGAATATGGTCATAATCAGAGGACTTCCTACATGGACAAACAGATTAAAAGATCCGCTCAGCACATAGATCTCTCACCGGAGGCGGAACCTTATGTTATCGTACTTACTGAGCTGTCAATGGGGATATTTGAAAGTCATCTGTTCCTTAAGAACAAGGTTATGCATTGGCTAAGAGTGAACAGGCCACTTCCTCTAAATTTCGACGGCGAAATTTTACATGTCAGAAGCTTAGGCTGGGTGGGCAGAAGACCAAAGGATGTATATGGGGACATCATCATTATAAATTTCAGGGATTAGAGGGCGACAAATCACATTAGAGACTGGTACCCTGAGGGTTATGAGAGAGGTATATCTACCAGAGATCTAAGTTACTTTTACCCAAAAGCCCTAGTAGGAAATCCCATGAGAACAGGATACCCAAATACCCGGACTGTGGTGTCCCCCATGTTTAATATTGCTACCGTTTTTCCTCCCTTTCTGGAATGGAGGGGGTCGACTGACTCCCAACTGAGATTGATGAAATTGTGAGGGAGCATGAGACATCCATCACTATTGCTGACGATAAAACAAATAAGGAAGAAGGTCAATTTGATACAAGTCTTAGGGCAGGAGCGGTTGACATTATTGATAAGATTACACACAAAAGTCAGCTGATTATGACTTGGAATTTAGCGGGCATGAAGGACAAAGTGGACCGTCCAGAATGGCTTGAGATAATAAATAAACACAATATATTGTGTTTTCAAGAAACATGGTTGTCCCACGAGATTATAAGGGGATATCAAACCTTTAACACACCTGCTATTGGAAGCAAGCATGGCAGAAATAAAGGTGGTTTATGCACCTATATTTCAAATACATTAGGGATGACAGCTATCAAATTTATATCAGCAGAATGTTATCAGATCCTATTAGTTAGCTGGTCGGGTGTGAAGAAGATGGCTATCATAAATTTTTATAATAATGCCCATGCTTCCTTATGGGAACGGATCATTATTAGTTTAAGAAGGTCAATAAAGACACTGGAAAACATAGGAGACGGAGATTTGGCACTCCTATGGCTGTGCGATTTTAATTGTTTTCTTTGCACTAGACTTGATACTGGTACTTGCCCTCTGAAGGAGAACAGGGAAGAAGTGTTAACCCATTTTGTTCACTCTAGTTTAGGGGATTTGTTAAATTCACTGATTTATGAGTTTGATTTGGGTTTCATTAATGAAAGCTGCTCTCCAGCAGAGGAGTTTAAGCCAACCTTTAATGGGAGAGGGGCGAATTCCGTAATCGACTTTACCCTTATATCCCTTAGGTATTGGTTTTTAGTTTTGTCTTGGGAGACACTAGACGCCGCTTTAAGTGACCATTACCCAATTTAATTCTGCTTGATAATAAAGGTACAGGAATCAACCAATGAGATGATTTATAACATCTCAATAAATTTAGCAAGTACTAACAGTTATTCCATTAAATGGGCAAGAGTAGATCCTAAAGTTTTCATGCATAAATTGGTCACTAAAGTCCTTGACCATTTACAAACCTGCCTCTCCCTATCTGAAAGTAATCAGCAAGTTCTTGATTACTTTGGGGAAATCATGTGCGAGATAAAAAAACTGCTGACAAGAGTACATTAAAAACACTCACATAAAGTGAAGGATTGGTTTGATAAAGACTGTTCAAGGGCACACCAAAATCTGAAATTGGCCCTACAGGAATCCCCTAGATCTTTAGAATTGGTAAGACAGACCCGTAAATCCTATCGGACAGCCTTAGCTAAAAGGAAACAAGAGTTAAAAAATGAAATCTGGCAGAATCGCCATGAGGCCTCTTTAAAAAATGATAACATAGCTTTTTGGAGAGCAGTCAATGCTCCTTTTTTGTCAGACAAAGACACAGACATTATTGATATAGCAGTTCCAGGAGATGTCTGGGTAAAGCATTTTTCTAACTTATATAAGAACCCTAACCTACTGGAGACTAATAATGTCATTGATAACCAGGGGCGTCTAGAGTTCTTTCCACTGGGGATTGTCTTTGATCACACAGAGGACATTAAGGCAATTAAGCATAGTGCTTCAGGGAAGGCACCGGGACCGGATGGTGTCCCGATCGATATATATAAAACAGAATTATCGTTAAGGTCACCCCTTTTAACAAACGTCTTATATTGCGCTAATGCTCCTGGCTTTATTTCAACTTGGCCAGAAGCAGTTGTTATACCAATCTTCAACAAAGGGGATAGGAATAACCCCGCTTGTTATCGACCAATTTCTCTTTTGGATGCCTTAATGAAGGTAGCAGGCAGGATTATTCTCAATAGGCTGCAGAATGGACAGAGGAAAAACAAATCATCTCTAATCTACAATATGGATTTGGTACGGGCAAAGGCACGATAGAACAGGTGCATTTTGGCACCCTTTCTTTTCATCCTATATATTAACAGCGTGGGACAACACCTTAAAGCTTTTCAGTTTGACTATCCTGCTGTAGGTGGAATACCCATCCCCATCCTTTTGTATGCGGATGACGCTGCAATAATGTCACGCACTGTCATTGGCCTACAAAGGGCGGTGGTTGAATTTTCAGATTACATGAGTACCCGTGGGTTAGTTATTAACGTCTCTAAAACATATTCCATGACTTGTAGCGCTTCGACAAAAACTAATGAGGCTATCTATCTGAAAAAGAATAAAATTGAATATACCAGCATTTTCTCTTATCTAGGAGTTAATTTTGATAGTAGGGGGAGCTGGAAAGAGCCAGTGCTCGCTAGAAAATTGGCTTTTAGTAGGGCGAATGGTGCCCCGATTAATTTCTCTAGGAAATTAGGCGGTCGTCCAGTCAAGGAACTTATCCAAATATATAAAGCTAAATGCATTTCCATCGGCATTTATGGGGCGGGGCTTTGGGGGGATTGTCAATGTTGACCAGATACAACGCTCCAAAAACGATTTTATTCGTTATTTATTGGCAACCCCTAAATCAATGCCTATCTATTTTAGCCATAGTGAACTTGGGATTCCATACATCGAGGATACGATCAAATTCTCCCCTCTTCTATTGTGGCACAAGATCTGGGTAACCTTAGAGACATCCCTAAATCGGGAGGTCATCTATGATTGTCTACAGTTAGATGGTGCTGAAAATATTAAATGGTTGCATTACATCAAAACCATGGCATCGGATATGGGCCACAAAGAATATTTTGATAATCCAACTTGCCTAGAAATGGTTCCAAGGCGTATGTTTAAAAAATTGATCTTGAAATTTTTGGACAATAAAAGATGGCTTGTTGAAAAGGATAAATATACTGCCAAGGCAAACCTGGCTCTTATTTCTCACGTAGGCATACAGCCCTACTTATTGATAGACCCTAGCCCTTTCTCGAGAATGTTACTTACTAGGTTTCGGGTGGACACTTATTTCCGCTTGGTAACATTCCCCAACTGTAATGATTGGACCAAACATTTGGTGAAGTGCCCCTGCGATGGCTGATTGGATCAATCTAATATCCACTCCATCCTGTTCTGTAAATTTTACGTGACCCCCAGGAAAAGGTTCTTGAAGCCGATCCTCATTAAATGGGAAATCAGGGGATGCAGAGCAGCTTATTGCAAGTTAAAGCAATTTGAAACAGAATTTGTGGTAAAGCAGTTTCTTCCTATTTGAGAATATTGATTGCCCTGAGGAAGACCATGTGAACTGTGTGATCCATGTTGTAGTGTCTGTAATCTGTTCTTTTTAAATTTTTCTCCTTTTTATTATGAAAATATTTATGGATTTTATGAAAATTAGTTGATCACTTTTGCTTAACGTTTACTTATTAAAGGGTTTTGCTAATAGAGATGCTTATACATGTATCTTTCCACTTGCTTTCTTCTAAACATGGATTAATTATAGATAACCTGATGCCTGTTGACCGTGATTATTTTTAGCCTGTGTATATATTTGTGATTGTTATTTTTAAAAGATTTGACTGTTTTATTGAAGTGTATTACATATATGTGCTTTTATGTTTTTGCAACAAAAATCGAATAAAGCTAATTTTGAACGTGAACTTGCACTTGACTGATACACAATTTACAGGCAACTTAATAGAGTTTCATGTGTTGTAGTGTGCTCGATATACTAGATTCTAGAAGGCATACAATTAAAAGGATGTTATAGCCTGTTATATTGATGTCAAAGTGGCTCAAAAGTGAAACACTTACTTCTCACTCATATATTGAACCACAGATCAAAAATCAACGCCGCCAGTAAAGCTAACTCAGCGTTTCATCCTTCACAGTTTGCTAAACTGAGTACTGCTAAATTGGCTAATAGTAATACCAGATACAAAGGGAGCTACATAACATCTGGTATTGAGAATACGTAGAAAATGTGCAATTGAAGTGCTACATATTTTTTTTTCATTAGCCATTTAACTTAAAGAAGGCTACACAAACTGTAACTGAAGATTATCTGTTAATGATGAAACTTAACTACCTTGGTGTGATCATCAGTTAGCATGCGTTAAATCAGGTCCTAACACCATGTTGGTCTTATTATTGCTCTTATTCCTCTTAATATTATACCATGATTTAGAGATTTGTGGAACAAGGAGAGGAATAACGTGTTGGTACATTGCCAAGACACATTTTTATATAATATGGTCCTTTGCCAGTACCACCAGGAATGCGTTTGCATGAGTGATGAAATTATATACCATCACTGATGAGATGCATAGGTGTGTCATTAGAAGGGCAACATTCACAAAGTTACTTGCACACTTAAGTTTCAAGTAGCGAATAGCATCATGCAAAAAAATCTGATTCATGTTTTAAATTCTCCAAATATACATAATAACTCATAAATGGAATCGATTTAAAATTGACCCAACGCAAAGTAATTTACAGTGTGAGCAAATCATTTTCAGGAGGTTGATGGTGGGTGTGCCAGAACGGAACATTTGCAAACGTTTGTGAATACCCACAATCTTGCATGTTTGTCGGTAGTCACAAACCTCATTTAGGCGGCTGCCAAGCCCATCATTGCAGATTTACTCCTATCAAGTGCTGGAGAAAGTCTGTTTTCAGGGTGGGAAAGGGGGAGAACACTGTATTTTAATGGAGTGCACAATATGGGTTTTCTCCACAGGGGCAAAATGTTTATCCATGTAAATCCTGTATCCTACAACTGCTCTAATATGCTCGTGAAAAGGCACAGCTTCCTCGGTGTACTCCCAAAATAATGTGTGTGTTCCAAGCAAGTCAGACTACTCAAAGTGTAGGAGTATCTCTTGGAAAGTAAATTGCTGACTGTTTGCCCAAAATGAACTCAAAGAGGGAAAATGTGCAGCTGATGAGCTAACCCACATTATGGTAATTAAACCAAGTACACTGAAAACAGATATGTTACTTATATGTATGTGTGAAGTGAATATTAGAACTAGGACAGGGAAATAGTTGCCACGTTTCGTAAGCACCAAGAAAACAATGTATTAGGGGCATGGGAGGAAAATGAAAATGTGCCTCTTCATGGAAAGAAGGAAGATGCAAAAGCTGATCAGATGACAGTCATCTGCATGGCTGTTTCCTCATACATGTATGGGAACATGTGAGAGGTGGTTTCTACTAGTTAGAGTCAGTTGAGTTGAAAGGTGGTGGTATCTGAAGAGAAGAGAACAGCACTTGTGGGAATTCACCACTGGGGAGCACTCCCGTGCCTCTGCTCTGCCATGCCAAGGTGAAGTTGAAAGGACCTATCGTCACCCGTGTTGTTTGGATGATACGAATTAGATAGAGCACCCAGTTGAGGAAATAGACCTGCTCTAATAGGACTGAAAGGCAGAACATTAATAACAATAGGGTAACCGTGTGTCCCTCAGAACCTGGGCATTGAACAAAAATACTACAAACCGTTCTGTCGGATAGCACAATTTCTTAGCAGGGACGCTCCACGCCATTCCATGTTCTACAGTTTCGTCACTCCAAAATCTAAATAAGACTTGTGCCAGGGTGTTTGAAAATAAATGGAAAATAATGTATTTAGGACGGTTGTTAATTGAGTCGCTCATTTTACACTGTCGCATTTTTCCCTTGTTGTACATATTTTTTTATGCACAATATCACATGTTCACTTTATTCACTTTGTCATTAAAAAGTCACTCATTTTGATTCCAATTTGTTGAAGTGCCCATGTGCCAGCCATACATACAAACAAAAATAAGATTTCAACTGTTTGAATCATTCAGTAACTGCTTTCCGTGTGTTTCTTTCTTTGTGCATATTAATTATGTCATGCTAAGAAATTGTGAAAGGCAAAACAGCCAGATTCCAAAAACTCTTCATAGTATGGCAACAGTCTTCCCCAAGGTAGAGGCTCATCATTAGAGAGGAGACTGGAATTCCATGGTTATCAGAAAGTGGGAAGCACACAGGAAGTCACCATTATTGACTAACAATAGCCTTGGGCAGGTGCCAGGACACCATGAGAAGAGCACACAACACAAAGTCGGATTGCAGCCTAAAAGGACTTTTAATTTACTTAGGTCCTAATTATGAGATGATCCGACTAAAGGGGGATATTAGCAGAAACTATAAATAAACTTACTCTAGGGTAATGTATTAACTCTGTAGCAAATGGCTCTTCTTCCCAAATTTCTGAAAGAAATGGTAAATAACATGCTGAATAAGTGTTTACTAGACTGATAACAGAAGATATAACATTTGTATTGTACATTTTCTCCCCAATCAATTTCACCTCAATTTCATTGGTGAAACATGCCTCACGAAAATCTTTGGGGGTGCAGTTATTACAAACAACTAAAAATATGAATCCATGCAAAAATCCCTGTCGCTGCGTGGACTGGAATTAACCCCCACAGTTAGATTATGGCCTACATTATAAAATCAGGGGAATCCATTGGAAAAAATAAATAAATAGTTGAATGTGCATTAGACATGCTATCACACATTTTGCTCATGAACCCAGGTTACCAGTGCATTCCAAACTAGCAAGACAGCATAATTGGAGAACGGGGTGCCTGACTTCTAAAGGCTTTCTGACACTGACAAATGCAGCTCATCCATAGGCCTGCCTGCCCTTTGTTACTCGTTACTCTTAGACAGTTTGGAGTCAAACCCAGGAAAGAGGGAGGGTTAGACAAAGGGGGAATCACCAGCCCGCAGCCTGGCACTGGGGACAAAAGGGTACCTTCAGAACCTCTCGTCAGAACACTCCTGGACCTGTACAAGGTTCAGAAGAGGGTCTGCTCTGTTGTCTGAAGAAGGAAGACTTGATTTGCTTGCCTTGATCCTAGGCTCCTTAGAAGTGACTCCAGGGGGCAGTTGGGTGACTACCTGTTTTTACCCTATTTAGACTACACAGGCACAAGAAGCTTCCACAGACCTCACTGAAGCTGTCTAGCCAACCAGCACTAACGGAACCTACCTGGATCTTCCTGAGTCTTGCTGCTTGCCTCTGCTGATCCTCAAGACTTGACCCTCAGTTCCTTGACACTTGGTTGAAATCAGAGTCTATACCTCTGGAAGTGAAGGTGAACATGAAGAAGCTTTGTGCTTCTTGTGACTGTGAGAACTGAACTCTTCACACTGAACAGTGACTTACCATTGCTAACATCAATATGAAGCTTGAGCAATACCTGAACTTTGTTCCGACAGCAACACTCTCCAAGGACGGCCAATGCAAACTTCCCATGACGAAGGCTGCTGATGCCAAAATAGCGACCAACCGCGATGCCTGGCCAGCTTCTCCCAAATACAACATCCTTATTGCAGCACCCTCCAATGTGAATGGCAGATCCTTGTTTGGACTTAAAAAGGTAATTCTTCAGCGAGACTAACCCAACTCTTCATTTTCATTACAGAGTCAGCAACAGTGACTCTGCTGTTTGACTCATGTAGGAGTTCCAACTGAAAAATCTATTTTTGTTTTACACAGAACTTATCTGCTATTTGATGAATCTCATTGAAACTTTCCAGGCAAACAGAGGAACTGACAAGTATTGGCTTGGCAATCTATATGGAGATCCATCTAGTCAAATTGGTAAGAAAGAGGTTAAAAAATGAGCATTTTCCATTTAAATTGCAATAGGAAAGTTTGTAGAAAATGCTGAATAGGATTATGCTAAACTTGGCATGAAACTTGAATTTTAGTCAGTGGTGTGCATTTTGCTTGGATTGGTGCAAAGCTTTTCATTACATTTGTGAAAATGGCATTATCAAAATCATCATCTGGGCTTGCAAAGCGTTTAGTTATGGAGATCTCTTGACATTTAGTTTGTACATCCCTATGCAAATTCACAAATCTGAAGAGGATGATAAAATCCATTTCAAAATACTAAAGGAACATAATTGGACAAAGGATCTTTTTGTCCCATTATACATTGTGTATTCACTGATCTGGAGCTAGATCTGCAACTTTGCATGTACTGATTAGCTGGCTATCATTGAAAGTTTTCTATTTCGTCTGCAAGTATCCATCATGGTGTACTGTATTGGGAAAAATACAAATTATAGTTCATACAGGGTTAGGGTGGCCACCACCTAAACCCAAGGTTCATGTGGGGCTTTCAATGGGACCTCCGGCTTTAATACACATTTGTAAAAAGTAAATTTTGTCATGGATCTCATTTTCTGGGCCAGATAGCCGTATTCAGTACCTACCGTGTGCTGCAAAAAACACTTCTGCGAGTCTCAGGACCCTCAATATGTTTTTTATTAAAATGGAGCACTTACGTATCTGAATTAGGAGAACCACAATGGCCCAAATATATGCAGCAGAAAGGTTTGTTGGAAATCAACAGGTGTGCCTGTGGTGAACGGGGCATGATGAAACCTTTAATTTTTTGACAAATGTCACAAAGTACATATTTCTGTGCCTAATTATACAAGCCATTCCACCAATAATGCTGCAGTGGTAATGAAATTGTGGTAGCCACACTTGTGTGTGCAGACACAACACCTTCATGCACAGCCATTACTAAGGCTAGTCTGCAGTCATGGTTGGAAATCAAATGATAAATTACCCCAGGAATTTTAAACAAAGAGAACATTTTGTTCCCTTAAATTATATGTTTATTTAGCTGGAAAGTCCATAAGTAAAGGGGTGGCGTTGAGTGTAGAATTAACAGCAGCTATTAGATTGCCATCTACCCTCTTATGAGAATGACTACTCACAGCATCAGTAACAAATGCACATTTGGCTGCTTCATCAGCCAAAGTATTCTGTACAACCTGTGGTCCCAAAAGCTGATGACTCAAGTTACAAACGACATGAGTCTATGGCAACCTATCTTTTAGGTCAGCCACCTTCACCCAAAGCATTTTATGCTTAATAGCATTGCTTTTAAACCCTTTTAATTCATTCTGGCACCAATAATGCAGATTGTCATTAAAAGACTGAACACAATATTGCAAATAATGCACTATAGGTGTGGGGAATTCAGGATCCATATGTTCTAGCGCAAGAAGTAAGGCTTTTAGTTCAGCCAACTGCTCAGTACAGTCCTCTAAGGACTGCGCGCACATTTTCTGTGATTGGAATTTTTCATCTAACATTACACCAATAACGGTGGTGAATGCAGCTGAAAATTGGTGCCTGGTCACAATAGCAGGTTGGGCTGAACCATCAGTATAAATAATATACTTACACTCCACAAGAGGCAAAAGATTGCTGGACATGGAATAAATATGCTCAAATTGAAGAAATTCTAGTGTCTGTAAAGATGAGTCAAAGGCAAAGTCTACACCCCTAGCTATTAAGGATGTTGCCCATTGTATCTAGCTAGGATGGAGGGGTTTCGCATTCACAAAGCTTGCTTTGTTCAAGTGGCCTTTCTATTAATAAAGCCGTCTGCACTTGAGTCAGTGTTTCTTCAGTGGATGCAAAACAAATCTCCGTATTGGAATATAATTGTGTTTTATATGCATTTGGCACTGTTTCACATACATTAAATGTGACATATGTTAAGCCAATGGCACCAGCAACTATACAGATCAGCAGGTTTGAAGTATTTACACATATATGCAAGTTTCGTGTTGCAAGCAAGTTAGAATGTAGTCATCTGAGTATAACTGTGTGTTCTTTAGCTCAATGTGAACTGGAAAAATCTGGATAAATTAATTCATATATGATTGAATATGTTGTGCATAATCAAGTATGTATGTTCTGCCAAAATTAAGGAATCCTAATAAGGACTGGAGTTTCCAAGGACAGTTTGGAGTTTTTAGCACCGCACACTTCTTTAAGAAGTGTGGACCAAGGCTTTTTCCCTCATGGGAAAGTTTGTGTCCTAGAAATAGGACACTTAGAAAATGCTATATTAGATTTCTTAAAGTTGAACTTGTAGCCATACTCAGTAAATCCAAATACTAAGCGATCTACCCTGGACAAATTTGATTTTAAGTCCTCGTCCGGAATGTAGATATAATCTACATAGCAGAATGTGTCTGGGCAAATATCATGTAGTGCAAACAGTCCTGGACTGTTCTTATACCATGAAAAGTTGAGAAAAGCGATGTTGAAAACTCATTGCTGGGAAGGCAGTCCAATCCCTGATTTCAGGCTCCTTATTTTGAAAGAAAAAACATTGGAAATTTCCAAGGTTGTTTTGCATTTTTTATGGACTATATTATTTATAAGTGTCGTAATGTGTGTATTTTGCATTGCAAATGTGCATGTATGTCTATTTAAATGTCTATAGTCGAAGACGATACAATATGAATGATCCTGTTTTACGATGGGAAAAAGGGGATTATTTATTTGAGAGGCACAGGGTTCAATTACTTGCTGGTACTCTAATTGAGAGACTATTTATTTAGCAGGTGCTTTAGCATTCTGTTTTATTGGGTATTGTGGTTGCACTTTTGGGCTGGACATATGGATAATAGATGAACCCTTATCCCAGCCAACATGATTGCAATATAAAGCCGGGACTAGTGTAAGATCCAATTCTGCGGCACAGGCTTGTTTGACCTCATCAGGGAAAAGCACGTAAAATGATGGTAGTATGACATCTTCACCTTGTGGTGATGTTTGTACAAACTCCAGGGCCACTCAACCCCCGCAATGTGAATTTCATATAATAATGGTACATTTTCCCAGAATATTACACAAATGGTGTGCTGTATGTCACCCTCAATTTGTTTATCCAAATCATATAATCTATCCGGAGGGGAATGCACTTGTTAATGGTTTCAACTATAACATATTGATCAGTTGCTTTTGCTGTCAGAAACTCCTGGAGATTCCAGTGCACTATAGTGACCTCTGCCATGCTGTCATGGAGAATCATTGCCAATCTCCTTTTCAGGAGGCAAGTTCTCATTGTTTGTGGCCTACTTTGTGGTTAAAGCCACAGATTTCTTTTTCTGAAATTGGGGGTTTAAATTGTGGAGGTTTCTTCTCCTTTATCTTCATGTCAGACTAGCGCTGCACATATAGCGTTTCACATACTCTTCTTGTCTGCTCTCAGACTGCCCCTCTCACTCAAAGAGTCCTGAAAGGAGCAAAGACGAGTGTTAGAATAATGATACCCATCAGGTGCTTTCAACTGTGTAAGATCATGCAGATTATAGCATCTGTCAGAGCGCTCCAGTATAGGTTCTTCTTTAGATTTGGGGTTTCCCCATTATTTTTTAACAAACTCCAGGTTCTGCTTGGCAGTGCCCTTGTCAGAAGTAGATACTTCAGCTATAATAATAGGCAGCTCATGCTCCTGGTTGAATGGTGCGAACTGCACAATCTGCTGGTGTATAACTAGAGATGCTGCTTCACATGTAATGTTTGACAGAATCATTCAGGATACTACAGGAACATTTACGATTTAGTTAATCTCAAAATCCAGGCCAACTCCAGGCCCATGATTGTTCTGCATTTGTTTTAACACTACCAGCAAGATTGACATAGACGGAGTACCTTGTGTGATGATAGAAACTGCAGTAATAACTGTGCACCAAGTATTACAGTCACCTATTGAAAAACCATCCCCTGGGGTAAGCACATAGTCAATATTCTGTGCTTGTCTTGTGGTCCCTTAAGGGGAAACACTGCTTTAATCTGATCTCAATCTGATCCTTACGGTTTGAGGGAATGTTGTACTAATAAGTGAATTAATATTTACAGGACATATTGTAGGTACTGCAGGCAACTGTAGTTGCTGTACCAAAGCTGCCCTTGCTGGGACAGCCATCAAGATGTCCCCAAAATATTGAGTAAAGCATCAATATAGTCTAAATATACCAGTATGTACTTGCTGTAGCTCATTAGCATTGAGTTTCTCTAAATTAGTGAATGGTGTATAACCAGCTAACAATAGCCAGCGGTCCCTTCATTACTAAAGGCGCCCATGCGTACAGTACGTGTATGAGTTTGACCTGGAACCAATTATGATTTTCCCAATGTGAATGTGGAATTTCAAAGAGCTGCTATGCTCTACATGCTTGTGGTGCCACAACATTAGTGTATTTATTAAATGGTTCTGAATTAGCATCCACAGCTGGAAAATGAAACCAAGAATAAAAGACTTCTAAGATTAAGTCACCACCTGCTTTGTCAAGACCATGTAATGTTAAATGAGTATGGACAGCAGGTCTGTAATTGTCAGGAATTGGTACCAGCTGTGGCTGTGCCATTAATAAAACAGTACTGAAAACAAAATGCCAACACTAATATGGGTAATACTTTTAATGGTTTAAGCTTGAACAACCAACAGAAAATTAGGAGCTTCCTAAAATACTCTGGAGGATATTTTTAAAAAAACACGGAAATCTCTGGTGGGGGTGTAAGGGTATTATGGGCACGCATAAGTACTACTAAGAAGACTTAGAACACAACACTCTAGTCCCAAGGAAATGTGGAAACAGATCATCACCTCTTGTCTCTGAAACATGCATGCCCTTAGTAAACAAAGGAAAAATATGATGTAGGCTTACAATACATTCATTGAAACTATTGCTGTTTGAAAATGGCCCTTTCCGAAGGGTTGCCCCAAACATTTCGCCTTCCTCCTCCAATTTTTTTATTCCAACCCCGTTTTTGTTAGCTTTAGGACTCTGAGCACTTTACCACTGCTGATAAATGCTTAAGTGCCTGTGCTCTCTCATCTAAACATTTTATAATTGGTTCACACCTGTTTGCCGTATTTGATTTACTTGTAATTCCCTTGCAAATTGGTAAACTATATACTCTGGGCCTGTACGTCAAATGCTACTAGTGAGCATGCCTCACTGATTGGACTACCCACAGATTTAGCCTTTCAAATCCCTCTCAGGCCTCCTACTACAGAGCCTGTGTGAGCAGTTTACTGCCCCTTCGACTTGGCATTTAAAACTACTTGCCAGGCCTTACAAATTCCTTTAATTACATGAAAGTCACCCCTAAGGTGGGCCCTAGGTAGCCTTAAGTGCAGGGTGGTATGTAAGCAATGGTAGGACATGTACTTTTATGTTTTTTTCATGTTCTGGTAGTGACAAACAGCCTTTTAAGTTTTCACTACTGTTAAACCTACCTCTCTCATAGACTAGCACTAGGAATTCCTTAATACACTTTTAAGCTGTCATTTCTGATCAGAGAAGAGAAGCTTTTTCATGATTCATTTGTTTGTGTAGTAATGACAAATCCTTCTTACTGGTGTAGTTGGATTTAACATTACTGTTTAAGAAATGCCACTTTTAAGAGTGGCCAACTGAGTGGACGTGCCTGATCGGAGCTCTGACAGAAAGCAGCATGTGGGACCCCCCCCCTCGGCCCCAAAGGCTGCTCCCTATTGCCTGGGAGGCTTGTCTTTGTCCCTCCCCAGTAAGCCTGTTAGCAGGGGCTGTGGGTTTGTGTTGGTGCCGAGCAGAAAAGTGATAACGTAACAAGACCTACCGGGCCCTAACAGAGCCAATCAGTGTAAGGAGAGGAGCCAGACCACAGCTGGAATGAGCAATTACCATCAGCCACAGAGAGTAGGGCAGGTCGGGCTGTGCTGTAGACCAGCATAGGTGCAGCGGCTGACAGGAGCTGGTGACGATGTGCAGCCCTGGTGGAGGATGATAGTGCAGGCGGTGGCTGAGTGACAGCGACCTCAAAGGGAGTAAGTATACAGCACCCAGTCCCTCTATTGATACTTTTGACATTCTCCCCGGTGCTTGTTAAGGAGTGTGCACCCACCAGTGGTGGTGTGGTGTGGTGGAGCCCCCTGGAGGAGATGTGGAGTGGCCAAAGTGCCACTTTTTGGTGGTTATCCGCACAACAGCACAGGCCTCATAATAGTAAGACATTGAGGGGCGGGTGCAGCGGGGCCATCCACTGGGGCTAAGACAGTTCTAAGTGGCAGCTCATGGGCAGGGGAGCTGTGGATTCCCATAGGGATCCAGTGTTGGTACCCCCCGCTCTGTGACAGGACAACTCTTTGATCCTGGGCCGATGATAGGGTGTACCCTTTTAAATATTCATGAAGGGGCTTGACGGGTGCCTTGGACTGATCCTCCTACAGAACTAACTGATGTGTTAGGGGGCGGGACACAGCTTGATCGCAGTCTGTGCTCTGAATGAGCCTCACACTGAGGATTAACCGAGCTCGCATGCCGCCAAAACCTAAAGGGGGCCCAGTTACGTCCTTGAAGTCCAGCAACACTATTGAGGACAGTATTGCTAGAAGGGTGCAGAGTGGGGCTATGGGTGAGGCCCATGCGGAGGGGGAGGCTACTCCACCATCGAATAAAAAAATCAGATTCTGGAGGGCAATAAAGCAATCACTGAGAAACTTGATGAATTGGCAATCACAGTGTCTCTTCTGTGTTAGGACATGGTCAATATGACAGATCAAGTCAAAGATTTGGGCACTAGGGCGGATGGTGCGGAGGAACTTTTGGGTGCCTATACAAGTCAGCTAGGGGACCAGGAGCGGCGTCTATAGAAACAAGAAGTCAAACTAGCTATTTTAGAGGACGATAAATGTGATACAATGTGCTCATTCTTGGATTACCGGAAGTAACAGAAACAGCACCTGTGGAGCATTTCTTGGAAACCATACTCCCTTCAGTACTGCTGTTACTGAATTTGGAAGGAGGGTTACATGCGGACAGGATGCATGGAACTCACAGTGGCAGCTCCAAACCTAGTGCACTCACCGCATGTTTATTTGGTGTGTGCTGCGATACTGACATAAAGTGGGTATATTAGCAGCAGCTCATACGTAGGGTGAGGCTGAATACAATGGCAAAAGAATATCCGTCTAGCTACCTAAAAAAAGCTCATTTTTTGTGGAAGTTAAACTGAAACTCAAAAACTGGGGGTGGTCTTATGCTTTGTTGCCCCCAGCAGCACGTTTGAGGGTGGATCTGCAGGGAAGGAGGCACTTTTTCAATCATGCTGAAGAGGCTATGCAATTTATTGAGAGTCATTGATTTCTAGCACAGTGATAAATGTTGTTTATAATTGTTGCCATGATGTAGATTGATGATGGGTGGGTGTGTGAACAACATTTCATGTTTCTGAGGGGGGTACGCTGCAGGCAATCAAGAACAGTGTGTAAGTTGTCTGGGGTGGGGATGATTGAGATACATACTTTGTTCTTGGTATGTGTGCCACCAATGGCTCAGATGTACCTGGGGACCCTACACCAGGGACTCTGGGGAGCACCACACTGTAAAAGGGAAGTTTTTTTGTTTTGATATGGGAGGATATTAATGCCTACTATGTCAATTGTGAACGCCAGGTTGGTTTAGTTGGGGTAGGCCACACTGGAAGAGGGAGGTGGGGTGATGCTCTTTACACACTTTCTGAGAAGGAGAGGCTGCTGTAGTGTAATTCCTATATTCCCGATAGGCTCTGCACATTGGTATAATATATCCTATAGATATGACGTAGGACTTAGGTCAGTAGGTCTTTATGGAATATACTAAACCTAATTGTGAGTGTCAGCTAGCTCAGAGGTCACTAGAAACTTTCTTGAATTCACAAAAAGGGATTCGTTTCTGACAACCACATAAACATGACAACGTTGTTTCCCTAGGACTGGAATAACTGTCTTCAGAGTCATGGAAACAATAGATAAGTATTTCACTCAGTCAATCGTGCATGCTTTATTTCTACAGAGTTTGCAGAGAAATAGACGGCGTTTTCAATAAAAGGTTTATTGAACAGTCTTCTTTCTAATGCAAGAGAGTTGAACTGCTGCAATCGTTAGACAGAATGCAAAGTATAATGCGTACAGCGAGAATAGTATTATAAAATAATACTGTAATAGCATTGCATGGTTTCTAAGCCATAAAAATGCATACATAAATAACACAGACTAAAATACTCAACTGGTGCTTCTAAAATACGCCTACCCCAATGTACCTAACCTAGGTCTAGTACAAGGGAAGAAGTAAGTATGGTCTTTCGTTGTAGTTTAGTTCTTGCCAAGAATCCATCAAAGGTTTCTCTAGGTTCTAATCAGCTCCATACCTTAGAATGAAGGAGGTCTGGTATCTCTGTCTTGGGACACGATTTCCCAACACCTGCAAGGGGAGTCAGAAACCCTGGAGCTGGATTTCTCAGCAGAGGAGGGCAGCTTCCTGATCAGTGCGTCAGCTGGAGAGTCGTCTTCCATAGGCACTTGCTGTAGCGAGCTGCGTCGGGCAAGTAGGTCGTCGAACTGCTCCAAACCACCGTGCTTTGCTATAGCAAGTGAAGGTATATTTATACCTTGAAGGTGTTTAGGAATGCCATGTTTGACGTAAAGTCGGGCATATGAACGTCATGAATGAACCCCTAAGGAATAGATGTTCATTGTAAAACTAACTGAGTTCTTGGAGAAATCAATATTCAAGCAAGGGGAAGTCCCTAACGGCTTAAGCTGGTTTTCCAAGAAATCGTTGTGACGTTTGGTGAACGGATGAAAGCAATGCCTGTATTTGGGTTGCATGGGCTATGCCTAAATAAGGGCTTGATTTCTATGCCTATATAAGGGCAACATGAATTGTACCTATATAAGGGCATGAATCAGGAAAATCCATATGGAATCTAAAATGCCATACAACACACACTTGCTGAGAAGGAGAGGCTGCTGTCAGTGAAGAACCTATTGGCAGAACTAGTAATATATGCAGAGCTATGTCTTACACGTACACATGGAGGTGACAATCTGATTAAGGAAAGTAAAGGAAATCCAGTACTCACTTAAGCATCAGAGTATGTTGTCTTATACCAATATGTGAAAAAAAGGGAGTGTGGTCCTGGGATGCAGGGGAAGCTGGGCCAGTTAAATGTGAGCAATAAAGAATTTGCTAGCCCCCACGAAAATGGTTAGATAAAGAATTTTTAAGAAAAGCACAAACAAAGAAATTCTTCTGCTTGTGCAGGTATTTTATTTAAACCTGTTTCAATTTTTTTATCAAATTTGTTTTTTCATGGAAGAGAAAGGTACTTATGAACCACATTTATACATCTTTACAACAATTAACCGACAAACATATATACAAATATAAACAATTATTGCACAATCTTCTTTTACAAAAGCTACGTATTCACAAATATTGATTCTTTGTGAAGTATTTCTCACTTGTGAGAAATACTTCACAAATATTCTTTGTGAAGTATTTCTCACAAGTGAGAAATACTTCTCAAAGAATCAATATTTGTGAATACGTAGCTTTTGTAAAAGAAGATTGTGCAATAATTGTTTATATTTGTATATATGTTTGTCGGTTAATTGTTGTAAAGATGTATAAATGTGGTTCATAAGTACCTTTCTCTTCCATGAAAAAACAAATTTGATAAAAAAATTGAAACAGGTTTAAATAAAATACCTGCACAAGCAGAAGAATTTCTTTGTTTGTGCTTTTCTTAAAAATTCTTTATCTAACCATTTTCGTGGGGGCTAGCAAATTCTTTATTGCTCACAGTCTTATACCAATAGGCAGCGGGCCAAAATAGTTATGCTACAGGAGATGCATCTTCTGCCCCGGGAACATAAGAAAATATGGCCCAAATGGGGAGGTAGATTGTTGCATGAGAGCTTTACCTCCTCGGCCAAAGCAGTGCTGTTGTGGGTGGATAATAGTGTCCCGCTGTGTGTAGACTCAGAATTGAAGGTGGCGGATGGTCACTTTGTGGGAGTGACAGGAGAGATTTGAGGGAACTCTACAGTACTCCTCACATCGTATGCACCCAATATAGATACACAGACTTTTTAGGGGGATAACAGGCATGTTTACACCCTTTGTACATTGCAACATCATCTGGATGAGGGACTATAATTGTGTGCTAGACATGGAGCTAGATAGCCAGACCTGTGGTGCGACCACTGGGCAGGGCTTCTAAGGCACTGATGGAGAGTATAAATACTCTGAATTTAACTGAACTGTGGCGGTTGGTGAATGGCCGGACCAGGGGCTACTCCTTTTATTCGCATACACATGGCACATTTTCTAGGATAGATTACCTGTTAGTGCAGCTGGAGCAGGCCGCAGACTTTGGGGAGGCACGATATCTTGATTTCACTTTTTCAGATTATGCCCCCTTGGTGGCTACGATGAGAGGGCATACGTATGTGGTGTTTCAGGAACATGCTTTGTAGAACCAGGCATACAGAGAGGTAATCCAAGAAGCTGCGAGAAAGTTTTTTGCCACTAATACAGGTTCAGCTGCCTCAGCTTGGGTACCACATGAGGCCTTTTAATTCAAATGGACTATTCGGGCAAGAGCACGGCGTGTCAATCTTTGAAAAGCACGGTCACAACTTTGAAACATCGAATAGGGGACATAGACAGACCAGCACCACACACAGAAGCAGTAGGGGAGGACTGATTCAGAGTAAAGGGGGAGCTAGATGAGGAACATGAAACCGTGCGTCACTATGATTACAAGACATACGCAGAGATCCAATATGAACAGGTCGATACGCCAGGCCGGCTTTTGCCATGGTTGGTTAAGAGAGAGACGGGAATGCATTTGTTACACTTAAAGATGCACAAGGAGTGACACTCACAGCACATAAGGATATCCTACACTGTTTTGCAGAGTTTTACTCTAATGTGTACATGCAACAGGGTGGGCACAATGATTTGAGTATGACCACTATACTAGATGAAGCGCAGCTAACAGTGGTGGATGACACAATGAGGGAGATACTAAAGGCCTGATTGAGGAGCCAGATATAAAGTGGGCTATCAAAAAATGAATACTGTGAAGACACAGGGGAATGATGGCCTGAAAGTTGAATCTTATAAGGAATATTTAGACTTTAGTGTGCGTCATTATTGGCCATGTATTGAGATGCATTTGAACAGGGGGTGATACCTGCTACACTAAGGAAAGCGTATACAGTGGGTCGGCCTAGAAAGGGAAAGGGCACATCTGAATGTGAATCAGACTGTCCATTATCTATGATTAATGTGAATGTGAAACCTTTAGGGAAGATCTTAGCTCATCAATTAACTAAGGTGGTGGGGGAACTAATACACCCAGACCAGCCATGGTTTGTGGGAAGACGCACTACCACCATATAAGGAACGCATTTGTCACTATTGAGCAGATCTTAACAGGAGTGGATCCCTGTGTGCTCACCAGTTTGGATGCCAAAAAGGCATTTGATACTGTTGATTTAACATAAATGAATCGTGTGCTGGGACGCTATGGCCTGGGTGACATCTATTTAAAATGGGTACAGTAAGTCTACACAGAGAGAAATGCCCAAGTGAAGATAGGAAATAGGCTCACAGACAGCTGTGCAATGGAGAGAGGGACTGGAGAAGGTTGTCCACTGTCACCGTTGATCTTTGCTCTGGTCATTGTTTCCTTGACAAGACTGATACGATCTATGCAAGAGGCGGAGGGTGTGATGCTTGTGAATAGGTGGGATTTTTTCTCCCTCTATGCTTCCTATATTTTGCTGACCCTGCGAGACACCGCACACTCATGGGCTGTGGTACATGACACAATCACATAGATGGAGACACATTTGGGGTTTATGCTGAATGCAGATAAGTCTGTCATCTACCCGATAAAGGCAACTGGGTTGGTGGAGGGGACCCTCCCCAGCATACAACTGCAAAGACCTCTATTGAATACTTTGGGGTGAATTTGAGCTCTAACATGGCTGAAACATATGATTCAAAATTGGGAGCCCTGCTTGACAGTGTGCAACGCAGTATCCATTGGTGGCTGAAGTTCCCATTGTCACTAATTGGGAGCATCTTGATCAGTAAAAATATTGTTTTACCCTGAATCATCTACGTGCTACAGCATATGTCGATGTGGGTGCCAGATGCTTGTTTCTTATGCCTAGACAAACTGCTCCAGTTGTTATACCCGGGCACCGGGAGAGCGTGTACTAGCATGAGAGTGCTGCAGTTACCCTGGGATAGTGAAGGGTTACACTCAGGCCCCGCATTTTCATAGCTAATATTGAGCTTACCTCTTACAGCATGTGGCCACATGGTTCTTAGAATATCATACTGATCCGGTCACTGAAGTGTTAGCAAGATTGGTTAAGCTGTGCAAATTCTTGGCCCTAGCGCTGGTCCATAGGAAGAAGAGAGGGTTACTCCCGTTACAGGCTCGGACACTACTAGATATAAAGGAGCAGGTCTTGAAAGCTAAACACAATGAATACATGTATTTAAAATACCTGATACTGTTGTTAACAGGAATTAGTCCTATCCTGCCAATGTTTCCGAGACATGGAGGGAGGAGCGATGTTCCAACAGACAGTGGGGGACCTATACGAGGATGTTTTGATAAGTTATGCTACCTTCGGTTCCAAATGGGAAATGCAAGGGGTGCTTCCTAGCTTATGTAGGGCCATCCACGAGGCCTGTGTGGGATTTCAACAGGAACCAGACACACACATTCTTATTCAAGTACTGCTGTATATGGGAGGGAAAGGTAAGCTAATCACTATATTATATGCACTGCTCCTACCAAATGATGCACCCCATATCAATTCCTTGAAGCTGCAATAAAAGACAACCATGAGTGAAGTGCTACAGGATTGGTGCCTTGCCCTCAGGAATTGCAGGAGGGTTTCGCACAGTGCAAGACTCAAACTAGATATACTACAAATGTATACACAGAGATTATGTAATACTCAGCTAGCTGCATAAGATAGACCGTTCTAACCCTTAAAATGGTTCCAAATTTAAGCAGGTAGTAGGGACATTGATACATATGTAGTGGGAATGTCCAAGGACACAAGACTTTTGGGAGGAAGTCCTTAAGGTACTGTGAGATTTGATTGACCTAACCTTGCAGTCCTCCACCCAGCTGTGTCTTATGGTCTGTGTGTACCAGGCTAAACAGACCAAGCATATGGACAAACTAATTTGCACTGGGCAAGGTCAAGATGAGAGAATGATACAGGAGTTAGCAGAGATACAATTATAGCAGCCCATGGACGGTCAGTGGTAAAACCGGATAATGACAAGGTGGAACCTCAATGTGTACTGGAGTTGATATTGCTTGTAATGTTACATATGTACATGATGATTTTCAGACCATGCCGGTTATGTGTTGCTGCTGGACCTAATTAGACATATAAAGGCTGATGCTGTGGTCCGCTCCTTCATGGGCTGAAGGGAAATTGTGGGACAACTGAGATCTTAACTTGTAATTGCTGTTTCGTATCACAATAACAATATATTTAAAAAAAATAGCAATGCCACTTCTAGAAAGTAGTCTTTTCTATGAGCTTATAACTCTATGTGCTTTGCAGCCTGTCTCCAATACATGTCTGGGCTGGGAGACAGCTACACTTTCTGCATTTCCTCTAGACAGCCACAAGCTCAGGAAGGTGAGGCTCATTTGCATTCTGAGCACTCATCTGCATTCACTGCATTCTGATGGGTCTGCTTGGGCAATGGGGAATTGAAGGGGCAGACACTTATACTTCAATAGCTAGCGTCCTAGCCACACACAAAAAGAACAGAGTTACCCCCAGGGTTAACCTGACAGTCAGGACTGGTTTGAAAGGGATACTTGTGCACTTCAGATAGTCCGTTTAAAGCCACCCCCTACATCAAAGGTACATTAGGGAATACGTACTGGGTCTCTTGCCCCCTAAAATCAGATACTTCTGGATCTTGAACTGAATCTCTGTCAGAAGGACTGCTGTGCTGCTTAAAGGACTCAACTGGACTGCGTTTCTGCTTGTTGCCCTGCTGCCTGCTGTTCCCCAACTCCGCCTTCCTTCCAAGTGATCTCCAAGGTCTTGCTGACTTTTCTCATGTTTTCTGAAGTCTCAGGGACACAAAAGACTTCCTGCAATTCTTTTGGTGCTCGGCCTTCTGTGAGTCTTACTCTTGCCCGAGGTAACCCCTCCACATTCTGGGCCTAGGAAGCCGGTTCTGCAGGTGATTTCTGCATAAACTGATGCATTGCATTGGCTGCTGAGAAATGTCATCATATTGCCCTTCGACGCTGACTGAGGGGCTGCTTGACAACAGTGGATCCACAGCCTGTGCAGCTCATTGACGATGTTCTGCTAGACTCGATGATGATGTACTGTAATCACGTCAACAAAGCTTGCTGATGACGAGGACCCCCTTTGCACAGCTCGACGATGATGCAGTAGGCTCTCGACATTGACCAATGCTCCAGCTGAGCTATTTATCAGTGGACCTGTCTGGGTCCTGTAGCCTGCCTGCCCTTTATCACGGTCGGCCTGAACTTTGGATTTACACCCCGTCTCTTGTGACATAAAGTAACCTTTTGATTGCTATTGACATCTAAGCATTATTTTTGCATTTAATCTTTTAATTCATATCTCAACTTCTACTGATTGGATTATTTTCAATTTGTTCTTATTGTGCTCAGTTAAATACCCTCTATTTTTCTAAACCAGTGTGGAGTATTTTTGTGGTGTATTGATTGTGTTACTGTGTGTGTGTGTGCTGCACAAATACTTTACATATTGATTCTTTCAATAAGATTGATTGCTCTGTGTCAAGCTACACGAGGTTGAGCACAGGTGGTGGAACTGGCACTTTCTGGTTTGCTGAGATGGTGCCCTAGCCAGGCAGAACCTACTACTCACATCAGGGGTGGCTAATTACACTCACTGTGTGTTGGAAATGGCCCTTTTTGCAGGGTTATCCCTAAACATTTTGCTTCTTCCTCCTTTGTTTTTCCTGACCTGTAGTTGTTGGCTACAGGCACTTTACCACTACTGATCAGTGCTAAAGTGCATATGCTCTCGGTGTAAATTGTTATGGTGATTGGTTTTTCATGATTGGCATAATTTTCTTACCTGTAGGTCACTAGTGAAGTGCACTGAGTGTGCCAGGGCTGGTAATTCAAATTCTACTTGTGAGCTTGCAGCACTGATTGTGCCACCCACATAAGTAGCCCTGAAAAGATGTCTCATGCCTGCCATTGCAGTGCTTGTGCACAGTTTGTTAACTGCCATGTTGACCTAGCCAGTGCACCACTTGCCAGGCCTTCCTCTTCCCTTTTCTTACACATAAGACACCTCTATGGTAGGCCCAAGGTACCCCCCTGGGCAGGGTGCAGTGTATGTGAAAGGTAGGACATTTACTAGTGTGCGTAACAAGTCCTGATAGTGAAATACTGCCAATTTAGTTTTTCACTATTGTAAGGCTATCTTGCCTATAGGCCAGAATAGGGAATGCTGTGTAACATGTTTACCTGCATATTGTCCCATAGGAGTGAGATAGAAAATTGGAGTCTGGTATCCCTTACCTCAGAATTTAATAAGACGTATTTTAGTAAAGATGGTTTTTAAATTCTGTGTTCAAAAATAGGACTTTTAGAAAGTGGCTATTTTCTTGTTCAACCTTTCTGTGTGCCTCTGCCTGTTTGTGGATTGACTGTCTGGTTTGAGAGTGACAGGAGCTGGGGTGGCTCCAGGAGTCTGGATGAGTCAGCACTAGGCTGAATAGACTGATCTGCATTTGGAGTGGTGGGAGGAGTAGCACCTGGGTCTGAATAGGGCTGTGCATGCCTTCCACAATGCTGGCTCCACCTCTTGCGGTGCGTCTGAAGACCCTGGCCCACATTCACAAAGGAAGAAGTTTTGCACTGGCAAAGTGCACCCAGAACTGGTTGGACTGGGTTCAGGACCCCTCACACATAGAGAACAAAGAATTTTGGGGTATAAATATGAGAGCTGAAACCCCTGAACTTTAGTTCATCCTGGAATTCAAGAGGAACCTTTGCTGAGGAGAAGAGTTAGAGAACCTAAAGAAAAGGACTGCCCTTGCTGTGTGTTCTTGGGCTAACCTGTATAGTGTAGTTCCGATAGTACCCTGTCATACAGGCCCTACGCTATTTACGGATAACATATACTGTGGACTTGGTGGCAAACTGACTCTCTACACCCCCACTGAATATGTCAGCCTATGTTCCCACATTACCTATCTCGCAGCGCCACTAGAATCTCCTGTTATCAGAGAGATTAGTTTTTGGCAACCTCAGAACATAACAACCTCAGATGCGTGGAAACAATATTATATTTTCACTAAGTCACTTGTGCTTGCTTGTTTTGCTCTCAGAGAGATACACAGAAGAAACAGTCGAGCGTGTTTACAATAAGAATTTATTGTACCGTTGTTCTTCTCATGTAAAATAAGGGTGCTGCTACAACCTTGACACAGTAGCAGAGATATAGAACCAGCAGTACAGTGAATAAAAAGAACTAGTATTGTTCTACCATTTTTGCAATACTCATGAACACATACATGGATATAAAATGCATTTATAAAATAAAATACATCCTCCTAAGTTGCCTATTTAGATGCACCTAAATGTACCTAACATGTGAGTAGGTGCCAAAGATCCTAAGTCTGAGAACCTAAGTCTAAGAGCCTAAGTCTAAGAGCCAAAAGTCCCAGTAGGATTTAGTCCAACCCCCATACCTGAATAGTGAGAGTGTGGGACTTCATCCTGGACTTGAGCTGGACACCCTGCAAGGGATCGTCAGACCACCTTCAGCTGAAGCTGGAGCTGGAGCTGGAGCGATGGAATGCCGGAGCCACAGCATTTCTGGTCAGTGTGTCGGCCTTTAAGTCTCGGTTCCCTCCTGTCTACTGATAACAAGAGGTGCTGTATTTTTACAGTCTACGTGAGTATGTTCCCCATTGTTCAGTATGAGGATGACGTTGGGGATTAAACTTTGTGCGTTGATGGGAGAGGTGAAGTGAACCTCCTGGAGAGTGTACTCATACATTATTCATATGCGCTAAGGATGGCGTCTTAGCAATATTGATTGGGAAAAACCCACCCTCGGCATGGAACTAGGTGAAATGTTTAGTCCATAAAAGGCTATAGTCCTTATAAGGCGTTATGTCCATACAAGGCAGCCTATCCTTTTTTAGAGTTATGTCCTTACAAGGCTCATTCATATGAAATGACGGGGAGATGATGTAGGAAAATTGTACGATGTTCCCTGGACCTATATCAGGGTACCAATATGAAATATAACACTGGCAGTAGCTATTCCACCAAGGAAAGGAGAAGGACTTTGCTGTGTGCTGTGTCCCCTGCTTGAAGGAGATCTCCAAGGGCCTAAGGAGATCTGGCCTCCTGTTTTGAAGTCCCCAGAACAATAGTACTTCATCCCCAGCTCCCCCTGAACTCTGCTATGCAAGTTCTGACCCGCCTAGAGTGCTTGATCCAGTTGTGGGGCCTCTGGAGGTTGTTGCTGCTGTTTGGGAGCTGGAAGAAGAAGAAGCATGAAAAGAACTGCAAAACCTGTTGCATCGCTCTTCTTGCGACACGTTTCAGCAAGAACAGACGCATCGAGGGATCGCGGCTGAAGTGGACCGACACTGTGCAACGCTGCCGCATCGATCGCTGTCACATTCTGTATATCTATGTATAGTACCTGTGCGAGACGCTTTCCCAACGCATCACCTGCGAACCGTAACCGCCACGAAGACTCGACACATCAATCCCCCTACAGACCGGACTGGACGCAACCTGTCCGCTGTATGCAGCGGGGCTGTCGCATCGCCGTCTCAGGAGTGTTGCATCTCTTTGTTTTTTGATGCTGCAGCTGTCTAGGTTGGGAACTTTTGTTGCATCTCCAGGTACTTTGGTGCAAAGTCACGCTTCCACAGATTTATATGGTTCAAGTTCTTGAAACCTTTCTAAAGTCATATTTTTAAACTGTGTATGTTGGGATTTTCTCGTTTTGGTCTTGCGTAGTTTAGATAAAGATACATTATTTTTCTAAACTGGTGTGCTGTCCATTTGTAGTGTTATCACTGTGTTACCGTGACTTTTGGTATGAATACTTTACACTTTGCCTTTGGAATAAGCCTGTCTTCTCTTGCAAAGCTACCAAGGGGGTGAGCAGGGGTTATCTAAAGTGTGTATCCCCCTTAACCTGACTAGAAGCAAGGGTCCCTATTTGGGCAAAGGTCCCTATCTCTGCCATCTAGTGACCCCCAGTTCTAACACTGTATAACCTGCACTCACCCTTGGGTAGCTTGGCTAGTCAGGCTTATCACAGAGGCAAAGTGTAAAGCATTGGCACAGCACTATCACTCAATAAACACACTGAGTGTCACAAAAGAGACTTCACATGTGATGTATGAAAATAAAGTTTGTATTCAACATACATTAATTAACACAACATCAACATCATGTATTTCTGTGAATGAATCACATTTAGAAATATTATTAGCAGTACTAGGCCCAACCATTTCAAAATTACATGAGTAGTATGCACATTTGGGAAAGATCCTACTTTACCCCCAGCAAGGAATCAATGTGTGTAGGAACAATGCTGTGTGGTGTAGTTAATAACCGGCAGTCTTCATGCAGTCACTCCCACACACTCACTGATATCGGGCCAGTCAGTTGATAATACAAATGCAGACCTATGGCCCAAGCTCTCCTCCACCTCACAGCTAACCCCAACTACCCCATGCCACAGACTGGAGATAAATTACCCTCCCCCTGATACTAGGCCGATTGTGGTCAGAGCTACACTCAGTCTGGGCCCCATGGAATAATTTGGGGGTAGGTAGCAGGGCTAACTAGGGGGTTAGCCACCACTCGCAAAATTCACCATCGGAAGTGGGCCAAATGCGATAGTCATTAAAACAAAAGATTCCACAATGTGCCTTCGGGGACCAGCCAGTTCTTCAAAGCACAGGGGGTGGGTCATGCAGTCTCTTGACCAACTTCCAATTGCTCTCGGAAGTGTTCCTTAGCCCAGTCAATTATTCTCTCCACTCAGGACTGATCCGGGCAATACTACCAACACAAATTCATTGGGGCTAGATGAGGAAAGGGCAGTTGATCTGCCGCTATGAAGACACAAAAGGAACAATCGATAAATGTGATATAAAGTAGGTGAGCCTCTTCATCCACCTAATCAATGAATGTCATTGTTGTAATTCATTGATTAGGTGTTATTTGCTAGGAGGAGATCATTTTGTTTGATATATTCATTGTGAATTATAAACACAGTGAAGGTAAATTAAAAGTACCTTCTTGAAAAATTGTGCAGTTTCTATTCCTTTATACCACTTGTTGTTTTTCCTATTATGTCTGATGCCCAGGTCTAGAAGGGTTATTTGAGTATACCCCTGTTTCTTTTGAACTCTTGGAAGAAGGAGACACCCCATCAGACACACATCAATCAAAGTAGCACGTTAGCCATCCAGGCACAAGAATACTTAAATCCGCTCTTCCGCTTCTCCCTGGAAATGAGACACAATGTTTGGTACTTGTTGATATGAGTCGTACCAGACAGTTCTGGTGTCACACCATGAACAGTCGTAAACTCCGTAACTCCCTGGAAATGAGGCACAAAGTCAGGTGCATGTTAATCCGAATCGCTCCGTCCTGGTCTCACACAAAAAAGAGTTCCAAAGTCCATACCTGCCTGGAAAGAAGGCACCATGTGAGGTGCGTGTTGATATGGGTCACACCAGAAAATTCTGGTCACACACAGGCACATGTTTAGCAGTGCTTCAAGATGTAGAATGAGACACTACTATGGGTATGCCATCCCTCCAAGGGTCCAACCTGTGATTTGAACACCGCACACAATGAGCATGCAATCAGCGTGTTGCATGAGAGAAATTCTGCACGATCAACGAAGCGGGACATGCTGAATCCCATAACCAGAGGATCTGCTCACCACCAACAAGATGCTTATGCATGTTGAGGCCCCCACAATGCAGGGGCCACACTCCTTAGATGTGGACAATACTTTGGGGCTCCGCACAAGGCAATCCAATCTCCAGGCAAAATACAAAGTTCCATACTCATGCTAAACCTGTAGTTGGGATTCAGCAAAAGATGTTTGCACTAAAGAGGGCATTGCTCATGTGGTGTCACAAGTACATAGTGTGGGTCCCTCACTGGAAGTATTTGATGTCCCTGACACCTCCACAAAAGAACAGGGAGGCAGCCAACATTTCACTGACAAAATATTGAGGTTAAAAATATAGTTGTACAAAATATCAGTTTTTATATAGATATAAAATAAAAGAATATATATTAAATATATTAAGCAATAAAATTAATTTAAAAAAAGAAAATGGATTTAATATAAATTTTAACAAATATAACAAATAACCTTAATTAAACAATATGTTAAACACATACACAATAATCAATATATATATATATATATATATATATATAATCATGGTTACTTTAAAACAATTAATAAACTATTAATTTTCATGTATTTTATAATTTTAAAATTATATAAACATTATATACACATACAATATATATATATATATACCAATAACATAACATCTATTAAAAAAATGCTATTATAAATTAAAACATTAAACTATTTAAGAATGTTAAACTTACATTTACTACTCCAGTCACTGCAACAGTAGGGAAAGTGTTGGATAGCAGAGGGGTAAAACGTACTATTCCCACTCCAGTGAGTGTAACAGTAGGGAAAGTGTTGGATAGCGGCGGGTAAATCTTACTATTCCCAATCCAGTGAGTGGAACAGTAGGGAATGTGTTGGATCGCGTATCCACTCCAAAGAATGCAACAGTAGGGAAAGTATTGGATAGTGGAGAGGTAATACTTAATATTCCCACTACAGTGGGTGCAACAGTAGGGAAAGTGTTGGATAGCGGCAAGATAAAATGTACTATTCCCACTCCAATCAGTGCAACAGTAGGGAAAATGTTGTATTGCAAAGGGGTAACAATTAATATTCTCACTCCAGTCAGTTCAAAGTTAAAAAAAAAAGTATATATATATATGTATATATATATATATATATATATATATATATTCACTGAAAAAACCATAGGTTATAGACCATATATAGTTAGGAATTAGCATTTACAAAACCTTGAAAATTCACTGAAAAAACCATAGGTTATAGACCATATATAGTTAGGAATTAGCATTTACTAAACCTTATTTTACTCACACAAAACCATTGAAATTCCATATATAGTTAGTTGCACTAACTATATATCGCGCACCCGCAATCCACTGCTGATGATGTCACATATTACATCATTCATGACATGGTCAGTGACATCACTGATGACATCACTGATGACATCTCAAATGACATCACTGATGACATCACTGATAACAACATCCAGTGATTTTTTGTTTCTATAAAGTTTAAATATGTCTTACATATTGAAGAATGAGTGGATGTGTAAGTGTCTGGACGAAGGATTTAGTAGGTGCATGACTGACTGTATGAGTGAGTGATTAAATGTGTCTCACTGACTGCATGGGTTAGTGACTAAACTGTCTTAATTTGTGCATCATTATGTCTGTTGTTCTGTAAACTGCTGCATGTGTTGATCAGTAGCTATATGAGTAACTATATGGGTTATTGATTGATTGCCCAAGTATTTGTATGGGAGACTGAGTGTGTGTGTGGCTAGCTGGGAGGTGTGTGACTCTGTGCAGATCAATCTGTACTTGTATCAATGATTGTATAAGAAGGTAAGTATGTGTTAGTATATGTTTGAAAATGTAAGCTGCTCTATGTTTAACTGTATAGACAAGAAAATGGAAGTGTCATTGATTCTTTACAGGACTGACTAGGTGTGTGAGTAACTCCATGGATGCGTGGCAGACTGTGAGTGTCTGTATAGGTGTATGAGTGCATATGATAGTGTTGTAAAGATGAGTGATTGTATGTATGAATGATTGTATGGGTGAATGAGTGAAGGTGTGTGTAGACGTAGCAATCAGTGAGTGCGTATGTAGTAACTAGTATTGGTGTGTCAATGGTTTCAAAAATTATACTCTCTTTTTAACACTGGGTGAAACAGAGGTTATATTAAAATGTGAGGAGATGCATTGTATTGTCACATGAATGATATCATCAGTGATGTGGTCATTGATGTCAAATGAGATGTCATCAGTGATGTCATCAGTGATGTCATTTGAGATGTCATCAGTGATGTCATCAGTGATGTCACTGACCATGTCATGAATGATGTAATATGTGACATCATCAGCAGTGGATTGCGGGTGCGCGATATATAGTTAGTGCAACTAACTATATATGGAATTTCAATGGTTTTGTGTGAGTAAAATAAGGTTTAGTAAATGCTAATTCCTAACTATATATGGTCTATAACCTATGGTTTTTTCAGTGAATTTTCAAGGTTTTGTAAATGCTAATTCCTAACTATATATGGTCTATAACCTATGGTTTTTTCAGTGAATTTCATTGGTTTTTTAACAGCTAATATCTGTAGCTGTAAAATTTATTCTTCTTTAAATCCAAAAATATATTTTATATGTTTATGAATAATTATTTTTTTAAATATTTTTTTTTCTTCGTTCCCGCTTCGCGAATCGGGAACCTTACAGTAAAAAAATGTTCAGAAAAATAAAAAAAAAAGTTCTTTTCAGAACTACCTCCCCGTTATTAAAAAATTGGTACAATATTTGGAACTGTGCCAACCTCTATTTCTCTTAGTTCGCTTCCTAGTTCGCTCGCTGGTACGCGAACTGGAAGCGAACCAAAAACAGTAAGTATAAGGGAAGGAAACACACACTTATGTTAAAAGAAAGACAGCTATAGGGGAGTAAACTAGAGATACTATTACCCATAATCCACTACTGATGATGTCACATATTACATCATTCATGACATGCTCAGTGACATCATCAGCAGAGGATTGCGGGTTTTTTGGCAACATGCCTTATCGACGGTTTAATAACGCTGCCTTTTGCTTTATATAAGTTTTCAAATTGTATGAAATATATACCAATAGGTCTTTATGAACCTTTAGGTAGTGCTTTTGTTCATGAGGTCTGGTCGCTTCCATACACATACAGATGTTTCAAAGATGATCAAGAAGTTTATCTGAATGGAGAGGAATGCACTGAGACGCCAGATCATTCACTAATGTGTAGGCACATACAGTTACACGATTCATGCAACAAACACCGACCAAATATGGCTTGCGTGATGCAAGGCACGCCAGTTCCTGCTATCATCCCCACGTTCAAGTTGTTGGAAAATGGTAGTTATTTGATGCTCAATAATGAAGATTGTTCTGAGTTAATTAAAAGTATTCCTTTTATCGTAACAGTAAGTGAACGGGTTATTTGCTGCAGAAATGTTCTATTTCCTCCCACACATGAACATAGGGAGTTTTCAATCTGGCCACAAATACCAACCTTGGGACACGTTTCAACGGCATGACAAGAATAAGAGCTCTTTTGTCTCAGAGAGAGGTGGCCTTGAGTTCGGCCCGTGAAACTTTCGTACTTCACATAGCGAACACCCGTACACAGGTTTGCCTTTCAATTTCAGCAACATGTTTCCGACTATCTTTAACGCATCCTCCACAAAATCCCTGGCACACTTTTTTAAAGTTGTTACCAGTGGTCTCGTGACTTCATTTGAGAAAATCTTTGGAGTCATCCCTGCTCCCTTTCATTCCATTTTCTCCACTCTGGTTCGTGGATTGCATTTTTACTTGCATTACCAGCGGACGCTCTTGTGCTTTTTTACATTTTTAAATATGGATGTCCCTCCTATGCAACCTCCGACCCTGCAGCTGCTGACACTGTTCCGCAATCGCATGCTAGAATATTATGGCACAATGCCGTTGGCGATATTAAGCACGGCATATGGATTATCTTTTCGGTTCTCCTACTTCACCTGTGTCCAGCCTGTATTTCACTGCCTGACCTGTGATTTCGATTGGGCCATTGATTTGTGTCTCTGCAGACCGGTTTCTCCTGACGTCGACTTTAATCAGCTGATGACTCCTATCATTACTCACGAGTTGATTTGTCCTGGCGAAAGGATTATGGCTGTGGCATTGATGCATGGACTACTTGGTCCCTGGAATTTACTGGCGGCAGCACAGTCTTTCTTGGAACACAGCTTTCTTGAAAACCCACCGAGCTGTCCTCTGATGGTGATAGAGGATCCGGTGCTGGGAGAGCACGTATGTTCTTTTCCGCTTTTAAATTGGATGGCTGAACTGTTTTCGGATGAAGACGGTGACTTCCTGTTGGAGGCTGTTGCAGCTTATTTTGCATACACAGTTATGTCATAGACCTTTTTCATGTTTCATATGCTGAGTACTAGCATTTCATTGACAATTCATTGACTTAATTGTCAAGTTTTTATTATTTACCTTGCCTATTGGCTTAAGACTCGATAAAGTACTTGGCTGTTTTATTTTTCTTTAGCATTGAATTTTCCTAGTTTTTAATGCTTTACCTTGCGGACCGTCCACATATAAACTTGCAATCTGCTCTCATGAGATGGCACTTCTATTATCTTATTCAGTTCGTTTCCGGATCATGGGGAGGTGTCATCTAGGTCCTGGATATCTTTACACCGTGTTAAGTTAGCATGGGCTCATTACCGGTTTAAACGCCATTTTTCCTTTTTTGCAACTTCTGCACACGACATTTAGTTGTTGCTTTAGCTTTCCACCTAGTAGTTCATCGTGGTTTACATGAGAATAATATGTTATTGGTCTACTATCTGCTTTACTTGTTAAACTATATCTGTACAGCGAGTGCTAAAGTTTCAAGAACAACACGGTACAGAATTGTTATGAGGTCTGATCTCCACGACTTCATACTCATAACATAAGTGCAACTTCTGCCAATTCTGGGCATGAGGCGGGTTTTATATTGCTTTGCCGAACACACATACACAACAGTTGATGCGGTTCACATGAAGAGAGAGCTGGTGTATGCTGATGTGATTCCTTCAAATCTAAGACACTAAAGTATGGGCACGCCCTAAACCAACACAAAGAGACCTTCTTAGCAAATAATATAATATGTGTATTAGGGAGGGTGAGATATAAGCAGCCGCGGGCCGTGGAGGGAGTTACGGTGAGGCAGGGAGGCGGGGAGGGGGAGAAGCAGGGTGGAGCCCTCTCTACCTTGCCCCTCCCCCTCCCCGCCTCCCTGCCCCACCGTAACTCCCTCCACGGCCCGCGGCTGCTTATAAGTGTTGCTAACTCTTATTCATTTACAGCATGTTAACATACTGTCACCATTCGCTTTTTATGTACTAGTAACTATGCTGGTAATTTTGCTACTGATAATATGTGTACTTGTATTCTCCACCCTGCTTCTCCCCCTCCCCGCCTCCCTGCCTCACCGTAACTCCCTCCACGGCCCGCGGCTGCTTATAAGTGTTGCTAACTCTTATTCATTTACAGCATGTTAACATACTATCACCATTCACTTTTTATGTACTAGTAACTATGCTGGTAATTTTGCTACTGATAATATGTGTACTTTTATTATCTAAGGTACTACGCCTGAGAAGACGGCATTAGTAAATAAACATTTCAAATACACATGTGTTCTTCTTAACTCCATGTTCTGGTTTCTAAGAAATATATAACGACCGACTGTTCATGAGTTCCACGTATCCTGAGGTACTATAAGTTCATATTCTGGATTGTCTAAACATTGAGAGTTTGTTATATCCAATGTGACACTGTACCTAGCTTGCTAAATAGTTTTTGATTACTAACGTGAGTTTTGGGACACCCTAATTCGCCGAGGTTCCAATCCTCTGTCCACAGTTCTGTGTGAGAACAGAAACCCTGCGACAGGGGCACCCCCGACCCTTGCTGGACCTTCATCACACTTGCGATACAACTCCAGCAATGCGCCACCTTTACGGCACAGATACATCACGCATCTGTGCTGTTTTTGCCCCGTGATGCGCCGCATTGTAAATGCAGCACACCATAGGTGACGGAACAGCGGCACAGAATGACTAACACATCCCTGGTGATGCGCCAGTCATCATAAATCTATCCCTATGCTTCTTATCTTGTTAGAGATGAACCGCCATATGTATCATCAAAGTTATTTGCATTTCCTAAATAGCGAACTTTAAGGAATAAATAGCGATTCTTTACCATTCCTAGTTTGCGATGAGCTATTTGCTAATTAGCCGAATGTAGCCCAATGAAGCCCAATGTAGCCCAATGTAGCCCAAAGATGGCCGCCAGACACACAAAAAAACAAATGTAGCCCAAATATCAGCCAGATGTAGCCCAACTATAGCCCAGTGACAGAATGACCAATCAGCTTCGCAAACCTCCGTTACGCGAAGCGGAGCGCTGTTACAGATATATATCTTTTTTTGAACGTTAATTTCTCAAAATCCACTGGAGCACATATATTGAGACCTAGCAAAGGCACATCGGGCTACCAGTCCCTAATATTTTGCCAAGTTTCGTGCAAATCCATTCAGCCGTTCAATTATTATTTTTATTATTTTTTTTTTCCCCGCGGGGCCCTTTTAAAACCTCCACATCAAACCTAGGGGGTCAGCGAGGATCTACTATGCCCCCTTATAGTTATTTCCCCCTTTGTTTTGACCTCCTCTTGTCTCTCGATCCTACCGAGAGACAAGATGGCGGCCGCTACGGACTGTTTGGAATGTTGACAGACGCCGGAGAACCAATCAGCTTCGCTTCACAAAGCTCCGTTGCGCGAAAAGTCCGCGAACCAGAGCGCTAACCGGTCCGCTGTTACAGATATATATCTTTTTTTAAACGTTAATTTCTCAAAATCCACTGGAGCACATATATTGAGACCTACAAAAGGCACATCGGGCTACCAGTCCCTACAATTTTGCCAAGTTTCGTGCAAATTCATTCAGCCGTTCGGGCTAAAAGTGAGGCCAACCGCCCTATGGAAAACTCAATGTTAAAAACACGTTTTGGGACCCCCCTTTTTTCTCGGCCCCCACTGGACGAACCCCCCCCAAATTTTCAAGGGCTGCTCAGAAACAAAATGTGCCATTTTCCTGAAAATTTCAGCCAATTCCGTCCACAAACGCCAAAGTTATTAGACATAGAATTTTCAAAAAACCCATAGAGAAAAAATCCTAACTATATATACCTACTGGCGACCGCCAGTAGGTATATATATATATATATATATATATATATATATATATATATATATATACATATATATATATACATATATATATATATATATATATATATATATATATATATATATATATATATATATATATATATATATATATATGTGCCATTTTCCTGAAAATTTCAGCCAATTCCGTCCACAAACGCCAAAGTTATTAGACATAGAATTTTCAAAAAACCCATAGAGAAAAAATCCTAACTATATATACCTACTGGCGACCGCCAGTAGGTAATATATATATATATATATATATATATATATATATATATATATATACATATATATATATACATATATATATATATATATATATATATATATATATATATATATATATATATATATATATATATATATATATATATATATATATATATATTACCTACTGGCGGTCGCCAGTAGGTATATATAGTTAGGATTTTTTCTCTATGGGTTTTTTGAAAATTCTATGTCTAATAACTTTGGCGTTTGTGGACGGAATTGGCTGAAATTTTCAGGAAAATGGCACATTTTGTTTCTGAGCAGCCCCTGAAAATTGGGGGGGGTTCGTCCAGGGGGGGTCGAGAAAAAAGGGGGGTCCCAAAACGTGTTTTTAACATTGAGTTTTTCATAGGGCGGTTGGCCTCACTTTTAGCCCGAACGGCTGAATGGATTTGCACGAAACTTGGCAAAATTGTAGGGACTGGTAGCCCGATGTGCCTTTTGTAGGTCTCAATATATGTGCTCCAGTGGATTTTGAGAAATTAACGTTTAAAAAAAGATATATATCTGTAACAGCGGACCGGGCAGCGCTCCAGTTCGCGTACTTTTCGCGCAACGGAGCTTTGTGAAGCGAAGCTGATTGGTTCTCCGGCGTCTGTCAACATTCCAAACAGTCCGTAGCGGCCGCCATCTTGTGTCTCGGTAGGATCGAGAGACAAGAGGAGGCGAAAGGGAAGGGGCAAATGACGATAAGGGGGCATAGTAGATCCTCCCTGACCTCTTAGGTTTGATGTACCATTTTGCCAAGTTTGGTGTAATTCCGTTCAGCCATTCAGGCTGTAGACGTATCTAAATGTCAATAATCGAACGGCTGAATGGATTTGCACGAAACTTGGCAAAATATTAGGGACTGGTAGCCCGATGTGCCTTTGCTAGGTCTCAATATATGTGCTCCAGTGGATTTTGAGAAATGAACGTTCAAAAAAAGATATATATCTGTAACAGCGCTCCGCTTCGCGTACTTTTCGCGTTACGGAGCTTTGCAAAGCTGATTGGTTCTCCGGCGTCTGTCAACATTCCAAACAGTCCGTAGCGGCCGCCATCTTGTCTCTCGGTAGGATCGAGAGACAAGAGGAGGCCAAAGCGAAGGGGGAAATGACCATAAGGGGGCATAGTAGATCCTTCCTGACCTCTTAGGTTTGATGTACCATTTTGCCAAGTTTGGTGTAATTCCGTTCAGCCATTCAGGCTGTAGACGTATGTAAATGTCCTATGGAAAATTGCATGGGGAAAACACATTTGAAAGTGTTGAAATTTAGAACCAATTAAAATGTTACTTTGGTTTTGTATTTGTGTGTGATGAAAGTTAATTGGTTATGTATATATGTCAAATGAGAGGAAACCACAGCCATTTTGTGATACTACTGTCTGAGGTACATTTGTGAGGAATTTTTGGTGGTGAAATTCTGGTGTTTGATTTACACAGTACTAACACTTCTCCTACTTTTAAAAAGGTGAGTTGTTAATTTGTAAGGGGAACTATGTTGTACACTTGAAGATAATTTGAAAAATGTTTTCTGTTATTTATTTGCAGTCCTTTCTGTTATACTAAATACTTGATAAAGTTAGTTTTATATTATGTATTACTAAAAACGATAAATGAAAGTGATTATTTTTTTCTGCAATTTACAGCAAGCAATTTCAAAATAAAATGGCTCACAATGAAGAGACCGTGGCAATTTCTTTTGAATTGTCCACTACATTGATTGAAATTGAGAGCACCAATAATGAAATATTGTCACATGGAGGAGATGACTTGTATGATTCCATTAGATTGATTGAAATGGACAGCACCAATAATGAAATATTGTCACAAGGAGGAGATGACTTGAATGATTCCACTACATTGATTGAAATTGAGAGCACCAATAATGAAATATTGTCACAAGGAGGAGATGACTTGTATGATTCCATTAGATTGATTGAAATGGACAGCACCAATAATGAAATATTGTCACAAGGAGGAGATGACTTGAATGATTCCACTACATTGATTGAAATTGAGAGCACCAATAATGAAATATTGTCACGAGGAGATGACTTGAATGATTCCACTACATTGATTGAAATTGAGAGCACCAATAATGAAATATTGTCACAAGGAGGAGATGACTTGAATGATTCCAGTACATTGATTGAAATTGACAGCACCAATAATGAAATATTGTCACAAGGAGGAGATGACTTGAATGATTTTTTTGATCAATCTGTTGATGGCGAATTTATCGAATGTTTGGAGACCATAGAGTTACAAGAATCATCATTGCAGACTTTTCATGAGGAAATTGCTGATGAGGACATGTTACTAGTTCTTTCAAATTTAGAAAATTCTGAAGAATAAATTTATATTTAGAAATCAAAAATTGTTTGAGACATTATTCATTTTTATTTTTAATTTATGAGGTTGTAGCGAAGTGATTGTAGTATAAAATGAGACTTATAGTATAGAGTGCAACATTTTTATGTTACATGGTAAGTTTACTCATATTTACTTCCCTTCTGCCACTATATTATCTCCAATGTGTATTTGACATCTCTTCTTCATCTCCGGCCTCCTTTCTCTCACTGTGTGTCTCCGATGCATCTTATCGCTGCTATTTTGTGTAATTACAGAAGAGAGTAAAATAAAATAGTTCGGAACGTGAAAAGGGGGCAAAATAGAGTACCCCTCACCCCGTAGGCCTTTTCAGGCGGTCCCAAAAGGATCAGTTTCTGCTTTCCTGAGAGATTATGGTATGAGTTCCATATACCACAATAATTTGCATTACAACATGCAAGATATCTATCTCCTATTACCAACTTTTGGAGATATTCGCGCTAAGCGCGAATATCTCAAAAAAGTTATACCTGCCCTGAGCAGTTCTTAGCCATGTTATCCAATGGGAGGTGGATAACATGGCTAAGAGCATTAGCTCGGTAATGCATGAATATCGCTGACTTTTTAGCGATATTCATGCATTGCGGCCGTTTTTTATCGCATTTGCGATAAACCTTGATAATAGCAAGGTTTATCTTCGATAATTTCTGACGATGCTTAGCGGTAAAAAATTCGTTGGTAAGCATCGTTAGCGATAAATATCGCTTAACTTTGGTAATATGCACCAACGTCTGTTAACGTTCGATTCGAAGGAAATGAGGAAGTGTTGAAAAACATTGTTTGCGCCATCTTGCCTTTTTTGAAATGCCACACTTTTGTCGTGCACGGCAGCCATTTTAGATGCCTTGACCAGACCCACTCTCTGCACGCTGTCGATTCGTAGCATGGCTCCCCACCCTCGCAAGCATCTTCCCCAGGCACTGGTCACCCCCGCTCTCTGTCTTATGCATGGGCAATAAACCTCCCCCCATCTGCGCTGCTCTTCCCTGAGAATCACACTCTGTGCCCGCCCGACACCTCCCTTTCGCCCTATTCACTACCGCACCCTCTGACACTCCTCTTCCTCTGTGTCCGATTGTCCAGGCTATCAGCTAGCCCTGCAGATGTAGTTTATGGCTCCAGCTGTAAAGATTCACCCCTCTTCAAAGGAGTTATAGTAGATCAAGGCCCACACCCGATGAGATCCGTCACACCACACGTGTTCCTACTATCTGAAAACCATCCTGTATTGTGATTGGGGAGGGGACCGAGCCTGAAGCGGAAGATTCTAGGAATGACTCTTTGTACATCAAAGTTTTTACAATTATGTGTCACATTAAAAATATATAGCACTCCAACAAAGTAGTAGGAATATAAAACTTTAATAACATATTAATATATACAACAAAACAAAAACAGTAAAAACATTTAAACAACGAAGAGACCGTGGCAATTTCTTTTGAATTCCTGATGAGGACATGTTACTAGTTCTTTCAAATTATGAAAATTCAGAAGATGTTGCCTGGGGGTGGGTCGTCAGTAGCAGTCTGTTGTGCGAATAGTTCCAAGGCAGCAGAACGCGCTGAAATCTAGATGGCACGAAAGTGATGTCTAGTAAGTTGCCGCCCAGCAAATAACGGCGTGGGGCGCCGCGGGGGTGAGTGAGTCCAGTAGGCACCACAGCTATTCTTACCGGCATTGCAGAATTACTGCTGGGGACAATGCCTGTGCTGTAGCAGGGTCACAGCAGAAACAAAAAGGATTCTGTTGAAGATGTTGTTGGTTTTCAATTTGAAAACAGTTCTGGTGTCAACTGCTATGCTAATGTAGTGGTTAATGTTTTGTTTTCTCTAGAAAATGTAAAAGAGGGGGAGGCAGTCCAAAGTTCCGTTAAAAGGGCAAAGGAAAGGATCGGTGGTTTGAACTATCAGTCAAAAAGGGGAGGGGGTGCAACAATTTTTCCTACCGGGTCACACTGTGCTTTCACCGGAACTGAGGTCTGCAGGATTCTAGTAATTCAAAGTGAGGCTGGCGCAAGCATGGGAGCGCCGACGTCCCGCGGATACAGTTTCGTCACTCCACGGGCGATTATGGCAGTCATTCCCCATCGGGGGTGTCTGCGGGGGTCGGAGACTCCCGCGGCTCCTGTAGAATCTTCAAGGTCGTGGAGGACTACGGTGGTGGAGTCAACCAGTGACCGGGCCATTTCTTTATGCTGGGCCCGCTCTTGCCAGGTCGACCGCCATTTTGAGAGTTCGGTAGCTACTGGCGATCGCGGGGTCAAATGAGCGGACGGGCTCCACCCTGCCGGGCGAGACGTTGCAGCATCGCCACAGTGGAAGAACCCTTTTCCGGGCGCTTGGAGCGCCGAGGGTGCAGGTGGGAAGCCTCCACTGGGGAGGCGGGAGAGGCCTGTTCGCATTGTCGCTCCCTCCCAGTGCACCCCACGGCGTCTCGCTTGAGATTTGTTATGGCCGGACCAGGCGATGAGGACGAGGGGGGGGGTCGGAGGCATGTGCAAGACATCCCCCCCCAGTGTTGTCGCAGCCATTATTCAAGAGAGAAGAAGTGTCCCATCCGTCTTCGGGCCGAGCTTCCGGTGGATGTCGGCCGGACGCCCCTGGCTCTGGCCCCATGAACGGGTTTCTTGGTTTATCGGCTGCAGCCGGATCTCGTCGGCCTCGGCCCCCCGACCGTTGGTGGCCGGACCGGAAGATCATGTGGCGGGACTACCTGCAACTCTCAAGGGCCACCGCGGCCGGACTGGGAGAGAGAGGGGAGGGTCGAGGAGACATTCCCCCCCCCTGAAACTCTTCAGCGTTGTAAAGGCAATCCCCTGGCCGGGTCCCGCTGGCCTCGGCCTCTCCTCCGGCTACACCCTACATTAGGATCTCCTGGCCGAGGCGTGGCAGCAGGATCCGCCTTATATGGGCTGCTCCCGGCTGGGCGTAGCCGTAACCCTGCCCCACCTTGGAAGTTTCCAGAGTGGGGGCGGATGTTCTACTGACTTGCATTTTCCCTAGTCTATCGATTTTTTTGGCGTGGCAGGCGGTGGGACAGCGAGGGGTGATTTGGTTTCTCTTACTGTTTTTCTGGTCTCTCACCACTGGCATATTTCTAACGTTTTCTTGTTTCTAGGACATTAATAGGTTTTATCATTACGTTATGTTATCGTTTCTTTGTTCGTTGTTTAATAAAAGTTTATGTTCATCAGTGGCCTACTGATTTTCGTTTTCCTATTCTTTTCTTTCCAGGTTGTTTCATGCTAAAGTTTCTGTTAACAGGATACAGTGATCACTTCGTTATTATTGCATATGTCCTTTTCACTAGGGGTGCTCTCTGGTCGGGCCAGATGACGTATCTCTAGTAAATGGTCCGGGTGAAACAGGTGCATCAATCAGTGGGGAGTAGATAGGCATGACAGATTACAATGGGGGAGAAAGGTCCGCATTACGTACCCTTTCACTATTTGCAAAGATTTTCCTACGTATATTTGCAAACAGGGAATACCTCCAAAAAGAACCAATTCCCAAACAGTCAATGTTTGGGGAAACAATCAATCAATGAGGAACGAAATAGGCACGACGTGTTAAAGGTTTGCGTTACCTACCCTTCACCACTGCAAAGGGAGAGAGAATATTCCTATTCTTCCTCGTTTGCAGGCAGAGAAGATTCTTAAGAGAACCAACTTCGAACAATTCAATGCTCGATTCAAACAATCAGGAAGGGGTACTGTGAACACAAATGAACGCCGCTTATGTACATACACATTGGTATTATCAACAGGTTGTTCCTAATGTTTCTATTTTAGGGAGGTCAAAAAGAGATCCCATTAGTGGCCTACTGATTTTGCTCGATTCCTTTTCTTTTTTTACACGATTTTTCGCTATCTGCAAAGACTAAACAGAGTATTGCGACTCTGTGCTTGTTTGTAAATAGAGAATGAACCAAAGAGAACAATCAATCAAATGGAGAGAGAAGCAGGCACGACGGATTACAACGGGGGCAAAGGCCAACGTTAACTACCCTTCACTATCTGCAAAGAGAGAGTACTCCTAATAGAAATGAGGGGTGGGGGGCAGCATTCAAAGCAGATCAGTGTGCATAAACACGAAAATGTTTTTACTTACCACGTACTTGACATTCGACAGCTTATGATATTTGCTATTAAAAAACCATTGAAATTCACTGAAAAAACCATAGGTTATAGACCATATATAGTTAGGAATTAGCATTTAAAAACCTTATTTTACTCACACAAAACCATTGAAATTCCATATATAGTTAGTTGCACTAACTATATATCGCGCACCCGCAATCCACTGCTGATCATGTCACATATTACATCATTCATGACATGGTCAGTGACATCACTGATGACATCACTGATGACATCACTGATGACATCATCCAGTGACTGTGTGTTTCTGTAAAGTTTAAATATGTTAGATATATTGAAGAATGAGTGGATGTATAAGTGTCTCGATGAAGGATTTAGTAGGTGCGTGACTGACTGTATGAGTGAGTGAATAAATGTGTCGTACTAAATGCATGGGTTAGTGACTAAACTGCCTGAATGTTTGCTTCAGTATGTCTGTTGTGATGTAAACTGCTGCATGTGTGGATCATTAGCTATACGAGAGGCTACATATGTTATTGATTGGTTGCCCAAGTATTTGTATGGGAGATTGAGTTTGTGTGGGGGTGGCTGGGAGGTGTGTGACTCTGTGCATAGATGTGTGAGCAGTTGATTCACTAGGTGTATGAGTTCAAGAGTGCATGTGGAAACAGCTACATGGGCGGTTGACTGTGTGCATGAGTGTATTGATGAGTGAATGGATATGTCAATGCTACATGTCATAGTAAGTACATATGTAAAACACAGTACATGTGAGAGTTGGCATATATAAATAACTGTGCATGAGAGCCACTGAATGTGTGAGTGGCTGTATGGATCATTGTGAACTTGTATCAGGGATTGTATAAGAGAGTAAATATGTGTTAGTATATGTTTGAATAAGTAAGGTGTGTATAACTGTATAGTTGAGGAAATAGAGGTGTGATTGATTCTTTGCATGACTGACTAGGTGTGTGAGTAACTCCATGGATGAGTAACAGTGTGTGAGTGTCTGTATACACTGAGTGTATCTAAGGTTTTATTAGAGTCTGAAGAGGTTTATCGTATTAGCACAAGAATGATGTCAAATGAGATGTCATCAGTGATGTCATCAGTGATGTCATCAGTGATGTCATCAGTGATGTCACTGACCATGTCATGAATGATGTAATATGTGACATGATCAGCAGTGGATTGCGGGTGCGCGATATATAGTTAGTGCAACTAACTATATATGGAATTTCAATGGTTTTGTGTGAGTAAAATAAGGTTTTTTAAATGCTAATTCCTAACTATATATGGTCTATAACCTATGGTTTTTTCAGTGAATATATATATATATATATATATATATATACATATATTTAAAATTAAAATACAAATATATTTAATATTACAACTTTAAAAAAACATATATTGTTAAAAGTATATGACAAATACCTACAAATATTATATTAAATAAAATAAAAAATAAGTTTCAAACAAATACATATTTTCATTGGAAAATATTTTGAATCAAAAACATTATTACATAAATTTACTTTTTTTATTTCCTACTATATAACACAACACAATTTACAACACACATCTAAATTTGGTTAAGAAAATGTACTTACATAACTAACATTACTACCAATTAAATAAATATTATTAATTCAAAAACAAATTAAAATTCATAAAAATTAATAAACTTCCCCCACCAAACCCCTATAATCCCCAAAAACCACTGGTCAAATTAAACTGGTAAAAAACATATTTACACAATTGAACTTATTTTCAATTAAAAAACTAATAGTATATACAAACGAATTATAAAGTAAGTAAAATTAATTTACACGTCAACCTTTGCCCCCTAAAAAAGTAAACCCACACACAAAAAAATATAAACTACCATAATTAAACAATTAAATAATTAAGATTAATTATCAACCAATTATTAAATAATTATACATAAGATACTTCCCACATTTTACCCCTATAAACCACATTACCCACACCTAAAATTAATTACACAATCACCATATTTAATATCCAATTAATTATTCAATGTTAATTAAGAACTAAGGAATTAATTGAAAAAAAAATTACTTCCCACCCATTACCCTAAAAACCCCACAACCCACACACTAAAAAAATTACACAATTAACATAATTAGTTATCAATTAATTAGTTAATATAAATGAACAACTAATTATTATTGAATCAAAAATAAATTAGAGTATTCCTAAAATAATGGCATGAAAACAAATGCGGTTTGTGCAACTGAAAAAAGAAGAGCCTCCATAAACATCTAATATGCAAAATTAAGGAAGAACCAAAGTGGGCCAAAGGGGACATCATTACATTCATAAGACCTTGATGTTTAAAAATACAATTGTGGGCTCACTTAAAAAAAAACAAACAACATCTATAGTGCATTTGTAGATACAAAACAAATTTGACGTATTCCTAACATTTCTCATGTATGATTAGCTCTGTAAGTCATAACTCAAACACCAAATGCAATGTTCATGATTTCACAATAGTTTAAAGTTTATACTCTACGGCTACGCATAGTTTTATCGTTCATAATGTTAAAGGCAAATTAATGTGTCATCTCACTAGTGAGATCATTTGCTACATACAGGGTAAGGCCAGTAGTTTTACATTCAGGGTCAGTTTCGATGCGGTTAGGAAGGCCTCCTAACGGCATTTGCTCTGTCCGAAACGGATCAGGAACGTGTATTTCCGACCGAGTCTTAAAGACTTCGACTTACCGAGTATGATGCGAGTTAGGCATTAGGAATATCCCAATCCGAACCAGACGTGCTGTCTGACTCAAATCAGCAGTCGGAATCAGACTTTGGGTGCCCTTAGCGGCCCCCTTGCACCCAGAGCCTTCCCACTCTGCCCCGTATGGGTACCCTGAGCTCCCCCCTTACCAGCCATGCACAGTGTGGCAGGCACAAGTGGCTTCCTGCCACAGCGTGCCTGATTTTCCCCAGCCACGTCTTTCTTCAATGGGAGCCTATTCATTGGGTCAGAACATAGGTTGCCATTGAAGTCAATGGGAATCTGACCGAATCGTATCTGGAAGCATCCGGATGCATCATGATCGGTTGGTCGGACTCTCCCAATCCAAGTTGGTCGGAAACCATTCCCAAACTGATTCAGTCAGGAAGATTTCCAAATTGCATCGGAATCGGACCCATAGTGTGCAAGTTCTGTTTTGCATGACAGGTGTGTGAGCGAAGGCTTTCTAAGCTAAGCATAACTAGTTATATATTTTAACCATAACTGCTTTTTTATTCTGTTTTATTTAGTGAATGGAGAGTACTAGAGACATTCTGCATCAGATATTGTGATGGAATCACTGGGATAAAACTACACAGGACAATTCTGCCTCTTAATTGTTTTCAAGGCGGTGTTAGACTATAGGGAGAGAAACAATTGCCTGAATGTGAGCTGTGAGCGAAATCACACATTTTAGAAACAGAAGTACTTGCATAGAGAAAGTCGTTTTAATGAAAATGAGCCCACGTTCACCTTGGTAATAGCCAGAGCACAACGTAGTCCCCATAGAAAATGTGTGCCATGACAACACCCAAATAATTGCACAGGTAGAGAAATAAGCTTCTTTTAAAAAAATGGGACCAAGCATTTATGGATCTGTACAATGTGGAAAAGAATGTAAGACTCAATTTGGTTGACCACAGGGCAAACCGAGGTTTTTTGGTCTCAATTGTGGTGAATGCTGTAATTTGCCTTAGGTGCCCTGAAGCACATCTTCCTACAGCTCAGCGAATTGGGCCTGTACACCCTTTCCGCAATTGGCTATCATGGTAATGAGGTTTAACTGTAAAAGACTTCTCATAGAGCACACAGGGAGGCCAGAGAACCCTTCACTGCTTAGTGGCTATGGTCTCATTACCGATCACAAGTTAGCTCATCTGGGTGCTTCAGACATTGGGAACATGGCTGAGTTTTTCTCCCGGACAACCGTCCCTCTTGCAGGCTTAAATGCTCTCCTTACGTTACTGAGCACATATGCAGCCTTTTAGACGCTAGGCTCACCCTTTACTCTTCAACAAGAATGCAGAACTCAGGTGATGTTGAATTCCCTCTGGGAGAGTGGTTTTTGGATTGCCACTAGCGCTGGATCACAGCAGATCTTTGAGTACTCTTCACAAGAACTGGACTAAAGTGGGTAATTTGGGTTACCATATTTAAATTGGTTTTCCAGGCAGAGGATGTACACCACCATCTTAAATCCAGTAGCTTTTTTTGGGAGGTTTCTTTTTTTTTTATTCTGTCTGCAATACAGTCTCAGCCTTTGTGTGAGGTGATGGCTTTTGGAACAGGTAATAATGTCTCCATGCAGGAATCCCTACAACATGAGAATAATGAGTGTGAAAACTCTGCACCAGTCAAAGTATGGGTAAATATCAATGGTACACTCCATACACATTAAACTCCCATGAACTCCCTAGGACTCACCACATTTGAAGATTTCCAGGATTGATTTGGTGTCCTGGGTTCTAGGCAAATACACAAGAATAGTACCACATGGGCAGGTTTTTTTATCACGTTTATAATGTGCTCATTCACACAATTAAGATACATTTTTTATTAAGAGATCTAAACGAGTAAAGAATTTTGGGACAGTTGCTGATGGAAGCAAATTGTGGTCTTGATTGCATGGAAAGGCGAGAAAGTTCAATTTTTTTCCCTGATGTTTGTAAATGATTATAGATAAAATTTGGTGTATTCAAATCTGCATCACTAGTTTGCACTTGTTGATCCCCTAACCTAAAGGTAATTTGCATCAGAATCCCCAATGGCAAATTTTTGTGAAAACATCTCCTAAAAAAATTGAGGGTCGGATCTGTTCACAGTGCTTTTTGTGCTTGAGGCCCCTTGCATTGCATTGCTATATTGACTTTGCATTCTGCGGTGTCTTTGAGAATACAAACGTACCTCGTATGACCGACCTTGTGCTGCTAGGGGAAATGCATAATGCCCATGGTGAAATACCCCAGACACTACGCTGTATCTAATTACAAACATCCATCCAGTGTTTCATAAATCCCCAAGGAACGTCCAGTCTTACTCAGACGCTGAAAAGCTTGTCATGGAGAAGTCATCAGCCGAATGCTTTCAACAGGAATCTCGGCAGCGCTTTTAATTTGTTTTATGTAATATGGTAAATTATTGGATTTAGGAATATTTATTTAACTGACATTTTCTGTAGGAAATGTCCATTTCACGTGGTATTATTAATCTTTGACAAGCATATTGCATTTCACTACTCTTTACAGCTCTATGACAAAAGTCTAGGCTGTGTTTTATCAAAGGCAACTTAACGATATTTCCTTTTTTTTAATGTATATTTATTTAATATAATTTTCATGACACCGCCAATAGCCTGTAGTCAAGCCAGTAACCACAGAAACATATTTACAAAGCTTCATGTAATTCTACTTCTGAAACGTTGGTGTTTACTAGATTTAAAAACACTTTTAGACAGAGTATTTTTGCTGGCGGGTTAATTACACATATAATTTTTTACTGCATTTGCTTTGCTCGCAGAATATTGTGTATTGAACCAGCAATAAATACCAATCATGCACAGTGAACAAATACCATCGTAGCACACCTGACTCTGTTTACATTTAATGAAGTTTGCTGCTGGTATATTAGATTTACAGTATAATGAGGCAAACAAATAAAGGGCTTATTCAGAAAGGGGCCTGCTCTCCAGTTCAAGCCTTAGGCAGAATAGTTAATGAACATTGCTCAAGAAAGAGTAATCCCTTGAATAAATTCGGATCTTTGTTCTTATTGAAGAATGCTTTCCAGTGAGTAGCAAGGCTTCATTACTGTGTTTGTTTTTTTAGTCATACAGCACCGCAGTGAGCACCACAGAAGATAACGTGATTACATTGTCTGCATGTCCTATATAAGGACCTTGGGAGCATGTCTGAATAGCATCCATTTCCTTATTTCCCTGACACTAAATTAAGACTGAGATGCTTGATCATTAGTCGAAAATATGAGCATGATGAGACTCTTTAACACAAGCAGAACACAAGGAAGAAAAAGGCGCCCTCTGGACATGCAAAGTGCACACCAACTAAGAAGAAAACTATTGGTTAAATAATATTGATCTCTAAAAACCGTAATTCAAAATCACATTGAAATTCTAATGAATCACTAAGGTGTGCTAACCATGGTGAACCGTGCTACGCACTGATGCAAGCTAACCTGTGTGTGTTATAACCATTTAATAATAAAGATGCAGGTAATTTAGAGAGAAATATAACCGAAATGTTTTACGCTTCAGGAACCCGACGGCTTGAAAGGTCGGTTTGCCTGTTCATCAGGCCCCGTTGCTCTTGCTCCAAGTCCACGTGTTTAGGAGATTATTTTTGTACTCATTTAGAAAGTTCACCATCAATCAACGCAGAAACAACTTGCCAGTGAGTTTGACAGAGGCTCCTAATAAACCAGCAGAGACACAGGACTAATTGAATTCCATAAATAACTTTTCATTTTAAACATACATAAAGTGGTTTTAACCACACGCATAAATTTCTTCTTGAGGCACCCCAAAGCTTGAAATTTGTCAGCAACCTTTTCCACACCAAAACATGAGAAAGAAAGCGAGCTTGGCACAACACATTCTGCAATGCTTCCATTTCTGCAGTTTAAAATTTGTAGTTACACCCATGCTAGTTATTCAGCAATGCTCGTGTGCTCGGAAAATATAAAGAGCTAGCCACACCATCATTTCAAAAGAATTTTCTTTGTTATTCACTTGACATTTTATATGAACTTACAGTTCTCCGAATGTATGTTGTTAAATGGACGACACCTTTTTGATAAATACTCTGAAATTGAATTCTATATTCAAAATCAGACCACCATTCCTACAAATCACCTTTAAAGTTGAAATATACCTACGGTCTAGTGATAGAAAGTAGGCAAACAAACATAGGCAATACCAATAGTTCTGGCTTACGAAAAAAAAAACACCTTTTGAGTCGTTCATAGATTCAGGCACACATTAAACCATCATATATTCTTACGTCACTCATCTATGCACTCATGCATTATCCATCGAACAATCCATTCACTCATTCTTGAATTCATCCTCTGATATAACCAAAATAAAACACACATAAGTTCAACAACATACGCAAGAAAAATAAATACAAGTAGATAAAAGAAAACGTGCTGCCAGTTAAACAGAGGGCATGCACTTGTAGTAATCAAATTAAATACAGCAGTGCTTGTTCGACTTGCAGTGGCAGTCTACCTACTCTCATTGTTTTAAAGTTTAAACATGACAGCCACGTTTAGAATCAAGGTGTTGGACATCTTAGAATGGTAAATTGATATACTAAGGAAAAAAGCATTCCTTTATGGTTGCTTAGTTTACAGGAAGTGACCACACAAGATGCCTTGCACTGTAGACGAAATGAAATGCCTGCCTCGGGAAGCTGCAATATCCTTGAAAACTAAATAAAAAATAAAAAGAGGAGAAGACAAGAAACGAAAGGGAAACACTCAAGTTGAAAATGGAAAACTAAAGGACTGGCTAACAGCCTTGACATGTAAAAATTTGCAGACAACGGCGGACAGAGCGACCGCACTTCCTGCTAAGTTCCCTTTGTAAATAATTTTACACTGTGTCCAGATGAGTGCGCACATACAACTCCAGCACCTGCCGTTGTTGGGTGCCCGCTGCTAGACAGAGAGAGAAACCAAAGAAAATTGGAGTGGTGAACTAATTCAGAGGAAAGACGATCCTTCAATAAGTCAATAAGCTCTATCCAAAAACGTGAAGTCGTAGCAAACATGACAGATCTGCACAAATTAATGTGTTTCCGTGGGTCTCCTTGATAAGGGCCAGCACTCCAGTGATCTGAAAGGGCTGAAAGCTGCCGTCGGCTCCAAGCTAACTCGCAGACCTTCTTACTACATTCTATGCCCTGAAGAAATTCATTGTATCTGAACGAAATGCGCTGGCTGGTAAATCTTTTACTGTTGGATGCATATGAAAAATAAAGGATTTGCTGAGAAAAGATAATGAGACTAAATGACTTATTAAAGGACCGTTTTCACTCTGAAGTAGTGCACCACTCCAATCTTCTTTGCCTTTACACTGTAGTAAATTCATTTTCATGCAGGTGTGCACATGTGCTCAGAAAAATCCGTCATTCAGATGTCAAAAGAGCCAATGACTCATGTGGACTGAACCATTACCCCTTGAAATACGCTGCAATTGATTGAAGCATAGTATACTCAGAGAGACCAATGGCTGAACACTGTTGCACTAACGGTATCTGTTATGCTATATGTTTTGGAGAGTGTTGTAAAAAGGGGTGTGGCCTCTGAACACCTCTCTGCAACGCAGCTCCGTGGCACTTACTGGAGGCACCTGGTGGGCTAGTTGGCCCCCAGTGACCCTCAGGATTGAAGAAAAATTAATTCCTGAACTTAAAACGCACCACAGGGCGTGTTTGCACACATATCACCTCAGGCCCCGCCCTCTCCGTTCACCACTGTGCAAACACATCCATGGCGCGTTTTAAGTTAGGGGATTAACTCCCCTTCAATTCTGAGGGTCCCTAGGGCACAACTAGCCCACCAGCTACCTCCATTAAGCACCATAGAGCTGCGTTGCAGAGAGGTGTAAAAAGAGGCGTGGCCTCAGAAAATCTCTCTGCAATGCTGCCCCCTAATTTTTTATAAAAAAATGAAAGAATTTTGGAAGGGGGCCACGTGGCTCCCCTCCGAGGCCTTAATCACCCCCAGGTACCCCATCCCTGAGGGAATAGCCCTTTTTTTTCTTTTTTTTAAATATTTATATTATGGGTAGGGGGGCTATGTGGGCCCCCCCGGCCACTTGTAGCTCTGGGGACCCCATCCCCCAGGGCTGGCCCTCTCTGTTAGGGGCCATGGAGGGTCCCCAATCCACCCACGGTCCCAACCGGCTCCCCGCCTCCTGCGGGAGCCGGCATTGCTTTTCCACATGGGAGCTGCTAAGAAGCAGCTCCCCATGTGGAAAAGTAATTTGGTTTGTGTTTTGAAAGAGAGAGCAGGTTTCCCTGCTCTCTCCTTCAAAATGCAAACCAAGTTTACTATCGCCAGGCGGGAGCCGCGAGGGTCCTGCCCTGCCATAGCAAACTACAGTGTCCTGGGTGCAGTCCCCAGGGCCACGACAAGTATCCAGGAGGGGGGCTGCGCTGCCCCCTTCCCACCATTTCTAAAGCCCTGGGGAGGTGGTGGTCCCCAGGGCTCGGGGGTCCTTCACGGACCCCTCTATTTTGAAAATCTAGAGCCCCGGGGAGGTGGCGTCCCCGGGGCATGTGGGGGGCTCGAGCCTCACAAGACATAGTCAGACAACTAGTATAGTTATAAGGAGCCAAGGTATGGTGCTGATGCCACCACTCCTTAGACTCTTTGGATAACCAGAGGCAGAATAATGTTTGGACTTTTTGTAAACACCTTCTTCAGAGTACAAAGATAACAAGGAGGAATGAAAGGACTCTCAAAGTAAAAAGCAAAGAACAATGATAGGATTCCCTTGTGGAGTAAATTGGGGAACACGTGGCATGTGAAAATTGTATAATGTGGTTGTATATAATTTTGTGTGTAAAGTGTAGTTACTTGTGTTACTTTGTTGTGTTGTATCAGAGACTAAGAAATAACGAAGAATGTAGTTGTATGAATAGACACGTTTAGGATATTAAAAAACAAATTGATTTATGTGGAATTAAATTCATAAACAAGTGAAAACTGACTGTTTCATTGTCGATCTATTATATTGTATGTGAATTTGGCCATTCGGAACACCACAGTTTTGTGTCCGAGTTTTACCGCCCAGGTTATGTGGGATGATATGGGCAAACCCCCCGTCTTTTTTTGTGGATTCATCATTCACAGTGGGATATGCGGGACATAGACTGGTTTCACTCTTGTTATATGCTCTTCAGCCAGACATAGCTTGGTTCCAGTGGCACAGTGAGCCCAGGACTCATGCCTGTGCTTATCCGGCGCACGTAGGGCATAAAATGTAAAAACAACAAGATGATGGAGGGAATGCTTAAATTAAACTCAGCCACTTGCAATCGCGCAGGCTGCATCCCAATCCATTGTTTTCACCCACCTTGCCACCTCAGTTTGCACCCAGACCAGTCACGGCCAGTGCAGGTAAGAGCGGTGGGTGGGGCAGGGCAGGAGGAAAGTTGACAGGAGATGGACTCCGGGAAATAAAATAAGAAAATAAAGAAAAACACCTATCTTGCGCTCGCCATATCGCCGATGCGGATAGCGCAAAGTGGTTTTAATTATTTATTTTCCCTATTCTGTCATCTGTCAAAGTCCCCACTCCCCATCCCGCCCCACCAGTCTTACCTGCACAGGCGGTGACTGACCCAGCCATGTATGCAAATCAGCCATGCACCTGCTCCTCAGAGGAGGTCATAAGCAGCGCATTGCTGTGGTATAAGTTATAGATAGCTCAAGTAACTATAACTGCTGAATGTCACTGGGTTTGTTAGACTGAAATGTGAGCCAGACTATAACATCCCTGTATCCTTTGCTTTTTTCAGCAAATTTCTGAGGTATTTTTAATGTTGTTTCCTACCTGCAACCTTTCTTTTTTTATGTGAATTTCTAAGGTTTTTTAAATTATATTTCCTAACTATAACCACTAACCTTTGACATTGAGTGTGTGAGTGAGTACATGAGTGTCTGAGTAGGTTTGGGAGTGGGCATCAGAGTAGGTCTGTCAGTGGGTGAGTAAGTCTGTGAATGGGTGTGTGAATATGTAAGTGGCTCTGTGAGTGCTTGAGTATTTGAGTGGGTTTGTGAGTGAGGGCATGATTCACTAAGTGGGTCTGTGAGAGGGTGCGTGAACCTGATTGGGTCTGCGAGTGAGTGCATGAGTCTCTGAGTAGAAGTGTGAGCCTGAGTGAGTCTGTGAGTGTATGTGTGAGACTGAGTGGGTCAGTGAGTGGGTGCATGAGTGGCTTTATGGGTCTGTGAGTGGGTTCAAGAGTTTGTCATTGAGTCTGTAAGTGGGTGCATGAGTCCAAGTGGTTCTCTGAGTTAGTGAGTGTTCTTCCTTTTACCTTTCCGTTCTCTACCCTGTGTATTGCCTTTTTTGCTCATTGTTCTGCCCTCCGTTTTCCCTTTTCTGCAGTTTTTTTTGCCCTGTGGTTTGTCTTTTCTACTCATTTTTCTGCCCTTTTTTTCCTTTTTTCTCCCTCTAAAATGAGGAAGGGTAGAGACATTTTTAAGGCAAGGGCAAAGTGGGCCCTAGCCCAGGGCCACAGCCATTGAGGGATCTGCCTGATAGAACCAGCTCTGTTCTGTAGAGAGTCGTGCCCTGATGACCTTGAACAGTGCTTATACAGATGCCATTAAATGTTGTTTTCCTTGAAATTATTTTGAATGTGAGTGATATGAGCATGCAACATCCATAAAACAACTTGTTTTAGATCCACTGCAAAGATTATTTACAAAAATATTAGTGAGTGGCTGCTGCATTAAAATATTGGAAAAACACATCAATAACCATGAATATTAAACGCAAACAGATTTAGAATTTGTTTTAGTGTGCTTCTGCACAGGCTAAAGAGGGCATGAAAGAGCTGAAACTGGATCATAAATTCAAAGCTATCCCAAACAGGGGCCCCAAAAATACCTTTGGCCCAGGGCCCCTGAAATCCTTAAGATGTCAGCCAACATAATTCAATGGAGGAGGGGGGCTGTGCAGTTCCCATCCCTCTGTCAATTTCATCCCCGGGAAAGGTCACAGCGTGGCCCCCCTCCCTGGCTGATTTTGGGCCCAGGGGCCCGCTTCCCCCACTATGATCTGCCATAATTTAATGGGGATGAGGCCGATGGCCACCTCCTTGGGTTGATTTTGGCTTAGGGGGCCCCAGCCATAAATGAATGGAGAGGGGACCCATGCACCCCCCAACTGATTTCCGGCCCTGGAGCTCCATCCCCTGAAACTCGGCTGTGAATCTCTGGGTGCCCTGGACCCAGCCAGGGCACCCAAAGTGCTATGGACCACAGGGGGAGCATCAAGTTCCCTGTGGTCCGAGCGAGCTTCATGCCTCCTGGGGGAGTCTGAATTGCTATTGCACATAGGGAGCTGCTGGAAATGCAGCTCCCTGTGTGCAACAGCAATAGTTTTTTCTCTTTCACTGTCTGCTTATATGCCTTTCTGCATGTTTGCAGACAAGGAATGAAACCTCTGCTTCCAGCTGATAGGAGCACTTTGGCAGCTCCTGCCTATTAGAAACTGAGTGTTTGCTTTTGATTGGGAGAAATGTCAGCTCCCACCACGAACAAGCAAACAGCTAAGTCCCAGGGTATGCACCCCGGGACATAAAAGGGACTGGCTCTGGGGGATGTCGGTCCCCAGGGCCGTGTGTGACTACAGGAGGGGGGCCATGTGCCCTCCTCTTTTCCTTGTGTGGGGGCCAGCCCAGGGAGATGGTGGTCCCTTGGGCCATATATGGCCCAGGAGGGGGGCTGAGTGCCCCCTCTAGTATTATTTAGGCCACAGGGATGTGGTGGTCCCCGGGGTCTAGGTGGGTCAATGCAGTCCCCCACAAATATATTTACCCGGGTGGTGGTCCCAGCGGCTTCTACAAGCCCAGTAGGGAGGGTCTATGCGGTCCTCCTTTATTTGAAATAAATCCCTGGGGAGGTGGTGGTCTCAGGGATCAAAGGGCCTCAGGAGGGGAGCTTGCCTGCACCCCTACATTTAAAAAAAATAAAAAAATGTCCCTAATATCTGCCCCACCTGGGAACCTTTTTAAAACAAGCGTGGGAGCCTGTGCTTGTTTTTTGTTTATTTGTAGCTGCACATTTTGCTGCAAATGTTTTGTTTTTAAACTCTTTTTTTACTCTGCTGGGGTCCCCTTGATCCCAAGACCATGACCAAGGCTTGGGGCTTTGGTATTCCTACCCTGCCCCCTTTTCTTTTTTTGACAGACAATCAGAGCTCTGCAGGTCTCAGCACACGCTTGTCATTATTCCTGAAGACTTTGAGGATGTAGATTAACAAACTTGAAGTTCCTTACATTTCTCAAAATATTTGAATATTTGAAAGCATGATCTGCTAACCAAAATCTATCTTTCTGCCAAATTCAGTGTAATTCCGTCCAGTGGTTCCGGCAGCAGGGGTGTCTAAATACTCTGCAGGAATAAACATTGGAAACACACTTTTATTGACCACTACTTTTTCCCTGCCTCCGCTTGACGGATCACCTCAAAGCCTTCCATGCAGAACAAGATTCACTGGGCAATATTTTTGAAAAATTTCGTGAGCATTTGGCAATCAGCGCCAAAGTTATAGGCAAGTGAAAAACGCTTTTCCTGTGAAACATGATCCTAACTATAACTAGCTACTAGCGAACCCTCAAGTGTGTTTGCTCACCCTGTGATAAAGCCAACAGGCTACTGTTAGACTTGACACCACTGACATGGGTCTCCCTTCCATTTTTTTCTGTTGCTTTCTATGTTTTGCTGGTCGAGATGCTTTGGGCACTTTGCTGCTGCTGTTCAGTGTCAAAGTGCAAGTGCTCCCTTTTGTAAATTGTTATGGATTAGTGATTCCATGATTGGTTATTTGGTTTACTTGTCAAACCCTAGTATAGTGCACTGTGTGTGCCAAGGACCTGTAAATCAAAAGCTGCTGGCGGGCTTGCAGCACTGATTGTGCCACCCACAGAAGCGGCTTGTAAAATGTGTCTCAGGCCTGCCATTGCAGAGCCAGTGTGCAGTCTGTGACAGCCATGTCGACTTGGCAAGTGCACACACTTGCCAGTCCCCAAATCTTCTCTTTTGCGCATGTAAGTCACCCCTAAGGTAGGCCCAAGGTACCCCTGTGGGCAGGGTGCATTGTATGTGAGAGGTAGGACATACCCTGATGTGTGTGGCATGTCATGATAGTGAAATACTGCCAATTTTGTTTTTCACTATTGCAAGGCTATCTGTTTCCATAGGCCAGAATGGGCAGTTTGTTTATAACATCTTATAAACATAACTGACCCAGGGAACACGAGAGGAAAATAAAGTTTAGTATGCCTGAACTCAGACAGTTAAAGTGTGTCTTTTAGTGTGGGTGATTTTTACATTCTGTGCTTGAAAATACGACTTTTAGAAAGTAGGTATTTTCTTGCCTAACAATCCAGTGTGCCTCTGCTAGGTTTGTGTATTGCATGTCTGGCTTGTGAGTGACAGTGGCTGGGAGAGGGCAGCGGCTCGGGCAGTCTGATGAGTCAGAGCTGGCCTGAATGGACCTGTGTTGAATTTAGAGTCAGGGGAGAAAATTTCCCTTCACCTGCCTGGGCCAGGTCTGCTTTCAACAATGCTGGCTCCACCTCCTGCAGGAAGCTGCACCAGAGAGGACAGACCTGGTTTTGGCTGGGTACAGACCCTCTCTACCTTCAGAGAATAAAGGATTGGTGTGTATAAAAAGTGGGACACATACCCCAGAACTTTAGACCACTTCTGGGCCAAGGAGATGAACTGGAGAGCTGAGGAAGATTAGTGCCTCTGTGCTGTTTGCTGTTTGTGGTTGGCCTGCAGTGGTTACTTGTTGCCAGGGAAAGGAGAAAAAGGACTTTGCTTTATTCTTTGTCACCTGCTTGAAGGAAAGATCTCCAGGGCCTTGAAACTGAGCTTGGCTCCTGTTCTGAAGTCTCAGGGACACAAAGGCTTCACCACCAGCTCCCCTGAATTACCTTGCTGGGAATTACAACCTGCAAAGAGGTGCCTTCTGCTGCTTAGGACCTCCAGAGACTGTTTGTTGGTGGGAGCTGGAAGATCGACACAACGAGGAAGAAGCATGTCGCATCCCCACCGATTCCCATCGCATTGATGAGTCATGGAGAAGACGCGTGCTGCATCGCACCTGGTCCCGATGCATCGCTGAGTCAACCGTTGCAGCACATGCCATACGGCAGCAAACGTTCACGCATCGTAAGGGATTGTTGCATCACATTGAGCCGCAATTTTTTCACACTGGATCATCGCCACGCATTGAGGCGCCATTGTGTCGCATCGTAACCGGAACAGAGTAAGAAACAGATGCATCACCTCCTCTCCGGTAATGAACAGATGCATTGCCTCCCCTGCACTGCAGCAAGGAACAGACGCATCACATTCCCTGCAACCCTTTTGTTTGTTTTGCGTGACGCATCGAAGGTACTTTGTGGGAAAAGTGTTGCATTTACAACTTGCATTGAACTGAACTATTTCTACCATTGAAGAGCCTTATTTTTGATACTGTTATGTGGATTTTTTGTTGTTTGGCCTGGTTTAGATTTGAATATTTACTTATGGAAAGAGTTGGAAAGAAACATGGACAGTCCTGCAATGGTCTATCTCCAAGCAGCAATAAGCACCCTTGTGCTAAAAGACCTTTGGGAAGCAAGCTGCACACACAAATGCCCGTCAACAAAACTGTGAAGATTCAATCCCTGGAAGAAGATAAAGCAGCATTAACCAGGAGGATTCACGGGGGGTTCGTGATCCAGAGCTACACCAGGCCCCAACCACAGGTCTACCTAGGCACTGGCTTCTCAAAGGCGGCGAAGGAATCATTTTTGCAGTTGAGAATGGGGGTAATACCATCAAAAGAACATCTTCCCCCGTGGAGACGCTTGGAATCCAACACAAAGTGCAGACTCTGTGAAGATCCAAAGGAGGACGTTTTGCACTTGCTATGCAGCTGCAAAGCCCTAGATATCGAACGAAGGAGACAACTAACACAGCTGTAGGACCAAAGACGTCTGCGAACGCGCCGACAGGCATTGTTGGCATGCTTTAACGGGGACGACATTCAATTAGCCTGCAGACTGGTTCGCTTTATGAAATTAGCAAACATCGCGCTACACCCAGCCGTTAGTCCATGAACTGGAAAAACTATGATCTGCGAATAACTCTTACATGTAAAGAACCTTCACTTGAGAATGTTTGACAAAGTTTTCCTTTCTCGTTATTGTAAGAACAAAAATCATACTCTGACAGTGCCTCACAGGAATCCCTGGGTTTTTAACTTTTCTTTTTTTAAGGATAGCACAAGATTCATTTTGCACATATTTATTTTTTTCATATTTATTAACATTGCCAATTTTGATATGCTTTTATACTAATGCGATTGTAATGAAATGTCTTCTTTTTATACTTTGCTTTTTTATGTGCTTTGCAAAAGTGCTCAACCAACTACTTTTAGACCAGTTTCAAAGATTTTTATTATCATGCAATAAAAAATGTACTTACTTACTTACTTACTTACTTACTTACATTCCCTGCAACCCTTTTGTTTGTTTTGCGTGATGCATCGAAGGTACTTTGTGGGAAAAGTGTTGCATTTACAATTTGCATTGAACTGAACTATTTCTACCATTGAAGACCCTTATTTTTGATACTGTATTGTGGATTTTTTGTTGTTTGGCCTGGTTTAGATTTGTAGTATTTTCACTGTATTACTGTGTGTGTTCACAAATGCTTTATACACTGCCTCTGAGATAAACCTGTCTGCTTGTGCCAAGCTACCAAGGGGGTGAGCAGGGGTTGTTTTAGAAGTGCATCCCCCTTATCCTGACTAGAAGCAAGGGTCGCTACTTGGACAAAGGTACCTACCTCTGCCAACTATAGACCCCCATATCTAACAGATACTTTTTCTATTTTGGTGTTATGGCTTTTTGACAAAGTCAGTAAGTCTGCTTGAATATGGCCAGGAATCTGCAAGACCTACTGCATGCTGCACAGAAGGTTATGTGCTGTGTTTCAGGTAACACACTTTTAAAGCATTTGAGGCAAGGCCTGAGTAGAGGCCAAGCCTTACACCCAATCCCACGCTATACTTTGAGGCGGTAGCTCACTTTGAGGGGGTTGGAAGCAGGCCCGACCACTCCATGATTATTGTCTAAAGAATCAATCTCGTCAAAACTAATTAGCCGCACTATATGGTGAATAATTAATTTCCAATGCCACATCATCGTTTTCTGATGCTTATGCATAATGTAAGTTGACACTAAAGGCATTCAGGTGAAAGGAAATAGCAGTAGGAACACACATCATTGCTACTGGAGTACTAGCATGGCCTCAGTTGCTAGGGGAACAGCCTCCTTTTCTCTGTATGAATTTATAAAGTCGACCTCATTTGGAATATGTCTCGCACACAATACAAATAACATTACCATATTGAGAGCAGTGCCAGGTAACTCTCATATAATGCATCTTTTAATTACTCATAAAAAGACACGCTACGACTCCTTCATTATATTAGATAATTTTATGCAGGGACTTTAGACAAGATTTTAAGACAACAGTCTTGAGGTTTTCAGTCGATGTGTGTGAATTGTTTTGTGTGTCATGTTTGTGTTAAACATAGGATGTTTGCTACTTCGTTTTTTACCTGCATTTCATGCATAGTGCATGCTATGGGGTGCTGCAGAGTTCAACCTCGGGACATAACTATGCTTCCCAAGGAAGGTATCCTTAAAGTAATTCAAGAGAAGACATAAAGATGGTTTGTTCAAGTGCGTTTACTGATACTAAAATGTGCTTCATATTTTAGCAAATATACCAGATGCATGTAAAGAGCTACGACAATAGTTTCTTGAAATGCACTCATCGTATTTGTAATCTCTTTTACAAATTTCAAATACATCAGAAATCTTGGAGAGAAACATTGATATTAGTGGCACGAAAGAAGAGAATTATAGCAAACAAAAGATTGATGAAATGCTGACAATGCAAACATTCTCCCCCAGTCAAAAGATCTGGGTTCAATCCATTGCCCACTGCACCACCCCAGTTTGGACCCAGCCATATGCAAATCAGTCTTGACCCTGTGCCCCATGGGAACAGCCCAGACCGAACTGCCAGGTCAGGTCCTCCCTGGACGGGAAACAAGCATCCTGGGACCAGTTTCAGGGTATGTCACCCTTCTTCAGCCAAGCTAGCTTGAATCCAGAAGCACAGTGAGCAAGGGACCCACGTCTGGGAATACCCATCCCACTTAGGGCAAAAAGTGTTATAGCAACCAAATGATGGACGGAATGCTGACAATGCAAACATTCTCCCCCAGACAAAAGATCTGGGTTAAATCCATCGTTCTTCTGTCCACGACACCACCCCAGTTTGGACCCATCCATATGCAAATCAGTCTTGACCCTGTGTCCTATGGAAACAGTCCAGACTGAACTGCCAGGCCAGGTCCTCCCTGGCGCAGAAACAAGCATCCTGGGTCCAGTTCAGGGTATGTCACCCTTATTCAGCCAGGTTGGGGGTGAATGTTTTGATTTGTTCTGCATTCCGTCCATCAATTGTTTGTCTTTTATGAAAGGAGAGAAGGCAGATGACAAAGACTACATCTTATTTAAATCTCCAGATTACAAAGTGTTCCCTCCTCAGCTCCCGACATCGCCATAGCCATCCACGACAGCTACAAGATCGCCTATAGGGACCGTACCAATGGAACAGGAGGAGGAATCACCATCGTCCACAGGAACACTCTCAGAATCTCGACCAGCACTGACGACACCCTCAGCACCGCCGAACACCTGCACTTTCAGATCCACACTGACCCCAACGCAACCCTCAGAGGAACGCTTGTCTACAGACCCCCCGTACCCTGGCCACAGTTCAGCGACAACTTCGCCAACCTCGTCAGCTTAGTGGAGAAGTGTGGCTCAGGGGTTAGAGGCAGCAGACCCGGAAGCTGAGATCGGTCCTGGACCAGGGTTCAATTCCCCGCCTCGGCGGGTCTTGGGCTAAAAATTCCACGGACTCGATAATTCTCGCCCCGGTGCCTCCTCGACTCACGGGTTCACACTCTGCGACTCTGGGCAATAGCTTGCTTAATCTCCACAACGGCCCCTCGCGGCGGGATGCCTGACTTTCACCTTGTGGATACCCTGCTATCTCACAGGGGAATACCAGGAAGGGTTCCCTAAGCAAGCGCCGGGACACCCACTGCGGGTAGCTGTGCGCTATATAAGCTCAACTACATTCACATTTACATTTACACCCTCGCCTCCAAAGACTACATCCTCCTCGGGGACCTGAACTTCCACCTCGAGAACAACAACGACACCAACTCCACCACCCTGATCCACAACCTCGTCAACCTTGGACTCAGACAGCTCATCACAACACCCACCCACTCCTCCGGCCACACGCTTGACCACATCTTCTCCGTGAGCTCCCACGTCGCCTTCAGCCACACCACCGTACTCCACTGGACCAACCATCGATGCATTCATTTCTCCTTCTGGAAACCCACCACGCACCACAGCACCCAACAGATCCCTTGCCGCTGCTGGAGCAAAATCACCGAAGACCAGCTCGCCACCACCCTCACCCAGCACCCACCCGCCAATCCCACCAACCCCAACACCGCCGCCCACAACCTCAAACAGTGGATCGAAGACTGCGCCAACACCCTCGCCCCGATCAAGACACCCTCTAACAGACACACCAACAGGAAAGCCAGCTGGTTCACAGAGGACCACCAGGCCTCCAAGCAAGTGTGCTACAAACTGGAGAAGAAATGGCACCCCGAACAGACACCGGACAGTTACAAGGCCCTCAAGAATGCCACCCGCAGACACCACCAGCTCATCAGAACAGCCAAAAGGACCTCCTTCAAAGATCGCCTAGACAACAATGCACACAACAGCAGAGAGCTCTTCAACATCATGAAGGAAATCTCCAACCCCAGCTCCAACACCAATGACATCCCACCTTCGCAAGACCTGTGTGACTCCCTAGCCACCTTCTTCCATCGCAAGATCGCAGACATCCACAGCAGTTTCATCATCTCGACCACCCCGACAGCCACTGAGACCGCCATCCTCATCACCACCCTCAGCACCTACCCCCTGCTCACCTGGACCAACACAAACGACAACAACATCATCAAAACCATGAGCACCATTCACTCTGGCTTTCCATCAGACCCATGCCCACACCACATCTTCAACAAAGCCAGCACCACCATCGTACACCATCTCCGGAAAGCAATCAACATCTCCTTTGAGACAGTCACCTTCCCAGGGAGATGGAAGCATGCCGAGATCAACACTTGACTCAAGGAACCCAAGGCCGACCTGAAGGACCTCAAGAACTTTCGACCCATCTCCCTGCTCACGTTCCCGGCAAAGGTAATCGAGAAGACCATTAACAAACAACTGACACGCCACCTCGAGGAGAAAAGCATCTTGGACATGTCCGAGTCCGGGTTCTGCAGCAACCACAGCACCGAACCCGCCCTCATCGCTGCCACCGATGACATCAGGACCCTGATGGACAATGGTGAGACCGTGGCCCTCATCCTCCTGGACCTGTCAGCTGCCTTCGACATCGTCTGCCACCGCACCCTACGCACACGCCTCCACAACACCGGGATCTGCGACAAGGCTCTGGACTGGACCACCTCCTTCCTCTCTGCCAGAACCCAAAGCGTCCGCCTCCCCCCTTCCGCTCAACTGCGGCATACCCCAAGGCTCATCCCTCAGCCCAACTTTATTCAACATCTACATAGCACCGCTCGCCCACGTTGCCCGACTGCACAACCTCAACATCATCTCCTACGCTAACGACACCCAGCTGATCCTCTACCTCACCAAGGAACCCCTCACCGCCAAAACCAACCTCCACAAAGGATTGAGAGCCGTCGCCGAGTGGATGAAGAACAGCTGCCTGAAACTCAACTCAGACGAGACAGAAGTCCTCATCCTCGGCACCACCTCCTCGGCCTGGGACGACTCCTGGTGGCCACCCGCACTGGGAACTGCACCAACACCCACCGACCACGCTCGCAACCTGGGATTTATCCTTGACTCCACCCTCTCCATGTCAAAACAGGTAAACACTGTCTCAGCCTCCTGCTTCAACACCCTCCGCATGCTCAGCAAGATCTACAGGTGGATCCCAACCAAAACTAGAAGGAAGGTCACCCAGGCCCTCGTCAGCAGCAGGTTGGACTACGGAAACACCCTCTACGCTGGAGCCCTGGCCAAACTCCTGAAATGACTACAACGCATCCAGAACACCTCCGCAAGCCTTATTCTCAGTATCCCTCACCGCAGCCACATCACACCCCACCTGAGAGACCTGCACTGGCAACAAGAAGATCACCTTCGAGCTCCTCACCCACAAGACACTCCACAACACCAGACCAGCATACCTCAACACACGACTCACCTTCCACACCCCGAACCGCCAGCTCAGCTATGCTGACCTCACTCTAGCCACCATCCCCCGCATCCAAAGAGCAACCTCTGGCGGCAGATCGTTCTGCCACCTCGCCACCAATACCTGGGATGCTACCGAGCCACTCCGAGACGCACCCACGGACCCTTCAGCTGCCACTCCTGCAAGTTCGCCTGCATCCGGACTTGCACCGCACCCGCACCCACCAAGCCGAGAACCAGCAGCAACCACCTGAAGTGCATCCTGCTCAACACCCGCTCCGTCCACAGACACGCCGTCGAGCTCTGGAACCTCCTCGACACAACATCACCAGACGTCGCCTTTCTCACGGAAACATGGATGAACGCCTCCTCAGCGCCCGACATCGCCATCGCCATCCCAGACGGCTACAAGATCGTCCAGAGGGACCGCGGAAACCAGACCGGAGGAGGCATCGCCATCATCCACAGGGACACCATCCGCATCACCACCAACACCGACGACACCCTCACAACCGCCGAACACCTGCACTTCCAGATCCACACCGACCCCAAGACCACCCTCAGAGGCACCCTCATCTACAGACCCCCGGGACCACGCACACAATTCAGCGAAGACATCGCCGACTTCATCAGCCCGCACGCCCTGCCATCCACTGACTACATCCTCCTCGGGGACCTCAACTTCCACCTGGAGAACAACAACGACCGCAACACCACAACACTGATGGACAACCTCGCCAACCTCGGTCTCAAGCAGCTGGTGACCACCCCCACCCACTACGCCAGACACACACTCGACGCCGTCTTCTCTTCCAGCAAGGACATCGTCTTCAGCCACGCCACCGGACTCCACTGGACGGACCACAGCTGCATCCACTTCGGCTTCAGAAGAACCACGATCCAGCACCATCAGCAACAGGTTGCAAGCAGAAGCTGGAACAAGATCACAGCTGACCAGCTCACCGCATCCCTGAGCCAGGACCCACCCACCAGCTCAGCGAACCCCCGCCAGGCCGCCAACAACCTCACAAAGTGGATCTGCAACTGCGCAAACGACCTCGCCCCACTGAGGACCCCACCCAGCAGACCCGGCAGCAAGAGAGCACCCTGGTTCACCGACGAACTCAAGAGCTCCAAGAAGAACTGCCAAGACCTCGAAAAAACATGGCGCAGAGACCCGACACCAGACAACATGACCGCCCTCAAACTCGCCACCCGAAAACACCACCAACTGATCCACGCCACCAAGAGAACTGCTTTCAAGATTCGACTGGACAACAACACACAGAACAGCAAGGAACTCTTCACCATCGTCAAAGAGCTCTCCAACCCCAGCGCCGGAAACAACGACATCACCCCATCACAAGACCTCTGCAACTCCCTCGCCTCCTACTTCCACAACAAGATTGCAGACATACACAACAGCTTCAGCACACAACCGACGCACCCCACGACCGCACCGATGCCCCCCACCACCATCATCCGCGCCTGGACCCCGATCACCACCGAAGACACCATCCGGACGATGAACTCCATCCACTCCGGATCCCCAACCGACCCCTGTCCTCACCACGTCTTCAACAAAGCCAACGCTATCATCGCACCCCATCTGCGAGACATCATCAACACCTCCTTTGACACAGCCACCTTCCCGGAGAGCTGGAAGCACGCCGAACTCAGCGCTCTACTGAAGAAACCATCAGCGTACCCCACCGAACTCAAAAACTACCGCCCCATCTCGCTCCTCCCGTTTCCGGCCAAAGTCATCGAGAAGACCGTCAACAAGCAGCTGGCCGCCTTCCTCGAGACAAACGGATCCCTCGACCTCTCGCAGTCTGGCTTCCGGGCCAACCACAGCACCGAGACCGCCCTCATATTAGCCACTGATGACATCCGAGCCCTGCTCGACAACTGAGAAACAGCGGCCCTCATCCTCCTGGACCTCTCCGCGGCGTTCGACACTGTCTGCCACCGCACCCTAGTGCAGCGCCTCAGCAACGTCGGAATCCAGGAGAAGGCACTAGAATGGATCATCTCCTTCCTCGCCGGAAGAACACAGAGAGTCCGCCTACCACCATTCAGATCAGAAGCCACCGAAGTCATCTGCGGCGTTCCACAGGGCTCCCCGCTCAGCCCCACCCTCTTCAACATCTACATGAGCCCCCTCGCGGCCATCGCACGGCAACACAACCTCAACATCATCTCCTACGCCGACGACACCCAGCTGATCCTCTCCCTCACCAACGACCCCGCCACCGCCAGAACCAACCTACACGAAGGGATGAAGGACGTAGCCGAGTGGATGATGAACAGCCGCCTGAAACTGAACTCAGATAAGACGGAAGTCCTCATCCTGGGATCCTCGCCCTCCGCCTGGGACGACTCCTGGTGGCCCCCCGCCCTGGGCAGCGCACCCAAACCAACGGACCACGCACGCAACCTGGGTTTCATCTTGGACTCCTCCCTCTCCATGGCAAGACAAGTCAACGCCGTCTCCTCGTCATGCTTCAACATCCTGCTCATGCTACGTAAGATCTTCCGCTGGATCCCCACCGAGACCAGGAAGATGGTCACCCAGGCCCTTGTCACCAGCCGACTGGACTACGGCAACGCCCTCTACGCCGGAACCACCGCCAAGCTCCAGAAGAGACTCCAGCGGATCCAGAACGCCTCAGCAAGACTCTTCCTCGACGTCCCCCGACACGGCCACATCTCCGGACACCTGAGAGACCTGCACTGGCTCCCGGTCAACAAGAGAATCACCTTCCGCCTCCTCACCCACGCACACAAAGCCCTACACAACCAGGGCCCAAGATACCTCAACAGCCGCCTCAACTTCTACACTCCCACTCGTCAGCTCTGATCAACCAGCAACGCCCTCGCCGCCGTCCCTCGCATCCGAAGGGCCACCACAGGAGGAAGGTCCTTCTCCTACCTGGCCGCCAAGACTTTGAACACCCTCCCGACCCACCTCCGCCGGACCCAAGACCACCTCGCCTTCAGGAAGCAGCTCAAGACCTGGCTGTTCGAGCAGTAGCGGTCCCCCCCCCTCCCCAAGCGCCTAGAGACCCTCCGGGTGAGTAGTGCGCTATATAAATGTGCTGATTGATTGATTGATTGAACACCCTCCCCATCCCCCTGCGGCAGACCCAGGACCTGCTCACCTTTAGAAGACTACTCAAGACCTGGCTCTTCGAGCAGTAGCAGCACCCCCCCCCAGTGCCTTGAGACCTTCACGGGTAAGTAGTGCGCTTTGCAAATTCTCTATTTAATTGATTGATTGATTGATCTAAGCTGTTCTCAGCGCAGTCAACTAGTGTTATTTTATTGCAGAGCTCCCATGTCAACAATGGAAGCAGTTTGTTACGGATATAACGCTTGGCAGAATGAGGTGCTTCATTTTGAGGAATGGAAAGACATTAGGGTGCCACAGAAACACATTAAAGTATGGGGAACATGGGCGACTATAGATGAATCATCATCACGAAGAGAAGCTATCACGCCATGAATATGGATGATAAAGTCCCAACAGACATAGGCTCTGGGCTGCAACGCAAGGCTAACGTGCCAATTTCTAATTAACATCTGAGAAGGGTGTGGGGGGAGGTTGGAAAGTGATTTATGGTGCATTGCATCTTGTTACAAACACTTCAAAAGCCAAAACCGTGTATTTAAATAATTTCAAATCAATAAACAAATACATCCAAAAAAAACTAAAATACATTGGGTCAATTACGTTTCCTCCGATTTTTTGCAAGAGGTAGCACCTGTATTTTTTAATATGCCATTGCTGACTATTCAACCAAAAAACTACGAGGGGGTGGCTCTAATCAGTATGGCTGAGCCAATATCCATAAGAACAAAGTGGAAATGCCAGTACTGATGCAAAAATTATTAAACATTTAAACGCAAAGCCTGAAAGAATAATTCAAGGCTAGGAGCTGATTAATAGCTTTTATTATTTAGTTCCAACGAACAGCTCTATTTTAGAAAAGCATATTCAAAACGATGAACAATATTACATGCTACGTACAAAAATAAAAGGTAGGGGACTCTTGCATCATATCAAGCATGTCACAAACATACAACATTCAACCATTCAGGGACAACAACAATTATTAACATGTGCAGTATATTACAGTGATTTACAATAAAAAAACAAGCACAACAAGGCTGAAAAAAGGCCACGGTCTGCAAAATATTTTGGAAACTATTGCTTAGAGAGTTGTCTACAAAAAGTACATTCCTTACACAAATTAGGATATTCTTGGTTTTTTTTCAAAAATTTAAAGAAAAACACAGTAATGTACAAGGAAAGGTGAAAAGCAACCGAGCGGTTCAAATAAGCTTATCACCCATGCAGACTCAAGGGTGGCTGTGGGCCTATGCGTTTCGAATCCTGCCGATCTATGAGGATTCTCTTCAGGGCCTTTAGTTATATCTATAACAAAAAAAGAAAAGAAGAAAGTTTGAAGAAAAGAGTTGATATATACATACAGTGGATCAACTTCAGAATCCTCACTCAGGTCACCCCCTCTCATCCGCCACATACCAGGGTGGTAAAAATACTATGCCAAGGCGGAAACATAATTATGGAAGCTGACTCGAATTCTCTGCGGGGTTTAATCGAAGTGGCTGGAGAGTGAGAACATATTATGATCTTACCTGCCTCGGTGGTAGGCGGGAGTGCTGTGCTGGAGGCGGAATCGCCTGAGAGAACGGAGGAGGTGCCTATAAATGGGTAGACACACATATGATCAGGATAGGCATTTTATTGATACAGTGCTACAAGTTCTAAAAACCACTGTCATTACCTATTCTTAATGAGCCTTTATATTGGAGTGTAACGGTCGTCGAAGTGGAAAAAGCACGAAGTCTAAAAAAGAGTAACGGAACACACGCTAGAGTTAACTCGAGTCGCCTAACGATACTAACATGTTGGAGAATGACTACTATCAATTCTTACCAATAGGAATGGGCATTCAAGGATGCACCTTATCGGGGGTGATTTGAGAGACCGTGATTGATTATGGAGGGCGTGGTCCGCCGGACGCGGCTTGCTGTTTACAAACGGATCAAAAGGCCCTGCAGGAAGTAACATGATGAATGTTAGCGGACCAATGGAGCGAGTCTAACAAAATTGGAAAGAAATTAGTAATCGTCTTACCAAGAACGCGGGATAGCGCGCTGGTATCATTTTGAAAGAATTGCTGCGGTAAAAAACAACGGAGTGAAAGTTAGTTCCGGGGCAGTATAGTGTAACTGGCTAACTCTACGAGGCAAACATACGATAGTACTCACAATTGAATCACTATTCCAGGGCCTCGGTCGACGACGTGGCAAGAAGTACGCACTCTGGCACAGGCGCCTTAGCTAACAGGGCTGCCGTGCAAACGCCCATATATACAGGTCGGTGATTGGTAAACGCCTACCTTGTTTCTGGTATTCATTTTGGAAACAGAAAACCAGGACTGGATTTGGCAAGCCTACCAGGTTTTCCAGGGATTTGGCCTGCGTGAAGATAATAATAGTACCACCAGTCTACTCATAATTTAAATATTTCACTCAGTTCATTCAGCCCAGACACCGAAGTGTCAAATTTAACTATTAAAAAAGCTTCCCGTTTTGACAAGGCAAGATTTTGATCGCCACCACGAGGGTTTTTTTCCACTTTGGAAATCACAGTCCATTTGAGGTCACTGACAACATGCTGCATCCGCGTCCAATGGAGCACCAGAGGGGCATTTTCAACCTTCTTTTTAATTCTCGATTTGTGTTGAGAGATCCGTTGGCGGATCTCTTGATTGGTTTTACCTATGTACAGTAGGTGACAAGGGCATGTGATGCCATACACGACAAACTTACTCTTACAGTTACTAAAGGATTCATGTTTCCAAAAGATACCGTTATGCTTGAACAGTGAACCCTCAACACAAGATTCACAACAAAGGCACGTGCCACATTTGTGGTGTCCAAGAATGGGGGGCATCCCCATCATTTGGCGCAATGTCGCAGGTTTAGGTGCTGGCATCGCAGCACGGACAATGTGGTTGGCAATGTTATTTTCCTTTTTAAAGGCAAATAGAGGCATGTCTACAAGACTTTCATCCAGATCTTTCACTAGATGCCAATTCTGTTTTATGACTTTTTTCAGATGATTAGCATTAGGGCAAAACGTTGTGACACAAACCTGTCGTTTCAGTGCAGGTTTAATTTTTCGTTCTAGGGTGGTCTCACGTGGTGTCCACTGTGCTCTCTTCATACAGCTCTTCACGAGTTTCTTAGGATATCCCCTATTGCACAATTTGGAAGTTAAATTGGCCGAGTGATATTGAAAATCTTCCTTGAATGTGCAGTTCCTGCGGACTCGAAGGAACTGCCCATAGGGGAGGTTTTCTCTGAGGTTCCTAGGGTGGTTACTTGAAAACATAAGTGACTTGTTTCTATCAGTGGGCTTGCTGTATAGAGTCGTGGCCAGTTTCCCTTCACAAGGGAAAACCTCCACGTCTAGGAAAGCAATCTTCCTAGTAGAACTGGAAATACTGAATTTTATATCAGCAGTTCTATCATTTAACCATTGATGGAACTGGTCAAGAGTGTCACTGTCACCTGTCCAAGTCATAAAAACATCATCAATAAACCGGAGCCACGCTCCGATGTATTGAATGAAAGGATTGTTCTGGTAGATATATGCCTCTTCATACATAGCCATAAACAATACCGCCAATTCTGGCGCAAAGGGACACCCCATGGCTACTCCTTTTACTTGGTAGTAGTATTCGCCATTAAAACAGAAGTAATTCTTCTTTAAGGCGAAAGCTGCCAAGTCCACGATGAAGTTGGTGGGCACCTGCGTCGGTCTAGGTCTGGAATCGAGATAATGTGTGAGTACTGCTATCGCCTCATCTTGAGGGATCTGGGTATAGAGAGCAGTTACGTCCATAGTAACTAGTCTGTCTCTGTTTTCACAGAAATCAATTCTTTCCAATTTGTTGATAAAATCAGTTGTATCCTGGAGGTAGGATTTTACACTGATCATAAATTCTTTTAGAAAACAGTCTACATATTTAGCTGCTGGCTCAAGTACAGATCCGCATCCAGCAACGATGGGTCTGCCAGGGGGGTGGTCAGGATCTTTATGTATCTTAGGCAATACATAGAACATAGGCACTTTTGGATGTAGAATTTTGAGATATTCAAATTCTTTTGGTCCAACAAAGCCTAAATCAAAACCTTTTTGTATGATGGCAAAAAGTTCATTCTGGAGGTCTGTAGTAGGGTCTTTATTTATTTTACGGTAGCAGCTACTATCTGCCAGCTGTCTCATGACCTCGGTGGTATAGTCGTTGATATCCCACACTACAATCGCTCCACCTTTGTCGGCCTGCTTTATTATGACCGTACTGTCAGTTTTAAGGTTGTTTAGAGCTGTCATCTGTGCCTTGGTGGTATTATATTTTACATATTTCCTCTCTTTTTCCATAGCCGATATAGCCGATAGAACACTTTTTTCGAAGGTAAGTAGGTTTTTTGGAACTTTACTTGCTGGAGGACAAAAGATGGATTTGTTCCTAAGGCCGGTAACCTCCATGGGCTGATTACTGGAGGCTTCCCTAAAGAACAGAGTCAATCTTAGTTTCCTGCAGAATTCAATGAATTCTGACTTCATTTTGACGAAGTCAGTTCTTTTGGACGGGACAAATGATAGTCCTTTAGCCAACATGCTTTCTTCGTCAGATGTTAAAACTTTTTTAGATAAATTGAAAATAGGCGACGCGTCTAGTTTTTGTAGTGCTGTCGTCTGGTTTTCATTTCCCATGGGGTATTGGTTCTCACTCGTCCCCTGGGCAATGTTTGGCCTCTCCCTAAAAAAATGGGGGTTTGACGATTGGTTTTGTTGTTGTTGGTTAACGTTCCAGTTCCGATTCCTATTAGGACGGTTATAGTTACCGGTAGGTTCACTATCAGTTCCTGATGACGATGTATCACTAAAGGAGATGAACTGCTTTCGCGATCTTCCCTGGTTACCTGGAAGGAAACGTCTTGATTCCGCTTTGGAATAGAAGTCGGCCTGCAAGTAAGGGTATATGTTGTCTAGGGAAAAACCTTTTTTGTCCTTCTCAAATTGGTTAGATTTTTGAGTTATTGTATAATCTTTAAATTCTTGGATTTCTTTATTGACTTTATCCAAGAGAGCCTTGGCGTCAGCTATGGTAGGGTTGATACTTATTTCTGACTCAAGTTTAGAAATTTCGGCTAGTTCTTCTTTCGATATTCTGACAGCTGTCTCTACTGTTAGAACCATTAGATCTCTACTGCATTTAGTTTCTATCATGGAAAAACCTTTCTTAAATATCGGGTCTTCGGTAAAAATTACGGGTATGTTTTTAATTTGTAAACCAGCAGGAATGGTGCCTTCCCGGAGGTGTTGCAACAAGAAGTGACCATGGAGGTCTGTCCTTATCTGCTTCTTTTTAAGACGAATCAGTTTATCCGATTCATTAGACGTAGTAGCTGTCTCACTTAAGGTAACCGAGGAGAAGATGGGTGGGTCACTGAGGAAGTTTCTGATATGATCCTCTGTATAGGCGAAAGTATCTTTTTCTGCCATCACTCTAAGGAAACAATGAAAAGAGAGAAAAAGTTTAGAACCCTTAAAAAAGGAGAAAAATTAGAGGATAGCATGTACATAAGACAAAATCACACACTTAATGAAAAATCCAAAGGTAGCATAAAGTCTATCCTTACTTCAAATGAATGAACAACAACACCTCGCGGGCCTGCGCCCGCAATTATAACCAAAAAACTACGAGGGGGTGGCTCTAATCAGTATGGCTGAGCCAATATCCAAAAGAACAAAGTGGAAATGCCAGTACTGATGCAAAAATTATTAAACATTTAAACGCAAAGCCTGAAAGAATAATTCAAGGCTAGGAGCTGATTAATAGCTTTTATTATTTAGTTCCAACGAACAGCTCTATTTTAGAAAAGCATATTCAAAACGATGAACAATATTACATGCTACGTACAAAAATAAAAGGTAGGGGACTCTTGCATCATATCAAGCATGTCACAAACATACAACATTCAACCATTCAGGGACAACAACAATTATTAACATGTGCAGTATATTACAGTGATTTACAATAAAAAAACAAGCACAACAAGGCTGAAAAAAGGCCACGGTCTGCAAAATATTTTGGAAACTATTGCTTAGAGAGTTGTCTACAAAAAGTACATTCCTTACACAAATTAGGATATTCTTGGGTTTTTTTCAAAAATTTAAAGAAAAACACAGTAATGTACAAGGAAAGGTGAAAAGCAACCGAGCGGTTCAAATAAGCTTATCACCCATGCAGACTCAAGGGTGGCTGTGGGCCTACGCGTTTCGAATCCTGCCGATCTATGAGGATTCTCTTCAGGGCCTTTAGTTATATCTATAACAAAAAAAGAAAAGAAGAAAGTTTGAAGAAAAGAGTTCATATATACATACAGTGGATCAACTTCAGAATCCTCACTCAGGTCACCCCCTCTCATCCGCCACATACCAGGGTGGTAAAAATACTATGCCAAGGCGGAAACATAATTATGGAAGCTGACTCGAATTCTCTGCGGGGTTTAATCGAAGTGGCTGGAGAGTGAGAACATATTATGATCTTACCTGCCTCGGTGGTAGGCGGGAGTGCTGGACTGGAGGCGGAATCGCCTGAGAGAACGGAGGAGGTGCCTATAAATGGGTAGACACACATATGATCAGGATAGGCATTTTATTGATACAGTGCTACAAGTTCTAAAAACCACTGTCATTACCTATTCTTAATGAGCCTTTATATTGGAGTGTAACGGTCGTCGAAGTGGAAAAAGCACGAAGTCTAAAAAAGAGTAACGGAACACACGCTAGAGTTAACTCGAGTCGCCTAACGATACTAACATGTTGGAGAATGACTACTATCAATTCTTACCAATAGGAATGGGCATTCAAGGATGCACCTTATCGGGGGTGATTTGAGAGACCGTGATTGATTATGGAGGGCGTGGTCCGCCGGACGCGGCTTGCTGTTTACAAACGGATCAAAAGGCCCTGCAGGAAGTAACATGATGAATGTTAGCGGACCAATGGAGCGAGTCTAACAAAATTGGAAAGAAATTAGTAATCGTCTTACCAAGAACGCGGGATAGCGCGCAGGTATCATTTTGAAAGAATTGCTGCGGTAAAAAACAACGGAGTGAAAGTTAGTTCTGGGGCAGTATAGTGTAACTGGCTAACTCTACGAGGCAAACATACGATAGTACTCACAATTGAATCACTATTCCAGGGCCTCGGTCGACGACGTGGCAAGAAGTACGCACTCTGGCACAGGCGCCTTAGCTAACAGGGCTGCCGTGCAAACGCCCATATATACAGGTCGGTGATTGGTAAACGCCTACCTTGTTTCTGGTATTCATTTTGGAAACAGAAAACCAGGACTGGATTTGGCAAGCCTACCAGGTTTTCCAGGGATTTGGCCTGCGTGAAGATAATAATAGTACCACCAGTCTACTCATAATTTAAATATTTCACTCAGTTCATTCAGCCCAAACACCGAAGTGTCAAATTTAACTATTAAAAAAGCTTCCCGTTTTGACAAGGCAAGATTTTGATCGCCACCACGAGGGTTTTTTTCCACTTTGGAAATCACAGTCCATTTGAGGTCACTGACAACATGCTGCATCCGCGTCCAATGGAGCACCAGAGGGGCATTTTCAACCTTCTTTTTAATTCTCTATTTGTGTTGAGAGATCCGTTGGCGGATCTCTTGATTGGTTTTACCTATGTACAGTAGGTGACAAGGGCATGTGATGCCATACACGACAAACTTACTCTTACAGTTACTAAAGGATTCATGTTTCCAAAAGATACCGTTATGCTTGAACAGTGAACCCTCAACACAAGATTCACAACAAAGGCACGTGCCACATTTGTGGTGTCCAAGAATGGGGGGCATCCCCATCATTTGGCGCAATGTCGCAGGATTAGGTGCTGGCATCGCAGCACGGACAATGTGGTTGGCAATGTTATTTTCCTTTTTAAAGGCAAATAGAGGCATGTCTACAAGACTTTCATCCAGATCTTTCACTAGATGCCAATTCTGTTTTATGGTGCATTGCATCTTGTTACAAACACTTCAAAAGCCAAAACCGTGTATTTAAATAATTTCAAATCAATAAACAAATACATCCAAAAAAAACTAAAATACATTGGGTCAATTACGTTTCCTCCGATTTTTTGCAAGAGGTAGCACCTGTATTTTTTAATATGCCATTGCTGACTATTCAACCAAAAAACTACGAGGGGGTGGCTCTAATCAGTATGGCTGAGCCAATATCCATAAGAACAAAGTGGAAATGCCAGTACTGATGCAAAAATTATTAAACATTTAAACGCAAAGCCTGAAAGAATAATTCAAGGCTAGGAGCTGATTAATAGCTTTTATTATTTAGTTCCAACGAACAGCTCTATTTTAGAAAAGCATATTCAAAACGATGAACAATATTACATGCTACGTACAAAAATAAAAGGTAGGGGACTCTTGCATCATATCAAGCATGTCACAAACATACAACATTCAACCATTCAGGGACAACAACAATTATTAACATGTGCAGTATATTACAGTGATTTACAATAAAAAAACAAGCACAACAAGGCTGAAAAAAGGCCACGGTCTGCAAAATATTTTGGAAACTATTGCTTAGAGAGTTGTCTACAAAAAGTACATTCCTTACACAAATTAGGATATTCTTGGGTTTTTTTCAAAAATTTAAAGAAAAACACAGTAATGTACAAGGAAAGGTGAAAAGCAACCGAGCGGTTCAAATAAGCTTATCACCCATGCAGACTCAAGGGTGGCTGTGGGCCTACGCGTTTCGAATCCTGCCGATCTATGAGGATTCTCTTCAGGGCCTTTAGTTATATCTATAACAAAAAAAGAAAAGAAGAAAGTTTGAAGAAAAGAGTTCATATATACATACAGTGGATCAACTTCAGAATCCTCACTCAGGTCACCCCCTCTCATCCGCCACATACCAGGGTGGTAAAAATACTATGCCAAGGCGGAAACATAATTATGGAAGCTGACTCGAATTCTCTGCGGGGTTTAATCGAAGTGGCTGGAGAGTGAGAACATATTATGATCTTACCTGCCTCGGTGGTAGGCGGGAGTGCTGGACTGGAGGCGGAATCGCCTGAGAGAACGGAGGAGGTGCCTATAAATGGGTAGACACACATATGATCAGGATAGGCATTTTATTGATACAGTGCTACAAGTTCTAAAAACCACTGTCATTACCTATTCTTAATGAGCCTTTATATTGGAGTGTAACGGTCGTCGAAGTGGAAAAAGCACGAAGTCTAAAAAAGAGTAACGGAACACACGCTAGAGTTAACTCGAGTCGCCTAACGATACTAACATGTTGGAGAATGACTACTATCAATTCTTACCAATAGGAATGGGCATTCAAGGATGCACCTTATCGGGGGTGATTTGAGAGACCGTGATTGATTATGGAGGGCGTGGTCCGCCGGACGCGGCTTGCTGTTTACAAACGGATCAAAAGGCCCTGCAGGAAGTAACATGATGAATGTTAGCGGACCAATGGAGCGAGTCTAACAAAATTGGAAAGAAATTAGTAATCGTCTTACCAAGAACGCGGGATAGCGCGCAGGTATCATTTTGAAAGAATTGCTGCGGTAAAAAACAACGGAGTGAAAGTTAGTTCTGGGGCAGTATAGTGTAACTGGCTAACTCTACGAGGCAAACATACGATAGTACTCACAATTGAATCACTATTCCAGGGCCTCGGTCGACGACGTGGCAAGAAGTACGCACTCTGGCACAGGCGCCTTAGCTAACAGGGCTGCCGTGCAAACGCCCATATATACAGGTCGGTGATTGGTAAACGCCTACCTTGTTTCTGGTATTCATTTTGGAAACAGAAAACCAGGACTGGATTTGGCAAGCCTACCAGGTTTTCCAGGGATTTGGCCTGCGTGAAGATAATAATAGTACCACCAGTCTACTCATAATTTAAATATTTCACTCAGTTCATTCAGCCCAGACACCGAAGTGTCAAATTTAACTATTAAAAAAGCTTCCCGTTTTGACAAGGCAAGATTTTGATCGCCACCACGAGGGTTTTTTTCCACTTTGGAAATCACAGTCCATTTGAGGTCACTGACAACATGCTGCATCCGCGTCCAATGGAGCACCAGAGGGGCATTTTCAACCTTCTTTTTAATTCTCTATTTGTGTTGAGAGATCCGTTGGCGGATCTCTTGATTGGTTTTACCTATGTACAGTAGGTGACAAGGGCATGTGATGCCATACACGACAAACTTACTCTTACAGTTACTAAAGGATTCATGTTTCCAAAAGATACCGTTATGCTTGAACAGTGAACCCTCAACACAAGATTCACAACAAAGGCACGTGCCACATTTGTGGTGTCCAAGAATGGGGGGCATCCCCATCATTTGGCGCAATGTCGCAGGATTAGGTGCTGGCATCGCAGCACGGACAATGTGGTTGGCAATGTTATTTTCCTTTTTAAAGGCAAATAGAGGCATGTCTACAAGACTTTCATCCAGATCTTTCACTAGATGCCAATTCTGTTTTATGGTGCATTGCATCTTGTTACAAACACTTCAAAAGCCAAAACCGTGTATTTAAATAATTTCAAATCAATAAACAAATACATCCAAAAAAAACTAAAATACATTGGGTCAATTACGTTTCCTCCGATTTTTTGCAAGAGGTAGCACCTGTATTTTTTAATATGCCATTGCTGACTATTAGCAATGCTAATTCTTCAGCAGATAGATGTTCTGTGGCAAGGGACAATAAGGATCACTCGATTTTCTGGGTCTAGTCCTAAACTTTGCTATTGAGGTACTCAGTGTCTCTCTTTATTCAAGCTCTTACACCACATATATAACAGAATGCTAAAGTATTTCTAGACAATTCTCGATATCTTGCAAAAGGAAGAAAATACATTCCCTTTATTAGGCCTAATGGAGGAGCCCGTTACAATACATGTATGAAATTACCATTAACTAAAATCAAGTTTCAGCCACAGCATCAGATGCCACCATGTCATGTACATGCCATGTATGATGCTACTTTTACTAGGACAATGCCCAAAATGAATGATGGTACATTCATATGCCCTTTCTTGACATTTATGTATTTGGTATTCAACTAGAACACTGAATAAATGGGTCAGCAGAAGAGATGGATATGCATTTTTCTTTTCACTGGACTTCCTCTTTGGTTTGCTACGTTTTCTCCAAGATATCTGTGGGATGGACTTCCACTTCTCAGTCTAAATGGCCTTTTCCTGTACTGATCTAAGGCTAGAGCATCCTCTCCTCAGATATATAAACATCTAGTCATCATCTCTCCTGTCAACCTCTCCAGCTCGTCAAATGTATGGTTATTCTGCCATACAGGCAAGGCATGTCAGCTGTTAGTCAGAGGATTGTTTCTGCATTTTTATCACCAGTGGCTTACATCCACTATTTGATGGTTTCCTAAAATGTCCACATGAGGTTATTTCGCCAACTTCAAACATGGTAATATTGTGCTCTGATAATTGAAGGTTCCAGTTCTAGATTTCTGAAGTGAATGGAATGCAGGGTTTGAATTGCATTAGAGGGTTGAGGGAGTGGAGCATGGCAACAAAGGATGTAATTGGGCGGTATGGTTGCTCCCCAGCTGAGCCGAATAAAATGCACTTACTTGCAAACTGAAGGTGAAGAGCTTAATTTGATACCACAGAAATGGTGAGATTTGGCCCCAGTTGAGAACATGTGTGGAAGGCAGAAAGTCATTTCATTGCTGTAGATCGCTGCTCGCCAGAGACCTAGCGGTATCTAAACTAAAACGAAGAAACATGGAAGTGGCAGAGAGGAAGGGGCAGACAGGAAAGGCTGAATTCATCTGTGTTCATAATTTGATGTGGTGAGCGCATTGAGGTTACGAGCTTGATAGACCAGGCTCGTAGAGTAGTGCAAGCAGTAGCTCTCAAGCTCGTTGGCTTCATGCGCTCAACAGTTTACTACGGACCAGCCTGCTTCGCAGAGGAGCTTGAGTTACAAACATGGTGTGCACAGTGCAGGTTCATGCCTCTCATTCGTGGCCACACGTCACGAAGTCATGCAACATGATCCCAGCAGGTGGCCATATTGTTCTTTCATTGAATATTATAAGCACCCTCTCTATGAGGACTTGCAACGTAACCTCAGGAGGCCGCATATATTTTTGTGGCCATCATTTTATTACTACGTGCCTCTGTTTTCATGACCACTTTGTATGGGTGCAAGATTTCCACTGCGCATGAAACCTTCAGTCTGTAACCCAATTGTCACTTTATCTACACTGAGGTTTACAGTTATTTAAGTAAGACATCATGTGACTTATTTTTGGGGAATTTCCAAATATATTAATACTGAGGAAAAAGTATGGAAAATTAGGAAGGACATTTTTGAAAGTAATAACTGTGTAGGGCAACAGATCTGGTGGAAAGGGGCATTGAAGCAAAGCATAGTCAATGAACAGGAATACCAAAATGTTTGAGTCACAGACTTTCACACTGACACCCCTACAACAGTTTCTAGCTGTGCCAGGGGACCCACCATTGAAGTGACTGGAGAGGAAGGAGTATTTCTTGAATTATATAGACACTAAAGAGGATGAGGAATTGACTCAAGAGGTGAAAAAAGAAAGTTCTGTTACATTCTCTGGGGCCACAAGGCTTAAAGGTTTACAACAGAATAGAAAAGAAAAACGAGACTACCTGGCAAAGGAGACATTTTTGTAAATGCCTTGTTTGATCTTCATAGTTATTATTCACCATTGGCATGTGATGCTGTAGACAGGTTTACATTTTTTTCAAAGGAAACAGGCAAAATCAGAATGCATTGAACACTATGGGCCTTATTAAGGGTTTGTGTCAGGAATCGCAGCAGATATTGTATTAAAACTCACCAGATTGTCAGTGTGGTGAGCAAAGGAAGGAAAAAGGACAGACTCTGGGGAGACAGTATCAAGAATAGATTCAGAAAGTTACCTTGGAAATTTTTTGAAAGACGAAGATAATTCTAGATGGCCACAGTTGCGGATTGTCAGGTTAGCGGTCCAGTCTTTGCTGCAAACAGGCGCTCGAGAGCAGTGAACCAGGTGAATCGCGCGTTCAACCGCAGAGGCTTCGCACTTCACTAAAGACTTTAGTCAGAGCAGTGGCGCCCTGGAGATCCTTCTCAATTCATCAGTAGAGTAGCTGTTTAGGGAAAGTTTACGTATCGCTTGCTTGGCGGAAAGGCTAGGTTAGCGTCTGGTCATCAGTCAAGAGTTAGTATGAGTTCTAGGATCCTCAGTGCTTTGGCAGTTCGATTTATAAGTCTTCCAGTCTATTTATAGATACTTCAAAAAGAACAGAAGTACCTCTTCAGAATACGTAGCAGCTCATGTTAAGAAGACCTCTTCCTTCTCCAACCAACTTCGTTTGGGTCACACAAGTACTTAGAAGAAAAATTCATTGTATTATAAGGAAAGTCATTTGGAGAATTTGTCACATTGTTATTTTCTTCAATCCATAAGATATTGTGTACTTATACCGAAGATATCAGAAGGGTTTCTTGAATAGAATGTCAGGAGGTTAGTACCCTTTAGTATTTCTTTTACTGTTAATTTAGAATAAGACTTTCAGTAGAATTTACAGTGTCCTTTCATTATCCTTTATCATTCACTTTTAAGATTTATTCTATAGAGGATATGAAAGATTATATTATCTCTCTCCAAGGACATTGAAAGAAGAGAAGCTAAAGCCAGTACATTAAGGGACATGTTCTAGTAGTAGGAATTAACTAGAGAGCAATATATCGCAGAAGATCAGAGCAGAAATACATAATGTTTGTTGTTGCCTTCTCTTACAGAGTGTGAATATTTCCACAAATACAATTCTTCCAAGCAAGTTCGCACTACCCAAGATAGGAGGACGAGGCAGTCTCTTCTCTTTGATTTATTATTTTATCCAATTCCTCCGTCACCCCTTGGAGAACTTTAGACCCTTGTTATACTCAGTGGGGGTAAGAGAAGCATTCAGGAGCGGCATTGGGATCTAGCTTTTTTCTGTTCCCCTAAACTCTGGGAACCTTGAGATCGCTCTTGACACCTTGGACTGTCATACTGGCAGTGGCGGTCCAAAGGCAGTAAGCCGTCCACCGTATTATGAGGTGGGCAGATTGGCTTTGTGCAGACCATGGCTGGTCTGCCAGCACCAGCAGCACACATTCTGTATTATGACTTCCAGATGAGCCAACCGCAGTGGTCAAACCATCGTCTTAAGGTCACCGGAAATGAAGGATTAGGGGTGCTTACTCACCCCTTTCCAGTTCTTCACAGCAGGTTTCGATGTTGATCCCTTTCTCCAGATCCCCCCTCCAAAGCAGGATGTTCATCCGGAGGAATATGACCCTGACTTCAGCAAAATACAGGTAAGTGCTTCGGTACCATGTACCTATTACTGGGACTGCCCACATAAGGGTCGGATCCTCACAATGGGTAGGTGGTATTTTTCCACATATATCTTGCATGTGTGCATTCGACACATATGCAGATGGAATGTACATACAAGCATTGATATATATGGTAAAAAATTGCCCACTGGACCAAGCCCACTGCAGCCACACCGCAGGCTCCACGAGAACCTCCTAAATCGGCGGTCTGAAATCCACAGGTGCAACAGTCTCCTAGAGAACGTGGTCCTTTGACAGTTAGACCGCCAAACTCTTAATAAGGTTCTATGTGTTACCCTTAAAACAGTTAGCAAATAATTGAAAATGTGGTTTCTTACATGACGAACTTATAAGGGACCGGATAATAATGCATGTCAATAATGAGTATATGCAAGAAAGATTGTGGGCACATGGGGATTCTATAGTAGGGGAAGGTGATTTCACTTGTGGGAAAAGCAGAAGTCTCCAAAAGGTGTGCAAAGGCAGCGTTGGAAAGATTAGGAGTTAAAGTTGTAGATAAGTGGTGGCAAAAGTTAGACCTAGTAAAAATACTGGTGTAAAAGGTAAGGATGGAAAATGGCCAAACTTGGACAGTTCTATTAAAAGCAAGATAGGCCAGAACCAGTTTAGGGATTGACATTTGATTAAAAAATGTAAAAGTGCAGGAAACATAGTATATTGGAAATAGTGTCCAGCTATCTATCAAACATGTTCAGCAAATGGGATTAGAGGACACTTCGCCAACGTGTGTAGAAGAAAGAATATGGACAGGAGAGTAAAGGTCATCAATGACAACAGTAGTTCAGAATCTAAACACAATACAGATAAAGAAATTGAGAGTAACAGAAGACACTGTGTTCAGCATAGATGTTGGTGGAGAAAATTCTTCGGGGTGGTAAGCAGCCTGACAAAGACATGCAGAGATAAACCCTTATGTGAGGTAAAGTTAGGAGGTGTACCAATTTTCACAGTGGCAGATTCAGGATCACCCTATGCTACAGCGGACAGGGAAATATGAAAGAACAAATCTGAGTATTGAGTCCTCCTCTCATAAAAGTTGATATTGGTCCAGAGAGTTTTATGGGTAAGCCTATGCCTATGGTGGATTATAGATTGGTAAACTTTGAATTTAAGAATATGAAAGTAATGGATAAGTTGTATGTGACTGTAGAAGGTTCATCTGTCTTGGGGTGGATGGACCAGAGGGTCCTTAACATAATGTTAGAACCCGACAATCATGAACAAGTATTAGTGATTGGAGGTAGAGTGGAAATAAGTAATGTATTGCTGAATGAGTATCCAGAAGTATTTTCTAGGATGGTGGGAGTATTGAAAAGCTTCTCTCACAAAATAACACTTAAAAAGAATGCCAAACAGAAAGTGCACAAGATGAAGAATTTGTTTTGTAGTGTGAGAGAAGAGGTAAATGTGGAAGTGGAAAGCTGACATAATTGTGGAGATGTCAGAATGGATTGCTCCCATCTTGGTGGCAAGGAAGACCAATCGCAAAATTTGCCTTTATGTGGATCTGAGACATCTTAATGAGAATATTGTGGTAGAAAGGTTTCCTTTGCCCAAAATAAATGAGATCCTAGCCATGACCAGTTAGCTGAGATGGTTTTCTACAGTTGAGTTATCGTCAGCATACCATCAGAGTAGATTGCAACAGGATTTTAAGGATTTAACCACATTTGTGATATCCTCTGGATGTTATAGGTTTGTAAGGTTGCCATTTGGATTAGGTTCGGCGACTGCAATCTTCCAAAAACCCATGCATGAACTGTTCAAGAGATATATTTTTCCAAGATGATATACTAGTGATGGGAGAGAACAGGGACCAACATGATAATTGCTTGAGAAAAGTGCTGACAACATTGCAAAAGAATGGGCTGAGTTTCATGAATGCAAATTTAGAATGCAACCTTTGAATTATTTGGAAAATGGGGTGAGCAAGAATGGTATAAAACCAAAGAAGGATTTTTTGAATGCCATTCGGAATGCTAAAGTACCAATAAACAAAGAGGAACTGAGGTCCTTCTTGAGCCAAGTGGAGTTCTACGGCAAGTATGCGAGAAACCTTTCAGAGAAAACGTATGGAATGAGGCAACTTTTGAAGAGCAGGGTCAAAATTGACTGGACAGAAGGGTTACAGAAAGAGTTTGAATCTATCAAGGAAAAGTCATGTAAAGCTAACCCATGCATGGATTGATCCAAATATGACATGTATCATTACATCAGATGTGAGTGTCAAGGGGGATTGGAGCAGTGCAATCACAAAAGGATAACTATGGCAAGGAAACAACTGTACCCTTCGTATGCAGAACATTCTCTCCTGTGGAGAATTCTACTCTGTAATAGAAAGGGAAGCATTGGCTGTGATGAGTGGGTTAGAACACTTTAGGAATTTTGTTTGGGGTTTAGAGGTGCTCATTAGAGGTGATCATAAACCAGTGAAAACAATGTTTTCTACAGAGGAGTTGGCTAGCACACCTAGAATTGCTCGGTTAGCCAAAAGACTAATGGATTATGACAACAAAGTACAGTATGTACCATGTATTAACAACAAATTTCCAGATTATTTTATTGACTTCCCTTGCTGCAATGCAATTTACGGTAATGTAGTTGGGAAGAACCAAAAGTGGTTTGGATGGGAGAGGGAGAAAAAGTGCCACAACTAAAGAGGAATGGGAGGAAGCGATGAACAATGATTTCACAATACAACGGGCAAAAGGTTATGTGATGGAAGTTCAAAACCTTTGTGAAGAAGATTGTCACAAATTTTGGGAGTTACGTGAGGAATTATAAGTGTGGAACGTTAAATTGCTGAGGGGAGAAAACATAGCACCACCTCAACACTTAAGGAGCAAGATTATGGGATTATGCCATAAAAGACATTTGGGCATCATTATGAGTAAGAAAAAAGTAAAGGAAAGCTACTGGTAGCCTTGGATGGATGTTGAGGTGGAATGTGCAGTGAGGAAATGCATGGAGTGTGAATGTTCAGATAAATCTAATGTAACGTTAATACCACCTCTAGTTCTGGTGAAAAGTCCCAGTATGGCTTAGGAGACTATTGGGGTAAACATCATGGGTCCTGTGGCAAATAAAACTAGTAACTGAAATTATGTTTTAATTGCAGTGGATTATTTTGTAAGTGACCAGAGGTGGCTGAAGTGGAAACTGCCAGTGCAGAAAAAGTGCTTTTATTTTTGGATGAGTTATTTCAGAGGAATGCTGACCTAAGAAGGTAATAACCTAGAATGGTTCACAATGGTCCACAATTCAGGGCTGTAGAGGTGGAGCCATTTTTTCAACGTAATGATGTGGAAAAGAAATGTACTTCAGTATATCATGCAGGATGGAAAGGAGAAATCGAGAGACTCAACTCTCTGATTCAGGGTGAATTGCAGATGGCAAGTAGCAAAAGGAAAAATTGGGTGTTGAAGGTAAGGAAGATGATTTGGATGTATTGCATCACACCTGGAGCAACATGGTATAGTTATTCACCATCATGAGTTTCTTCTACCAAGGATACCCAGGGGTGGATGGAGAATTCCAAGCAAGTTCAATGGTTACCAGAAGTGGTCAAAAAGAATATCACAGGTGTCTAGGATAATTATAAAGCTACAGTTATAGTAAATAAGGAGCCAAGGACATGAGAGTCTGAGTGGGTGACATGGTATATGTGAAGAAGTCAGGATACATGAAGAAGGAGGAGAGTACATTTTTGAGCCCTTTGCGAGCAGAGGAGGTGTTTCTAAATGCCACAAGGTTGAGTGATAGATGTGTATGGCACATGAGCAGAACGGCAAAGTGCAGTAATGTCGGATTGTGAAGTGAAATGGAAATAAAAAATAGGTAGTATGACTAGTTAAGTGATGAGGGCAGCAGGTCTGGTAGAATTGTGCAAGAATGGACCAAGCAAGAGTTGGAGGATTTGAATGTAGTGGTGGGCAGGGGGATACAGGAAGAAGTTATACCATTGAAAGCATGGCACAAAGCATAAGTGGTTGCAATGTTAGGAGACCAGCATATTTGAATGATTACATTATATTAATTGCAAATGGAATATTGCCATTATTTGGAATTGTGCATATTTAGGGCCAGATGTAGGAGCCAAAATACCGGTCGTAACGGCCGATTTCGGTCGTTACCGACCGGTATTTAGGATTTGGCATGTAGGGGGCATGTCATTTATTGAATCGGTAAATTTACCGATTCGGTAAATATACAGAATCGGTAAAATACCGAATCTGTAAATTTACCGATTCTGTAAATGAGATGTAGGTGGCACTTCAGAAAGTGCCACAGGCCCTTAAGAGTCGGTATTTTACCACCCAATCCTATTGGGTGGTAAAATACCGAATACAGGTGTGCATGCACATCTGTGCATGCACACCTGTGCAATGTGACACACAGACATGCCCTTAGGGCATGTATGTGTGCCACATGTTAGACGTGCCTGTATTTGGGGTGCTAGAGGGTGTCACTGTGACACCCCCTGCACCCTTGCAGAAATTGGTATTTATCGAATCGGTAAATACGGATTCGGTATTGCCCATTGATTCCTATAGGCTTCAAGATTTTACCTACATCTCCCTCCTTCTATTTGACCGAATCATAAATACCGAATCGGTAAAATCGGTATTTATGAGTCGGTAAAATAGAATTACCTACATCTAGCCCTTAGGGAATTGTTTAGTTAGGTTTTGTGTTATAAACACATAGGTTATGTGTTATTGGTTATATGGCTTTTCATTCCATGGCGTTAAGTTTTTTAAAGATGTGTTAGAATAAATTCCTACTCAAATTATATATATATATATGTATATATATATATATATATACATATATATATAATATATATAATAAATATACATACAAATGGAATACATATATACATAGACATATATGTACTCAAATATACACACACATAAATGTACGCACATATATACAGACACACACACACACACACACACATATATATATATATATATATATATATATATATATATATATATATATATATATATTTACACACACACGACAACTTCCTCTTCAACAAAAAGATGACAATGCATTGTGAGGAAGTTTTATTTGACACGCTACATCGAACTTGTTTCGTTCACTGATATGGAGGCACCATATTTGTTCCCTATTTACAACATAAACCTGTATCGTGTGCATAAAAAATTGAAACCTGACTGCTTTCTTGCTGAATATACCCATCAGTTTACATGTTCCAATGCGCAATATTATCAATATAACAATGTTTGGTCAAATGTAATTAAAGCATCTTTGTAATGGCTGGAGAAAAAATCAATTAAGAATATTAAATTATTCATGAGAAGTCAATAAATATTCTCATAGTTCGGAAACAAACATTGTTGTACATCATCAAATGTAAAGTGCACACTGTACCAGGATATGGCCTAAAATTAAATGCATAGACTTATAAAATACTATTTTCATGAACCGTTTTAAAACAATCAGCACATAAATAAAACAACATATATTAATGTTTATAATATGTCATGCTTTATGTTAGTGTTTGTCATAAAAAATATCTCTGTTATAAGATCATCCTTGACCAGCTCTAAAACATTTTTTCAATGTACTTCATCTCCATTTCAATTCATTCAAAATCGAACCAGTTAATGCAATCATGTGCAAGTAGGCTTTTTACCCACATCACTAACTTATAAAGTGCATGGATACCTTCTTTCTAGCAAGAGCTATATTAATAACCAAATAAAGTTCTCAGTGTAAAGGGTTTATGGTATATGTTGAAAACAATGCAAACATTTCAAAGTTAGAGGACTGCTATTTTGTTCCCAATTCATACTACAGGTGTGTATATAGATCTTCCTCAATCTTAAGACTACAAAGATTTTTTTGTGTTTAACTGTATGATATGTCTAGATTCCATGCATCTGTCTTTCTCTATTTTTGCCTCGTATATTGGGAGGGACATCATCTGAGACAAAATACAGTAAGCCTGTTTCGCCATCATACTCTGTTTCAAAATGACAGGCCACTGGGTAACTCCTATCTCAATTTTTTTATGCCACGTAGATGTTGCAAAATTTCCTTGTGGACTGGTAAGATGCTACTACTTGTTTAAGACAAGCCACATGGAGATTGCAATATATACAAAGAAAATTGCAAGTGTAACTCCCTCTGATGCGTTTTGTTTTAGCTCTTAATGGTAGCTTGTAGTCACTCATATTTTTGCCATGAAGGCAGGCTTTACACCTTCATCATTTACTAAACCCTGATTTTCTAGTGAGCCATATGCTTTTGGGTTTCTTACCTAGAGGGCCAGGGTATTCCTACCATGCCCTCTTTTTTTTTGTTTTACTTTTTTTGTGGGACTCTGCGAAGCTGAGTCCCAAGATGGCTGCCAACACTTCCTGGTTTGAAGTGTTGGCAGTGTTAGTATGAGTAAGTAAGTGGGTCTGGGTGTAACTGTAGGGGTGAGTAAATTGCTGTATCGGTGAGTGAGTAGATATGTGAGTAATTCTATGGGTGACTGACTCTATGTGAGTTCATATGTTAGTGGCTGAATTAGTGATTAAGTGGATGTGTGAATAGGTCTATGAATCACTGAGAGAGCATGTAAGTACTGGTATGGGCCTGTGAATCGGTCTGTGAATGGTTGAGTGGGAGTGGGTGTATGAAAGGTTCTACTGTGGTGTGAGTAGAAGTATTAGTGATTTTGTGGATGATGTCATCAGTGATGCCATACATCAGCAGGAGCGGCCGCGTCAGGAAAGTAAGGTGGGGTGAGGTGAGGCGGAGTTGACAGACAACGATGAGGGAAAATTAAATTTAAAAAAACACTTACCTAGCACTCACCATATCGCGGACTACCCTACCCCACTGGTCATCAGTAATGTCACTGGCCATATCATGAGTGATTTTATATGTGAGGTCATAAGCAGTGCTTTGCGAGGGCTCAGCTAACTATAACTGCATTTGTAAAAAGTGAAACCTGAGTCTAACTAGAAAGTCCCTGTAACCTTGGGATTTCTCAGTGAATTTCTAAGTTTTTCAAATTCCATTTCCTAACTATAACGTCGCTGTAACCCTTGTTTTTTTTTGTGAATTTCTAAGGCTTTTAAATGCTAATTTCAAACTATAACGTCCGTGTAATCTTTTTGTTTTTCAGTGAATGTCTATTGTTCTTTAAGTAGTAATCACATCTACAGTGTTTTGGAGAAAGGGTGCTGGCCCTCAGACCAGCTCTCTGGAATTTCACTATGTAGGACCAAGGACCCTCAGCAGCCAAGGGGGCTTATTTCCCCATATAGAAGTGCACCAGGAGGTGTGCTTGCAGAGTGGAGGGAGAAGGGTGTGTGGCCACAAAGACCTCTCTGCAATTGCACAGTGTGGGACATCCTGAAGGTAACAAGAGGGGTAGTTGGCCCCTAGGACGTCCTTGAGGGCCAACAACTCCTCCTGTTACCTCCAGTAGATCCCACACAACCCAAGTACTGAGCGGTCTTAGGAGATCACAGCCCCTTTTGCCACCACTCTCCAAGCATGGCTCCTGGTGCACTACAGGTTGGAGGATGAAATCCACTTTACTCCTGAGGGTCCTACCTTACTTAAATAGCACCCTGCCTTTACGGCTAACTTGGGATTGCCTTATTGGTGACTTAAATGTAATAAAAGGAGAGTTTAAGGCTTAGCAAATAGTTTCAAATGCCAAGCCAAATTGGCAGTAAACTTCACACACAGGCACTGCAGTGGCAGGCCTGAGACAGGTCTAAAAGGCTACTCCTGTGGGTGGCACAATCAGTGCTACAGCCCACTAGTAGCATTTGAGGTAAAAGCCCTGGGTATATTTATCAGATGCAACTTTACAAGGGACTTGCCAGTACACCAAATTTGCCAATCAGGTATACATCAATGTCATCATGTTTAGGGGAGCAAAACATACACTTTAGCACTGGTTAGTACCAATAAAGTCCTCAAAGTCCTAGGGCCAACAAAATGAATCAGCAAAATGTGGATGCAAAAGGCAAACAGTCCAGGGGAAGACCACCCTATGGATGCCTTGTGTAACACATGGGACAAAATAAAATATCTAATTGAGAAGCACATATTTAAGCTTTAAAGAAATGAACAATTCAAAAATTATAGTTTCTATCAGTTATGTGACACAAGAAGAAAAAATAAAAATCAAAGACCTAACTGGAACCATTCACTTTCACAAATGTGCCATTATGAAGATATTAATTCAGCTTTATTCCAATCTACACACTGATAAATATAGTGATAAGTAACTGTAATAAAAGTATTGTGAAGGAAACAGGATGTCAATTGCGATTCTCCTATTAACATGACCAGAGAATCTGGATTTCATTAAAGACACGGAGGCTAACATTATGCATTAATCCTTTTAATGCAGCTCACACAGCCGCCTACATCACAAAGGTTTAGAATAATAACAAGGTGACATCACACTATCCATAAAAGGCGTGTGCCAGGAGAGATCAGCCTCTTTTAAATGTCTTGAACGACAGAAGGGACGAAGAGTGCATCTCAGAACTTGAAGGAGGTACTGAAGAAACTTGGAAGATCCCTGGAGAGACCTGGGGAATCCTTGGAGATTCGTCAATTAGAATTGTCTGAAAGAAAACAGAGGGAGTCAAAAAGGACACAAGGTAACCTTCAGAAGCAGTAACAAGGAAAGCATGAGGTTAGAAGGCATGAATCAATAAAGACAAAATAAAGCAAGTCAATTCTCCATATCCCTCAAGGGAGGGACGGGAGGGATAATGTTAGCCTCCGTGTCTTTAATGAAATCCAGATTCTCTGGTCATGTTAATAGGAGAATCGCAATTTCATTACAAGACAGGAGGCTACATTATGCATGTTGGTAGCCCTGAAGAACAGCATCTGAGACGTGTTCTATGGGTTTGCAGTAATGGTGTGCAAAGGTAGAAGCATTAGACCAGTCAGCACAGTTCAGAATTACATTCAACTTACCACCAGACCAAAAGGACTTGCTGGACATAGCGCTCCTTAGGGAGTGAGCTTGGAATTTAGAGAGGTCAATACCAGCAAGGCTCATAGCCAACTTAACCCATCTAGCGATGGAGCAAGATGAAATAGGTCTAAAAGGTTTGACGTAGGAGATAAGGAGCTGGTTCGCATCAGGTGGGCGAAGGTCCTTCATTCTAGAATCATATTCTTTCATGCAATTAACAACGCAAAGTTTTTGGCAGAAATCAAAGCGAGGGTAGGAAATGGAATCAGACATAGTCTTGGTTCTCCTATGAATCTCGAATTTAACACCAAACATGTCATAACATCTATAAGAAATATCCAAGGCTTTGACATCGGAAACCCTGCGACAAGAAATCAGGCACAGGAGAGTGGCAAGTTTAATAGAAAGACATTTCCTATCAAGAAAGGAGTTATCAGGCCAGGAGGAAAAAAGGTCAAGCAAAAGTTTGACATCCCAAACAGATTGATATTTAGGTCTAGGAGGTCTCTTAAGTCTGATACTTTTGAGAACTCTACAAATGATAACATTTTTACCTACCGTCTTATGATTGACGAGAGAGTGTCCGGCTGAAATTGCAGATCTAAAACAGTTAATAGATCTATAGGAGAGACCACTGTCGAAGAGTTCCACCAGAAAATTGACTATGCTGGGGATAGGAGCTTCCACGGGATCCAAGTCCCTTTCCAAGCACCAACTAGACCATTTCTTCCAGATATTATTATATCTGTAGTGTGTTCCAGGTGCCCAAGATTCTCCAAGGAGGGTGAGAGCCGAAGACGAAAGTCCAGACAATTGGTTAGATTGCCTGACACTTTCCAGGCAAGAAGGTTCAGGTTCCCTGAGAGAACCAGGTGGTGATCTTCTCCGCTTGCGTTTAGGAGGAGTCCCTGAGTAGCCGGAATCAGGAAGGGAACGTCGCAAGAAAGTTCCAGAGCAGTGGGGAACCATGCTTGAGACGGCCAGAAGGGGGTAATCAGGACCAAGGAGCATTGTTCCTGTCTCACCTTCTGCAGAACCCTTTGGATCATCGCAAAGGGGGGGAAGGCGTAAGGGCAGAGGGGAGCCCAAGGCTGGAGGAAAGCGTTCACAGCCAGAGCACCCGGGTCTGGCATCCAGCTGAAGTATTGGGGAAGTTGAAAGGTCAAACGGCTTGCGAAGAGGTCCACGTCGAAGGGACCCCAGAAGTGGAAAAGGGAGTTGAAAACGGAGGTATCGAGTTTCCAGTCGCTGAAGTCTAGAAGGAATCTCGAGTTCCAGTCTGCTGAAATGTTGGATTTCCCTGGGAGATATTCTGCCCTCAGGGAGATTTTGTGTTCTAGGCAGAACATCCAAAGTTTCTTGGCCAGGTCTGATAGGTCGGCAGACCTCGTGCCACCGAGACGATTGATATAAGAGACTGCAGAGATGTTGTCCATTTTCAGGAGAACGGATCTGCCCTGGAGAGAGTGTCTGAAGCTCATCAGAGCGTAGAGCCCAGCTGTCAGCTCTAAGAAATTTATATGGTGAGAAGATTCTGAGGGGGTCCAGACACCACCGGTGTCCTGGTCGAGGAGGCGTGCTCCCCAGCCGTGGAGGCTGGCGTCTGACTCCAGAACGAAGTCCGGAGTTGAACCGAAGATAGCCCTTCCGTTCCACGCGTCCAAATTGTCCAGCCACCAAGAGAGTTCCAGTCTGGCTTGTTGGTCCAGGGAGACGTGGTCTCCGTACCAGAGGCCGGATCTGAGAGCATTGGCTTTCACTCTCTGAAGGGCACGGTAGTTCAGCGGGCCTGGGAAGATAGCTTGGATCGAGGAAGAGAGGAGACCAAGAAGTCTGGCCAGTTCTCGGAGGGAGAGAGATTGTTGTCTCAGAACGAATCTGATTTCCTTGCGGATTTTGGCAATTTTCTTCTTTGGGAGTAGGAGGAGACAGCTGGAGGTGTCCACAGTGAAGCCTAGGAACTCCAGAGAAGTGGAGGGTGAAAGAATGGACTTTTCCCTGTTTATAATGAATCCGAGGTCCTCTATGAGATTCATGGAGGTCTGGAGATCTTTTAGTAACTGCGAATGAGATTGGGACATGATGAGGATGTCGTCTAGGTAAATAATGAGACGGATACCTCTGGTTCTCAGGGTGGAGACGATCGTTCTCATGACCTTGGTGAAGCACCAAGGTGCGGATGAAAGGCCGAAAGGAAGGGCCTGGAACTGAAAAAGGCGATTGTCCCAGATGAATTGGAGAAAGGGTTGATGTTCTGCAGCCATGGGTATGGTGAAATAGGCATCCTTTAAGTCCAATTTGACTAGCCAGTCTCCTTGGAGGAGGAGATCCCTGAGAAGATGGATGCCCTCCATCTTGAAGTGTCGGTAGACGAGGTATTTGTTTACCTCCCGAAGATTTATTACTGGGCGCCAACCCTTGTCCTTCTTCTCGACAAGGAAGAGGGTGCTTACGAAGTTTTTCTGAGACCAAGGAACCTCTATTATGGCGCCTTTCTTTAACATAGAAGAGACCTCTTCTTTGACGATTTCTAGGTGTTCTGGAGGAAGAGCTAGAGGGTTCGGAGTAACATATTGATGTGGAATCTCTAGGAATTCTATTTTGAACCCTTGAACTGTTTCTAGGACCCAGGGGTCTTGCGTCAAGGACTCCCAAACGTGAAGGAAATGTTTGAGCCTGCCCCCGACCTTGGGAGTGGAAGATGAAGGAGAAGCACTTACTTTGAGCAGCGTTGTTGGAGGCACCACGGGGGGGGAAGCCTCTTCCTCGCGAACCTCTTCCTCTTGGCGGGTAGTATTGCCTGTTGTTGGAGGGGTAGAAGCCTCTGCCGGTAGAACCCCTTCCTCTTCCGGATGAGAAGGGCCGAAAATTTCCACGGCCGGAGGAGCGGCCCCTTCTTCCGGCCTGGCCAAAAAGGTTTGTAGGGAAAACCCTTTTCATATTAACTTGAGCTCTGTCCAGAGCGGTAAAGGTCGCGACATATTTACCCATTGTCTTAATCATGTCCTCTCCGAAGAGGAGGCCATTAGGCTTGGAGGAAGGCTCTTTCTCTGCGAGATCGCCAAGTTTGGGGTTTATTCTATTGAGGACAGTCCTCCTCCTTTCGATGTTAAGCGAGGAGTTCGCATTGCCAAGGAGTACTATTGCCCTTTGGCTCCATCCCCTGATTAGGTTGGTGTCGAGGGGGGTGTTAGAGATGTGGGATTCCTCGGCTAGGTCGAGGATTTTAGTAAGGGGGCCTAAAAGGTCGAGGAGGCGGTCCTGACAGGCTTTAAGAGCCCTTTCAAGGCCTTTCCTGGGGTCCTTACCTAATTTGAACAGAAACTTTATAAGGTCAGGGTCTAGGTTAGGGGTTTGACACACCTTATCCTCTATGTAAGGCCTGGGGCATTCAGACCTCATAGTGTTGCGAGACTGTAACTCGAGGGAGTTTCTGAGCCATTTAGTCACAAATTTTGCGACATGGTCATGTGGGTACCACCTTGAACTGTTAGGGTGAGATATGTTGGTTGGGGAGAACATTTCTCCACCTAGGGGGTCAAGGATCGCGTCCTTTGAGGAGGGTGAGGAATCTGCCTCTGATAGCGTGTTGAGATCCAAGTCGTCCAAGTCTCCCTCATCGAGGTCGAGGACGAATTCATCGTCTGGTTCGTTGAAGAACTCGTCTTCATCGGAGCTAGGATCCACACGAGCACTGTCAGTGTATGTGCCGCTTAGGACACCTGTCAGTTTTGTGCCGCTAGGGACACCCAGTCTAAGTGTGCCGCGAGGGGCAACCTTACCATTTGAGGCGCTAGGGCCTCCCAAACCTTGTGAGGTGCTTGGACCTCCCGTAACGTGCGAGGTATCGCGACCTCCATCAGTGCTTGGGCAGTGTCTGGATTTTTTCTGTGGTTTTGAGTAACCAGAATCACGTGGAGTGTCATCAAGCAGAAGCGATCTTTTATTGGAAATGACCTCCCTGAAGGTATCCAGCATACAAGTCCTCATTTCCCTCTGCAAGAAGGTTTTAAATGCATCGCTATTGTGGTTGGGGGAACTAGCCATTGCGTCGTCTGGTTCTAGATCAGACATAGTAGGTAAGTGGGGGTAAGTTAAATTAGTATTAGACCTATGGGTAGGTATGTATTTAATATATTAGTATGAGGCTTAGTTAGGCTAAAGGAAGAGTCTACATAAGCTATAGGCAGTTTGAGCAGGGTAAGTACACGATGCTTTCAAAGTACTTATTTCTCCCTTTTTTTTTTTTTTTTTTTTATGTTCAGAGCCTTATAGATTGGTCAAATTAAAACCAGCGTGGAGTTAAGCCTACTAATTGTAGCGAAAAACGGAGGGGCTCAAGGGCTCTGGAGTTGGATATCTCGGGGTCGCAACCGGCAGGCAACTGACGCGCTCGGGCAGTTGTTGAGGAAAGGACCCTAGGGAGCGTACCGCGTTGCGCCGCCGTTGCTAGGGTGCTTTCCTCGGCATCGAGTCGGAGGGCCGGAGCGGCTCCGGAGCAGCTCGCGCTAGGAAAAGCGCTTAAATCAGAGGTGAATGCGTGCTACGGGGGTCGTGGCGGGACGAAGCGGGAGGGGTAGCAAAGGGACTGAGGCCATCGGGTTCGAGTTTGGGGCGCGCTGAGGCCGAGATCGCGGTTAAACGATGTCCCACGGACTCGGGGTGGGGTCAGAGGGAGGGGGGAGGGAGAGACAACCATACATTGGAAGTCGGGGGGCGAGAAGGAATGAAAGGACAGGGTGAGCGCTGTCATAAAGGAGGTACATGGGGAAAACTGTAGTCATGACAAACATAAGGCAGATGCCATCGAGTTATTAGGTAACAGTGAACAAATCCAGTAACTCAACAAATGTAACAGTGAACAAATTCAGTAACTCAATAAATCATAGAGTATATGTAACAGACTCAATAATTCAATAAATCATACAAATAAAGTAGAGAGTAGAGAGGCTACTTATCTGTTGTGAGCCGCATTTAAAAGAGGCTGATCTCTCCTGGCACACGCCTTTTATGGATAGTGTGATGTCACCTTGTTATTATTCTAAACCTTTGTGATGTAGGCGGCTGTGTGAGCTGCATTAAAAGGATTAATGCATAATGTAGCCTCCTGTCTTGTAATGAAATTCTAATTATTAATCTATTGAGAAGTATAGTCTCTTATAAATTTACCAGCATTTGAAATCCCTAGAGGTAGAGAGCATTACAGATTCTTTCTGTAATATAACATCCCAGTGAAAAAGCAATCTGATCAGTCTTCTACACAGTGTTTAATTTTGTAAATGTTGTTTTCTTAAAATAAACCAGCTCCATCAACCCTTATGGGTCAATGTAAATATACATAATCCAAGGTGATTCCTCATTTGCATAAAATTGGTATTAGGCTGCTTGCTTTCAAGACCACATATGCCCCTTCCTAAAGGCTTTATACCTGAAGAACTAATCTTAAGGCACTGCCTGAAAAATATGAGTTAGCTTTTTAAAGTGATTAAAACAATTATTAAAGTGTGCATGCCATTTTCCCAGGAAACTGGAGCAAAGCACCACTTTGCTCCGGTGTAAAATAGAAGCATGCAAATTATAAATTATGTTTACACAGTCAAGCAAATTCAGGGAATTTATAAATACATTTAGAATTATGAAGGTCACCCAATTTACATGTGGATGCCTAGCTGAAAATGTATTTAATTACTTTAGTCCAATTTCATGTGCAAATAGCATGGGGCATCAGACTGTGGGAATTTGATTAAACAGTGTTGCAGGCCTTCTGTTTTACAGAATTCCAAAAGACTCGCTTGACACACAATTCGTTAGTTCGATAACTTTATTTCGGCCACCAAGGGCCAAAAAAGTTCATGGAGATATACAGCAGTTAAAACAATAAATAGAAATCTTGTTTAAAAATACATTGTATATGCAGATAAAACAGATAAAATCTCATTATCGAACTCCATGTTAATTGTAAAACAATCAATCTTGTACTATATACTAGGTACAGAAATTAATTTCCTACATTTATGCCACATCGCATTTAAGAAACAAGAAACTGCGAAGACTATTGGGGGATGGGTATCATACTTTAAGACCCTGAATGCATGCGCACACTGGCGAAAACCTAAGTTCCTACAGATTGCAATAAGCCCGTGCTTGCGTGGGCCCTGATACACTGGGCAATAGATAAAAACATGGGTTTCACTCTCTTGTCCAAAACCACAGCCCGGACACTCCTCACTCGAGGCTCTATACCATTTACTGGTAAACACTCTGAGAGGAAGAGTGCAGATTCTAAACTGCATATACAGTTTACGTGCCACTGCAGGGAATATTAGGTCTAAAAATTCCTCCCTTGTATAATCTTCTTTTACCTGCAGGAACACATTTGTGAGTCTACCCCCGTGGAGCACTCATGCAAGGAGGCTAGGTTATATTTCTTATAGCGGCGTTTCAGATCTGCTTTGGATATCTCCGGCCAAGCAGCTTCCGAAGTTTCCCAGAGATCCAATAAACCTAGCCTACTAGTCGTTAACTTAATATGTGAAAGCCACCCAATACTCTTACTTTTTAATAAACCCCAGATTTCCTGAAATTCATTTTTGTAACAGGAAAGTTCCGGCACAGACCACAGTCTCTTCCAATATAAGAGGGGCCGCAATGGCATAACTTCCTCTATAGGATAAAGGCCTAAATCTATACGCAATGGAACCAAGGAAGTACTTAGAGGGAGGCCCAGTATATTCCTAACAAACGCGTGCTCCACCCTGGCTCGATTTTGTAATTTCTCATGCCCCCAAAGCTCAGCCCCATATAGGGCTGCCGCTCTGGCCTGTACACTGTAGATCTGAATTGCTGGGGCCGCTGGTTTAAATTCCAATACTTTATGCACCCGCTGAATCCCCCCCACCACCTTGGTTAACCTAAGTGCAGCTTTGGCCAACTGGGGGCCCCATTCCAGATGTTCTCCCAGGGTGAAACCAAGATATTCAAATGTCTTCACCCTTTCTAGTGGGATTCCACCTAGGAGGGGATTCGGTCTTGTCTGTCTCGGCAGATTAAAGATCATGAACTTGGTTTTATCCAAGTTAATCTCCAACCCCCTCAGCACACAGAAGTCGGCAAATCCATCGAGGATACATTGGATGCCTGTGGATGTCTTGGACAACAACGAAGTGTCGTCCGCGAACATCAAGGCGGGCACCCTGCCGGTGACTAGTTTCAGGGCATCGTTATTTCTTCCTTCAAGGAGATGATCAACAAGACCATTAATGTACAGACAGAAAAGGGTAGGAGCCAGTACACAGCCCTGGTGCACCCCTTGGTTCACCGGTAAGCGGCCTGACTGGTTCCCCTGTTTCCCACATCTTACACGGGCACAGTTGTCCGTGTGCAGTCTCATCAAGACGTCGAGTAAATACTGTGGTAGGCCCAGGTCTTGAAATACCCTCCACAGTTTACTTCTAGGGACAAGGTCAAATGCCGACCGCAGGTCTACAAAGATCATGTAGAGGCTGCCACCCTCTATAGTCACAGTTTTCCAATAGATGACCTGCAGTCTGAACAACTGATCCACCGTTGATGTGCCCTGCCTGAAACCCGCTTGGAAGGGGGACCGGATCTCGTTCTCTTCCATCCAGGTCTGTATTCTTCCTAGAATTGTTCGACCCATCAATTTCTGCGTCACGTCTATAAGGCTATTCGGCCTATAGTTTGACGGCTTAAGGGGGCATCCTTTCTTAAAAATGGGAACTAATTCAGCACCCCGCCAAGTATCCAGTAGGTCCATACCATTAAGTATGCTATTAAATAGAACACATAGGTACGGAACCCATACTTTCGGCTCCGAACTATATAAATCTCTCGGTATCTTATCTAAGCCAGGGGCCTTATTAGGGGCAAGTTTCAAAATCGCTTGCTCTACCTCCTTAAGTGTAATCTCCCAGGCCCCCTCCAGTCGATACTCGTGGGGGAGGAATGGATGAAGCTCAGCCGCCTGAAACTGAACAAGACGGAAGTCCTCATCCTCGGCCCAACCATCTCCGCCTGGGACGACTCCTGGGGCCCCCTGCTCTGGGCCCCCCACCCAAGCCCACGGACTACGCACGCAACCTGAGCTTCATCCTTGACTCCTCCCTCACGATGGCCAGGCAAGTTACCTCCTCCTGCTTCAGCACACTCCGTATGCTCAGTAAGATCTTCCGCTGGATCCCCACTGGAACTAGGAAAACGGTCACCCAGGCCCTCGTCACCAGCTGTCTGGACTACGGGAACGCCCTATACGCTGGGACCACCGCCAAACTACAGAATAGACTCCAGCGCATCCAGAACGCCTCAGCACGACTCGTCTTGGACATCCTCCGACACAGCCACATCTCTGCCCACCTGAGGAACCTGCACTGGCTCCCCGTCAGCAAGAGGAACACGTTCAGACTCCTCACCCACGCACACAAGGCTCTCCACGACTTGGGTCTCGAATACCTCAACAACCGCCTCACGTTCTACACGCCAACCCGCCAGCTCTGCTCCGCCAGCCTCACCCTCGCCACCGTCCCATGGATCCGCAGAACCACCACCGAAGGACGATCCTTAACCTACCTGGCGGCCAAGACCTGGAACACCCTCCCCACCCACCTACGACTCACCCAGGACCATCTCTCCTTCAGGAAGCAAATCAAGACCTGGCTTTTCGAGCAGTACCCCCCCCCCCCCAGCGCCTTGAGACCCTAGCGGGTGAGTAGCGCGCTTTACAAATACTCTTGATTGAATGGGGGAGAAATCTCTGGGCGAACCCTGGTCTGAGTGGAATACAGAGCCCCAAAGTGTGCTTCCCAGTCTGAGGCGGCTATATTGGGTTCCTTGGCCTCAGCACTAGCCCTGCTCCCACAGCTAACAATTGTCCAAAAGGTTTTAAAATCTTTGGAATTGAGTGCGGTTCTAAGGTCTTCCCAATTTTTTGCCTCCCAATCTTTTCTTGCCCTCTGGATGGCCTGCTTGTAGGTGCTCCGACAGAGCTTTATCCTGGGTTTGTCCTTTGACTTGACCGCAAGGAGTAAGTCTTTTTTTGTTTCCCTGCAGTGTGCATTATACCAGGGTGTCACTGGGACTAAGTTGGTCTTCGGTTTACCCACCGGATAGAACACATCAGAGAGGATCTGGGTGAGCCCTTGATGGATTGTCCGAGCCTCGTCCCCCCTCCCTGAGCTGTTATCTCTGTCTGGGACCTCACCCTTATCAATTAGACTAGGCAAAATCCTACGATAGACCTCTGCAAGTTTACCTGGGGAATCTATTATCTTTGGCCACTTAACTCTTCGCCTATTATTAGCTAGAAAAAGAGGGAGACCAATGGGATTTTGATCAGGGGCTGGTTTTGGGATACCCGTACTTTCCGATTTCAGCGTCATAACCAGAGGGTTATGATCACTATCTTTTCTTTCATCTATCTTAAAATCCAGGACCCTTCCCCATGTTCTGTGTTCGACTAGTACGTAGTCCAAAATAGAATTACGACCTTCTCGATTGAATGTCATACTCCCTGGTCTCTCCGATTTGTCCTCCCATTACAAGCCTTAAGGGAGGACAAAAGTATAAATGAGTTGATTTGTAGTACTAAAGGGGTCCAGGCTCTTACTAACTGGATCTGTGGTTCCGGTATGTGCCAGATTTGGTCTTCATCCTCTGTATCAACTTGCCTTGTAAGCGTCTCAAACTGACAATTAAAGTCACCACCCACAATCTGGGTAATAGCCGGGTCAAGAGTTGAAATAAACTGCTGGAGCTGATCTATAGTGGCAGACTCCTTCCCACTCACGGTTGGACGGGAACATACATTTATAAAAGCAGTTTGTCTATTTTCTTGGAAAGTAAGCAAGACACACTGGACATCTAGAGACCATGTAGGGATCTGGACAGCCTGGGCCCCTAGGTGGGTGCCCACCCATATACTTAGACCCCCTCTGGGTCTTCCCATTCCCTTCTTGGTTGCTGGTACACTAAAAGTGGAATACCCCCGCCTTCGTATATCATCCAGAGCCCAGTTTTCCTGGAAGTGGCAAACATCGCAATCCTCCACAAATGCTCCCCACTCTGGGCATAACAATTTATTTTTTAATTCCAGCCACACTCCATGACAAAATTGACACTATTTCCTTTAGCTCGCCCTCCCTAGAATCAGTTACCACTGGCTCTGGACTTAGTCCTAAGGTAAACACAGCATCCATACTATTAGCTATGCAGTTTTGGCTAGACCCACCACCCTCCAACACAATTGCCCTTTCCACTGCCACCTGAGGCACCGCACATCTGGGGGCCGCTTGGCTCCCTATGCCGGGGTAGCTAATCTCTGCACGGGCCCCCTCACTACAGTTCCTAGTTCCCTTGGCACCACACTCTGGATCCCTCCCCACAATCCCACCCTTATGTGGACTAAGTGATTCAATAGGGCACCCTGACAACTCAGGGCGGCTATAGTCCATACACGGGGCATCCTCATTACCCTTAGGGTACTGGGGTGGAATCCGCCGTCAATCTATCTGATCTAGGACACTGAATCTGTTACTCAGTGCAAACACATCCCAGCTGGGGGTGTAGTTGCTATTGCCCAGCCCGGGGCCCTGAATGCCCTGGGTTCTAGATCCAAAGGTAGCATAGTCATTCCTTTGTTGTTGCCCTCTTTCCCCAATGGGATTTGGATAGAAATAGGTCAGGGGTAATGTTTGGATGTGCGTGCCCAAGTGACTTGGACCCCAGTTGGAAATATAGTCCACCGCCTTCCTATCTCGGAAATTGACAACTACACAATCTCCCCTGATATTTTTCACTCTTGGCCCCACCCATTCAACACGACAGGCAAACAGAATTTCGCTTGATACATGGGGAGGTAGTGGCCTATTATAGTTGAACCAATGCGTGCATTTGTTTTTAAGGTCCCTATACTCCTCCCTTTTCCCCCGGTCCAAGACTGGAACTCCTGCCAGAACAATGACACACGGGGCGGACTCAGGAGGGAGGTCCAAGCGTTTCAGTTCGGCACTAGAATGGACCGAGCCTTCACCTCCCGTATGTGGAACTTGTAAATTAGAAGCCCCTCCACCCCTCCTGCAATTAGAAGTTCTTTCCCCCTTACATAATTCCCGCTGTTCTCCCTTTGCTGTGTCAACTGTCCCGATGGGACAGTACCTTCAGAACTCAGACCATCTAAATTGTTTGGGACCAGAGCAGGGGGGTTACAGATGGCATTGGCACTACCTGTGTCCATCTGTGCGGTGTGAACAGTAACATCGTACTTAGACCAGCCCCCCACCTCCCTCCAGTTTCTGGTTGGGTACATTCTAAGCATTACAACCTGTTCTCAATATCATTGAGTCTTTCATATAGGGGGCGGCAAGTCTCCACAAAAAATCATTTTTACCCAAAACTCCTCTCAATACTCATTTGTTGAAGTAGGATTTGTATTTAGTGATGTCGCAGACATTAGTCCCAGGCGCTGGTCAGTATCTCTATCCATAACTGTGCCCTCTGTGATAATAGGCGCTTGTCCCTCAACCGTGTTGTTGCATTTCTGTATTTTGGCTTTCTACTTATTTAGCGGAACGTTCCCTCGTTTCCTTTTCGCCACTGCCACCGCCGGTTTTAAGCCCCTAATGGAGCTGGTAGCAGAACGCGCTTATAATTTACCCACCTGAGATCCAGGAGGGTCTGGAAAGACAATCCTATCTGCTAACCCCAGGTCAGGTGTGACTAGTATAGAGTCCAGTGGAGCAGGGGCTTGAACAACAGCCGACACTACTATGGTATCTGTAGGTCTAGATTCCACTTGGGCCTGATGTGGTCCCTCTGTGGCAGCCCCCCCTGCTGATGATGTAATCGAAACTGAGTGATTAGGGGATGCTGCCTGTGCCAAGTGACCCAAAGATGACCTTTTGTCCCACTGGGTCGAGGGATAGCCTTTATTCCGCAATATCAATTTGATGGGTCAGCATTGATGATGCCCTAATAAGGAATTGGTCCAGCGTCCCCATAAATAACCCACCAGGGATTGACTTTCTTTCCTTTCCCACGTTTACTGTCGCCATTAGATAAGCGGTGCAGTAGTTGGTGCACCGATTCTCCAAGAGAATTGCAGTCAAAAGAGACCTTACGAGTGTTTTTGCTCTGACCTTAGATGTAGCTTTAGGATGAAGGCGAAAGAGGGAAGCCCCCTCCCGTCCTTGCACGTCCTCGAACGGCCTCAAATGGTCCTGCGCTTGGACCGGGCTTCAACTGATTTCCTAAGTACTTCTGGTGCAGGGGGTGGGGTGGTCTGGTGTAGTCCCCCGCGGCTCTCTGGTCCTTGAAGTCCTTGCGGGGCCCAGTGCAGGCAAACAGTAGTAGAGCAGCGTCTCCCGCGAAGCGGGAGATGCAAGGAGTTTAAATCCCCCGGTGCAGAGGGTGGGGCGGTCTGGTGGCATCCCCCGCGGCTCTCTGGTCCTTGAAGTCCTTGCGGGGCCAAGTGCGGGCAAACAGTAGTAGCGCAGCGTCTCACAATTACTTTCTTTTATTCTTCTTCAGGTGCAAGTTTATTATTTAGACGCAGACAGAGACACATCATAACCATCCAGCTCCATTTCCCTTTCTCCAGTACAATTAATACCCAAAACATTCCATTATTCCTACAACAAAGATGATGTGGGTGATGTCATTCTCCGCAGAAACAAAACATAAATACAACACATCTCCATTCTTAATAACACTAGATTTAAATAGAAACAATACATTTGATGTTATCATGTAATTCACATTTTACAGCATTGATATATTTACACCTAACTGTTCAGAAGTCATATTTATATTTTATAATCCTGGAACTGTCCAGGTGATTTTTGGTACATTGTTTGAAAAGAGTCTACTTCTACTTCATCATTTTTTTCATCATAGAATCCATCACACATAGAACTACTCTTCTCACATTTCATTTGTTGTCATTATCCAAGAACACTGTGTTCCCAAAGACATGCTTGCTGCATTTTCATTGACTCCGAAAATTTAGATAAGCCATTTTAATGTATGGTTCCCAATTTCACTCGAGCATGCCTCTCGGCAAAAACTGCATATTCCGTCATTGTGCTTCTTTTTAATCGATTATGCTTCACCCTTACATTCTCCAGTATCCATTTTCTCCACAACTCTTCATCCAAATGAGACTCACAACAGATGCTGGTGCTATCCTCTTGACAACACAAAATAAGATTAATTTGTAGTTGAATGCAAAGAATGTCTTCATTTGTATGTACTTACCATTGGGGACTTTGAAAGTAACCATGGGTGAATCCTTCCCTATGTATGCTATATCACATTCCATACATTAAACACAATTCCTCACACATCTCTTCAAATCCCAATCCATTCTGGGTCAACAGAAGGCTTCATGACCTTTCATCTCCATTAATGACATTCCGTATTAAATCATGACAATCATGAAGTAACATCATCACTCTATCCCCCAATGACATGGGTACCAACAGTCACTCACCCAGATACACCAAAGAATTCATTAGAAACAACTCCAACCATATTAATTTGAACTTGCCCAGCAAACATTTTCTTTAATTTATGAGTTAGGCGAGTGTCCACACCAGACAACTCTGGATAGCTTACTAGTTGCATTTCCCAACATATTAGCAAGCATCCAATCATCATCTTTCTAATCCCTCAAAAAGTCTGAACAACTTTTCCCGGCTTTTTTGTAGAAATATATTGTCCAACACTTGTAATCAGTTATTAACACTCACCACACTCCCCAGAAATTGGTGTGAAAATACTGCTTGCCTCATCAGAAAATCAATGTTTCTTTTCCTGGTACAAAATAGCTGCATTTTGCCCCTTTAAGAGATCTAGACACAAAAGCAACAACTCTCATGGTCCAATTGCATCAAGACCATATGCACACACATCAGCCATCACCAAAGTTTTGAACTTTAGATTAAATGCCTTTAATATCAATGCCTTCACCAAGCTTGTCTTCACATTCACAAATTACTCTTCACATTCACTAATCTATGCATATTTTTCACTTGTATTTAACAAATGTCTCATAGAGCTGTTTTGTTTTCAGTAAAATGGAGCATACGTTTGTTATAAAAGTCTAAGCTCTAAGACAGATTTGAACTGCTCTTTCTTTTCAGAGGTAGGTGCTTCCGTGTATGCTTCAATATATCTAATTTAGGTTTTATGTCCGCACATTTATGTAATTACCCAAATGTTCCACCTCTCTTACAACAAATTTGCACTTTGCCACACCTATATTTAAACCTGCATCCCGCAATTGACTCCTGTCATAAAATGCGATTGTCATAGTCCTTGTTCCTTTCACTTACCAGGATATTATCCTGAAATATTGCTACCCAGTCAATACCTATGAGAATATTTTCAATCACATGCTGGAACACAGCTGATGTGGACTCCAAACAAAATGGCATTCTTCAATACCTGGACACACCCTCTGATGTTATGAATGACATCAAATCTACAATTAGGGGGGCGTGGCTTGGCGCCGGCTGAAATGGCCGCCTGATCCCGGAGCTCCGCCGGCCCGAGCCCTCAACTTCATTCCTGCCGCACAGAATCTGCTGCTTCCCGCGGATCCCCAATGTCACCGAGCTCCCCTTACCTCACCACACACAGCGGTCTGCCTCCGGATCCTCTACGCACCGGAGCCAAGATACGGCCATTGAAGGGGCGGTCCGGGAGAGGCCCCGGTGTGTGCTTGTATCGTGGCCGGAGTGCCGCGCAACGTGAGGCCCCGGCTTACGGCCTAGTCTTGGTGGGCACGAATTTTGGCCCTGCAGCGAGCGCCCGGCTCCCACTGTGTGGCGCCCGCTGGGGTGCGCCGACTTGATGCGAGGACACACGGACCGGAGCCTGATATACCCTGTGCAGGACACTCTCGCCCAGTGAGGAGGCGGGGCGTGGTGAGTCATGGCCGGCGCGCCACGCTCCTCTGAAAACCCCAACTAGCAGCCTGGTGTACTCGGGGACGACCTTCGCCCTCCGGGACGCGCCCGGCCTCCTCCTTGTGGTGCCCTGTGGAAGCGGGACATACTGGATCAGTGGGCCATCGATATTGTGCCGGCGGAACTGTGACTGCGGCGCACGGGCCTGAGGAGGTGGCTGTGGCCTGGTGCAGCACCAGAGAAATCGAGTGAGTGACGCGATGGCCTAGGGGGGCAACTGGGGCCCTGTTGTGCCTTGGCCCGTCGGCCGTGTGGGCTCTATTGCTTAAGTAGCGGCTCCGCCCCTGCCAGTGATCTAAGAAGTGACCTATGACCGGGCTGTGCAGCCCCTGATGCCCGCGCCGCTCGCGTCGCACCACCTGAACTTTGACGCACTCCCTATCCTATCTGCCCTGGTGGTCCTCTCCTGAACATAGTGGGATCCGCCGCGTGCCCGGTTGATGCGCTTGATAAATACACAGTGCAGAGGGGAACGCCGCGGACGGAGGCGCCGGCGGGCAGCCATCAGAGTCCAAAAGAACCATCGCTGGCCAACATTATGACGGCCATTCAGTCACTGGGCACTACCCCAGAAACTAAAATTGACAAGATGACCATCGAAGTAAACCTTCTCCGGACTGACCTTAATAAAACGTCGGAGAAGACGAAGGCTAATGAGACTGATATTGCTGACCTCCAGGCGTCTACGAAGCAATTGGAGAAGTGAGTCAATGATCTGGTCCATCAACACCGACAGATGACGCTATGGCTGGACAACCAGGAAGGGAGGGCCAGAAGAAGTAAAGTACGCCTGGTTGGTGTACCAGAGGATCTCGAGGGGCCCAGTGGGGAGCTATTCATTGAGGATTTAATCCTCAATCACCTCAAGCCAAAACGCCTGTCTAAAATCTTCACCGTCGAGCGTGCACACCTGGCACCCATCCCCAAACCTAAACCGGGAGCGCCGCCGAGAACAATCATTGCTAAAATCCTCAACTACAGGGACAGGGATGCTGTCCTGCAGGCGGCCAGACAATCTGGAGATCTACTCTATGAGAACGCCGCAATTCGATTCTTCCCCGACATCACCCTCCAGGTGCAGCGCGAGAGGAGGTCTTTTGCGGGTGTGAAAGGGGTGCTCCATGAAAAAGGCATCAAGTACATGATGTTCTTCCCTGCCAAACTCAAGGTTCTCATGGGAGGAAAATCCTTCTTCTTCACATCGCTGTTGGAGGTGCAGGACTTGATTGACAAGGTGGTGCCCGTCACAGGCGAGGGTGAGGAGACTCAGAACTGGAGAGACACTCAGACCGCATCCTCGGGCTCCGCGGCCGGGAGGTCTGAACAAGATGGCCAAAGTCAACGCTCCTGGAGATCCCGCTCCGCGAGCCCGAAATGAAAGACGCAGCAGAGAGAAGCCTGAAGACGAACTTCGAGAGACTCACAGAGCCGTCACTTTATATATTGATCTGTTGCTTTGACTCTTAGATTCTGAACCAAAAGGGGTTAGGTACCCATCTGGCATCATAACCAAACGTAGACACTGGGAATTCCGAGTTGCAAGACTTATGAACTACTTTCACACAGAGGTTGGGGGAGGGACGCGGGCGGCGGGTTGGGCTGGGCCAACACACGCTCCAAATGAAAGGTCCATTTGAGGGGAGGGTGGGTTGTTCACTGTTGTAGTTTCCTTTTCAGGGGTGTGTCTCTGGGGTGAAAGGCACTCTGCTAATTGGGGATGTGGGTAGTTCTAAACCCGCGGAGCAGGGCGGCAGGGAGGGGGGATGGAGCACAGGGTGTTGGGGAAGCGGGTGGGAAGGGATGGGAGGTGGTTGGGAACAGTTTTGTAACTTTGGCAATGTCACATCAATCCTTTAATTGTTATTGTACAAGAAGCGCAACTCTGGGCAAGGTATCCGGCCAGCAATATTCCTCTTTGCATTGGCAGGAGATTCGGAGGGTAAATCCAATAGCTCACACACATCTCGATGAAGTGGGATAAGAGTCTAAAGGTGCTAAGTTGGAACGTCAACGGGCTGGGGGATAAGCACAAACGCATTATCGTCCTACAGGCCATCAAACGACACCTTCCTGACGTAGTCCTACTGCAGGAAATACACATGTTGGGCAACTCATGCCTAGCACTGAACCGGTGGGGTTACTACATGGCGACTCACGCAGGCTTCACCTCAGGATCTCGAGGGGTAGGCATATTACTTCGACGCAACTTCCCCTTAATCATAGAACACTCCGACTCAGACCCCTTGGGGCGCTTCGCTGCTATATCAGGTTCATGGGAGGGCTACAATATCAACCTAGTTACAGTCTATATACCACCTGGGCTTCAGACACAATCATACCAAGAGCTAGGTAAACTAATTCTTTCACTCCCTGAGGGACGCCTACTGATAGGGGGCGACTTCAACGCAGTAGTGTCAGGTACACTAGACAGATTTCCACCTAGAGACATCCCACAGGGTCACAGATGGCTCACTGACTTTTTAGATGCTTTTGGCCTTTTAGATCTGTGGCGAACCCGTCACCCTCGAGACTCACAGTACACCTTCTTCTCGGGTCCGCACCGATCGCTCTCACGCCTTGATTACTTACTAGCACCACAATACCACGACACAACACTTCGGGAGGTCACTCATTTGGCAAGAGGGGTCTTAGACCACTCGCCGCTGTTGGCCCACCTCACTATAGGCGACAAACGAGAGGGGTGCACGGCACCGATTAATGCATGGTACCTGCGATGCAAACCCATCAGACGTATTCTCCTCCTCTCTATAGACCGCTACTTCGCGGAAAACGATGGCACCGTGACCTCGTCCATGATGCTCTGGGAGGCCTTCAAAACTGTACTTAGAGGCGAGGCCCTATCGGCGATCTCAGGGCGCCAGAAGGAGCGTGCGGAGCAAATAACAAGCATGGAGAGAGACTTACTGCAGCGAGAAGCAGAGGCTACCGCGGGGGGGAGTTCCCGCGGCAATCCACCTTATGGAACTCAAGGCAGCGGAATACAGGGCACTGGTCACTGATGCTGCTAAGACCATACCGAGAGACAAAGAGGGTAGATTGTACGACCAAGGGGATAAGGCGGGCAAGCTCATAGCTTGGCTCGACAAAAAACAACAGGCTCACAGAGTGGTTGCTGAGCTCTGACTGGAGTCCGGTGCCGTACTCACCGAGCCCCGACACATCGTTCAAGAATTTGCGTCCCATTACCAAAAGGTATACAGTAGAGGGTCGGATCGGCCGGAGGAGGACTCGGTCTCCTTACTGACAGATATCCGAATGCCCTCTCTCTCAGACTTGGAGAGGGAGGACTTAGAGGCGCCGATCACGGTTGAGGAATTGACCCAAGCAATCATGGACCTCCGGTCTGGGAAGGCCTTAGGGCCCAACGGCTTACCGATAGAACTGTATAAGCTGAACACCTCTAGCCTCGGCCCATACCTAAAAAAGATGTTCGAGGAGTGCAAGGAACGGGGTATCTTGCCTCGGGATCAATGCATAGCCACGATAGTGGCCATTCACAAAGAAGGGAAACCCAGGGACTCCTGTGCCTCCTACATGCCCATATCTCTTCTAAACGCAGAGCCCAAAATATTAGCCAAAGTCCTTGTTAACAGACTGAAGCCTGTCCTCCCCGCTCTGGTCCACCCGGACCAATCTGGCTTTATGCCACACCGCAACACTGCGCTCAATCTCCGAAGGTTACATGGAGTCCTGGGCCGCTGCCACACTCTCCGAGAAGATGCGGTGTTGCTCTCCCTGGACGCTACAATGGCGTTCGACATGCTTGAGTGGTCCTACATGATGGCGGTCCTCCGTAAACTAGGATTCGGCCCCAGTTTTATAGGATGGGTGCGCCTCCTATATACTAAGCCCTTAGCTCAAGTCTCAGTTAACAACAACATTTCCAAACTCTTTAAACTTGAATGTGGAATGAGACAGGGCTGCCCTCTCTCGCCCCTCCTCCTCGCCCTCTCACTAGAGCCCCTGGCTGCGTGGATCAGGCAGGATCTCTCCCTGAAGGGGATGCGTTGGGCCGATGGCTGGGAGGACAGAATTTCGCTCTACGTGGATGACGTCCTACTGTACCTCACCAGACCCCAAAAGTCCCTAATAGTCGTTCTGGATATTATAACCAACTTCGGGAAAAACTCTGGCTACAGCATCAACTGGGGCAAATCTGTTCTCTACGTACTGCAGGGAGAGGTTCCCATGCTTCCACAGAACTGCCCTATCACGGTGGCCACCGAGGGATTCCGCTACCTGGGAGTATTCATTACCAAAGATCCGGAGGTGAGGTATGAGAGAAACCTCCTTCCGCGTCTCCAGCGGTTCAAGAAAGATACTGCCTCCTGGCGGCGACTCCCGCTGTCCCTCCTCGGGCGGACGGCACTCTAAATGATGGCACTGCCTAGGTTCTTGTACGCCCTTCAGAATCACCCGGACCTTGTCTCGAAGGCGTACTTCGCCTCGATTGAGGCCACTCAGAGGGAACTGCTGTGGGCTGGAATGCCCCGCATATCCATACAGAAATTGACCTTGGGATGGTTTGACGGGGGGATAGCACTCCCTGACATCCGCAAATACTACTGGGCCGCACATCTCTCGGCCATCAACCAATGCACCTAGAGCGATGGGAATGACCCAGCGTTTGGAATGGACCGATGGCTGCTTGAGGGTGGAAACTTCGAGGCGGCATTCTACTCCAGACCGGGAAAACACCCGCTTACGGGGCCTACGCACCACTCGGTACAAATATGGCATGTCGTGCAGCAGACACTGGGCTGGGCGGATACCCTCACGATGGCGACCCCCCTGTGGGTCTCGGAGAGACTCGGCAGGCTAGGCCGCACCAAGGGGTTCCATAACTGGGACCTAATATGCATCTCTCAAGTGCGAGATCTGTGGGGCCCGAAAGGGATGATACCATTTGCAACACTCCAGCAAACATACGAACTAGCCCAATCAGAACACTTCAGATACACTCAGGTCCGAATTCCCTACAAGCCAACATTCCTGCAGGCACGCAGCCTCCTGCCTCCTCACCGCTGGAGGACAGACTTCTTGACGGTCACCTTCCCGAACACGCAATCTCACTCACATATAAGAAAATCATCAATCAGTCCTCTGACCTACTATCCCCCCTCAAGTGCAAATGGGAAGCTGATGGACTAGAGATAGATGGGAGGAATGGCGCAGTGCACTAGCCTCCCCTAAGGAGGTGGCTATTCCGGCCAGGCTTCGGCTCATCCAACTAAAAATCCTGCACCGTGTCTACCTTTCAGGGACTAGACTACAGCGAATGGGCCGAGGCGCGGATGGCCTTTGTAGACGGGTCTGTGGAGAGGTGGGAACCTTTTTTCATATACTTTGGGACTGCCCGCGGCAGCGACAATTCTGGACCCGAGGGACCCGATGTATGCAGGAGGTCTGGGAGGTAGAGGTTAGACTTGAGGCCAAGAAATGCCTGCTGAACATCTGGGAACCTACAGACCTATCATTTAGTGGGAAAGTTTGGGCCACTCTAGGCTTTGTGGTCGCTAAAAGGAACATAGCAAGGCTGTGGGGGGCGACTCAACCTCCCAAGATTGGACAATGGAAGTCCGATATGGACTGGTGCATGCTCCAGGAGAAGACTGTGTATGAGGCGAGGGGCTGCCCGGGGAAATGGACACGGATTTGGTCCGCCTGGAACGATTACTGAGGAAACATCTGTGAGCCCCCCCGAACCGCTTCGACTGACGAACCACTTGTATTGTGAACTCTACTTCTTACACTGTTTTTATCCCTATGCACTGTGATTACTGTATATGTCCCGAGACTCCTTGTACTACAAAGGTAACTGAATTGATGCTATACTGTGATGATTGCCACCTGTTTTGTCAATTGTTAATAAAAAAGATATTTTAAAAAAAAATCTACAATTAGGACGTAGAACAGCATGACAGATCAGTGGTTAAAATACCTTGCTTCTTTTAAGAGTGCTTAGCAGTTTATTGATCTTTCACTATGGATTAAAATCTACTCAATGCAGCTGGTAAGATCATATAAATCAATGCACATGGATATTTTGCCATTGGCCCTTTACATCAAAATGCCTAGCATCAGTCACTCTGAGGAATTTATTGGCTCACTCACCATTTCATCACTTTATCTGTGTAATTCATCCTTAAGAGATTGTCTCAACACCAAAAGGAACATTCCTTACTTTGAACTATGTTGTGTTACAATGAGATGTGTGAATCCTTTTAACCAACCTAGCTTTTCAACATACTTCAATGGTTTCCACAATCAACCTATCCACATCCATTAAACATTCATAACACACACCCTAATCAAGATGATTGGTATTCAAAGTAATTTCTGTTCTCTCCATTCAAGTAGAACCCTTCCTTTCTTGGCAACATACACTTTACCAGTAATAATCCTTACTTTAAATGACAAGTTCCTTTTAAATAACCTATCATTGGTAAACTTACACCACAATAACTCACCTGAAACACTTCTGATATCATGAGTGTGGAATTCCCCTTTAATAGATTGTACATATTCATATAAATTAATTTATATGGAGAACACTAGTGAGCACACACTTCAATGTTGAGACCTAATATATTAAGCCTAAATTTGGGTGGGTTATATGGTTATGCATTAGGAGGGATCCAGAAGGTTGTGTTTCTCCAGATGTCTGGTTAGCTGGCTGTTGAAAGCTTTCTCGATGACCTTGGCTGGGAAGAGGAGCAGGGAGATGGGTCAGTAGTTCTTGGGTTCGCCTGAGTCCACGGGTGGTGTCTTCAGCAACTGCTTCAGATCACCATGTTTCTATTTCTGGGGGAAGTGGGCCATCATGATCGAGGAGTTGAGTACCTTTATGAGTTCTTTGCTGAAGGGTTGATTTCCAAGATTAAAAGTATGGTGGGGCGGGGGTCTACTAGAGCTCCGGGGTGGAAGGATCTCATGATGTACACTATTTCCTTTTCTGTGAGGGTGTTACATGAGGTGAGTTGGTGTGGGCGTGTGCCGGTCAGCCTAAGGAGGTTGATGTCATACTCGGTGGGGGTTGGGAGCAAAGACTTGGTAGTTGGTGCTGAAAAAAGGGTGTGATTGTGTTTTTGGTTGCCGAGGGGTTGGTGAACTTCTTGACTATGTTGAACAGCTCCTTGCTGGTGTTGGAGCTGTCATTGATGGGGGTGGCTAGGGCGGTCTTCTTGGTGTTCTTCAGAAGGTAGTGGCATCGGTTGATGGCATCTTTGATTCATTTTCAACCCTCAAGGGCCTTACTAGCGCGCCATCTTTTTTCTTTCAGTCTGCAGTTGTGTTTCTGGGTTTTCAGTTCTGCTGTGAACCAGTTGGGGTACTGAATTTGTTTCTTGGGTTTGGTGGTTTCCTAGGTGTGACTTCATCAGCTCTTGCCGTGATCCAGTTTCCCACATTTTCCACCGCTTGTTCTCTGTCTTTGGTGCTGGTGGGGGTGGGTAGGGAGAAGTTGAGGCTGCTGGTCCATCAGTGTTCTGTTACCTTTGACCAGCTGCGCTGTGAGTCACTGCCAGTGGAAGTGGGAGTTCTAAGGGTTCCAAGATGATGAAATGGACACATTGGTGATCGGTCCAGGTGAGCTCCTCGGTGTGGGCGTACGTTACTCTTTAGCTGGCAGAGATAGGGTTGAGCGTGTGTCCTATAGGTAGGGTCAGTGACAAGCTGCTTGAATCTGAGGTTAGCCGTGCTTTGTAGGAGGTCGGCCGTGTTGGTGTCATCTGTGTTCTCAAGGTGAAAGTTGAGGTCTCTTAGGAACATTTTCAGATTTGAGTGGATGGCAAAAGGGGCGATGAAGTTGGGGATTGTGTTGCAGAAGGCAGCACGGGGTACCAGAGGTCTGTAGGTGAGGGGTATGTGATGGTGTGTTAGAAATGGGGGTCTCTAGTTGGCTATGGTTTATACCTTTGCCCAAGTAGGGACGCTTGCTTCTAGTTAGGGTAATGGAGTTATGCCCTTAGACAACCCCTGCTCACCTCCATGGTAGCTTTGCATGAGCAGGCAGGCTTATTTCAGAGGCAGTGAAAAGCATTTGTACAGACATACAATAACACAGTGAAAACACTACAAATGGACACCACACCAGTTTAGAAATATAGGAAATCTTTATCTAAACAAAACAAGACCAAAACCACAAAAATCCACCATATATATCGGAATATCAAATAAAGGCTATTCACAAAATAAAGCTTGTAGAAACAAATAGCTCCACTTGACAGATGAAAAAGCCCTAAGTACGGTGCTGTCCGCGAGGTGTCAAGCTCAGAGTCATACGGACCCAAAAGTATGGTACCTTGGTAAGCGAGGAAAACAAAGACGGTGAACGGTGTCGGTGAGATGATGCCTCATTGGCACAGGGTGGCTTTGGTTCCTTATGACCGCGGGGAGTTGAGACGTTGTTTGCTTACTGCGAGGCAGTGGAGGTGAGGCATTGGTTCCTCACTGTTGCTGGGGAGGTGGCATCACAATGGCAATGAGGCATTGATTCCTTACTACGGTGCGGGTCAATGGATTTGGGAGGTCACCCACGTCAAGTATCAGCTCCACAATGATGAAGGACCAGCATCGGTGTGGTCAGGGCTGCGGTGCGAGTCGGGAGGTGCGTTGTGACCGTCATAAGTGGTGCCCTCGCCTCCGGTGCAGGCAGCAGCCTCGTGACTGCGTCAGAGCCTATACGATGCAGCGTCAGCAGGCATTGGGGCTGCGGTTACAAATTGGGACAGTATGTTGTGCATTTCATGAATGGTGCCATGGCTTTTTTGCAGGTCACAGCATCATTGTTGTTTTTCCCTCTGTGGCAGCTGAAACTGCATTTCCGGGTGCAGGAGAACAGGGGATATGACATCTCTGTGTCCCTGAGACTATAAAATAGGAGGCAAGCTCTACCCAAGCCTACTACCTCTACCCTAGCCCTTGGAGATCTTCTTTTATCAGGGTACACAGCACATTTCAGTCTTTGTCCTCTCCTTGGCAGAAGCAGCCACTGCAGGCCAACCCAGCAAAGGATCCACACAGCAATGGGCCAGTGTGCCTCCTTACAGCTTCTCCAGCTCTTCTTCTTGGCAGAAGTATTTTAAAGTTCTGGGGTCTAGGCCCCAATATTTATATCACATTTTCCTTTGTTCTCTTGTGGCAAAAAGTCTCTCAGCTCAGTCCAAACCAGTATGACCTCTGTTGTACAGCTTCTTGGCAGGAGGTTGAGACAGCATTGTGAACAGGAGACAGGGCCTATTCAGGTGCAAGGAAAACTCCTCCTACTACTCTAAATGCAGCCCAGGTCTATTCAGCTCAGCTCTTAGTCATCCAGGAAAGGCAGGACACACCTCAACACCCCAGTGCTTTTTTAGGTCGAGCATTCAACACCTCTTGTATATTTTTATATATACTTATATGTGCATGTACTTTGTGGGCTCTGGAGATCAGCCCTAGGCCATGTCTGCTTCCTCTTTTTTTCTGTTCCACTGCCTCTATTTAACTGTCTTGGTAGAAAATGACCCGCAGAGGTCAGTAAAACACCAGAATTGCTTTCTGCTGAGGTACTTTCTTTTTTTTCTTTTTCCGGCAACTGCCTCTATTTAACTTTCTTGATAGAAAATTACCAGCGGAGGTCAGTAAAATACCGGAATCACTTTAGCATTCTTTAGATTCCTGTCCATACAAATTGTCTTCCACGAGCACCCGTAGACAATAATATTTATTCAAATCTTGTATTTTCAGTGATCTGACCACCGAAAGCCCTGATTTTATGTTAAAAACAGAGCTTTGGATTATACCATTTCTCGCTGAAAGGCAATCTTTCTCTCCATGTGTTCCCATATCTGGCATGTCACACAGTTTGGTGCTTACTTTGCCTTCATGTTTAAGAACAGTAGATGTCTCAGCTCCCAGGCTAAAGTGCTGCATAGCTAAATACATCTGAGGTCCCAAAGGCGAGACTGAATGTATTGGAAATGGTTATTTTACATTGAATGCACATCCCCAGCTCCTGTCACTCCAAAACCAAACAGTCAATAAACAACCCAGCAGAGGCACATAGGATGACTAAGCAAGACAATGGCCACTTCCTAAAACTGGCATTTTCAAACAAACAATTTAAAAACCATCTTTACTAAAAGATGTGTTATTAAATTCTGAGTTTAGAGAGCCCATACTCCATTCCTCTCTCCCATCCCAATGGAAAGTTATACTTGTAAGATGTTACAAATACACTCCCATGTTACCCAATGGGACAGATAGCCTTTTAATAGTAAAAAACGAAATGCCCAGTGGTTCACTATCAGGACATTCACCCACATCAGTACATGTCCCACCTTTCACAAACACTGCACCCTGCCCATGGAGGTACCTTGGGCCTACCTGAGGGGTGTCTTACATGTATGAACAGGGAAGATTAGGGCCTGGCAAGTGAGTGCACTTGCCAGGTCAACATGGCTGTTTAAAACTGCACTCAAACACTGCAATGGAAGGTCAGAGAACCCTTTAAAAGGCTGCTTGTGTAGGTGGCACAATCAGTGCCGCAGGCCCACTAGCAGCATTTGATTTACAAGCACTGGGCACCCACAGTGCACTGTACTAGGGACGTACTAGTAAATCAAGTAAGCCAATCCTGGAAACACAGCTCCGTAAACACAATTCACCTAGGAAGCACTTGCACTTTTGCACCGACCAACCAAAACTAAAGCCAGCACACAGCAGAAATACAGGAGTCACAGCCACAAATAAAAGAGAAATCGCACCAAGGATGCCAGGTCTAACATGGTTGTTTTGCTGTTTGTTTGTAGTAGTAAGCGGAGGTGCTCCATGAAGGGGGTAGAGTCATCGGTGGTGGTTAAGCATTTGAGGTTCTCTTTGTAGATTAGGGCGATGCCTCCACCGTTTCTGTTGGATCAGTTCCGGGGCGCTATCTTGTATCCTTCGGGTGGCACTGGTGATGTCTGGAGCAGATGTGGGGCTCAGCCAAGTTTCTGCGATTAAAACTGCATCTGGGCGTGGGTTGTGATGGTGCCCCAGATTTCCATGGTGTGTTTTCCGAATGAGTGTTCGTTGATCAGCAGGCAGTTGATCTTTCTGAATGTGTTGGCACAGCCTTATTAGTGGGTGTGGGTGACACTGTGACAACCGTGACATTCCAGAGTAATGGAACTCTGGAGAAACGTACAGCAAAGCTCTGCAAAACACAAGTGCCACATTACAACAGCGTCCTTCTCTACCACCATCTCCGTGATACCTTCTGCCCATTGCATGACATGTTCCCCACACCTCCCCATGCTACATTCGCTTAAATATATGTAAAAACCTTCCCTGCAGACTAGACACTCAATTGTACACTGAGATGCAGAGCAAGGTGCCAGTGTGCTCTTCAGTGGCAAGCGCTGACTGGGAATTAGACATTGACCCCACCCCCATTACTGAGGTGCACTGGTCCTTTTGCTGTAGGCAAAATGCAGCCCTCTCACCCAACTACAGACTTTGGCTCATTCATTTCAAATTCCTACACAGGCAATACAGGCTTTGCATGGGGTAAGTTGTGGATGTGCGCTTCTTGCTGTCACGCAGACCTCATTCCTCCATCTTGCCTGGAAGTTCCAAAGGATGGCAAGACACTGGTCAGCAGTGTATGCAGTCCTGATTCAGATAACTGACCATACACCACCGCAGACCCCCTTTGTTGGACTCTTGGGAAAAGTAAAAGATGTTTCCCTTGGCATTTGGCACCTCACGGCCTTGCTCTTGCTTCTAGCCAAACAACGGGTCGCTATGCACTGAGGCTGAAGTCCTGCACCTAGGGCTTAGACCAGTCTGCAAGATGTGTTTTATTGCCAAGAGCAGCTTTCCACCAACTAGGAACTCATGCCACCAAGATCCCGCCCAAAGGACACTTGTGAACCAATATAGGCCTACCTAACAGAAAGAGACAGCTCCCTCCCCCTGCCAGATGCAGAGAGGAATTTGCCAGACATAGATATCTCCACTTTGCTTGATGATGCTGCCAGGAACCCAGACAGTCTAACCACTGATTGCCGGCTCACCTGAAACCCTGCACCATGAAGTGGATAGTAAAACCGTGCTTATTTGCCTAGACATCTCTCTGATGAGATGCAGGTACAATGATTTATTATGTACTAAAATTCATTTACTGCTATCTTAGGCATCTTTTGGATGGGATGATGATACAAAGATGTATTGTGTATTAAAATGAACTCATTGCTATGGCCTGAACTTCCCCCTCTTACCCCTGTCCCTTTGCCCCTCCCCTTGAATGCTGCCTTGTTATTGTTATCTTTATGAAATGCCAATAAAAGCATTAAGAAAAATGTTTTGGAAAAACAATAGCCAGGCATTACAGCTAAAGCTGCCCCAACATTTTGTAAGCAGTAACTTTGAATAGTGACTGCATCACAAGTAGACAATGTAATCTAAGCTGAATGTCTTTTTGTCATTGAATACATGGTCGTGATGCTCCTCGGCGCTCCAAGAAAGGATAACAAATGTATGTATGGCCGCGAGCAGCTGCAGCGCTCTCTTAGTAGGCAGGCAGCTGGGAATTAATTTAACACTGCTCCAGGAAAGAAGCAATACCCACTTACTTTGCTGATATTAGAGGCGATGCTTTAATTCCTGTTCCCTGTTACCGAGCTGTTCTTTACAGGGTACCACTATTCACCTTAAAGGCCAAATGCTTCGGTCTGTTACACGCTGTATTTATTTAGGTACGTACAAATAAATTAAACCTCACAATTGTCAGTGGTTCGTTGAGCAAAGTATACATAATGAATTAGTCGGCGCTAGCAGAGTACAAAAATATGTTTCTAAGGTAAGTGATCTTAAAATGTGGCTGATTGTAATGTAATGTATCTTTGTCCACGTTAGGTCAAATGAAAGTCTACCCAAACGAATCATTTTACAACTGCAGTATGTCCAGTGATCAAATCTGGAAGTACTTCTCCCCTGACACCACCCGGCTTTTCTGGTTACTTCTGCTTAAATTCCCAGGCCAGGCCACGGTCTATGAAACACAGCCTCAAGAATGAGACCCAAGCATGCACACCCAAGTGCCTTTAGCACTTGGCCTTATGTAACTTATGCGAACAAAGTAGAAGGCCGCTGACATGAATTGCACAGAAGGAATGAATGCAATTTAAAGTGTAGCGCATAATCCTGGAGATGGGCTTTTGTATCAAGCTAAAATAAAATAAAATCTAAGTTAAACTTTAAAGCATTGAGCTCGAGACGTTTATCAACTTTCGAGTACAACATATCACTATCGTGCTTATTTGATTAATAGTGTAATTAAAAGCTTTACCTCGGTTCACTCCTATAATGCCTGGATGACTCCAGCTCACATTGGTAGCCATCAAAAATTCTAAACTGTTGACAGTCCCCTGGCGGCCCTTAAGAAATTACTTAATGGGCACTGGCTACTTCTTGTAGATGGGTGTTAAAAAGAACTACAGTGACAACTTACGCCGTCGGCACTAATTGACGTAAGGCTGGCATGCTCTTGGGAGAGACCAAGGATTTAGTGTGTGTGTCTTTTTTTTTGGGGGGGGGGGAATTGCTCTCAGCCCTGCTCCCCTTGAGGTGATTCCTACAGAGCAAGATAGAGGTATACTATTTGGCACAGCGCTGTTTTTTTCCCTTTTTTGTTGCATTCTTTTAACTATCAGCTCTGCTCATTTATCAGTGCCAGATGCTGTCATAATTTCCACTTGCTTATTTTGAACACATTTTTAAACACGATATTATCACCTCAAGAAAATGAAAAAAGAGTTTAAAACAGCTATCCTCTATAAACCAGTGACTACCGCCAGATTCATCAAGAACACATTTTGCTAATCCTTAATAGCGAAAAATACCGAATCGCTATTAAGGAATAGCAAAATGCTATGCATCAAGAAATCACAAAAAAAAATAGCGATATCTAATAATTCCTTAATTGCTATGGGCCTAGAGGCCCATAGGAATGAATGGGAAGACAATCGCAATTAGCGATTTGTAAATTGAGATTGCGATTTTAAGGGTGCAGGGGTGTCCAAAGGACACCCTGTTGCACCCCTGAAATGATGTGTGCACATATGTTTGCAAATTACCATGAAGTTGTACTTCATGGTAATTTGCGTGCCCTAATAGCGAATTCGCTATTTTTTTCACGTTCATGCTTTGCATTTAAGGAATCTCAATTTGAGATTCCTTAAATGCAAAGAATCGCAATTTAGCGAATCCTTAATTAGCGATTTTTGCATTTGGGATGATGCATCCCAAATGCAAAAATACCGCTCGCAAAGGGCCAGATTCTCAGAATCTGTCCCTTTGCGAGCGGATTTTTGTTTGATGAATCTGGCTGTAAGCTACGACAAGCATTTGCAATGCAATCGGTCTTGGCTTTGGGACATTTGAGGGCCTCATATATGAAAAGTGACGCATTGCTGCGTCAAAACAGCGATGCGTCCCTTTTCATTGCGCCCTCCTTGCGACACCAATGATGCGTCATATTTACAATATGACGCATCATTGCGCAAGGAGTTACAGATACGTCAGTATTTCTGACGTATCTGTATGGCGCAAAAGTGACGCATTGCTGGAGTGTGTCACAAAAGTGACGCAAATCCAGCAATGTGTCCTTTCACATGGGGCAAGCCCCATGTGAAAGGGCCTGCATCAGTCTTACACCTGCTGTGAGGCAGCCGTAAGAAATTGACGCATTTGCATCCTAGAAGGACCTTTTCTTGCGTCAGAACGCCCCCCTGCATACATTATACCTGCCACAGGTATAATGTAGCACAGGGGTTAACAAAGTGACGCATCTACCTAGATGCGTCACTTTGTAAATATGGTGCAACAAGGCACATTTTTACGCTGCTGGTGCGTCACAAAAAGTGACGCACCGGCGGCATAAAAGTGACGCACGGCCTCATAAATGAGGCCCTATGTATTTAGCTATGCAGCACATTAGCCTGGGTGCTGAAACATCTACTGTTCTTTAACATGGCGGGAAAGTAAGCACCAAACTGCATGACACACCAGGGATGGGAACATATGGAGATAAATATTGCCTTTCAGCGAGAAATGTTATAGTCCAAATCTCTGTTTTTAATATAAAATTAGGGCCTTCGATGGTCATATCACTGAAAATACAAGATCTAAAAAAAATAATATTGTCTTGAGCTTAAATAGAGGCAGTTGCCAGAAAAATTAAAAAAAGAAAGTCCCTCAGCAGAAAGCAATCCTGGTATTTTACCGACCTCTGGTGGTCGTTTTCTATCAAGACAGTTAAATAGAGGAAGTTGAGCAGAAACATAAGTTCCTAAGTGGAAGTAGACAAGTCCTAGGGCTGATTTCCAGAGCCCAAAAAGTACATACACATATACGTATATAATAAGTATATACTAAAGTATATACAAGAGGTCTTGCATGCTCGACCTAAAAAAGGGGTATTGCTTCCTGAGCTTCAGATTATTTAAACTCTAATACTTTTATTGCATGTAGTATTTTATAGCACAGCTACCTAATTAGCATATTAAGTAATTAAAAGCCCTTTCGGTTTCTTCACCTCTATATGTATTCTGCTTTGATGTAAAAACTAGGGGTTGACATAGCTTGCATAATTCTGTGTAGCATAATCATGTGAAATTACATAACAATTCAGCAACATTACGTCAAATTATGCAAGATGAGTAATGCTGTATTTAAATCCAGGCCAGAAAGCACCAAAACATAAATAGCAGTACAAGCTGGCTCTTGAGATCACTAAATGAGCACGTGGGGTAGGATTTTCCCCAACTTACTCCATGCATTTAGTGCTAGCTTCTTAACCCTCCTCACCGAGCTGTATTCAGCCCCAGGAAACCCATCCCTCAGTGCCCAAAGTATTTATATGGGTTGGGTATCACATGGCCTCCCTCCGCAAGTCAATATAAGTCCTGGGGAGCCCACCCACATGGCTGAAATCTCCTAAAAAGGGGACACATGTTCTCTGCAGCATGGCTCATTCCTGAGCAGAACTGATGAATCGCCTCTGCTGCAGGGATTTAACCGATGCAAGGACTCTACATCACCATCTGCAGCCACCCAGGAGCTGCTGTTGCAAGACGTATTCTCTCCACATGCCTTCACATCGCAAGCCCCACGTCGATGGCATCCTCAATGATGACACGTGACTTCTTATCCAAAGCCCTGAGGTTTCTTCGGATCCAGCAGGTGCACAACGCAACTCGACGCAGGACTTTGCAATGCAAGCCCTTTGTCAATGGCATCCTCTATGACAAGACAGGACCTCGCATCACAGCACCTAGGAATCACCGTTGCGCAATGTATCCGTGACGCAAGTCCACCAGGATTTAAGGTACTCTTGTTCAGCAGGCCTAACTGGGTCCCTGTAGCCAGCTCATGCAGTTGGCATGATCTTGTGACTTTCTCCCTGTCTAGAGCCACTAGATATCGACACTTGGTGTTTTTTTGCTTTTTGGCTCTATTTTCACTTAAATCTTTAAAAATTCATATCTCCAATTCTACTGAGGTTTATCTGGAATTATTTAGTCAAATTTACTCAATTTTGCGTTTTTACTTTATTACAATTTGAAGTGTTGCATAAATACATTGCCTCCAAGCCAAGTTACCATAAGATTGAGCATAGGTTTGGGCATTCCTTGTGACTTCACCCTGACAACGATTGTGATTGCTGTGTGAGTAGGGTTTCACCCACCTCATTTTCTTATAGACGTTAGAGTTAGTTTAGGTCCAAAGACCTTAATTCTTTTTTTTTTTATTAAAAATTGCAAATTAAGGTAAAAACCCAAAGGTTAAAGTGAAATGATAGCTAAGTGTTGAAATGACACAATAATGTATGGTAAAAATGCAAAAAAATTGAAATATGGCTGTTATTTGTTTCTTCAACTAACTGTAACTTTTAACTCCATCATGCACTGCTTATGATCTCCTATATTACATCACTCATGACATGTTTAATGACATCAATGAGGACATAAATTATCAGCGAATATCAGGGATACCACTAATGCCTAAAGCAATAGTTTTTCAATAATTTCAAGGCGTAACAATAACATCACTGTAATCATAGGAGTTTTCAGTGAGTTTCTATTTTTTAATGAAAAGTTAGATAGTATTACCATACCAAATGAGATCGTCACTTTAACTTTTGCTGTTAATTCAGTGAATTTCTTGGTTTTTAATGATCATATTCAGACAACTCGCTCACCGTGCATATCTTTCCTATTGTGTGGGATCAGTGGTTGGCCTGTGGCCAGGTTCCACACTGAACCCCTCCTGGATGCCTAACACTCCACTGTACATGGCCTTCAGCAATGAGGGGCAGAGGTTTACCCAACCCATTCAGGCAGACTATGCCACCCATGCGCAGCTTTCACCCGTGTATGGCATGGAGTTGCCCGTAGGGCCCTGTGCCAATCCCCCCATGGGTGGCCAACTCCCCATTGCTGGTCACCACCCCACAGTTGCTTAACACCCCCACATGGAAACAAGTCTCTGTGCCCTATAATGATGGGTTTACCATTTTTGCTGATGGCCAGCCAATCAGATTGCTCTATATTGTGGGGCCGGTTCCATGGTATCCTAGCGGCTGAAGGGAAAGAAAGCAGTTTCGGACACTCAGAGTGTTCTATTTTTTACATAATTTCTGTACTGTAGGGCTTACCGTCCAGATATCACATACTATTGAACCCTAATTTCTCAAAGACTGATGGCCACATTTACACCAAATCACAAAAAGCATGCTTCTCGAGCTATATGCCAAATTGGATGCAATTCTGTTCTGCCTTTTTTTGGGTTGTAAAAGGTCCTGAAAATTCATGAAATAGCGCCATATACATTAGGAAAACTACAAATGCTCTTCCTATAGAAACTATGATCTAACTAAAACTACACAACAACTGCTTCAGAGTGGCGTTTTAGACAGATGTAGAGAGAGTGTGCGTGACTGTGAGTTTTCAGTAACCAAAATGTTAAAGTGACGTTATAGTTAGGTTGAAATTTCAGTGGCGTTAAGATTTAATCTAGAAAAACACTGACATTCACCGGTTATACTTATCTCTGCTACCTATAACCAGTGTCCTAAAGTAACTAATTTGCATCCTGCCATGCACTGTCTTGTAATCAATTATACTTTAAATGTTGGAGTTATGTTATTGTGATGGAGTTGGGCTATGCCTTTACAATGTGTTAAGTTAGCATGAGCTTATTAGAAGGTTAAACGCCATTTTTCCTTCTGCTTCTGCACACGGCACACATTATTATAAATGTTTAGAGTCTAGCAGACTGTTTTGCTTCACACGAGAATAATATGTTTTCCTATAGTAGCAGCCTTGCTTGGTAAGCCTTTTCTGAACAGTGAGTGCTGAGGCCTTCAAGGGTGTTTCAACACAGTGGTTGTTCTTCGGTCTGATCAGCGCACGTTCTAGACATAACATATATGCAGCTGTGGCCACCTCTGATTTTGGCGCGTTTAATAATGCACTGTGCAGGGCATGCAAACACAGTTTGGAGAACATTCGCATGCAGAGAGCTGGTGTAGGAAATGATGTGATCCATTTCTACTAGGACCAGAGGTATGGGGCCGCCCTTGTAATCCCAAGAGACCTTCTGTAGATATAAAATAACCCAATAGCAAGGGAGGGTAATATCTGGGTATAATCTAGCCTAATTCCATTTAGCATTTTAACATGCTCTCTCCCTTTGTATTTTATGGAATAATAACTATGCTGATAATCTTGTTCCTTATAATATGTAGATATGTATTAGCTATGATACTGTGCCTGAGAACACGGCATTAGAAATAAATATTTCAAACTTGCACGTGTCCTCATTTACTCCTCCTTTTGGACTGATATGTGTGTATATCGAAAGAGTGTTCATGTGTTCCACATTGCCTGAGGTATTCTAAGTTCCATGTTCTGGGTTATCTAATCATTGGGGGGTATGGAAGAACTAATGAGACACTGATTGCTAGTCTGGTAGGGGATTTTGGCTACTAAGGTGAGTTTTGGTACACCCTAATTCACTGAGGTTCCAAGTCTCTATGCACAGGCTTTGCCACATTCATTGCCGAGCAGGATGATTCACGACTCCATTACAGGAAGTTGTTGCCTCACGGATGAACCACAGATTCAGTGATGGTTGTCTAATTAATGGACACTGAACATTGTTTCTCTTGGCGACTCTGGGCCCAGAAACATTGTTGGATCTTCTAGCCAGGATTGGAACCAGGTTAAGGTTGCAACCCGTTGTACTGATATAGACTCGCAGCTAAGGCCCAAATGTTCCCACCTTGCATCAGCCGACTCGAAAAGTCGACGCTGCCTGCCCTTAATACGACCTGTACCAATTCCCCCCCCATCATGTAAAAATACATTAAATGCACACCACAGTTTACAGAATACATGTAAATGAAAGTGATAACGTGGACAGGTTTCCATATTGTGGTCTCAGTTACCAGTGTTGTTTTTAATATCTTACTGTTTACTTTATCCTTCTGATTTGTACTTTCCACTACCCACCACCACTTCCTTACTATACCCTCCCCCTTTCGCGCGCAACCTATGAATATTGAGAATTGAAAAGTGATTTTTGATTAATTTAAAATAAATATGTTGTTTTGATATCTCATGACACATTGTGGCGCTTTCTTTATGTGTGTTCTTTCTGACATCAGCTTGCATAAAAGGAAACTAGGATATGCATAAAACAGTTGCTTTTGTTACGTGTAGTTATCCATTAATAGTGCTGTAGGTCTCCTACACAGCACCGATTGTTGAGTATCGAATTGAGTTCATTATAAACACATGGTCACGGACCAATTTTTCATTCCCGTACTGTACCCAGGTCATTATTGATCTTTTGGATTACCCCATTATTATAATGGTCTTCCTATCTTAGGTCTCTGGTGTCACCTTGTACACCCAGTCGATCCTTGCAATCAAGTAATCTTGACATTGCTTTGGTTCGCAGAATCAGGAGAACTCAGCAAGAAGCTAAGCCTTCTATTTTTTAAGCCCAAAGCTATGGAATTCCCTGTCCCCTGATCTGAGGGCCTGTCCCCCACTTTTCGACTTTTTGGACAAAAGTTGCAAACATGGTTGTTCTACACCTCCTGGAATAGGATTCACCTTCTTAATTTGTAGCCTCATCTGTTTTGGTAGCATAGCAATGGAAAACCCTGTCAGGGTAGCCATGCACTGTATAAATCCAATTAGAATAACATTATAGCAAAGCAACACATTTTTGAATTTCACAGAACTGTTGTTGATGGGTTTGCATGAACGTACAAATACTAAGGGTAAGCTAAACATGCTAAGAGTTTGCCAAACGTTTCACTGGTCTTTGATACAACACCAAACATATTAGCAAATAAAATCATTTTTTAATCCCCTTTTGTATGATTGTCCTGCACTGGGCTTAACCTGCTAACAGCTGGTCATCTATCATGCTAATTCATTAACTAGCACAAATTAATTCAGCAAATGAATTCCTTTTTCACTCAACCTAGTGAACTCGATGTCTACTTGATAGATCTGCATGAGCTTCAAAATATCAAGTTAAGCTATAGGTGTCTGCCAATATTTGTGCAGATCTTTGATAAGGCACTTGCGTTATTAGAACATAAACAGGCACATGCATCAAGGTAGGATTTTGCGAGTCCTTAATTTTGATAATTAAGGAATCGCAATTAAGGACTCGCAAAAGCCTATGCATGTAGGAATTGCTGTAAAAAATAGCGATTCCTACACATTCATTATTTGCGAGTCGCAAATTGCGAGTCACAAATAAGGAATGGCTTCCCAATTTATTCCTATCGGCCTACAGGCCCAAAGGAATGAATGGGAAATTGCATGCGCAATGTGCGAGTACCAATAGGTCCTCGCAACTTGTGCATGCAATTTCAGGGTGCAATGGTGTCAAAAGGACACCCTATTGCACCCTTAAAATTGATCTGCGCACATATGTTGCACACACACAAGCCCTAAGGACATGTGTGTGCGCAACATGGAATCTTTGAAAAATGCACAAAAGTGAATTCTTCAAAGTTTTTGCAAATTACCATGAAGTTTAACTTCATGGTAATTTGCACCCCCTATTAGCAAAATCGCTAATTTTTTTACATTAATGCATTGCATTTAAGGAGTCTCAATTTGCAATTCCTTAAATGCAATCGCAATTTAAGTAATCGCAATTTAGAGACTACTTAAATTGCGTTTTGCTTTTGGGATGGTGCAAAAATACCGGTCGCAAAGGGGCAGATTCTGAGAATCTGCACGTTTGCGACCGGTTTTTCTTTTGATGCATGTGCCTGCAAATATTTTTTAACCTCCCCTTCAAATGTGCTTCACCTCAATTGATCTTCATGAAACTTGACAAACCAACACAAAATTATAAAAAGTACACTAAAGATTAACAATTTTGTGAACCCTTCTTTACCCACCCTTGTAAATAGACATCCTTCATGATTCACCACAAATATGAAATCTGAAAAACAAGTTAAGGAGCCAATAGAGGGCCGCTGACACCCTGTTTCACGTCAAAGGTTCAAAGAGACCCTTATGATGGTCAAATAAAAAAATTGATATTAGCATGGGCTTTGAAAACCAGCTTCAGGGTGTAAAAATCCCCCCTCCTCCCCGGCAAGGGTCATTAACCCTTCTCAGACACTTGACAGGTTCACATACCCTGAATTTCCAAACCCCAAGGGAGGTCTATCAGGGGCATGACAACCTCAAATGATTTATGAAGCCCCACCACCCCAAAAAACAAAAGAAAGTATTAAGAAAGTAAAAAAAATCAAAGGGCCCATTCAAACTGGGATTTGTTTGACCTATGTGGCAAGAGCGCAGGGCCTGGTTGCCATCTACCAACCATAAAAGGCCAACCCCCCATTGCACAAGGACTTCAACTGTGCACTCAAAGCACTGCAGTCGGTCATCCCCTACTGTGCACACCTTGGGGACTGTGCAGTGGTGGTCTCTACAGGGTCTAAACTTTTGTTTCCAATATTTTGAAAACAATTTTTTGTATGGTGGTATCAGGTTGGTAGCATGGTACCACACGTTACCACACGGGCCTCACTGGATAGTGTGGTTCCAGCAACTGAACCGCAGTTCCCACATCCAAGAATATATATATTTTTTAAATTTAACCTAAGAAAGGCTTCCTTTGGAACCCCACTAAATGGGCCGGTGGTAAATGGGTACCTATCCTGCAATATTTGTCCCTCCTGAGATTTTTTTTTTCAGGAGTCAGGGACATGTTGTCAGATGTGGCAGCTATCTAATCAGATCATTCCAGTACCATAGCACTAGTACCAGTAAACGTATAATTTACGAAGCATGTTCAAATTATTGTAACTTGCACACCTCCATATACAGTATAGTGAACTTTGTAGCTACACTTCATTAACTATTACTTGTGCCTTCTCCATTTCATTTTACATCACATATCACATCTGAAATCATCGAATTTATAACACTAGAATAATTTGAAGATTGTAGATAAAAAATGTAAGGTATGACTTCAAAATGTGTAGTATTTTAACAGTTTACATTTGGTTCGTATAGAAAGAATAAATGCAGTTTTCCTAACTATGACTAAGTTTTAATCATTATTTTTTCCTTTGGATTGCAATGTTTTTTATTTTTAATAGAATTGTGTTTCAAAACATAGATTTTATGGACATCGAGTGGAGTGTCAGTAAATGAAATGTGGTACAGTAGAGTGGAGGATAATATTTTACAATGTACTGGAGTGGAATGGAGTGTAGTGTGTTACAATAAAGTGCTTACAGAGGAACAGCATGAGGTGGAGCGGTGTTGAGTGGGGTGGCTTAATGTGTTGTAGAGTGGAGTGGGGTATAGAGGATTAGAGTGGAGTATTGTAGAGTGAGCGGAATAGAATATAGTGGAGTAAATTTTATATAGTGCCATGGTGTGTTGTATAGTACAGCAGCATGGAGTGCACTAGGGGTGACAGGCAGACTGCAGAGGCGCATAAAGTTTTATAAATTGGAGGGCACCTTGTAGAGTACAGTGGAGAGGTGTGTAGTAGAGTGTTGTACATAGGGGTGTAGGGAATAGACTGGAGTAGAGTGTTGTACAGTGTACAGTAGGGTCATACAGTGGACTAAAACAGTGTAGTAAAGACTTGCAGAGTGCTGTTCCATAAAGTGGAGTACAGTATTATTTTTAAACTTATTTATAGAGAGCTCGCTTAACCGAATGCGCTAGCTCAGAGCTTGACAAAAGAAGCCTGGGTCTTGCTGTTAAAAAGCCACATTATCAACTTCTTTCTGAAGGCAAGCAGATTGGGGGAAGATTTAATTCTGTGCCTTGGCCATGAAGGTCATCAAACTTCTGCCTCCCCCAATTAGTTCTTTTGAATCTGGGAACCACAAGGGTTTTAGCTCTCAAAAGAAGAAGTGTTCTGCTGGGTTCATACCATTTAAAAATCTGTCTTGGATGGTGGGGGGCCTGTATTGTGAAGCGCCTTACAGGAAGGGACAAGGGTCAATAAATGTGATGCTGTGCCTCACAGGGAACCAATTAAGATTCTGAATTTCGATTGCGACTGACTGAAATTTGGGAGTACCAAAGGCACAGTGTACAGTGGAGGCAGTTTGAAGTGTTGTACACTTCCATAGAGTAGGGTAAAGTGTTGTGCAATCAAGTATAGTGGAATGGAGTCCAGTGGAGTGGTGTAGCATAGATTTGAGTAGTGTGTTCTACAGAACAGTGTGTGGAGTCGAGAGGAATGGAATGGTGCAATATACAATGGAGTAAAGTGCTTTAGCGTGCACGGGTTTGTGTGGTACAGTAGAGTGGAGCGGTGTGTTGCAGAGTGTCGAAGAGTCTTGCAGAGTGTAGTTGTGTGGAGTGTATGACAGAGTGGAGTGGTGTAGAATGGAGTGGCATAGAGTGGAGTGGCAGCAGAGTGAAACAGTGTACACTGGAGTGGGGTAGAGTGCTGTGGCATAGACTGGAGGGGCATAGAGTGGAGTATCGCACAGTGGAGTGGAGTGAAGTCCAGTCTAGTGTCATAGAGTAGAACAGAGGAGAATTGAGGGGAATATAGTGGAGTGGTGTACAGGGGAGGGGTATAGAGCTGAGAGTTGTAGAGTGGAATACCTTAGAGTGGAGTGGCGTACAATGTAGTGGCATACAATGGAATGGAATAGCATACTGTGGAGTAGCATACAATGGAGTGGAATAACATTGAGCTTATTGGTGTACAGTGTAGTTATGCAGAATGAAGTGGAATAGTGTGGCATAGAGTGTCATATAGTGTATGAGCATACAGTGTAGTGACGTAGAGTGGAGTGGCGTAGAATTGAGTGGTGTACAGTGTAATAGCGTACAGTGAACTGTTTGTAAAAACAGAGTGGCATACAGTGGAGTGGCATACAGTGTTGAGTGGTAAGTGAAACAGACTTAGCATGAAAGTGTGTGAAAGGATGTAGATATAATATGGGTGGAATATATATTAAAATGTGTACATTTTTATTTTTGGTAGTAATGTTATCAATTGTAAAATACCTAGTTGTATATTGTGCCACAGTGTACCAAGGGAAGTTTGTGGTATGCCGCTGATGGAGCAAGGATTCGCACATGAAGCGACTTGCTCCTACTCATGAACCTCGAATAACGTTAACGAATTAACCAACATGTTTGTCTTATTATTTTGCACCTTTTACATTGATATTGGGCATCCGAGTGAAGCTTGCTTATGTGTGTACTAATCCTATTACGCTTGCACCTAATATGGCTGCTGCTACCCGGGATTTTCTATTGCGCATGCGTCTGTCATACTCACGTGACATGATGTATTCGTTATTTGGAGGGAAGCTGCCGCTTTTGGCCACTAGGGCTAATATGGCTGCTCTATGTTCTCACATGCGAGAAGCTTGCACTTCAGCTTTTGCTAAGCTGTTCGTTCTGCCTAAATCCTAATGCCATAGTTAAAGTTAAGTTAATGGGGATAGAGTATAAATTCATGGTATACAGTGTAATCATTTATTTCTGTGTTCTAAAACTGTTTCCTTTTAATTTTCATGTGTCGCAATCTTTGGGCCTGGGAGGTGCTATTACTCCATTTTGAAAGTCCTTCTGCGTATGTCCAGCTGCAGAGAGGAGTTGAACTCGGTGTTATTGAAATCCAGCCAAAGACAGTCACCGCCAAGATGCGCCTGCGAAGATGACTCTTGACCCGGCTAGAAGAAGCTAAATTGCATACAATGTATTTGTCCAATCGAAATTGGGGATCCTTACATTTGCAACATAGGGGGGTGGTACACTGCCCTGGAAAATGGTTTAACTAGAGTAAGTTTAGCTAGGGAAATTGTCCGACTTGTCCGAATAGCTGACCTGTCACTAACCCAACGCACTCAATAGGTGACTAAGAGCAGAGGGCTGCGGAGCACTCTGTCAAAAGTCTTTACTGACCCAATCGGGGTTCGGGAAGCTGAAGTGCTGGCGGAGCACTTTGTCAGTGAATGCGGTAACCCAATCGGGGTTCTGGCTGATTCCTTCGAGAGAGGCAGTAGCGTAGGCATTGCAACTGAACTGCGGGTGCTGGTCTTAACCTTTGGTGGTCCAGTCCTGATCCAAATCTGGTTTATCCTGTCCTGATTCTGATCTGCACCTGCTGGCCTACTGGCAACTGCAACCTTTGGGGTTCTTTCCTGTCCTTAACTGACCCGTGGCCAGGGTTGGTCTTCACACCATTCTAGGTCAATATATATCTGTGTGGGTAATTGTCATTATACTTTGCGTCTTATTCTTTACCCTCCCTAATAGATAAAAGCTTTGATTACATATGTTTTTTTTCCTTTTCCTTTGAATTATCAAAAATTATCAAAATGTTATTTGATATACTAGTATGTTCCACTTTCTTACCCTCCTATAGGTAATGCTGAAATGTTCTCATAATTGCATAGTATATGTTTCATGATACTTTTTCCAAAACCCTCCCTTTTGAGAATACTTAAGTTTGGTCATTTGATTTAATAGTGTGTTCCATTTTCTTACCTTCCCTTTAGTCATATGCTAAAATTATTTCGTGGTTGCATATTATGTTCCCTCTTTTTACCCATCCTTTGATAATTGCCATATTTAGTATGTTTCATTTCTTTTCCTACCCTTAGACAAATTGTGCAAGTCTGTCTGAGTTAAAAGGCATGTTCCCTGTTTTTACCTTCCCTTTATTTTAATCCGCTAAATGGTTGGCATAATATTTCTTTTGCATAGCTATACACTGTTTCTAATGTTGGTTTGTCATGTATTCCTATAGGTTCTGAATCGATCCCCCTATTCCTGACCCTATTCTAGTTAAACAAACCAACAAGTTAACTAGCAGTCAGCCCATGAGGCAGAAAACCCCCATGATGCAGATACCGTTATCTGACGCAGTCACACTACGGCACAGGAACGTGTTATCTGATTAGGTCATAACGCTTGCGATCTAATTAGACAAGCGATATTCCTCCAGCCCCTGATAAGGCATACGGAGTTCTCATAACAAATCAAACCTATGACAACCTGGGCAAAACCCTGCGGCCATTGTTTTGATTTCACCGAGAACTTCAGTAAAAGAATGTGCTAACGAGCAAGTCGTATGACATCCTTATTGACGTATCTATGTCCATCCTTACGTCAATCTCGGCACCTTAAAGGTATAAATATTACCGATCTTGCCCTATGCAAACACACGCGTGGTGACGAGACGGAGCAGCCATACTTGCCGAAGCCAAGAGCAGAGCAGACCCCGCTGGCAGCAGCCCCGCCTTCCTGACGCGCTGAGAACGAGACGCGCTGATTTCTCCTGCCGAGAGATCCAGCACCGGCGCTTCCGGGTAGCCCTCGCAGGCAGCCTGGAATATCGAGACCAGAGAGAGAGATACCATCCCTCATTCAACCTAGATTCCAGGTACAGAACTGAATAACCCCTCACAGAGAATTCTTTAGTTATTCACTTGGCAAAAACAAACTTAACTTGAACTGTAACTTTCTATTCCCGCCCTCGTATTAGACTTAGGTCAGGTACACGGGGTAGGCGTATTTAGAAACACCAGTTGAGTACGTTTAGTCAAATGTATATATGTGTATGTAATATATTTTATTCATTTTAAAACATCATATGGCTTAGAAACCATATCAATGTTTTTACAGTATTATTTTATACTATTGCTTTTAATGTATGCACTTTACTTAGCTATAAGTATTGCAATAATATTGATCCATTTCTCTTGTATGAGAAAAGAGACTGATCAATAAATAACACCTTTTTATTGAACACGCCCGTCTCTTCCTTTTCTCTACATTCTGATGAGACTAAGAATGCACGTACTGACTGAGTAAAATAAATTGCCTTTTGTTCACACGACTCTCGAGATATACTCTTGATTAGGGGAGAGCAAAGTTGTCATGTTCTATGGTTGTCAGAAACTAAATCCCTTCTTGTCTAATCAGGGGAGTTAATTCTTTCCTGAACATTCGAGAAAGTTTCTAATGAACTCTGAGCTAAGCTGGCAAACCCAAAACTTTAAGTCTAGTATCGACAGTAGTAGACCTAGTTAACGTCTGGCCTAGGCCTTTACTGCTGTAGGTATTATTCCAATGCGCAGAGCCTATTGGGATGATAGGAACTACACTACATGGCGCCCAACGTGTTTGGAAAGGGCGATAAAACTAACGTAAGACATTTAGAGTAACTCAGTCGTGCTTTCTCACTCAGACCCCTTTTCCCAAATACTCCAAAGACGTCTGGAGTGGGTGAAAGGTTATATCCGCCAGACCTCGCAGGAGGGAACTCCTATGTATGGTTCTTGGTATAGTCAACGTTGAAGGATAAACAGTTCCAAAATATTGTGCATCTAATCTTTGTTTCCATAAGAAACCTGATCTGCAAACAAAAGAAATAACCTTCAGGACAGTAAAATGTCAGACAATGAAGAAGAAAGAGAGGCAGTTAGATTAGCAGCTGAACTCGCAGCGGCTGATGCTGCAGCACTAGATGCGGACGGGGATATAATACTCATCCCGGTCATCAAAAGGAGATCTATAACCCTAAAACTTATAGAAAATGGACTGACACCCAGAGGTGGCACAGTCATATTCGTAATTGAGGCACACGAATATCGGCAGACAGAGGTATACTATTCATGGATACATTTTCCAGCAGCAAATGCTGTAACAAAGTACTTCCACTATTACAAAATAGAGGAACCTCCTAATGAGTACACTCCTTTCGAGGAGGTGGAAGTACCACTCAAATTCCAAGAGCATTTGCTCTTATTTGATGGCGCCCTAAAACATAACAATCACATCACCAGGCTCGGTCCTTTAGGTACACCAGGAGCAACGTGGCCGGTCCTAGCCGGATACACACCACATCCAGACATCAATGGGATGTCTGTAGCAGAGCTGTTAACACAGCTAAAACAATTATTAAAAATTCATAGACAATTAGTTCAGTATGTGATGCGGACTTCAACAATTCAGCCAGCGATTAAACTTCCACAGCTGACCCCTCACCAGGGGAACACAAATAAAATTACACCACAGAACATCCAATCCTGCCTAGGTAAAGTACCGGCTAAACGGGAACAAATACCATTCTGGTTGGCACAGAAAATTACCCAAATTGAGGCGGTGTTTCCTGACACCACCCCGCTAGAAAAGCACAGGATTCTGACTATCTGTCTCCCAATGGGAATCGCACCACACATTGAGGACTGTGATACTTGGGGTACAGTCTTTGCTTCCATCTACACAAAAACGCACGGTGTTCCATCCATTTCGGTAATACCAGATGTGCTAAAACAAATTCAAGATGAATATGGTCCTGAACCCGCTTTAACTCTTGGTATGAAATTACTGAAAGACTTCAAGCAGGTCTCGGCTATATTATTAGCCAACATAAAAGGTGAAGCAGCAAACGTGGCGATCCGCCAGAGGTTAAAAGAGACAGATATAGCAGACCAACCAGCTGAAATTGCCAGAATCATAGAAAAATGCTATGAGGAACTAGGCAGAGATAGTTTAGGTGGAATACCAGTAAAACCACAACTGACTGAAAGTCCAGAAAAAATATTTTTTAATAATAATTCACCAAAAAAGAACTGGGATGGAAACAAACAATCCAATCCTAAAGAAAAGAAATTCCAGTCCAGAGGAAGGTCTCCTAGGCGAAGAGAGAAATCTCCGAACCAAAGACACAGGTCACCCCAGAGTGACCCCTCTGGGAAAAGATATAACCTTAGAAATAGGGATAATATAAAGAAGCCTGATAGATATCAAGACATTGATACGCGTCCCTCTCAATCTTTTCAGACTTCCTCGCAGAAATCGGAAAGAAGAGGACGATCAGAACAAAGAGAAGAGCACACCAAGTCCAAAGACAAGGAACCTGCTCAACTAAAAAAGAAATTACAATTTCCAAAAAAGAAGGTAGCCAGTATCAAGGTAGTTAACAATGCCGAGAATACTGAGGACACAACTGAAAAACGGAGAGTGGGCTCAGACAATGCTAGACAGCGCAGCAGAAGTGAGCATAGCTCGCAAAGTCCTTATGAATCATCTGGAGACAGTGGACACGAATGAATATCTTCAAGTGGAAACTGCGGACACCAGAGTTAGCAAACCTCACAAAATATACGAAATAACATTGCCTATAGAGGGGGATAAGACTAGGAAAATAAGGGGACTATTTTGGGATAATCTCTCCAAGGGCTATGATATCCTTCTAGCTGAAAAAGACTGGCCACCAGAGTTTGTCAGGGAGTGCCCTCTTGGCGAAGAAGTAATTATGCCTGCCTTCTCAAATCAAATTCCAATTCATAAAAAATACACACTTGCTAGAAAGTGGGCAGTGGCTCTAGCTCCTGCTTTATATAAAAATCACGTGGGATGGGATGAGGACTCTCCTCCTCACAAAATCCAGTTAAAATCACAACCAACTGCACAAAGGCAGTACCCAATTAAGCAAGAAGCTAAAAAACAGGTAAATGAAATACTAGATCAGCTAGAATACCAGGGGGTGATTGATACTTGCACCTCACAAATGAACAACCCTTTGTTTCCGGTCTCCAAACCAGACAATTCATACCGTCTAGTTTTGGATTACCGACACCTTAACACATGTTGCAAAACTTTTGCAGTGCAAAACTCACACAGTGCTGCACTAATGAATAACATAGTGCGCAAAAAATACAAAACAACATTAGACATCTCTAATGGATTCTTTTGTCAAAACATAGCACCAGAGAGCAGATATTTAACTGCATTCTCAATAAATGGCACTCAAAAACAATTCTGTCGGTTAGCCCAGGGGTACAAGAACAGCCCGGGAGCATTCTCAGCGAGAGTAACAGAATTACTACAACTATATGATGATGAAGCATTATCTTATGTCGATGACATTTACTTAACAGATGATGACTTGGAGACTCACTTGAAGAGAGTGAACACCATAATACTTGGGTTCGCAGCAGAGGGTTACAAATTCAACTTTAAAAAATCCAGAATTGCCCATCTGACAGTCCTGTTCTTAGGATATGAATTATCAAGTGAAGGCAAAAGCCTGGCTGACAATTTTCTAGAAAGATGTGCCGTACTCCAAGCACCTAGAACACTAAAAAACTTACAGTCAATTCTAGGCTTCCTAAACTTCGGAAGAACATACATTGCAAATTACGCAGAAAGGGTCAAACCCCTTTATGATCTGATAAAACCAGATTTTAAAAGATCCAATTGGACTCAAATACACACAGAAATTTTGAGATCCCTACAAACAGACATGCTAATTAAAACAAAATTAGAAACACGTGATAACACACACAATCTTGTGATTCGAGTCATCCCAGGGAGATGCGGATTCACATACCTGACCTCTAATGAGGGAAAAAAGGTACCAATTGCATTCAAATCACACTTGTACACAGAAGCTGAACAGAAATTCAGCAACAAAGAAAAAATTGTTCATGCAGTTCAAACCGCAATAGCTAGAGAAAAAGATCAAGCTGACGGTAGACATATCACAGTCAGAACAGCAGAATCAGCCTTCGAGGCACTAACAACACCGTGTAATTTACCAACAACAACATTAAATCCAGAATGGATACAATGGGTGAATTCAATCACAACGGACAAAGTATACTACTACTTTGATCCAGAACTAGAAGAATTAAAAAAATCTAGAATATGAAGAAACATATCCTCTGCCAATCGACATTCTGCCTTTACGACATTACGCCTGTGTAATCTATACAGACGGACATGCTCAACCCTCCGTTTGGGGAGAACAGGCATACAACCCCACATGTGAGATTACAAAAGAAGTGTGGCGCGGAGGTAAACTAAAACCTCTATTAACAAAGACACACTCAGTAGAAACTAATTCAGAACAACAAACTGAAATATTAGCATTGAAAATGGCGCTAGATAATGCGGATCGCGAATTCCCGACACTTATAGTGTCAGATTCATATTACTGCGTCAAATCATATAACAGCGATTTGCAGACATGGATTCAAAACGGTTACAAAGATGACACAGATGCACCAATAAAGCAAAAACTGCTCTGGGAACAAATAGCTCTTTTACAAAAAGAACTACCAAAGACTCACGTGACACACTCACTGAGTCATCAGCGTGATGGCGTTCACGTTGCAGGGAATTCATTGGCTGAAACAGCCGCAGCGGCAGCCACTAAATCGGCTCCCGTAGTTCGAAGAGAGCGTACATTAAAATACATTGACGGTGAAACAGCGCTGGCGGTGAAAACATCATCAAAAGGCGACTGCTCAGCGTTACCGATCAACTATCCACTCAATTATACATACATAATCGATGCAAACTCCGTCCCTTTTGCTCGAATCCCTGGAGTGGGGGATAGAGTGATTCCAAACATGGACAGGAGAAACTTGTTAATCGCAGACGCACACATGGGCGAGGGTCTCAGACACCTCAAACTAAAAAATTCTCTGGAAGAATTACAATCACGGTACTGGTGGCCAGGCATGAGCCTGCGTCATACCATGTTTGTAAAAAACTGCCCAAACTGCAACAGAGATCGCAGTGGGGAGAGAAACAGTTTAATACCTCGTCGTTCTACTCCAGAAAAAATCAGGAGTAAAAAGGAAGGGTTGCGATTAACTTATACAGGCTAGTTCCACTTATAATGTAGATCACCAGCACTCGGCTGACGTCCGGACTGTTATACAAAGATTTGCGAGTCTAAATGGCATATACGCTAAGAGCATGCTACGTTTGACCATTGTTTTCACTCTAGCCCTACAGCCTGAGGGGAAACATGACCAAATGAGCATAGCCCAGCGGGAATCTTCTCACTTCCTTCCTGAGGGTACGGGATGGTGTGAAGAAAAAACCAAGGCATAAAGCAATCTATAACGGAAAGGATATTAGGTTCGGGAGCTGGGTGGGTCAAACATCTAATAAGTGTCCAACGTAGTCTCAATAACTTGCCAAGAAATTCTCTGAAGGGATTCAGTGCGTACGAATTATTATTTGGAACTAGGATGATGATCTCTGACATTGATAGTCAGACTTGAGTGGTGAAAGAAAAAAGCTTTGATATCAAAGACCGTTTGGCTATTTTGCAGGACTTAAACAAAACAAGAAAAGACCTGAGCAACATAAAGTTGAAACAACAGCCAACAACCACTGAAGAACCACCACCTGTCCCAGCAAGACCTGTCTGGATTCCAAAAGTCGGGGATCTAGTCAGGGAAAAGATCGCGGTAAAGAAGGAATTTGGGCCTTCTTACAGAAAAGCAGTTCCTGTCTTGTCTGTCAACGGGACAAGGTCAGTTGTACTACCGCCACTTGCTGGTAAAAAGGAGAACCGAGTTGTATCCATCGACCTGGTAAAACCACAACATGTGGCCGATAACAAACAGTAGGCCAAGTGGACTCCCAATAAGTAGCAGAACACCAAGGTTTGCTACCAGTACAGAGGTCCTAACAAAGAGGCTCATCACATTCGAAATGCCTACAGTAGAACAACAAGGACTATGCAACAATGCAATAGAACTCAGACCTCTGAAAACCCAAATAAAAACATTTAGCAGAGACACACCAATCTATAATGAAGTACCAAGTGAAAATGCAAGAAACAGAAATCCTGAAGCAATTGGAACAATTGACAGAACGGCATCCGGCTACTTCATAAACTTCGATGATTCCTCTGAAAGCTTCAGTGAATCAAAGACACAGCCATCATCAAAAACCTTTAAAGATAAAGCTAAGGAACTTTTGAAACAACTGAAAGAAACATATCTGATTTCCCCATGGATTGAATTTTGGGTGGGTTTTGGTGCATTTATCCTCATACTTTGGCTCATCATGATACTAACATTGGGACGCTTCATTGAGGGAAAATATGCAAAAATGGACACAGCAAGTCAGAAAATCAACTTGATCCTCAAACCACACACATCTTCACACGTCGAGAAAAGAGAACTTTCTTCAGCCAACTTCACAGCCAATCCGATACCTGGTGGGGTAGCCTGGGACAACACTGACTATGAAATTTATGGTCCGGTCGAGATCCTGAAATATCCACACCAAATTAAGATCTCCTTGAGTGACTTTGCAAAACCAAACTCATTTGCTGATGATTGGGACTTCGAAAGCATTAATAATATGATGTCTGACTTAGTAATGTCTGCTAAATTTACCAAACATGATTATTTGCAGGGTTCTACAAATTATGATAGTATGTATTGCTATAACCACTATGGTAACCAGTTTTTACATAGATCTGCACAACCTAGAAATGTTTTAAATTATAATCAATGGGAACATTGTGCAACACCTCCAAAAGGGAGCTCAAGAACCGTTTACGACAAATATTCATATTTTTCAGGTTTTAACACAAGTAATGTCGAAACATTTTATTTTAAATTGTCAAACAAAACAGGGACCAAGACCATGATAACCAACACAAAATTGTTATATTCAGACTCATTCTTTGAAAAAATGAATACTTTTGGATTTGATTATTGGGACAAAAATGTTGAATTGAAAAGTGTTTGGGGTACAAAAGAATGGCAAGTACAGGGTATAGAAGCTTTGTTTAGAGCCTGCATGATCCCAGAACAAATGATATTTTTAAATGACACTGTTCAACAAACCACCTGTCTTGGCCTAGCCAAAATCAAAGATTTAAATAAACCGTCTATTCCAAAGCCAACAATGTTTAGCAATAACTCTGATACAGATGAAGAGATAGACGTACACCATATATTAAACAAAAATAGAACACATCCTGATTGGAAACAGTGGTTGATCTGGCCCACAGATACTAATAACTGTCAAGACAGATTCCTGAACAAAACACAGGGGTTCAAAATGACCAGGCCAGACCCTAGATATCCTCAAAGACATCACCCAGGGATAATAACAACCTACAGTGTGGGCAAATTATGCCTTCAGTGGCTACAAACTTCCACACTGGCAGAAATTAAGCAACACCTAACTTTACTTACTGATGGTGCTGACTTGCGTGATTTCACTTTGGGACCACGCAAACAGCGTCAAAAGCGTTTCATAGCAGCCTCTGTATATGCAGCATACAATGAGGCCTGGAAGGTTACTCAAATTGAAACAGCAGAGAGAATACGGGAAATTGACCGTATTAATTTGGAAAAATCACTTTCTGTAGTGGACAATGGGTTAATGACTCTGTCCTCCAGAATTTTTTCTTTGGACAGCATTGTGTCTTCAGCAATCGATATATTATCGCAAGACTTACTGTTATTACAACACGGTCAGTCACAATTGCGTTCTATTGTACAGCTTGGCTGGACGTTACAAAATCTGCGTTCAGGCTATGTGCCTTGGCGTCTAATCAACACAACGTCATTATTCCAAATCTTTAACCTTACTGATAGACAAATCAGTATGGCACAAAAGGGTGCTGATTATACAATCTTGAGCATTGAAAAACTCGAAAGATTACCAGTGACAATGTCAGAACGACCTGTCAGTGAATGGATAATACGTGGGATAATAAATATTCCAATCTCAACCTTCAGGTTTCAATACTGCCAAAAATATATACAGGCTGGCATGTACGAGAAATTGGGAAAGGGGTACCTTAAAACAACATGGAACCTGCCCTATTCACATGCATGTGTCAGTAATAAAGGACAGAAAGTGTTTCTTAGTGGCAATAATTGTGCGATGTCACTAAGCGGCACGCTTCTGTGTAACGGAATTAGTTTGCATGGAGCCTGTGAAGGGAATTCATACAACCTTTCATGTCACCAGCAAGGCGCACCTGCAACAGAAATAGAACCATTCTTTCAAAGACTCTATAATGGGAGTTACATTCTTATTGTAGACCGTAGATGTTGTAGTCTTATGCCCGGGACTCCTTATCTAGTAACTACGACTGCGAAGGTCAAGTGCTGTGGACGCTCATTGTTCCCCAGCTCCTTCCCAGACAGGGAGGCAAGGGCATGGCCCGATTTGAAAATTACTTCTATTCGAATAGATACTTTAAGCAGAATGAAAACAGTGCTTCTTCAGACGCCTACCAGGCTCTCGTCATCAAAAGAAACGTATGATCTACAAGTCACAAGGACGACTGCAGAGATACATACATTATTATCAACTAATTCCCCCGTACATTTGCCGGAAATCCTGAATGAAATCTTAAATATTTCTGATACCAATGGGGTCTCAAAGGTATTTAAGACAGTATTTTCGATGGCATTAACACCATTCAAAGCCATACTGGGTATTTTTCCAGATTTCGTCCATTCGATTTTTGGCGGACTTCCCCTGATCTTGGGACTAATTGCAGGAATCCTATTCTTAGTCCTTATTTTTCGTTATGGCAACCCATGTCACAGACAAAACTCTTGCGACAAGGGAAGAAACAATCCTAGCCATTGGATACCGGGACCGGATATCAAAAATCCTGGGACTCTCCCGGCTTAGAGACCTGAACATGACTTGGTTTCTATGATTTCGACCAATGTGGCAAAGATGTGTTTTACCTGTATTGAGGTGTCTGCTATGCGGAGAAGAATGCGTGTTAGACACCTGTCTGACGCTACAATCGGATGCGCCGATGGATGCAGAAACATTGTTGAGCCCGATCAAGGTTCATGCTTTGTGCTGCCCTCAAAGGCTACCAATCCTGATGACGGCATTCGTGGAAGCTTCACCACTACGATTGATGGGTAGTGAAGTTCAAGATGAAAGCAGCATCGAACAGGTACGACCTTCTGTCAGCAATGCGAATCAGAATGTCAATGGAGACAATCATGCACAAGAATGCATGATTACACCTATTTCCGAGTTAGTGGAACTTTCCCAGGAAGCTGTTGACAGTTTTTTCGAAAGCCTAAATGATATGATGTTCTCACCCGAACAGAAATAGAGACTTTTGAGCAAGCTCGCACACGGCGTTCCCTGAATTCGGCCTTCAACTTTAAATAATAAAGTCACATGAACTATTTTTCACTCCAGTTCACGGACAGCAACTCTTTCAGAAGCCCCAATTCATTTTTTCGGTTTTTCGGGACACTTATCTTCTGCTTAAAGTAAGAAACTATTCCTAAAGAACTAAGATTTCTATTTTTTAGATACTTTATAGACTTTAGCTGCCCGCTGGTATGTTCACAAATATTTTATTCTGTGATGGAATGGTCTCGAAACTTTTTTCTGTATTTAAGAAACCATTTCATGTGTAATTCTCATATACCAAATAAGCAATAATGTATACAAATGCGTGATTACTTTAGCATTATTCCATAGCTTGAGTGCATACAATATATATGTCTGCAAATTTTCCGTATATTTGAAGAATTTCAAATTGCATTTATGTATTTTGGGGTGGTAAGGTATACACACTACTCTATAGTATGTTGTACTATGTTATACTATGCCTAGATTAGTAAATATGTCCATAGTTAGCGTGGAGTGGGTGTCATGTATTCATATAGGTTCTGAATCGATCCCCCTATTCCTGACCCTATTCTAGTTAAACAAACCAACAAGTTAACTAGCAGTCAGCCCATGAGGCAGAAAACCCCCATGATGCAGATACCGTTATCTGACGCAGTCACACTACGGCACAGGAACGTGTTATCTGATTAGGTCATAACGCTTGCGATCTAATTAGACAAGCGATATTCCTCCAGCCCCTGATAAGGCATACGGAGTTCTCATAACAAATCAAACCTATGACAACCTGGGCAAAACCCTGCGGCCATTGTTTTGATTTCACCGAGAACTTCAGTAAAAGAATGTGCTAACGAGCAAGTCGTATGACATCCTTATTGACGTATCTATGTCCATCCTTACGTCAATCTCGGCACCTTAAAGGTATAAATATTACCGATCTTGCCCTATGCAAACACACGCGTGGTGACGAGACGGAGCAGCCATACTTGCCGAAGCCAAGAGCAGAGCAGACCCCGCTGGCAGCAGCCCCGCCTTCCTGACGCGCTGAGAACGAGACGCGCTGATTTCTCCTGCCGAGAGATCCAGCACCGGCGCTTCCGGGTAGCCCTCGCAGGCAGCCTGGAATATCGAGACCAGAGAGAGAGATACCATCCCTCATTCAACCTAGATTCCAGGTACAGAACTGAATAACCCCTCACAGAGAATTCTTTAGTTATTCACTTGGCAAAAACAAACTTAACTTAAACTGTAACTTTCTATTCCCGCCCTCGTATTAGACTTAGGTCAGGTACACGGGGTAGGCGTATTTAGAAACACCAGTTGAGTACGTTTAGTCAAATGTATATATGTGTATGTAATATATTTTATTCATTTTAAAACATCATATGGCTTAGAAACCATATCAATGTTTTTACAGTATTATTTTATACTATTGCTTTTAATGTTTGCACTTTACTTAGCTATAAGTATTGCAATAATATCGATCCATTTCTCTTGTATGAGAAAAGAGACTGATCAATAAATAACACCTTTTTATTGAACACGCCCGTCTCTTCCTTTTCTCTACATTCTGATGAGACTAAGAATGCACGTACTGACTGAGTAAAATAAATTGCCTTTTGTTCACACGACTCTCGAGATATACTCTTGATTAGGGGAGAGCAAAGTTGTCATGTTCTATGGTTGTCAGAAACTAAATCCCTTCTTGTCTAATCAGGGGAGTTAATTCTTTCCTGAACATTCGAGAAAGTTTCTAGTGAACTCTGAGCTAAGCTGGCAAACCCAAAACTTTAAGTCTAGTATCGACAGTAGTAGACCTAGTTAACGTCTGGCCTAGGCCTTTACTGCTGTAGGTATTATTCCAATGCGCAGAGCCTATTGGGATGATAGGAACTACACTACAGGTTATTGATAGTCTGATAGCTTTTAACCTCTGGATTATGACCTTTGATGAAATTTAGATAATTGCATTACATGATTGCAAAGTTATTTGGTATTTGACTGCGTTCTTTACAACTAACTCCCTGATCCATTGTGGTCATAGGTACCAGTGACAAGGATTGGTAAGTCAATGGTATAGGAATTAGTGGAATAAAATAGACTGGTAGTAGAGTGTGGGTTACCTGATTGAGTAACTGTGAGAAATTGAATTATGGGCCCAGGTGAGTATTGGTAAAATTGTAGTCGGGTGACCTGCGCGCTCTATCAGTATATTTCTTTGGTATCAGTAGTATGCTTAGGGATTAGTTAAGATAGGTAGTTAAGTTAGTTAGTTATAGTTATAGTTATATTTGTTGATCGATCAAATGTAATAATCTCACTAATGGGTTTACCAATAAGAGAACCAGAAGGTAGTTCGATGAGAAAGACCACTCCTTTAAATATGAGAGAGTTACAGATAGAGACATCCTCAGGTACGAGAAGTGCCACTGTAGTAACTCCTGAAGAAATAGACAGATGGACCTGAGAATTAGAGAAACCAAAAACACAGCCAAAGCCATTAGATATATATAAATTAATCATTGAAGTGTAGGAATTGATGGCTGGAAATGTGGGAATGGACAGGCTAAATACCCTTAGTGAAAACGAATTACTATTCATTTGTAAGAGCATTACTCGTAATACAAGGATGTACCATGAAAAATTAATGGACACCGCAGCTGGCATGGGGATTGACGTTGGTAAGTCTAAAGTATTACAAAAACGTTATCGCGCAGAATTTTCTGACACAGATTTAGAAAACATGAATATTTCAGGAAGGAAAGTGCAAATTAGAGAACTACTATCCTTATTACAGAAGTGGGGAGAATTAGATAAATGGCGAGCCAGATAGGCAAAGAAAAAGGAAGAGGTTCGATCAAAACAAATGACTTCAGATTATGTTTTAAAAGAAGCAGAAAAGGTGGAAAAATTATGTCCCATGCGAGAGGTACCAGGTGGAGGCTATGTGCATGTCCCATGGTCCCGACAGGATATTTTATCATTTACAAATGATTTTCCAAAACTTCGTGAAAAACCTGTAGAGTGGTACAGACAAGTTGAGAGATTTATAAAGGTTTCAAAGTGTCTTTTGAAAGACTTAGACGGATTATTTGACATTGTAGTTCTCGTAGATCTGTGGACAGAAAGCAAAATTGCTGTTGATTGGCCTAGTGATGAGTACCCAAGAGACCCAAAGACAGGGGCACCTTCCGAAGACGTAATGAAGAAATATAATCAGGTAATACTTTACCTTAAAGGAAAGGTGCCTGCAAAAGAGACAGCCTGGATGAAAATAGATAGAACCACTCAGAATAAGGAAAAATCAGTGCATTCATATTATGAATGTGTATTACGGACATTCAAACAGTACAGTGGACTAGACAATATTGATATGAAGGATATGACACATTTTATTTATCGATTTGTGTTAGGAGTAAGACCAGAAATTTCACAATGGATTAAAGACAATAAAATGTATTGGCAGGCTAAGCCCATAGATGAGGTCCTTAAATATGCAAAGTATTGTGAAGATGAGCTAGAAAAGAAGCGGAAAGAGTTAAAAGAAAAAGTCATGTGGGCACAAGTAAAATTGGCAGAACAACAGATAAACCAGATGACTAGCAACCAGAATAAAAGTGATGGAAGTGGAGGAAGGCCAAGGGGAAAATTCAATAGGGAAGATGCAAAAAAGAAATTCCCCTGTCACGGATGAGGCAAGTTGGGGCACTCGAGGGACGAGTGTAAGGCTGTGCAGAATGGTAATGTGCCAAATAATGATTTAAATCCACAGACGCAGAATGAGGTGCCACGGAAGACCCAGCAGCAGGTAATACAGAATCAGTTACCCTCTCCACCTATGCCAAAATACAGGAGCAAAGCACAACAGAGTGTAGATAACACCGATTGGGAAGGAAAAGAAAGAAGAGATACAGCAACTTCACAATTTCTTTTGAATTATATATTCTTTTGTGATGAACCATACTGACGGTGCCTGAGGGGGGAGGACGAGGAGTGCGTGCATGGCGCCTCCTTGCCGGTAGACCAGTCAGGTCCATACATTGAAGGAAATATTGAAGGAAATTATGTCACCTTTCTGTTGGACACTGGTGCTACCCGTTCTACTGTGGAGAAGCGATCCAAGTAGTGGGCGTTTCTAATAAACAAATTAGTACCCCAGTGACTGAACTAATGGAAGTTAGAATTGGCAATTTTAAAGAAATGCATAGATTTGTTGTATGTGATTCCAGTCCAGTAAACCTGTTAGGACGAGACTTACTGTGCAAGATGAATTGCACTATTTTCTGTAACCCAAGTGGTGTTGAAATTCAAACCCCAGACGAAGACGGAATTTACAAATTAATGTTAGCAAGACCAGAGACAGAAATTAAAAGACTGACAGTAGGAGACTTACCAGAAGAACTGCAACAGACGGTAAAACCAGAGGTATGGGACTTTACTGGAAAGGATGTAGGATTAATGGCAAATGTTGACCCAATAAATGTGAGCATAAGAGAAGATGCAGTTTACCCAAATACTCAACAGTATAAAATGATTGCAGAAATAAAGGCAGGTGTTGCAGTAGAAATAAAGCGTTTGGTTGAAGCAGGCATTTTGCAAGAAGTACTGAGCAGTCCATGTAACTCTCCCATAATTGGTATAAAGAAACCAAATGGAAAGTACAGAGTAGTACAGGACCTGAGGAAGATTAATAGGATTGTTGTTCCATGCTGTCCAGTCGTGCCAATCCTGCAGTGATTCTGTATCAGATACCGTGGGAGGCTGGATGGTTTACTGTCATTGACCTATGTCATGTATTTTTCTCGATTCCATTACACCCAGACAGCAAATTTCTTTTCTCATTTGAATTCGACAGTCATGCCTATGTTTGGAATCGTGTCCCTCAGGGGTACACAGAAAGTCCCTCGATCTTTAATCAGATTCTGAAAAAGTGCCTTGAGTCTTTGGTACTACCTGGACAGTCAGTTTTGGTTCAATATATAGATGACCTCTTGGTGGCATCTAAAACACAAAATGACTGTGTTGTTGATACCATTGCATTATTGAATCATTTAGGGGAAGGAGGACATAAAGTGTCCCCAGAGAAATTGCAATTTTGTGCTACATCAGTGAAATATCTGGGGCACCAGATAGAGAGAGGTGTCAGAAAAGTTACCTCAGAAAGAATCAGAATAATTAAAAACATGTATTTGCCACAAACACAAAAAGAGATCAGAATGTTTCTTGGAGTTGAAGGATATTGCAGGCGATGGATTGTGGGATTTGCAGTTCTTGCCAAGCCCCTGATACAGATAACAAAAAAGAGAGCCAAGGGCCCAGTAGAGTGGGATGACGAAAGCATGACTGCTTTTGTAAAATTACAAGACTGTCTGTGTACAGCTCCAGCATTGGGAATGCCTGACTATTCAATAGATTTTGCACTGTTCTGTGACACACAAGATAATTGTGCACTTTCAGTCTTGACTCAGATTCATGGACTAGTGCGAAGTCCTGTGGCTTATTTTTCATCCACATTAGACCCAGTGGCAGCTGCATTGCCTGAATGTCTGAACGCAGTAGCTGCAACTTGTATGAGCCTTAAGCAGAGTGAATCCATTGGTATGGGACATCCTGTAACTGTGTATGTTCCACATGCAGTTGTAATTTTGCTAACCCGGACTAAAACTCAGTATCTCACACCTAGATGGCTGGCTAAGTACGAGAGAATTCTTGTAGGTGTAGAAAATGTAGCCATTGCTAGGTGTAATATTCTGAACCCAGCAACTCTGTTACCTAATTCACATACTGCAGAAATGAAGGGAGAGGTTGAACATGACTGCATTGACCTGACTGAATACAGCACAAAACCACGACCAGATATAAGAGAAGAGCCATTAATTCATTCAGATTATGACCTATTTTCAATTTCAATTTCAATTTTTTTTTTTCAATTTCAAATTATGAGCTATTTGTGGATAGCTCATGCATGAGACATGAGGAAGGAGGTCTAAGCGCTGCTTATGCAGTGTGTACCTTGGGAGGTCCAGTCGAAGCATCCTATTTACATGGAGTCAAGTCTGCATAAGTAGCTGAATTGGTTGCCCTGGCAAAGGCCTGTAAATTTGGGAAAAATTGGAAAGAAACCATATACACGGACAGCCAATATGGTTACGGGGTTGTGCATGACTATGGCCACCTATGGATGCAACGAGAGTTTCTGACTTCTTCAGGTACTCCAATCAGAAATGGTAAATATGTGAAAGATTTACTGGAAGCAATCCAGTTGCCAAAAGAAGTGGCTGTGGTCAAGTGTGCTGCTCACAAATCTGCTCACAAAGTGTCAGCTGGTAACCGATATGCTGACCAGTTAGCCCAACATTGTGCAAATATAAGATGGCTGTTAATAAAAAGGTTGAGGTGAGCGGAAACAGCTGCCAACCTATGTTACTGGAAGGTGTGAATACGTGGGAAGAAGTGAGAGATTTGCAGAATGCAACAGAACCAAAGGAAAAAGAACAATGGAGGAAATTAGGGTGCCAGAGAAGGGCTGAAGATGGTGTCATTGTTTATCTTGATGAAACTGTAGTATTACCCAACTGTCTGCTTGCTCCTATGGCTAGGTAGATTCATGGAGATTCACATCTGGGAAGAGATGCTATGATACGTCTGTTCAGACGAACATGGTTTAATGCGAAGTTCAGGAACATAGCAGAGGCACTCTGCCAGAGGTGTTTAATTTGCCAACAAATGAACCCAGGGAAGAAAACAGTAGTGTTACCAGGAAAGATTGGGAAGGCAGAAGGTCCTTTTATTCGATTGCAGATTGACTTCATTCAGTTATCCCTTTGTCGAGGACTAAAATATGTACTTGTCATTGTCTGCCTGTTTTCAAAATGGGTGGAAGCTTACCCCGCACGCAGGAACGATAGCATCACTGTGGCTAAGCTTTTACTTAGAGAGCTTATCCCATGTTTCCGTTTTCCAGTAACAATTGAATCAGACAGAGGAAAACATTTTAACAGTGAAATAATGGGTCTGATTTGTGAAGCATTCAAAATTAAGCAAAAACTGCACTGTGCATATCGCCCAGAGGCTTCTGGAGTGGTAGAACAATTGAATGGCACTATCAAGTCAAGATTGGGAAAGATGTATGAGTCAACTTGATTGGAGTGGCCAGATGCTTTGCCACTTGTTCTGATGGGACTTAGAAGTATTCCAGACCAGAACACAGGCTTGAGTCCCCATGAAATACTGATGGGAAGAGCTAATCGGCAAGCATGGGTGCCAGGACACAAACTGCTAAGCATATCTGATGATTTAGTACTGGAATACTGCAAAGAACTGGCTGACCAAGTGCGTTCTATCTCTCGCCAGGTTGGGGAAGACGCTATTGCCAGACCAGCAACTCCAGCACATGACCTGAACCCAGGTGATTGGGTAGTGATAAAGAAACACACTCGGAAATCTTGTCTTGCACCCAGGTGGGGTAAACCACGTCAAGTGATTTTGGTTACCACCACAGCTGTAAAGTGTGCAGGAGTTCCACACTGGATCCATGCCAGTCATACAAAGAAGGTGACGGAATCTGATGAAACTGAGGCAGAAGGTTGTGCAGCTGAGGGGTCTCAAGATATCGATCCTGAAGTGGCTGAAGAGGAACAATCAAGCACCAGTCAAGATGATTGGGTTCCAGTAATCGACATACCTGCAGAATATGTGCAGACAAGAAGTCAAACCTATCTAGATAGACAGAGTGATAGTGAGGATGAGACAGGTGTTGAAAAAGATGCTCAGATCATAGAAGTCCAAGTCAAAAGTGATTCTGAGGAGGACCAGATAGGGAAAGGTCAGATAATCCACAATCCCACCAAGAACTCCTGAGCCTGGAAAGGGACAGATAGAAATTAGGGCGGAAGCTCAAGCAGGAGAAAATCAAGAGTTCGAAGAGCTTGAGCAGGACCAGGCAGGAATAGACAATTGTGTTCAGGACGAAGAAGGTGAAACAAGTAACAGCCAAAATCAGCAAATACCTGAACAGGGCCAGATTAGTGACCAGGCAGAAGAAACAGATATAGGACCTGGACCTAGTCAGATAGAGAGGGAAACAGAAGACAGCATTGAAATTGATGTGCCACAACTGAACGAAAACAAAAGAACAGTTGAAGAGGGCCAAAGCACAGTGCCAGCTAAAAGACTCAGAAAAGGAGACAAGTGGCCTAGATTTGTCAAAAGACTGAGACTGCGTTTAAGGACAATTGATAAAGAACCTGAGCAAGCAAATGAAATCTCAAGTCAAGTTGATCAACCTGTGATACAACCCAGAAGGAGAAGCCCCCGATTAAAGAGACTGAATAATAAATACTAGGGCCCTGAGTGGACCTACATCATTCTGGAAGATTTTGAAAATCTAGATATAAGTGACGAAAGTGATGAAGAATTAATTACTGATCAACCTAACGAAGAAGTGAGACCAACCTGAAATTCGCACAGGGTAAATCTGTGTAGAAGATTCAAAGAGGGGTTAAATCTCCTTTAGTCAGAAATGGCTGATCATACTGTTAATGGAAGACCGAAAAGAAATTGTTTAAAGACATGTTGTAGAGTATGTTTATGTAGTATAGCAATAGTACTTTGGATAGGACTAACAATAGCGATTCCTTATATGATGAGTAAAGACACAAAAGCGTACACTAATGAGCCATTGCCAAAGGACACAGAAGAACTACAAACAAGAGATACACCACAAAGAGTAGATACACAAGAGAAAGCACTTAGTCTTAGACAAATAAAAGTAGATTTAGAAGCACCAGATGAGGAAGGACTGCATTATAACAGAATCAAAAACAGAACTCATCTAAATGTATTTGCAAACCTATTAGTACACTATGTGGAAGATATGGAGATTGCTATGTTTGTATGAAGCTGCCTACTTCAGTGGCTGAAGGTGTAACCTACCACCATTTGCCACTAACCTATGGAATTTCATGTAGTGTTTTAGCTAGTTTATTTTACAAGAGAGGACCTTTACAGTATTACTATTCCAACTTAGATGTCATATTTTCTGAACTCTCTGTACGTAGAAACCTAAACCCTGTACATACCACTTGAGATGTGGCACGTTACATGAGTGAAAATTTTCTAACTGTAGGTAAAATAAATATAGATGACGCACACAAGAATAACTTAACATGCTTATTACAAGAAAATGTTAGAGAAAAGAAGAGAGAGTTTCCAAAGGAAAGCAAATGACAAGAATCAAAAAATTCCTAAATGGGCTGAAAGTATAGGGAGCACCTCAAATGGTGGGGCTAATGCTGCTATGTCTGGATTTCCAAAAGAAGGGGAAACTTTGTCTTCACAGAGAAAGAACCAGTTATTATAACAATATATTCATTGGTTCCAGTGAATGCGAGCACAATTACAAGGTAATTGGCGGTTGGGGTTTAAAAGATGGGTCAGAACCTGTGTTTCCCGGAATTTATTATATATGTGGAAACAAGGCTTATTTCAAATTACCCGACCATTCATATGGGAGTTGTTATTTTGGTATTGATAGATAGACCATGTGGGTAAAAACACTGGAAGCAATGAGGAAACTAATAAATTAGTACGCAGTAAAAGAGCTAGTGTTGGTGAAATAGTAGGTGATATATTTAGGGAATTGATACCTACAGTGGGAGTGGCTCTGAATACACACAGAATCTGCAAATTGTCAACAGTAGTGGATCGGTTATCAACTGACACTGCTGGAGGGTTCTTAATGGTCAATACCGAATTGGTTGCGATCAGATCAATGGTTTTACAAAATTGACTTGCTCTTGACACATTGTTGGCAAAAGAGGGCGGAGTCTGTAGAATGTTGAAAGCGCAACATTGTTGCACTTACATACTGGACAAAAGTGTTGAGATTAAAAGGTATGTAAGAAATATTACTAATTTGGAAAAAGTGCTTAAACCACTGGAGGTTGATAGTGCATGGAAGAGGCTTACTGATGGTCTCTCCTCTGTAGGTAGTTGGCTTTCTAATGTAGGAAAGAGTATTGTAGGTAAAATACTGATGCCAATGGTGGGAGTAGGCTTACTAGTTCTAGGTATAATAATTTGTTGCAAATGTCGAAAACATAAAAAGAAATACTCCGTAAATAGGCGTGGAGTAAAAAGAAATATTGACGAACTTGAATTAGAGGAGATGAATAATAAAATATATAGGAAAATGAAAAATTCTCAGGGTAATAATGAGAAGAAGCAAAATAAAAAGTTTGAAGAGATTGAGTTGGGTGAAATGTGAAAAGTTGGCATCTGTTTCATTAATTAGTGATGATATAAAATATCATCAAAGAGGGGATTGATGGAGCAAGGATTCGCACATGAAACGACTTGCTCGTACTCATGAACCTCGAATAACGTTAACGAATTAACCAACATGTTTGTCTTATTAATTTTGCACCTTTTACATTGATATTGGGCATCCGAGTGAAGCTTGCATATGTGTGTACTAATCCTAATACGCTTGCACCTAGTATGGCTGCTGCTACGCGGGATTTTCTATTGCGCATGGGTCTGTCATACTCACGTGACATAACGTATTAGTTATTTGGAGGGAAGCTGCGGTTTCTGCGCACTAAGGCTAATATGGCTGCTCTATGTTCTCACATGCGAGAAGCTTGCATTGCTGCTTTTGCTTAGCTGTTCATTCTGCCTGAATCCTAATGCCACAATTAAAGTTAAGTTAATGGGGATAGAGTATAAATTCATGGTATACAGTGTAATCATTTATTTCTGTGTTCTAAAACTGCTTCCTTTTACTTTTCATGTGTCGAAATCTTTGGGCCTGGGAGGTGCTTTTACTCCATTTTGAAAGTCCTTCTGCACATGTCCAGCTGCAGAGAGGAGTTGAACTCGGTGTTATTGAAATCCAGCCAAAGACAGTCACTGCCAAGATGCGCCTGGGAAGATGACTCTTGACCCGGCTAGAAGAAGCTTAATTGCATACAATGTATTTGTCAATAGAACATCCATTGTTATGTGAAATACAGATGTCATGAGAACCTGTATTCGATGGGCGGGAATGTTAATTTGAATAAGAGATGGCAAAATTCTAAAATTTGGTATGGTGTGACGACCTCTCCTCCTCCTTTGCCCAATCGAAATTGGGGATCCTTACATTTGCAACATTGGGGGGTGGTACACTGCCTTGGAAAATGGTATAACTAGAGTAAGTTTAGCTAGGGAAATTGTCCGACTTGTCCGAATAGCTGACCTGTCACTAACCCAACGCACTCAATAGGTGACTAAGAGCAGAGGGCTGCGGAGCACTCTGTCAAAAGTCTTTACTGACCCAATCGGGGTTCGGGAAGCTGAAGTGCTGGCGGAGCACTTTGTCAGTGAATGCGGTAACCCAATCGGGGTTCTGGCTGATTCCTTCCAGAGAGGCAGTAGCGCAGGCATTGCAACTGAACTGCGGATGCTGGTCTTAACCTTTGGTGGTCCTGTCCTGATCCAAATCTGGTTTATCGAGTCCTGATTCTGATCTGCACCTGCTGGCCTATTGCCAACTGCAACCTTTGGGGTTCTTTACTGTCCTTAACTGACCCTTGGCCAGGGTTTGTCTTCACACCATTCTAGGTAAATATATATCTGTGTGGGTAATTGTCATTATACTTTGCGTCTTATTCTTTACCCTCCCTAATCGATAAAAGCTTTGATTGCATATGTTCCTTTTTTTCCCTTCTCCTTTGAATGATCAAAACGTTATTTGATATACTAGTATGATCCACTTTCTTACCCTCCTATAGGTTATGCTGAAATGTTCTCATAATTGCATAGTATATGTTTCATGATACTTTTTCCAAAATCCTCCCTTTTGAGAATACTTAAGTTTGGTCATTTGATTTAATAGTGTGTTCCATTTTCTTACCTTCCCTTTAGTCTTATGCTAAAATTATTTTGTGGTTGCATATTATGTTCCCTCTTTTTACCCGTCCTTTGATAATTGCCATATTTAGTATGTTCAATTTCTTTTCCTACCCTTAGACAATTTGTGCAAGTCTGTCTGAATTAAATAGCATGTTCCCTGTTTTTACCTTTCCTTTATTTCAATCTGCTAAATGGTTGGCATAATATTTGTTTTGCATAGCTATACACTGTTTCTAATGTTGGTTATTGATAGTCTAATAACTTTTAACCTCTGGATTATGACCTTTGAGGAAATTTAGATAAAGAGTTTAAAACTTTTGCGAGTCTTTGGTTATTACATGAGTGCAAAGTTACTTGGTATTTGACTGCTTTCTTTACAACTAACTCCCTGATCCATTGTGGTCATAGGTACCATTAACAAGGATTGGTAAGTCAATGGTATAGGAATTAGTGGAATAAAATAGACTGGTATTAGAGTGTGGGTTACCTGATTGAGTAACTGGGAGAAATTGAATTATGGGCCCAGGTGAGTATTGGTAAAATTGTAGTCGGCTGACATGCGCGCTCTATCACCGCAATGCATGTGTGTTAGGCCTGACAGCCTTAGGGTGGACTTCCCCCAACTTTTTGCCTGCCTCCCCTACTTTTCTGACCTCATTTTTGCTGGCTTTAGGACTCTCTGCACTTTACTACTGCTAACCAGTATTAAAGATCATGTGCTCTCTCCCCTAAACCTGCTAATATTGGCCCATCCTCAATTGGAATATTTAATTTACCTATAAGTCCCCAGTAGAGTGTGCTACATGTGCCCAGGGCCCGTAAATTAAATGTTACTAGTGGACCTGCAACCCTAACTGTGCCACCCACTTAAGTAGCCCTCTGATGACTCATGTCTGCCATTTCAGAACCTGTGTATGCATTTTACACTGCCTTTGTGGCCTGGCAAAATACACCTCTTGTCAGGCCCAAACCTTCCATTTTTATACATATAAGTCAACCCTAATGTAGGCCCTGGACAATGCATGGGAGTGCAATGTATGTAAAAGGCAGAATATGTACTTTTAAGTTTTGCATGTCCTTGTAGTAAAAAAAGTTCAAAGTTGTTTTTCACTAGTACAAGGCCTATCTCTCCCAAAAGCTAACATTGGGATTACTCTATTACATGCCTTCAGTGTGATTCCCAATTGTGAAGACATAGACTTTCCAAGTCTGGATTATCTGTAATCACAATTTAAAACCACAACTTATCAATCAATCAATCAATCAATCAATCATTCAGGGTATTTATAAAGCGCGCTACTCACCCGCGAGGATCTCAAGGTGCTGGGGAGGTGGGGGGTGCAGCTCTGGTTCAGTCGAAGAGCCAGGTCTTGAGGTTCTTCTTGAAGGTGTGCAGGGTAGGGGAGCGTCTGATGTTGACAGGGAGCTTGTTCCAGGCCTTGACTGCGACATAAGAGAAGGCTCTTCCACCTTCTCTGTTTCTGCTCATGGGAGGGGAGGTTCCTTTTGGGTACATGGAAGGAGATTCTCCCATTGAAGTATTTGGGTCCGATGTTGTGGAGGGGTTTAAAGGTGTGGGTGAGTAGTTTGAAGGTTACTCTCTTCTCGACGGGGCGCTAATAGAGGTCTCGTAGGTGTTAAGCCATGTGTTTGTGTCGTGGGGTTCAGAGGACGAGTCTGATCGCGGTGTTCTGGATGGTTTGGAGCTTGTGCAGTAGAGTTCTGTTGATTCCGGTGTAGAGGGCAATGCTGTGGTCCAGTCTGCTTGTTACGAGTGTGTGGGAGATGGTCTTTCTGCATTCGATCCATTTGAAGGTCTTGCAGGGGATGTAGAGCAGTTGAAGCTGGTGGAGGCGACGGAGTTGATTTGGCAGGTCATGGTAAGGGAGGAGTCAAGGATGATGCTAAGGTTCTGTGCATGGTCTGATGGGATGGGTGGGATCCTGAGGGCAGAGGGCCACCAGGTGTTGTCCCAAGCGGTGGTGAAGGGTCCTCTGAGTTTAGCTAGAGGCAGGCTGCGACGTCCTTCATTCCTTCCTGGAAACAGAGTCTAGTGTCTTCAGGGTTCTTCGTGTGGGAGAGGATGAGCTGGGTGTCGTTGGCATAAGATACAGTGCTGAGTCCATGTTGTCTGACGATGGCAGCGAAGGGGGCCATGGAGATGCTGAAGAGCATGGGTCTGAGCGAGGATCCTTGGGGTACTCTGCAGTTGGTCTCTGTGGGTTCAGAGAGGAAGGGTGGGAGTCTGACCCTCTCGGTTCTGCCGTAGAGAAAGGATCAGATCCAGTTGAGGGCAGTTCCTCGTATCCCGGCGTCATAGAGTCTGGCTGTGAGACTGCAATGTGAGACTTATTGTGAAGTCTGATTTTAAATTGCAGTTCTTAAAATGCCACTTTTAGAAAGTTGGTATTGTCCCACTTTAGTCATTTGGTGCCTGCCGCCTGTCTGTAATCCAAGTCTGGGGAGGAAGACAGATGGGCTCTAGACAGCCACACACAAAGGGAGCTTGGGTGTGATTTGATAGGCCGTCCTGGCAGGATGGGAGGGAGGAGCTGGACCCTCTCTCACTGACACCTGCATAGGCTGGGCACCATCCCCACAAAGAGGGCTCAATACCTCCCTGTAGTGAGCCTCGAGCCAGGGCAGGAAGAGAGGATCTCTGTGCACTTCAAAGACTTGTCTTTGAAGTCTCCCTACTTCAAAGACACAACTAGGTACAAGTACTTGACCTCTGACACCACCTCTAAAGTAGACTTCTGGATCTGTGAAGAGTCTTCTGGGAAGAAGAGCCGATGTGCTGCTGAAAAACTGGCATTCTACTGGACTGATAGTTTGCTGGACTCCTGCTTTGCTGTGCTGCCCTCCTGCCTGTTGTTCTTCTGCCTGGATGAAAGGGACTTGACCTGCATCACTTGAACCAGAGTGACTCCAATGCCTAGCTGACTTGCCCTCCTGATGTGAAGTCTCAGGGACATAAAAGACCTCCAACACACCTCCTGCTGCACCTGGACTCTGCCATCTGTGAGTGGGCCCTGCCAAGTGGTGCTGCCCCAGTCCTGAACCATTAGATGTGAGGCCTAAGTTGCTTGCTCTGGTGAAACTCATGCATCCTCTCTTGGATAGGTACATTGGCGCAGTTGCCGGTATTGGAACCGGTGCATTGGCCCTTTTGCATGACCAGAACCTGCGCATTACCTCTACTGTGTAGATTAATCCAACGCGTAGCCTTCGGAACCTCACTGTGTGACGCTCAAAGTCTTCGCATTTGTGTTGATGGCACTGTCAATGACTATGAGAAGTCTGCATCGAAGCCCCTATGCTCATCAGAGCCGATGCATCACCGCTGGTGAGCAGATCGGGACTAGTGCATTGGCGCCACTATGACGAACGGCTTTGATGCACTGCTTCGGCTGCATCCTACCTTTAAGTTAAGCCTGACTGATCTGTGCCAAGCTACCAGAGAGTGAGCACAAGTTGATTTAGGGGTTGCCTACTTCTTACCCTGGCTAGGTTTGTGGTTAGTGTCAGACAACAGTCAACCAAAACCCCTATTTCTGTTAATGCGAATAAGAAGGCACAGTATGATTAGTTAATGGCTGTGTTTACCAAACTTAAAAGGCAGCCATTAGTTTTGTATGTGTTATACATTTCGTTCTCTTCTGGGTTAGGGTCCTAAATATAGGTATGCAGTAGGTTGTATTTATATTCTCTACCTAGTAGCTTTTTTTAAAAGTGGTAATAGGTAAAGAAATGTATTTATAATTTTCTAGGTTTAAGTAGCTCAAGCTAGTTAGGTTGTGAAATTTAATAACGTTTGAATTCCCAAAACCGCTGAAACCAGTTATATTTTACTCAGATAACTATAATTTGAGAACCCAGCATGCACTGCTAATGACCTCACACATCTCATCTCTGAAGTCAAATTACATCACTGATGACATCTAAAATGCTATAGTTGAAAGAATCACTGATAACATTATATTCAAATTAAGCATAGTTACTGAGTGTACATATGAGGGTCCCAGCATTGAAATATTGTAATCCTTGGAGGCAAGTGTGTTTGTGCACCATTTACAAATCACTAAGGTTTGGGGTACAAATATCACTCCATTGCAGAGATACGAGTTAAAATAAGTTGTAGCATAAAGTCAAAGCCTGTTGCAAAAAATCTCTGACAAAGACCAAAGCACCTGTTCACAACAAATCATCCACCAGTAGATACTGGGCACATGCTACATATTTGCAACACAGTGCTAAAGACAAATTCCTATAGTGAGGACGTTTTTAAGGCGTGTTTATTTGCAGATATCTGCTGCAGATTTTGAGACATTGCAAGATTTTCTATGCACCTGTGTTTCGCTGTGAGCTTTTCCAATTCTGAAATCAGCAAAATAGAAGCCTAATCATTGGTCTCAGTATTAATATATTGTGTTATTTTATGCTCCCTTCGAGGAAGCTTTGTCATGGACGTTCCTGTTGTGGTATATTTGAAGGTCCTTTGAACGTACCAGTCCTGGAGACCATTCATTAGTTTATTGATTTTCTATATTACATAAACATTATGTAATTTCCTTCATTTGATATGCACACCTCATTCTTTAATATGCAGTAGAAGTTGGTGTTTCCAGAAGTATCGTATTGATTGCATTGTATACCTTGAATATCCATTGGCTTGAATGATACATTGCTAGTTCAACCCTATTATGTCACATCTCACCACTGAACGTGTGTGACTTTCCTGTGTAAATCCAATGCAAGATGATATTCTTAGGATATGCGGCAGTCGTTCTTTGACTTTTTTCAAATTGTTTTGCCTTTCTAATGATACAGATTATGCTCGTCTGTTATTTGAGGTATACTTAGGGGCTTATTTAAAAGCCTCTTGCGCCACTTTTGCATCATTTTTAACCTAGGAAAAGTGACATAATGGTAGCACAAGGGGCTTGTAAATAAGCCCCTGAGGGCCTCAATGACGAGAAGTGGTGCATTGCTGCGTGAAAGCAGCGATGCGCCACTTCACAGTGCACCCTCCTTGCGACACCAATGATGCGTCATATTTACAATATGACGCCTCATGTCGCAAGGAAGGACAGATACGTCAGTATAACTGACGTACCTGTCAGTGCAAAAAGTGGCGCATTGCTGGAGTTGTGTCGGAAGCCTGACACAACTCCAGCAATGTTCTTTTCACATCGGGCGAGCCCCATGTGAAAGCGCATTCGTCACCCATACGCCTGCCATGAGGCAGGTGTAAGGGTTTGACGCTTTGGCGTCCTAGAAGTGGCTTTACTAAATTGCTGTTACGTTCCTGCCTTCACGCCATAATACTGCCATAATACCGGGAAATAACTTTCAAGGGTCACATAATTCGCATTGTAATACGGTCGCCGCTGGAGCCGGGCCTCAAGCGGGGGCACACACCACTGAACGTGCCTGCGGGAACAATAACTGCAGCGTCTCCTGCGCACTGTCACTCAACTCTCTGCATAAACGAATTTACACACAGCGCCCAACATCAACCAGGGCTGAAGCCGGCTTCAAGCGGCGGCTGACGCGACTAAGCGGCCCTGCTGGCACACTATATTGAAACTGACTGCACTTTCCCACACGCGCAGCATCTCTAGCGCGACCTGTCACCCACTCAACTCTTCATACCCGGACAACGTTGGGACGGACTGCTAGTCATTTATATAAGATAACCAGGGTACATTCATTGCATTGTAAAGAGCTAAACATTCAGTTATAGTTAACTTTGTAAAGCTTGTTTCTGTTTGCAGTCATATAGAGTGCTAAAGTAAAATGAGTTTTAGAGTTAGTGTATCCTCTAAAAGATATATCCCAGCCTCCTTATGTATTATACAGGATGATGCGGATTTAGGTGCACCCAACAGACGTTTAAGAAAGCAAGACTCTAACACTCTTTTACCTGTAGTAGTAGACTGGGTGCATAACCCCATAGGCCTCCTCCATACATAGCAGTTGAAATGTTATGTTATGTTATAGTGATTTGCACAGCGCACGGCTACTCAACAGTGGGCCCTGACACTCAGACTAAGGGCAACAAACTAGATACCTAGACTGACTGCATTAAGAGCCACTTCTTCAGTTTCTTCTTGAAAAAATTGAGATTGTGGACTAGACAGAGGTCTTTTGGAAGCTTGTTCCAGGTGAGCCGCCCTATACAGGAGGAGGATCTACCGCTCACTCTAGGTCTGTTGATCTGGGGCACATTTTCCAGGTGAGTGGAGAAGGATCACAGAGTACACGCTGGGGCGTATTAGTTAATCCTCTCTCTGAGGTAAACAACATCAGAGTCGTGCAATGCCTTATGAATTAAAACCGTGGCCTCATCATGATCAGAGCCTGAATGACCTTTTTGCCTGCCAACTCAGACAGAAGAGGTAAAACACTATTTGCATATGGAGAGTACTGAAGCAAGAACCGACTAAAGCTTGAATCTGTGGTTGGAAGGAGAGGGTGCTGTCAATTTTAATGGCTAAATTCTTCAAAGAGTTTTGAAGGGGGCCAGGCTAAGGTGCACTGTTAGGAAAGCAAGTTCTCGGTAGATAATGGGCGACATCATTGAAGAACACAATCTCGTTCTTGTTCGGGATACATTTCATTTAGTGCTGGGCCAATCACTGAAAAACTCTGGCAAGACAGTTAGAGATGAGCTCCCATCCTATACCCTTCCCTTACCACAGTAGAAGAGAAGCTGCATATCCTCAGCATTAGAAATTAATTTAGGACCCAGTAACTCTGCCAATATAGCTAGGGGCATAAGGTAGATGTTAAACAGGGCGGAGCTAAGGGCTGAACTCTGGGGTACACCCACAGTCAGAGTTCTGGCTTGTGAGGTATATGGAAGCAACCATGCTTCTTGAGTTTAATTGCTCTAAAATGAGGTCAACCAATTCAAGGCAGTATTTCTGATCTTGAAATTCCTCTCACAGTTTAGATTTCAATCATTGCGTTAATTGGATGACTGACAATATTATGGGGAAACCTGAACACGCCCTCATAGACTCTGCTCAATTTCAATTCTGTGCTTAAAACATGCTGGGCCCAGGATCCTTACATGTGAATAGAACCCCTAGATAGGTGAAGAAGTTAACATTAACAATTGGGACTCCCTCGATATAGAAGGTCTCAGCTCTTTCCCACATACCATCAAAAAAGTCTTTGCCTTATTGATTTTCATTTTCCTAGAGTCCAAAGAGTCCCAGAAGGAGTCCATCCATTTTTGTAAGCCAACGGGTGTCCTAAATAGTAGGACAGAATCATTGGCGTACAATATAATTTTTACAGGGCATCTACAAACAACAGTACCATCAGGCTGCAATGTCTGAAGTGAGTCTACTACCCCATTGATAAACAGTGAAAAGAGGAGCAGTGCTAATATGCAACCCTGTCTGATACCCCTCTTGATTTTAACCGAGGGGGAACATTCCCCATTAGGGCCATGCCACACTCTGTTTGAGAGCGTTCTATAAAGGTGTGCAGAAATTTTCCTAGGTGCAACCTGGGCAACCAATGTGAACCAGAGGAGAGTATGACCAACCAAGTCGAAGGTATTACTGAGATCAGCGAAACGAAAATAAAGGGAACCTGAATTAGATTTAGTGTATTTCCCAATTAACATTTCAAGGCTCATACATGGTTCCACTGTTGCTCCTAAACCCAAATTGCGTATCAGAAATAATTGAATTGAGAAGGGAAATTTGGCAATAACACTTGGGGTCAGATTTATTTCCCTTTTTAAGAAATAGGGACTATGGTCATAACAACCCAGGATGGAGGGAATGTACTCTTTACAGCTGCATTCATTACCTTGACCAATATGGGGTCCCATAACTCCTTTGAGGCGTTGAATGCGTCTCCATGGCACTCCATCAGGGCCAAGCACCTTTCCCTCTACACTTTTATCAATAGCAAGGAGAACCTCCTCCAATGTAATGGACAGAGCTGCGATTTAATGAGGTCTCACATGTTGCTATCTAATGGGGTAATAGCCATAGACAAATTAAAAATACCGCTGGTATGGGTGAACCATACTTCACAAGAAACTAGGGAGTTAAGTTCGGGCATAAAATCCTCTTTTAAAAAAGAGGCATTCACAATGTTCTAGAAGAGAACCGGATCCTTGGTCTGAGATTCCTTAGGTAGATTAGCCCTTGCTCCTTCTTGTAATGCCTTTCTTTTTACTGCAAGCACCCTTGCATAATGCCTATGTAATTGCTTAATTTTTTGCAGATCCCTGGGGCGGTCGTGAAGGGCCTCCCTTTGGAGTTTAGAACTTGGGTGCACACATGGTCAAACCACCCTTGTTTCCCAATATTACCAGATCTGAAAAGGCTTAATAATAATGAGTTATGAGATCTAGCAATTTGCTCAAAAGCAAGTAGGAGTTCCTTATGATTTACCTTATTTAGACAGTAGCCAAATTCAGCGGGGTTATAATTAATAACTCCAGCAGTTTCTTACTAGGGTACACCTAAGCCTATTTGATCCTAATGTCATTTGGCCTAACAGGGGTATGCTAGAAAAACAAACAGAACTTTGGGTACTATGGGCCGAATTGCTAGGGTTAAAACTATGGGGTTGTGGTCGCTCACCGCAGTAGGAATAGCAGTAACAGTGCAGACAGCAAGACATGTTTAATAGTTGTGTGGGCATCTTTGCCAGTAAAGGGGGGGATCTTATTGTCATAATCCTCAGAGCCATTCCCTAAAAGTAAAAAAATCATAGTTAAAAATTAAGGAATTTGAGGCTATAGCATAGTCATTATGTTGAAAATGGAGGGTGCCTTTCCCCAAGTTGGCAGGGTATGCTCAGACGTGAGTCCCTTGCTCACTTTGCCACTGGATTGAAGCAAGCCTGGCTGAAGACGGCTGAAATGCCAGAAACCGGTCCTAGGAAGCTTGTTTCCGGTCCAGGGAAGGCATGGCTTGGCAGTTCGGGCTGGACTTTTCCCATGAGGCACAGGGTTAGATTGACTTGCATATGGCCATGTCTGAACTGGGGTGGCAGAGTGGGCTAAAGAACGGTGATGGATTAACCCCAGATCTGTTGACTGGGTGTGAGTGTTTGATAGGTTCAGATGCTCCGCTCATCACCACCCCCTTTTGTATTACTTCCCTCTCACATGTGCCAGAAGTAAAGGTGTCCCTATCCTGTCACCTTATAAACTATATTTAAAATATTCTCATGACACTGGGGCTGAGTTCTCATGCTCTGTAATGAGTTGCGGACTGCCGCTCAGATCAGTCAGCACCACAGAACCTCTCCCAGGGTATCACAATGTTTAACTGACACCCCATAGCACTTGGAGTGCATCCACCCACTTCTTTATTGCTTTTCCACTCCTTACAGTACATTACATTATTTTATTGATTTTTTTTGTTAAATATTTGAAGTGCCTACCAGCTCCCATTTGCTCTGCGGCCATACCACTTTAAATGAATGCACTTTAGTACTGCTTAAAATGCATTTGTATTTATCAGTCCAAGTGATGTCCACCAACTATTATCACTAAATGAAATAAAAAATAAACAAATAGCCACTGCATCATTCAGGCATGCTTGGTGGTGTATGCTTGCATAGCTTTTTTTTGCCGATGCTATGCAGCACCTTCAAACAGTATTTTGCTTTGTTGGATGTTGCACAGCATCAACTATAAAATGGCAAATTCACATGGTTGATAAGGCAAGACATATTGTCTTTGCCAAGGCTTTTTCATAAATTGTGCCTTTAGTGTTCTTTCCTTTGTAAAACGAGTGCCCCTCCTCCTCCCATGGGGGTGCCTGGTATGGCTCTCACAAGGGCTGTGTGGGAGTCCATGCCCACACTTCCCAGTTGACTCTCCACACCATTGGATCCACATGGGATCCACTGATCCTACTTCAGCCATGGAAGCTTGCAAGGGTCCATGGCAATAGGGCTGGAACGCTTGGCTTGCATCTTTCAATTGAACAACTAAAATGATATGATAAGAGGAGGTCTGGTTACAGAGCACACCCATCAGACAACCTCCATTGTGCTGACCATGCCCAGTTGGGTTGGTTGCCCTTAGAGGGATAGGCAAAGTGCCTAGAGAGAGGACAGGGGCTGCTGCCAACCCAACTGCACTGCAAAGGCTTCTGCAGTGGGTGTTAGGTTGGCTCTGGAGGAATGGGCTCATAGTCAAAACCTGTTGCATAGCACAACGTCTTGTGCAGCAGGGGTTTGGCACCGATCTTTGTTGGATAATGGGCCTGACAGGACACTGGTGTGCATGGAACTCTTTGATGCTTTATGGGACCAATAAAGCTCAATAGTTCCCTTAAACACACAAAGGTTTGAATGAAGTTATGATTGGTATTGTCAAATTAGCCTAATGCATGGTTAACAATTAAAACTGAAAAACCATTGACATTCTTAAGTTATGGTTAGGACCACAATCCATAACTGGCACAACAGTAATGGTTAAGATAAGTTGCACACTAAATGCAATGGCTATGACCACTTTTTATTTATACCAGTAAATACTGACACCTAAATGTAAAATGTAGTTAAAGTACATAAAGTAAATCCCTTAATCAAACTAATTAATGATACTGCATTAATTGTCCTCTCTGACAAAGTGGTATTGGTATTGGTAATCTGCAAGATGATTTGTAACACTTGTAAATGCATTATGGGTGAGTTCATGAGCATTTGGCATGTGATGCCACAATGCACACCAATACACACACTCATTTACCGGAAAAAGCAATGCCTAAAGTAAGATCGTAGTTTGCTTTGTTATAACACTTTATCAGATTTTTTTTAAAACCTTAGAAATGTCATGTTCCAAACTACAGTTAAAGTGCATTAATAGCTATGAATACCAACCAATAAACACTAAAAATAAAAAGTGATGGTTAGAACCAGAACCTATAACTTGCACTAAGCAATGGAAAAGCATAATTAGCATAGCAAATGCAATGGTTATGGCATGATGTGACTGCTGCAACAATACATTTTGTAAATATTGGTAAAAACAAAAATGCATATCACAATGTTACTTTGAAAGACAATTAGATATATAGTATTATTTATTGGGTTGAGTAAGTGCTGTTAAATTTGTTGTGATCTTAGGAGTTGTTACTTATAAGGATACATATTGTGAGGTCATAAACACGGCATTTGGTGTTTGAGATCTAACCATAACTACACAGAAAATAACACCTGTGTAAGGTCCATCATTCTAGTGGAAAGGCAGGGGCTGCCCAAAAAAGTTACATTTCCCCTTTAGTTCATACATGAATATATGAATGTGGTCTCCAATACAGATAAGGCACTGAACTGAATTACACCAAACTGAGCATGAAAGTAGAACTTTACTCAAGAACGTGCCTTTCCTTTGTTTGTTGCAAATCTGTTCAGTAATGATAGATAAATTATCATTAGAAAAGTGTCCAGGTACGGCTTGAAATTCCAGTGATCCATCAATCAAGGTAGAGATATCTGGGCCAATCTTAGACCCAAATATGAAAACAGGGTTAAAGTGGAGTAATGGGTAGCTTTTCTAGCGTATGTAAAAAAAAAAGTGTAGCCATAGTTATGAATTAAAACGACAAAAAACACTGACATTTGCAAGTTATGGTTATAACAGTAATCCATAATAAGAACAAAAGGCCTGCAAACCATATCGTGCACACCAAATGTAATGGTTAGGACTTCACATTAACTTTATATCACGACCTAAAAACTATTTATATGAATATTTATGCCATTTAAAACCAACTGTAATCACAACATAATTAAATAATAACATATGCTCAAACCGTAAATAAATATTATTGTATTCATAGTGATCTCTTTCATAATATTAAGTATACTGTGATATGTATGTAGGTCATCTGTAAGATTATTTATGACATTTGTACTTGCGTTTTTCACATTGTTGGACCTGGTGTCTTTGCAGTGTGACCCAAAAACATTTTTGCCTTTACCCTCCACTTTTTGGCTGAATTTGTTTTTGTTGGCTTTACCATGACTAGCCAGTGTCAAAGCTATTGTGCTCTGTCCCCTAAAAATACACCTAAATTGGCTTATACCCAATAGGCATTTTTAATTTGCTGGTAAGACCCTTGTAGAGTGGTAGTTACAATATACCCATGGCCAGCAGATTAAATGCTACAATGCATTTGTAACCCCGAGTAGGGCAGGTATGCCCAAACGTGGTTCCCGTGTTCTACATGCCACTGGAATCAAGCTAGTCTGGCTGATGATGGGTGAAACTCCGAAACCTGTCCTAGGATGCTGGTTTCCAGGCCATTGAGAACCTGGTCTGGCAGTTCGGCTGGACTATTCCCATAGGGAACAGAGTTAAAACTGATTTGCATATGGTTAGTTCAAACTGGAATGGCATGGGAAGCAAAAAAATGGATTTAGGCCCAGATCTCTGTACTGCGGTGAATGTTTGACATTATTCTGCATTTTATCCATCAATTGTTCTTTTTGCATTTGTCACCCTTAGTGGTACGGGTATGCCCAGACGTGGGTCCCTTGCCCTCCATGCCACTGAAGTCAAGCTAGCCAGACTAATTATGGGGTTAACCGCGAAACCACTCCTAGGATGCTTGTTTCCAGTCCAAGGAGGACCTGGACTGTTCCCCTAGGGAGCAGGGTTGACACTGATTTGCATATAGCTGGGTTCAAACTGGAATAACATGGGGAGCCAAAAAACGATGGATTTTTGGGCCCCGATCTCTGTACTGTCACCCACTTAAGTAGCACTCTAAAATATGTCCCATGCCTGCCATTGCAGCCTGAATTCAGATGTAAACTACCAAGTCGACTTTGCTTTAAAACCCTCTTGCCAAGCTTTAAACTCCCCATTTATGACATTTACATCACCCCTAAGGTAGGCCCTAGGTAACCCGTAGGGCTGGGTGCTGCGTTATTAAAAGTTTGGACATGTATTTTTTAGTTTTACATGTCCTGGTAGTGAAAAAAAACAAATTCATTTTTCACTTCTGTAAGGCTTACCCCTTATATAGGATAACACTTGGGATTCCTTATTACATTTAATAAGCTGTAATTTCCAAATGGAAGTTGGCAGCGATGTCATATTTGGTGTCTTTGCAATAGTGATGAATAGTCCTATGTAATGGTAAAGTCAAGTTTTTTATCACAATTTAAAAATGCCACTTTTAGAAAATTTGCATTTTTCTGACCTAGGCACTTTTCTGGGTAACATGACTGGGTGTAATTGACAGTTAGACATCCGACACGACCATCACAAAATAGCGAGATTAGGTGTCCTACCAAAGCAACAAATTTTCCTGAGTAAAACTGTGCAGCAGATGCTCTATATTACATACAGACGTTCTAAAAGTGACATCCTTCCCTAAACAATTTTGGGCTAAAATATAGGAACTATGCAATTAAACAATGCTAGTAAAGTATAGTTTAGGTAATACAATAGAATAGACTAAACAGCTATGCTGGTTGTACCAAAAAAATGGCAGGACCAATGAAGAGAACCATGTACTCTTCAAGGTACATAATCATTCCCCCACATTAGTCAGGAACATTGTCTGTGTCTCAGGTTATCACCAGAAGGTAAGTCAAAACCTGTGATTATTTTGTGTACTAGGAATGCATTTAACATTGTTAGCTTTGGCATCATCAAGCCACCTCACCACTCTGGACATACTCCACACATGACCAATAAAACGATCACATTTGTCATGACCACATGCATTGCAAAATGTCCCATAAATGTAGACCTACCTTTCCTTAAATGGCCAGAGTGTCTTTTCAGCACTTTCTCACTCATACATCAGTGTGGATTTGTAATGCTGTTCTTGTCATATCTAAAGCTGTACTTATCCTGATGACCTTTCCCTAACTGAGAAATGGGGTTCTTGTCCCTCCCAGGAACTCGGTACCAACACATCCATCCACGTTAGATTCATCCTAGTACAACTATGTCTGCTCCTCAAACACATAAAAAGAGAAATGCTCTCTGAACACAAGATTTGGCCATTCTGTTTATGTGTTCAGTACAGTCATTGGTTTGGGACAAATACAATGCTGTTTTTAAATGTGGCTTTTCCGGGGACATAAGTTGGACCCCATTGTCCGTAATAAGATGGTTGGGTATACCTTCCCATGAAAACCCTACCTTAATAAATTCAGTCACCACCTTCGTCTCCAGTAATCCTACACACTTCATACTAACCTCCACGATGTGTAATCCAGTGATAAAATTGCATTGCACTCACTGGCAGGTAAAAGCCAGAAAGGTCCCCAATTTCTTTCTAGTGGTTTCAGAAAGGTCTATAGGTGACAGTTATACTTTCAAGGAATCAGGGAGATTCTTGTACTCCTGCCACAGTCTCACAACAAACTCCCCAAGAGTTTTCCTTTCACTTTCTTCCTCCCTCGCTAATTAATACTCGTCTTCGGTAAGGGCCTTCTCACACACCAGCCAATCAAATTGATGACAGAAAGATCATCTCATCAGAATAGTATTTATTCCACTTAAAAATTGAATTCACTTAAACCTTCCACCCTTCTTTTAATTCTTGGAATAATTTCATAGCACTTTCTAGTGAAAAGAATTTGGACAAGAGGCCTCTGATCAGTCTGAACCACAAAGGCAAATCACATAAATACAGTTTAAAGTGTTGGATTGCTCATGTACATGCCAAAGTCTCTCTCTCGATGACAGAATGATGTTCCTCAGTGTCTCTAAAGGAACGTGAGGGTACCTTTACTTCAACATCCACGATTTGTGATAAGACAGCCCCCAGCCCATTAAGGTTTGCATCAGTTGACCAAGGGTCGGCTTGCTACTGATGCTTTTCTTACAGAGGAGAGAGCTGATGCATATTGACTTGTTGAATCAAACTAAGTGTTTTTTAAGCAACAATCAAAGAGGTTGCACCACACTTGAACAATTGCCAATAAATTCCAATTTATATTCAGCCAACACAAGACATGATCTGACTTGGTCCTTGACCTGCAACTCTGGTGCTCTGACACTATTGTCACCCATCTCTAACTTGGGTCTATTTCATTCTCCGGGAATGCTATGCCCCAGGTAAGAGACAATGGTAACTCTAAATTAGCCTTTTTCCTTCTTCAACATAAGACCAGATACCACCAACCTATTCAACACATCTTTTAAAGTGTTATCATGCTCTTCCTCGTAGCTTCTAAAAACTAGTATGCCATCTTGAAAGAGGAGGACATGTGAGATTACGCTAAACACATTTTTCATTACCTTCTGGAAGCAGGCGCTCGCTGATGCTAAACCAAATGACATTCTTCAAAAGTGAAAGGCTCCCAGTGGCGTGAGAAAGGATGCCAAATGCTTGGAGTCTTCATGGAACATAACCTGATGATAGGTAGATGAGAGGTCCATGACACTGTGCCAATGCCCGACAATGTCTCAGATATGATAAGTAATAGTTTGGCGATCCATCTAGATAGGTTTGCTTAAATTTATGATATCCACACACTTCCTAATCTGGTTACCCACATCCTCTATTTCTTCTTTCTCCATCATCTTGTTTAGCTCACTTTTCAGGAGCCGCAAAATTTGATTGGGAACTTCCTAACCTTGTGAAAGCATGGTGTGGCATAATTTTTCGGTATGATTTCATGTTCAAAATCCTTCAAAAGACCTAAAATAATGTTGAAAACAATAGGAAATTCCACATAAATATCCTGATGTTCAAAATCACTACACACTAACATGACTTGATGAGGTGCATTTGGGTTTAACAGGATACTCATGTCACATTGATGTTGCCAGCTCAACAAGTTTTCACCACGCTTGGCAAAGGAAGCCTTCCCAACTATTTCTTTCCCTTGAATCTCTATCCTCAAAACAGTATATCCCTAAAGATCAATCTTGGTACCACCTTAACTTAGTGGATTAGTATCGGGTGGCAACAGAGAAATTCCACTATTCCCAAATTCTTCCTCCCAATCTTATCCTCAGCTATTGCATATGGGGAACCTGTATATGCCAGAACCTTAATAGGTTTATCATCTAATTTTATATAACATTCAGACATCTTAATGGGGCCATCATCGAATGCATATTGTACACCATCCTACTCACACCCTAAGACATAGCTTCTTTACCATGGAACTTGTCACCCTTGCAGACTTGCAGGCACATGTATAGCAACCTTTTCTTCCGTATTTCATACAAGTTGAATTTTTAGCATAACAGTTTGGACTATTTGAAAAGTTAACCTGCAGCTCTTGTCTTCTGCTTGGTCCCGGAGGACCACAACACCCAGCCAGCCTCATGCTCGGGCGCACAGCTGCCAGCAATCCCAACAGCGCCTGGAGGCACTATAAATCTATCGCAGATTCCCACAGCGCAGGTTTCCTTCCTGCAGCTCTTGTCTTCTGCTTGGTCCCGGAGGACCACAACACCCAGCCAGCCTCAAGCTCAGGACTTGGGCTCACAGCTGCCAGCAATCCCAACAGCGCCTGGAGGCACTATAAATCTATCGCAGACTCCAGCAACGGGGGACGCGTGCGTGGATGGTGCCCAGACGAAGCCCGGACCATATCTGGGCCAAGGGTGGGCCCGTCTGAGCCCGTCAGAGTCCAGAGGAGGACGGGCTGGGCCAGCCCTCTGTTATTAAAGCTGTGGAGTCTTAAGTCCCAAGGTACTGTTACTCTGTGGAAATCCATAATCTGCTACGCTCAATAATATTCTCTTTTACTCTTGTTTTTAACTGGACTGCCTTTTGCACAACTCAGCCATTTTGTACCTAACACTACGTCACTTTACTGACTCATTGCCTGTTAAGTTGATTGCTTCCTTGCACAGCCTAGCCCTTTCTGCACCTAGTAGTTTGCTATTTGATTGTTTGAGTGAAGTTATTAACAGTGCGGGGTATAGGCTTTTACCCCCACAGTGCAACGTGTTGAGAAGGGAGCCCGACAGTACTCAGCCTCTCAGTTTCTGGAATGAGCACTTATTTTGACCATAGTGTGAACCTAGTACTGCTTTCTACCTGCACGTTGCTTTTTATAGACCAGATCATTTGACTTGGAATTGACTCTGTAGTCGCCTTGTATTAAGTATCTATATTGCTGGTTTGTTTCCCACAAAATTGCTTACTGTTTTACACTTAGCATCACACCACTTTATTATCTGAGTGGAGTGGAGCGAGTTACTATCTAGGGAAACATTGACTCTCTCTTTTCTTTTCTGATTGTGTGATGAGTAAGGGGAAGGCAATAATTAGGAAGGGGGTGGTGAGAACACTTGATGCCTTCTTGACGAGAGCAGAATCGGTATTAATGCATGAAATAGCATTAACTGAATGGCGACTTTCCCTTGAACCCTTGGTAAGATCATCACAAGCTAATCCAGATGTATATGACCTAACTAGTACTAACGCCCAGAATAAGGAAATAGTCTCAACTGAGGTACTTTTAGACCCACAGCCCACTGAGGCAAATCTATTGGACTGTAGCCAAGGACATCAGGCACCAACTGAGCACAATCCAATAACTACGAGGGCCTGTGGACACAAATTTAAAACTAAACAAACAAGATCTCAACAACCACCTGCCAAAATAAGAAAAAGTCAGGGGGCAGTCAGATAGGTTACTGCAAGGGGGAAAATCGAAATCCTAATATGAAAGTTACTACGGAGCAGTTAAATGCCCCTTTTTCAGAGTCACCACCTGTATCTAATACTATACTAGATGCTTATACTAGGGATTACTGGAATAAAGTAAGAGAGATTGTTACAGAGTTATTAAAACCAGTTTTGAATATGCTGGGTGATATGGAGAGTTGACTAACCAGAATAGAGAAGCGACTAAATACCCAGACTGTCACATTGACTGCTAAAAGTAATACCCTTGCAAACGTTGACCCTCCCCAGTGTGTAAGTGGGCAAACCTCCATATCCCGTTCGAGTAGTAATGCTGATAAGAACTACCAAAATTGCACCCACCCAGGCTTGCATTCACAAATAAGAAATGATAGATTAGTAGGAGTACCCCAAACTGGACCAGGGAACGAAAGGGCATCAGAGAATCAGAGACGGGGCACTGACCACCCACAGTTAATGCCCCCCTGCACCAGATCCTCCAGGCCGACAAACAGCTAGAGCGAACCAGGTAGACAAAGCAACTTCTTTACCAACTAGGCATAAGGCCACACAGCCTTTTGCAGATGCTCCAAAGTGTTTACATCTTCCACCAGATGCAACCCCGCTAACGGTGGTGTTGGTTAATGTTCCCTCACTTTCTCCCGGGGAAACGGAACACTGGTCGGCTCTGAGAAATAAAGCCTTGCTCCATCTGGGAGAACAGGAATTAAGAATAGGCTTTTCTTGGAATTTAGAATGGCCTGGCTGATTGAATGGGTGGGCAACTTGGAGAAAAGACAGCCTGGAGACTGTATTGTGTTATATTTTTCCTCACAACAATTATTTCAAACGATTATGGAGAGGATAGGTAATTGGCCAGTAAGGAACAAAGGGATTAATGTGGTCCAGCTGGACTTTTTCTATCACCCCCCAATATGGGTCTGGAATTGTAGCAAAGAGGGACCATTCATTGGCCCTTCTTCTCACATTTATTCTGTACCCACCTTTAACCATTTTGAGGCTCTGAATAACCTGGAGGAGATAGATTGACTGAGTAAGTTATCCCCTCTGACCTTAGGAGGTGTAGTTTTGGGTGATTGTCAACCTAGAGTGCAGGCGATTATAAGGAGTCCGACTTTTAGCGACGGCCCCAACAACCCTTCTATCACAGGCTTATTAGAGATCTCAAGGGGAAACGTTGTTCCTGAAAGTCCAACAAAAGTGCAGATGGAGACTTTTGACCCTAGCACCAAAACTAGGGGTTTGGTGATGTAATTTTTTCACCTCACCCCTGTAAAAGAAAAATCTTATCTCCTCCTCCCGCTACAAACTGGAACATCTGCTCATGGAATGTAGCTGGCTACGCTCGAAGATAGACAATTTAGAGTGGATTGAGTTTATCCATGGTATTTTAACCCTACAAGAAACATGGTGTATAGTCCCGATACACATTAATGGGTACAAAATATTTAACACGCAGGCTGTAAAGAGTGGGGGGGTAAACCAAAAGGTGGACTTTGCACTTTTATCTCAAATACTTTGACTGTGGATTAGTTCGTTTTTCACCAAGATGACTGTTATTATTACTTATTATGGAAATGGTATGTAGTCCAACTCAATCTGTGATGGTGGTTAACTTCTATAACAATGTCCCAGAGGGAGAACTTGGCACAGTTGGAGCATTTAGCGGGGCCTTGAATGCCACCGATAAAGAGGGCAGTAAAAATTGTATGTTAATAGTTCAGGGAGATTTAAACTGTGCCCCATGTAGTAATACTGATTCTAGGTTGTGTGGTTTGGCCGAGAAGGAAGAACAACACTGTACGCACTTTTGTCACTCAAGGACTGGGGATTGTTTCAATGAACTTCTGAATATGTTTGATCTGAGTATTGTAAATGACTTATTAGATCCTTTTGTACGTTTGTCCTACATTTTTAATGGCCGATGGTTTGCATCAATAATTGATTATATGCTAGTCTCTCAGATCTATGCATCAATTGTCCACTTCTTTAAGGTTGAGGATATAGCGCTGAGTGATCATTTCCTGCTTAGCTTAGCGATTATGCTGCCCCTGACTATTCCCCACAACTGCAAACATAAAAGAGGTGATACCTTACCAGGGGAACTAGTCTTAAACCATACTAACGGGTATTTGTTGCGGTGGTCAAAGGTGGACCCAGTGAGGTTGAAAGAACAACTGATTACCAATAGTAAACGTGAAACGGATATCTGTTTAGATGATCTCTCACCTTGCTTGTGAAGAGATAGTTCAATCCTTCATAGAGATAACAAAAGAGGGGAATAATCTTTTACGGGTTCAATTTCAAACAAAACAGAAAAAGGAAGGTTGGTTTGATAAAAACTGTACATTAGCCCACTCAAATTTGAAGAGGGTGCTACGTATGAAACCGAGACCTATCCCTGAGATAAGAAAAGCAAGGATAGAATATCAGAGAGCATTAAAGGTAAGGAAAAGTGGCCTAAGGGATGAGGCCTGGGAAGTACTTCACACGGCCGCTTTGCAGAAAAATAACGTGGCCTTCTGGAGAGCAGTCAGAGCTCCTTTTCTGAGTGTGGATCAGGGCCCGTCAATTGAGATTGCGATCTCGGAAGAGGATTGGGTTAACTTTTTCTCCAAAGTTTATAACGATAATTCTCTTCGGCTTCTGTGAGGACCCAAACCGCTACTTCTCAAGCTGTAAACCTAGTGATCTCTATGCAGGTAAAGCTGGTTGAAGTGGAAAAGGCTCTGGAACAGAGACAAGGTGGTAATGCCCCAGGACCCAATGGAGTCCCGGTTGACCTTTTTAAACATAATGTGCAACTATGGGGTCCCATTATTAATCAGGTAATCAACGCAAGTTTAGGCTCCACATTTCCAGGGTCCTGGGCAGAATCCACAATAATTCCAATCTTCAAAAAGGGGGATAGATCTAATCCTGGTTGTTACAGACCCATCTCCCTTCTTGAGTCAATGGTAAAAGTCATAGGCCGGATTCTTTTAGAACGGTGCAAAACGTGGGTAGAAGAGGCTGGCACTCTCTCTGAACTGCAATATGGCTTTGGAGAGGGGATAGGCATTGTCGAGCAAAGGTTAAATTTGTCTATGTTAATGGGGAAGTACATAAGGGCAAAGAGGGGCCGCCTTTTTATGGCCTTTGTTGATTTAAAGGCGGTGTACCACTCAGTGAGACATTATAAATTATGGGAGATTTTTCTCTCGCTTGGTGTGGACCCCACTATAGTAGCCTTTTTTTCAAAAATCATATAGTGAGGCGGCTCAAAATGGTTTACAAAGGGTTTTACGCAGTTTTAATGTTTTTATGAAGAATCTGGGCTTATCTATTAATGTTTCTAAAACCTTTATCATGAACTGTGGAAATAAGAAGTATAAAGGCTGGGGAAGGGAAATATTTCTGGAAGGCAATAAGGCATCTCAAATGGTAAATTGTTCATATTTGGGTATCCTATTTAATGACAATGATACCTGGACAAAAACCATAACTGCGAAAAAAAAACTCACATTTATGAGAACCACCAGTGCACTCTCCACTTTTTGCAGGAAACTGGGGCGTAAGCCACCCGGTGAGATCATAAAAATCTATACGGCCAAATGTATCTCAGTGGCCATGTACGGAGCAGGGGTATGGGGGTTCATGAACACACTTCAGATACGATTGGTGGAAAACGACTTCTTGCGCTTCATTTTGTCGGTTCCGCAAAGCATGGCTACCTTTGCCTGCCATAAAGAATAGGGTCTTGCTTATGTAACATATCTTATTAAATTAGAACCCATACTCCTCTGGCACAGGATATGGACAAAGGAACAGATGGTACTGAATAGAACTATCATGTTGGACATAATGAGACTTGATGGGGTTCGTATGATCCCCTGGATGAAGTATGTTGAGTCCTTTTGTTCATTATTAGGTAACTCAGAGTTTTACTCAAACCCCAGCTCAATGATTGGCATCTCTAGAAAGGAGTTAAAATCTAGGGGCTTTGTGTACCTAGCTGAGGAGAGAGCATTAGGGGAACTTGCGAAACCTTGTGTGCTGAAACATCAGTTAACACTTACAACTGGAGGGATGGAGCCATACCTGTCTTTCGTATCTAGTGGATTTGATAGAATGCTGCTTTTTAGATTCAGGTTAGGTTCCATTCATAGATTATTGTCATTTCCAACAATGAATGACTGGTCGCATAACTTACCAACTTGGCCGTGTGATTCCCAATCAATTCAGACAACATTCTCGTATATCGCTAATTCATCTGCAGTGCCTGGAAAATGCACATATTGCCTGGAGGACTGCTTTATACATTAAAAAAGTGCTCCGAATCAGGAAAATAACGTGACGGAATAGTAAGGAACAGAGGAGGTTGGAAGGTGACCGGCAATACGTGATATGGGTATTATTTCATCATATCAACAATCGTTTTTTGAATGCATTTTATAACCGATTTGAATCTGTTTTAGCTTGTATTTTATCTTTGGCTTAAGGGGGCCATGTTAGTTTTAGTAAAGCTTTATCAAATGGAAATGATATAAATATAGAGAAATTTAACTGCTATGCTCTTGTTTTAATAATTGTTTCTGTAATTGTATTTTATTGTGCTTTAATGATCCTTCAATCGAATGAAGCTTATTTTGATTGATTGATTGACTGATTGTTTGATACCACAATGATAACATTTCAATTTAAAATCGTTAGAGTCCTTGTCTTTTGTGGTTAAGGATTTTCTACCCTCAGCATTATCCTCGAGAACAGACTCGTTTACATTCATCCTCTCTGCAACCTCAGTAACTGAACAATTATATGAAACACCCATCTCCTGTAGCCAGCTGTTAGTAATCTCCATCCTTTCCACAATAGCATCAGCTTATTTGCTAACTATTGTTCTTGAAACACGTCTGCTGTTGCACTAATCAATGAGTCAGTCATGATACCAAAACCACATGAGCGTGCAAGCATTTGCAAACACGCAATGCAATTTCTAACATTCTCATTTTTGACTTGAGCCCGTAGAAAACATTTTTGTTGCTCCAAAACCACATTCAATCTAGTTTCAAAATGCTTTGCCAGCATCATGATGGGCATCTCAACGATATCCCTTGGTTCTCCTTCTGCATCTCGTAAATGTTCCTTCCACCTAGATTATGTAGTAGAACTTCTTATTTCCTAGCTGATCAAAATTGTCACCCCAAATTGCCAATAGATAAGAATGAAAAGGTTTTTCCAGCGCTTCAAAAGAGAAATTGGTTATTCCTTCACTGAAAGAAAGACTAGTAGTAGTTGAGACATACTGCTTGTTCCATGGTGGGAGCTTGTGTTGGCACTTTTTTTTAGTTCAAGTCACCATGCCTCACAAATATAACAGCTGTTCTGGTTTTTTGTAAAACACCAAAATTAGCTCAATATTGTAAATCTGAGATGCTCCACGCATAGGCCTACGCACATGTTACCCAAATGGTGTGTTCAAATGTAGTCCAAAATGGTATCAGAGTGTAAACCGGATTGGCATCTATCTCCTAAATTATGAACCACCGTTAGGAGCAGGTAGACGACTTCACTTAAGGCGTTAAGGAAAGCCCTCACTCACCACCTAGTGATGACATGCTTCATCATCGGGCCCCACAAAAGAGACCTAGCGTCTCTTTCGTGTGCTTCAACGCCAGATCTACTGCGGAGCGGGTTGGTGGGTTGAGGCAGTGTTGTGCAAAGAAAATTAAGTGAGTGGTGAATGGTTATTAAAAAAGAGTTAGTAGTGTATCAAAATTACCTTTATTATAATGATCACTAAGGACTTACAGATAAAAATTATGTGTAGGAAATTCGTCCACAGTTAATTAAGTGGTAGTTTCCTAATATCAGTCGACATGTTTCAGCCACGAAACGGTATGAATTTACCTGGCATTCATCAGGACTCAGTGTATATTAAACCCTGGTGGTATGGACTCTCTAAGGCCCACCCTTACCTAGGGGCGTGAAAGTGAAAAATAACATAAAAGTGAAAAGTGCAAAAAATTAGGAAGAAAATAGTGTCTTCCTAATTACTCCTGGTTTAGGAGGCTTCCGAACTTACGGTTTCTGCACCTGTGGGAAAAAGAATAACAAGGACAAACATGAAGGACAAAACATACAATGATTTGTGATGCTAATCACTTAATGTCAGTCCATTGTGCTCCAGTTGGTGGTTTCAGAGGCATTGTGTGGCAGAGTAACAATATAGTTAACACCACCATGGTCCCCAGATTTTTAGAGCGCCAGAGGTGGGTAGTGATGTGTACTATACGTGCTATATACAAACAATGCTATTCACAAGGGGATTTTGTTTCAGACTCACTATCAAACTAAAATGTAGGCATGATCGTGCTAACAGATTAAAAATTCTCACTTTTTTGGTGTCAGGGATTCACACCATGGGTCACAGGAGGAGGGTGGGAGCGTAATTGGCACACCCTGCAAATTGCCAAGACAAAGGGAATAAACGTACAATCAGTCATACAGCTTTGGATTAGTACTTAGCTTAGCGAAGTAATCGATGGGTGGGTTCTGCCTTTTTTACTCACGCCCTCGACGCTCGGCACCCGTTGTATACCTGCATCTACCCTCGACTGGACCCCGAAGATGAGAACGCGAGGCAGCGAGAGCGTTAAGTAAGTATTTCGCGGTAGGCTGCTTCCGGGTGGGCGCGGTCGGGCCACATCGAGGCATAGGTGTGGGCCAATCGGCGCTCACCGGAGCAATGACGCGTGGATGTATCAGCCAATATGGGAAGATGTTGTCGTTGTTAGGGACAACCGAATGAGAAGTCAAGTGATTCCTTCTCAATAGAGTAATGCAGAGTGAGGCCGGTTCACAGATCAGGAGCCCGGGGGTTCTGCTGATTTATAATAAAAATCGGAGATGATAGTACAAAGCCTAGCGCTCTAAAAATCTGGGGACCATGGTGGTGTTAACTATATTGTTACTCTGCCACACAATGCCTCTGAAACCACCAACTGGAGCACAATGGACTGACATTAAGTGATTAGCATCACAAATCATTGTATGTTTTGTCCTTCATGTTTGTCCTTGTTATTCTTTTTCCCACAGGTGCAGAAACCGTAAGTTTGGAAGCCTCCTAAACCAGGAGTAATTAGGAAGACACTATTTTCTTCCTAATTTTTTGCACTTTTCACTTTTATGTTATTTTTCACTTTCACGCCCCTAGGTAAGGGTGGGCCTTAGAGAGTCCATACCACCAGGGTTTAATATACACTGAGTCCTGATGAATGCCAGGTAAATTCATACCGTTTCGTGGCTGAAACATGTCGACTGATATTAGGAAACTACCACTTAATTAACTGTGGACGAATTTCTTACACATAATTTTTATCTATAAGTCCTTAGTGATCATTATAATAAAGTTAATTTTGATACACTACTGACTCTTTTTTAATAACCATTCACCACTCACTTAATTTTCTTTGCACAACACTGCCTCAACCCACCAACCCGCTCCGCAGTAGATCTGGCGTTGAAGCACACGAAAGAGACGCTAGGTCTCTTTTGTGGGGCCCGATGATGAAGCATGTCATCACTAGGTGGTGAGTGAGGGCTTTCCTTAATGCCTTAAGTGAAGTCGTCTACCTGCTCCTAACAGTGGTTCATTACTACCATGGAACACTCTTGTCTTGTTTATTGATTCATACTGGGGTATAAGAGTGTCCCACTACTCTCCCTGCCTCTCTTCTTGTTTTGACAGACCTAAATGCAGCCGCGGGCCGTGGAGGGAGTTACGGTGGGGCAGGGAGGCGGGGAGAGGGAGGGGCAGGGTGGAGAGGGCTAAAAACCGGCACATGGATAATTACAGGTAAGTAAACAATTTAAATAATAAAACGAATTTCCTAGCGCGCACTGCATCGCAAAATGCGATGCAGTGCGCGCTACGAAATTCGTTTTATTAATTAAATTGTTTACTTACCTGTAATTATCCATGTGCCGGTTTTTAGCCCTCTCCACCCTGCCCCTCCCCCTCCCCGCCTCCCTGCCCCACCGTAACACCCTCAACGGCCCGCGGCTGCCTAAATGATGTTGTCAACCCAATCTTAAAGGGAGGTGTGACGGCACGTGATGATGTCACGGCGTTACGCACATACAGCGTGTCAGATACCAAGCACATACTATGACGAGAATGCGCTGACAGGGGAAATAGACAAGGGAGGCACGAGCTTGAGCACGCAGCAGTCGGAATGCTTGAGCTTGCACACACATCTTTTGGTACAACACACAGAGGTGCTTGTGCAATAACGCCTTTCCCCCATTATGGTATGTCCCGTTGTACAAACTGTTTACACAAATATTTACAAAATGAGGCTTCCATGGTTACAGTACATTCCTTTGCTGCAATATGAAAAGGATGACATCTTCACACATGATCATCCTTACGGCGCATTGGTTCGGTTAAAAAGAGGAGTTGGTGTCAATGCCTGTCTCCTCCCAGGCAGCTCATCGCCAGTGTTGGAAAGCGAGATACGATCAAAGGTGATAAACATGAGATGCTTTACTCTCCATAGGTCACATCAACCATCCAGGGCAACCTACATGTTGCCCTGGATGGTTGACTACTGCAGAACTCTCCTTAACTCTGTTCTGTATAACTTTTAAAGATTATATAGTATAAAGAATCCCACAACCCACTCAGTCTTTTTCTAAAGGTTTTTTTTACCCTGCAATTGAAATAAAGTCCACCGAAACAAGTGACTGTGCTGTCAAGGATTCATGTATGGATGTCTACCTGACTACTCAAGTAAATTGTTATCCATTTTACAGGAAATCCAAAACCGAGCCCCCAAGGTCACCTTTGGCCTGAATGATTTCGCTGAGCACTGCCAGCAATTAATCTGGTGTATGCTATTTGAAGAGATTCCCTTGAGGTTTCCGTGCTTGATTTTCAAAATATAGTTTTCAAACTGGGCTTAAGTATCTGTCAGAACTGATTGCATTTCAGAAACTCTTAAGTTATCTATGTATTCAAGGTATACAGGTGAAAACGTGTGCCGTAGGTCCCTTAAAATTGATGGGGCAAGTTGTGGGATCGCTTACCTAAAAAGTAATTGAAACAGTGACATTCATCCTGTTTTTTAGAATTAGACTGCAATAGAGTTGAGATGGACTATTTCTTTGGGTAGAAGGATGGTAAACAACGTTTACAACGAAACTTTTACCACGCACTACCATTACAACGCAGGCATTACAACGCAAACCATTACAACGCATTGCGCTGGGGGGCGCTCTAGGATAGGGAATAAGTTTAATTTTCTATCCAACACCTTCCCTAGTGTCCACGGGGACTGGAGTTGGAATAGAAAATTATACTTACCACTATCCAGCACCTCTAAGCGCTATGCGTTGTAAAGGTTTGCGATGTAAAAACCGCGTTGTAAAGGTATGCCAGATAAAAGTATGCGTTGTAACGTCATACATCCTAGAAGGATTGCTTGAACATAATCAGGGCCAGGTTTTAAATTGGTTTGGTCTTTTAGATGTGCATGTTGTTTCAAAAATGTTTGTACTTGCACCTTTTTTCTGCACTTCTGTTGTACTGCATGAATATTTTGAATTAATGTTTGTATTTGTACACTGTTCCAACAGCACTTCAGCAATTAACTTGTCTGTCGTATGACTGGTTTCTCTTGGTACCCTTACATCCCAGCTGACTCAGCAGTTTACAATAAAAGTCTAATTTTACCTCTTCACAAACCCATTGTAATTCGAATGACTTCAAATTCGCCTTCTACACCCTAATGTACCACACTGTCCTTTTTGTTATACGGTCATGTAAGATACATTTTGGTAGACAGTGTACCGCTTGCTTCATTTGATGTAAACAATTTTCACTTTTTGAAGTGTACATTCATCGCAGTGGTACTCTGTGCTATATAAAATTTTAAAAATAATTAAATATATATATATATTTATATTTTTATAGATATATTTACAATAATGTTGTGTTTTTTAATAATATACTAAACTAACGCTATAGAAAATTTTAAAGTGCCAACATATAAGGTGACTTACAGATAAGACACCTTATATGTTGGCACTTTAAAATTCTCTATAGCATTAGTTTAGTATATTATTACAATTACAAATTCTGGGCAAAAATAGCTCATGTGGTTCTTTAAAGTGTCTAAATTGTTGCTTCTTTTTCAGCCAAAGTCACAGTTGAAAGATGTCAATGTTAGATGGCACTAATAGATGATGGATCTTAAAGACTCGAGATGATGTCTCTGTGCCACCCATATGCTTCTTTTATTCTAAGCCTTGCTATTTTTCCCCTTCTTCTCAATACTTTTGGAAGAAAATGCTGGAATAGGCCAATAATCGACAGAACTACACTTGTACTTTCAAAATAATGATGAAAGTGGATATTGATCAAGCATGTTTCGGGTTAGGAACCAGGCACTGCATCTTTGTATATTTTTATCTTACCTACATAGACCACTTTGCAAACCTGTTAAAAACTTTTTTTTTGTAATGAAAATCAAGCTTGGCACAAGAGCAGGAGAGTCCCTGCCTCCTGCTACTAAAGTCAGTGAACGTGACTATTGACAGTCGTATGCTGTATTCAAATTACTGAGTCTCGGAAAGGGGCTTGCAAGAAAAAGAAATAGAAAACTGAGGATACTAAAAAGTTTCTAATTAATCTGATGTGAATCACCAAGTTTGTTCCTTGAATCAAGGAGATTCGACCATGCAATGGAGTGTCAATGCTATCTGAGGTCTCTCCCAAAAAATAAATCATCATCTAGGGGGAAAAGCCTTTGGCATAAAAACTAGGTTGAATCAAATTTAAATTATGACAGCATCATCTGCGTACATTAAAATTTCACTTGTTACCCAAATTCGATGAAATTAAGCCACTTCGTGCAATTACAAACAATTAAATATGTGCTATCAACACATTATTTGTGGTAACAATTTACGACAAATATATGGTACAGCAGAACACAAGTGGATGCTGTATGTGGTCATTTTTTGCGCCATTTTTTGTGTAAACCGCATCCTTGTGACAAAACTTGACACAAGGACGTATTTTAAGCTAAAATATAACACAAAATGATGGGTTTTTTGCTGATATTGTACCTAAATACCTGAAAGCAAGATACGTGAATTTCAAACATCCCTAATAAAACCCTGCTGACCTTTGAAGTCCACTTGTTTATCTTGGCTACAGGTGGGAGCAGGTCCAGCTTTCCAGGTGTCCTCATATGTGTTCTAGAGCACAAGTTCAGTCTTCTTCTGTTCTTTCAAGCATTCTGAGGAACTGGTGAGGAGTTTGTCTATTTTTGTACAATTTGGTCACCAGTGATTTTGGGTTTCTACTGGACTCTCCCTAACCAATGGGGGGAAAGGTTACATGGGGACTTGCTACCAGCTGTTATAGCACATCCTGTTTGCCCTATTGCAAACTATCACAGAGTGTACTAATCTGAAGGAAATCCAATGTGGCAAAGGCCTTCATCTCATGTGCTAGTCATGAATGTGTTCATTGAAATGAGCTGGGCCCCCCTCCAAAGCTAAATCACACGGGCTATGGCACCAGATAAAACACAAGGAGATGATGGATGGAGTGCTGAAACTTTTCAGACACTCACACCCAATCACAGATCTGGGTTGAATCCATCATTGTTCTTTAGCTCACTTTGCCACCTCAGTTCAGACCCAGCTATATGCAAATCAGTCTTCACCCTGTGCCTCATGGGAATAGTCCAGCCCGAACTGCCAAGCCAGGTCTTCCCTGAACCAGAAACAAGCATCCTGGGACCGGTTTCTGGGTAACACCCTCCATCAGCTAGGTTAGCTTCGATCCAGTGGCAAAGTGAGCAAGGGACCCACGTCTAGGCAAACCCTGTCAACTTAGGGCGAACAAAGCAAACACAAGGAGATGATGGATGGATCAGCCAGGCTAGCTTGAATCCAGTGGCAAAGTGAGCAAGGGACCCACGTCTGTCCACCAGATACCCTTCCCACTGAGAGAAAGTCAGGCTGTCTACCATGTGTCCTGAGATCAAAGAGTTTCCCTCCCCCGTCGCTCCTTAGATTAAACTATTAATAAACTATGAAGTAAATTAAAATCCTGAACCCTCCCAGCTGTTCGGCTTGGGCTGACAGATGCCACATACCTCACTGTCAACCTATCCTGTATCCTGACCTAATCTATTTTCTTAGCTCTGGAAACAGTTTTCACACCTCATTAATGTCAAGCAGTAACAGTTGCTGACAGAATAATGTAAATAATCTTCCAGGAGTTTGAGGCAAGTAAAAGGTAACTTTCTAAATGTTACTTTTCCTCAAAATGCATACAAAATGTAATCTCACCATTAGATTGGATGTTTCATATATTTTAAAAATCGTTGTTTATTCATTTCTATAGTTTGTCCCAAACCTGAGATAGTACTCCAATTTTCTTATATGAAAGTCAGAGCCTTCCACAGTGAAAACAGGTGTTGGAGACTTCTCACTTTGGGATGTGCCCAAAAAAAATTCTACATGTCTCAAATACTAGGCAGCCTACCTTATGGGCTACACTGCCTACATAGAAGTGACAAATTAATATATTTAAAAGTAAGGTTTTTCAACTGTAAAAACCTTATTTTCACAGGTCTGCCCAATAAGTGCTGTAGTACACAGGTGTTATTAACCTTCCATGCCAAGGGTGTGCTTTATACACTAACTATTATGGCCCTACAAGAGATTTAAATATGCCAATCTGGGACTTGGCTAATTTTTAGATGTTTTAGGGGTTAGCGCTCATACACTAGCAGTGAACAGCAGTACCCCGATGTTTAAAGTCTAAGAAACACCAAAAGGAAAATAAAACATAATTTGGGTTACCACACACAAAAGTGCATTTTCTCACACTGGTTGACTGTTCCAGGGTCTGAGTTCTTACTGCCTGCGAGCCAGAGTGATTGAGACCATCACAAGTGATGGATATTGTTGCTGCTTATAGAACTAGTAGTAGCTCTGCACCACAGTTCGGAATATAATTTACTGATCCCTGGAAGCCCATGACTTTTTTTGTGGATATCTGGATGCAGGGATCTTTAGCAAACTCAAACGTTCAGCAGTTAAAGTTACTTGAGCTAACTATAACTCACCCCCCCACAATGCACTGCTTATGACCTCACACATTACATTACTTATGACATGGTCAGTGACATCAATGTTGACATCACTGATGACATCGCAAATGACTAGTGATTGTACAATATGTGCAGACAAGAAGAACTGCACGTCTTATGAAACCAAATGACACTCATGAAACGTGCAAATACTGGTGGCCATCTTAAAAGATTAGAGTATAAATGTCTTGTGGTTCATAGAGGTCTTGCTAGGCAATAATAATAAAACAAAAAATTCAGATGGGACCTAACTGCACTGTTTTGGAAACCCTACAATCTGTTATCTCTTTGAAGTCAACAAAAGACTGAATGGAGCCAGAGAAGTATTCTAGCACAACATAAGTATTAAAGGATATAGACTTTGCATTTTAACATTATTTCAGAAGTTATTCATCAAGGAATGTGAAATCTTATACTGCACTTGCTTTCACAAGAAGACATCTATTAACATTTAGAAACTCTATATTGCATGTGTTGTAATTCTACAAGAAGAGCAAATAAGAACATCCTCGTGCACAGGTATTGATATCCTTTTTCGAAAATGTATGGTATGATACGTTTGTTGTAGAATCTTGCTCGTATCCCTGCACCAAGATCTGGACATTAGGAACTGTACTCTTTGGAGTATTCAAAAACTGTGTGGACCAGGAAATAATGGGTGAAAACCCACATCATGATTGATTCTGTAAACTATTCACCTAATATTTAACACCTGCGCCCAGAGGGAGTTAAATGTAAGCAGGCTGGGAGGCGAGATCAAGGGGAAGGAGAGGCTTTAGCTTGGCAGGTGGATTGTGTGCCTCCATGTGGTGTTGGATGGGGAGGGCAGATGCTGGGTAGTGCCTCTGTCCACAACTCTTGCCCTTCTCCTGCTGCAGTTCCACGTGGTACAGATTTAGACCTGGTAAAACAGAGTCCATTTTTTTCCAGACCCTGAGATATCATGGTCCTGTAATATGGGACTAAATGTAGTACAGTGGGGTCGTCATTCCTCCATAATGAGGGGTCAAGTTTTTGAAAGTGCTTTATTGATCATTTTGTAACTAAATCTCACATTATGACCCGACAATTATTCACAATCCCACCATCATTCCTCCTGTATACCCCATGCAACCACTATAATTTCTCTGAACCTTTCATTTGATCATTTTACGCTATCTTGTGGTGTATTTATAGTACCTCTTTCTTCCTATTACTCTATTGTTTAGACCAAATATCCCTTCATCTCTGATTTGTGCTATATCAAAAAATGAATAAACAACAAATACAATTAAATAAGTATCAGACTTATATAACCGGTAATGCTGGTGGAGGATGCCCGATGCATGGAGAAGTGTGGCTCACTGGTTAGAGGAGGCAGACCTGGAAGCAGAGGTCAGCCCGGGACCAGGGTTCAATTCCCGGCTCGGCGGGGTCTTGAGTCCTAAAATGTCCATGGACTTGACAATTCTCGCTCCGGTGCCTACTCGATTCACGGGTTCACACTCTGCGACTCTGGGCAATAGCTTGCTTAATCTCCACAACGGCCCCTCGTGGCGGGATGCCTGGCTTTCACCTTGCGGATACCCTGCCGGGGTTATCTCACAGGGGAATACCAGGACGGGTTCCCTAAGCAAGCGCTTAGAAACCGCTTGGTGATTTGCGCTATATAAATTCCTGTACATTTACATGCATCGTTTACAACCTTACATTCCATCTTGCACATACAGTATCGCAGCGAGAATATATGCTCTACTCTACATATGATCCCCCATGTAGACATACTATTAATATCAGGTGACTGAGGAGTTACGCAAAGTCCTGAAATGGTACTGCTTTAATCAACAGCATTATGTATGTCCTTATTTCTTCAATAAAACTATGTGAGCCACGTAAGGTCAAATCATACTTTCGAGTGGGGTAACTTTCAGCGGGACAATACGTTTTGGTTACAGTATCCTGTCACAACATATGAACTGACTGAAATATACATATCCCAATGGCAAATGAAGCGAATACACACTATTTCACATTCGAAGTCAATGTCATCACCTCGCAAAACAAACTTAGATGTCTTCATTGCTTTCACTAAACGTTCAAAGATCGATAGGTGAGTGATTCTAGGGCAGACCATCGCTTAGTGGTCAGTTAGAATCCCTTCTGGAATTACAAATCGAATTTCGATATTTTTGTTTAATAAGATTTACATTTAACATTACTTTAAATGCCGATAAAATCTCCTGGATAAATAGATAGATTTAAAATTAAGTACCAAAGCCCATATTTTGCGCATTTAAAAATGTTATGCATGCTAAACTGTATTTCATATTTTTCCAATTTCACATCACCATAACCACCTAATAAATATTTAAATGGGCCCATTTGCTGTAACTATAAAAGAACCGTGTACACGTGTTGTCATCTAGACACACAAGCCACAGTGGAGTCAATGAATTTCAACAGTCACTTAATATTGCTGCCACAAGCTACCTTAAAGCTGCCAGCATCTGTCTGCCAGGAAGCTCCTGCAGCACCACGGCTGCCTCCTCCAGCCCGGGACACGAGCTTCATTATGAATGCCAGCATTGCTGCTCTAATTAGGCCTGGGAGAGGCTTAACAACCCTGCTACAGTCTTGCTGCTGACAAATATAAAAATAAAGCCTTGTTCAGATTAGCAAGGTGAAGTGAGGGGGCCTAGAAGCCCCAACTGTCTGACGAGCAGTGGAACAGCCCTAATCTATGGCAGGGCTATGTTTGTTCATAAACTGGTAGCATGCAGCCTGCAGGAGGTCCCCAGTAAAATGAATTATAGTGAGCTATATGTGATAATTAACCATGCATTAGCAAATATCTTAAAACAGGGGGGGTTCTGTCTTCTCAGTATTTTGACTAATAAAAGCATGAATTTGTTCAACAAATGATCATTTAGGCCGTGGAAAGCTAAGCATATTGGGAGAACACAGTAAGCAATAGAATATTGTGGGCGGACTAACAGTTTCCTTACAAAAACATGCTGTTTAATGGTCTGGCACCACACTATAATGTTATTCACAGAGCTAAAAACCTCAGTCTTGGGAAGACAAACACAATATACATTCATAATACTATACACTTTGTTGTCTTGTTTTCTTTTTAAAACCCCATATATGTGACAATAAAGCAAGCTATAAGCAAACAGCTCTTGATAATGTTAAGCAAATAAATACAATCTTTTTACTGCTTGGGGAGATAATTGAGCAATTATACCAGCTTTAGATCCAATAGAAAGTTGTTGTTTTTGGAAACTAGATAGGTAAAAAAACAAAAAAACAGAGTATGCTGGTACGGACTGAGTCGTGGATCACGAACCATTACATGTAAACAACTATTTTTGCAAAACACGGCTTATATGATTTGAGATTGAAGTAAATGTTAGTAGTACCGCAACGCCATATATTCTGTGGACCTATATGAAGGCAATAACTTTCAAATCAATTTATAATTTAAGAAACATTCTACAAGTGAATATTATAAACAATATTATTCAAAGTAAAATGCATAAAACAATACTCAAAAAATCGATTTCTAAAACAATTTTGCTTTTTCTACGGTGGCGTGAAACAATACGTCTCTGATGAGTGCTATCAAATAACCCATTCCAAGTGGTAACCCCTCATCCAAACATTGCTTTTAAGTGAATCTTCAAGACCTGTGAAACACTGGAGAGCTCTTTTGTGATGGTTTAAAAGATGGAGACTTAGGTATGGTGTTTTCCGTGATTTTACCAGCATTAATGTACACTTCCATTTCGAAAAGAATGATGTGCGTTTGAAAGTCACTCTAACGCCAGTATCATTTCAAAAAAGCTCCTGGTAAGGTGTCCAGGCGCGATATTGTTTCCAGTATGCATGTGTATCCCCCTAGTCACTGTTTTGTTGCAAGAGAGAGCAGATTAACCAGAACTGCACAGATGTCTGCCTTGGACCATCATGAACGCACAGGATGATGACAGGATAGGGGGGGGGGGGGCGTTGTGATGAGAGTAGTGAAAAGGTCGTGCTAGGCCGCAATCTCTCTTTGTTGACCTCTTGGTGTCTGTGTAGCAGTGTCGTTGCACAAAGGTCAGCGGAAAGAGAAGTCGCAAAACCTACGTTAGATGTTTGAGGTAGGAGCGCAATGGGCTCAAACAGGCATTATAATGCATATTAAAGGAATTATGTATATATTATGCCTTTGATAGTGGTGATGTATAAATTAAACAATCCATCTTTTTTTCTACCTAGGCTTTAAGCATCTTCCTTGATATCATGAATGATGCTGCGGTTGTCTGTGATGTTACTTGTACTGACACGGTGGAGAGTCGCAATTGATAAGAGCCTCATCTCTAATTTAATATCTGAGAATGCCCTCAGATAACCTCCTGGAGGCTGATCCCTTGGATCAGCTGCGCCCGAGAAATTGAAACATGGGCACCTAGCCACAACAACGCAACGCTTTTCACATCCTCCGACACCTTCCCTAAGGCTCCCCCAACTATCTGAAGAAAACGTAATTACTAGGTACCTTTACATCTTTCATTCACCTTCCTCAATATCACACAGTCCCTTCTGAAATTTTTCACAGATATCTGGTTTTATGCCATTACCCCCACCTCCCTCTGGCTGTCCACTCCACTCTCTACACAAGGGCTGCACTCTCCCTCTCTTCTCTGGGTAAGAGCAGACAGCTAGAGCATGCTGCCTGTGTGTCAGGGCTGTGGTCCAGCATCACAGAGACCTGCTGTCTATCACAGGTTCATTCGGAGCCGCAAGAATCTAAAGGGTGCCTTTAGTGATAACACAGAGCAGATACCTTTACCCAGTTTCCCTCACATCAGTGAAAAGAAAGGTGGTGTCATTCACTGTTTTTACGGTAATCATAGTAAATAACAGATTGTGTACCTTAATCAGGTTTTGTATGGAAGCCGTCAACACTTATATTACTCGTCACCTCCCGCCATATTGTTACTTCCGAACACTGTTGTTAGATAATGAATGTCCATTAGAGCGAAACTATTTTGCTACTTTAGCTAATATGTTTATAAATAGAAGATGAATACTTTATCATTTTGTGGAGTTAATATCGATAGAATCCTGTTATGAATTGACACGTGTGCTGGAACAATTTTCAGAGTGAGGGTGCTGACAATGTTACATCACTGAAATCATTGAGATTGAGAAGATTCCTAGCTTCACACAAATTGTACAAATGTATTTAGCATGAGAGTGGTAAGGGTACGGTATGTAGCTGGTAGTGCATGTTGGAGCATACTGTACCAATTATTTTACTAAATAATTGTGCAGTAGCACACTGTTATATACAGACAGCATATTTTCCATTGAATTGACCACTATATTTCCGTAGGGAACACCCTTCTACTGATAAAACTATATAGCACAGAAATGAGAATATGTGGAAATGTCGTTTCAGTATATGGTTATTATTTGCGCATCACCAAGTAAAAATGTATTGCTTTGTTTCGATCCTATTAAAATCTTTGTTGCCATCACATTCCAGAATTCGAAAAAAAGTGTTTCCTTTTTGTTTTAGTAACAGCTGATATATTCTGAAATATATGCACAAGTATTTAGATTTTGTTGTGTTAGAAAAGAATCATAGAGCCTTTCCCTTCACACTCCCTGTACCCCAGCAAATTTGTCACAGTTCAATTTTAAAACTCGTCTCACTTTGCAGTCAGAGAAAGAAAACTAAACACCTATGTTGAAAGAATAAACAACAATTTGTCAGTAGACATAGCCTGACATTTGACATTTGACCTCTGACTTTGAAGCACGGCAAATGTGACAAGATAAATACTAAAATGTAGAGCCATTTTCAGACCCACCAGACATCGGCTAACAACTCACCAGTGTATTGCATCCCACAGTTTGGGGAACATTGCTTTGGATGTCCCAAGCAAGTCATATTTGTTCTCTCCATGTTTGTATATTTCAACTAATAAATTAATTATACATTTTAAATGTCTCAGAAATTTCAGCATTCAGGGGTATTACGACAACACCGTCATCATTGAAATAAGTATTGCTGCAGATTCTTTCTCATTAGAAATCTCTTATTTCTGTGCAAAGTTTGTAGTACTAAATAAATAATAACAAATCAAGGTTGTCACATACATTAATGTACTAGCTTATACTGAGACTTAATGATGAATATTATCTTAGAATTTTCCCTTAATATTGTATGGTTTTCAAAATGTTGTATTGGAAAAACAATGAACAGTGCATTAACCCCTTCGACGCTGATGACGAGCTGGGCTCGTCATGAGGTAGCCTCCTGCTACGCTGATGACGAGCCCAGCTCGTCACGTAACATGCGAATCCATAAAAGTCAGCGTGCGGGCGGAATTCCGCCCGCACGCATGCGGTTAAGGAATATAGTGAAATATAACTATATAACCAATTATTGTATGCATTTTCTTTCACAAGAATGGCTACCATACCGCTAAATATTTAATAAATTGTTAATATTGATGTACACAATGCTACGTGTATGTACAGAAACGAAATAAAATCACTGATGCCGAAATCCCCGAATATGACACCTCCATCAACACAGTCAAAAATACATGGTTAGGCAGGCCCTTCACTCTAGACCTGAGGCTACTGATTGACAGAGCACAGGCGTGGTGGCAAGTAACCATCAGGACAAAAACGCGGACAGGAAAAACCCAGTTTAGTCCGACAGATAGGCAGTGACACCAAAATTGTCCTGAGAGATTGGGCCCAATAAAAAACACATATAGCCAGAGGGGTGCATGTTCGCAAAACACCATAAAGTTAGATGCCACACGAACTTAGAAACACTCAGCCAATCAGGACAAAGCACACACTTCACGTACAGTGATCACACGCTCCCCATGCCAGACATCTGGACACACTACCCACTGGCCCTCATTCTTTCCACGCAAGTATGAGACCCACCAGCATTTGTCATCATATGGGACTCATTTATGACTTCATGACAAGGCCTGCATTCCACTTCCGAAACAGGATCTATTAATTGTTTTATGATGCTGCAAGAAATGTACAAAAAGACATTCAAAACGATTGTCCTTTAAGTCAGTCCTCGGACCCTTTTCTGTATGCTGCACTCGCGGCCGAAGTGTTTGATTAAACCAACTGTAATAACCAGGTTCCTTGAGCAGATGTGATACAGCAGACGTAGACAGGTTGTGTCTTTCAAGTTATTTATTAAGTTCTTAACATCCATAGTAACAGCCCCACCAGGAGCAGCCTGCTAGCTGCTCAGCCCATCTTCCAACTCTCTCCACTCATACAAGGCACCCCATACAAGGCACCCAAGCATTCCACTCATGTCAACATTCCACACAGAACACACACACTGGCTGAGCAGCTAGTTACAAGGTAAAGGGGAACTCTATAAACATAACATGAAGCTACTACACTATCTGTTGGAAGCCGGAGTACCCGTCCGGCACCACTGTCACCAAATACGAGACCCGGGCCTCCTCACTCAATGTTAGGCCAAGTAAGGACACCGTTTGAGAATGCCCTGCTCACCCCCTTAGTAGAATGGCACGAGCAGCCAGGCCTATCTCCAAGGCACGAGTGTACAGTATGTGCAACCACGCCCACAGCAACCCACAGGTGACGCCACAAATGGACTCCACACAAGTTTGATTAAATGAGTATAAACTTTATATAAAAAGATACACAATCAAACCACACGATACAAAAGTCAACATACAAGAAAGGGTAATATTCGTTCCGGCTGGTTGGTAGGTTAAAATTCCAACCACTACTTTCAAAATGCTAAGCTGGTCGCAATGCTAGAATCACACACGTTGCAATGGACAAACAATAATGCACTACGTAACAATACAATCCTGTGCTGGGCAAAGGAAACATAATACAATGCATAACGATACACCCTGGTACCTTGCAAAGGGAGAAATAATGCAATGCGTACCTCTACAATTATGTACTGCGCAATAAAGAAATAATGCAATGCGTCACACTCCAATCATGTACTTTGTAATGAAGAAATAATGCAATGAGTGCCACTACAATCATGTACTTTGCAATTTAAGGAATAATGCAATGCGCAGCTACAATCGTGTACTTTGTAATGAAGAAATAATGCAATGCGGCCCTCTGCAATTCCTGTACTTTGCAATGGAGAAATAATGCAATTTGTAGCGCTACAATTGTGTACTTCGTTATGTAGAAAAAATGTCAGGCATCATAAGACAGTCCGGCAGTTCGTGAGCAGCAATATTGGCAAAGTCCATCACGACAATCGATACCAGTTGCCCCCTCATGTATCCACGATGACATAAAGTGAAGCTTCTCCCTCTGTCCCCAGTACTGCCACTCCGTTGGCCAACAGGGGCCCCAATCTGAGCCGAAGCAAAGGCTCACATCGACAGAAAGGCTGAGAGGATGAGAGAGTGTCCCTCCGAGCCCGTACCCCACCCAGGTAGTGATCCACGTTACCTGGGGCGCGACCCCACTCTCTTCTCATCCTCCAGCGAACTGGGCCTTCCGTAAAGAACTTTCTCAATAGGCCTTAGTGGCTCAGCCTTGCAGCTCAGCTCCTCCGGGGCTGCCGGTCCGCGACTGTTAGGAAGGCCTCAGGTGTCACAGGGCACATGTACCCCACGCCCCTGAGATTACGTTACTCCGGGTGCACGTTCACCACAGCACCCTCTGGGTCTCCTCTGGCATGAAGCCACACACACAATCCTGATGGGACTTAAAGTCGACTCCGAGTCCAAGTTCACCAGGCACACTTGCCCGCGGTTTCAATTGGCACCAAGCCATGCACACCGCGCTGCAGAGAGTCACTTTCTTTCAGTGCACACGATGAGAAGTGTGGCTCAGTGGTTAGAGGCGGCAGACCCGGAAGCTGAGATCAGCCGTGGACCAGGGTTCGATTCCCCGCCTCGGCGGGTCTCGGGCTCAAAAAATTCCACGGACTCGACAATTCTCGCTCCGGTGCCTACTCGACTCACGGGGTCACACTCTGCGACTCTGGGCAATAGCTTGCTTAATCTCCACTACGGCCCCTCGCGGCGGGATGCCTGGCTTTCACCTTGTGAATACCCTGCTGGGGTATCTCACAGGGGAATACCAGGACGGGTACCCTAAGCAAGCGCCTTGAGACCCCTGGGTGAATCGTGCGCTATATAAATCGAAATACATACATACATACATACATACATGACCAGCTGATCACCTCCAAAGTTCCCGGTTGCAACAAAGCACGCACACTGCTTCACTGAGACTTACTCCAACTCCGGTGCCCCGATATCCAGGTGCTCTTCACCAAAACCTTCGGCTGCACCAGGAACACGCTCACCCCCATGTATGAGCTTCACTTCTCATCGTGCACGCAATGACTAGGTGCTTTTAACCAGTGCCTCTGGTGCACCCCGAGATGCACCCTGCGTGTCCGAGACTCACTCCACTTCCTATGCACACTTTGACCAGGCGCTCCTCAGCAATGCCTCCTGTGCACCACAACACGCACCCTGCGCGTCCAAGACTCACTTCACTGCCGATTCACATGCCGACCAGGCGGTCCTCACCAGAGCCTGCAGTGCACCACGACACACACCCTGCGCTACTGAGTTTCACTTCACCTCCAATGTACACGTTGACCAGGCGCTCTTCACCAACATCTCCTGTGCACCATGACACACTCCAAGCGCATCCGAGTCTTGTTTCTCCTCCGTGTGTCCAAGATCACAGGGCACACCTTCCAAGGGTCTCAAGCTGCCACAACAAGCGCCCACCACGTCGCTGGAAAGTTCTCCAGAAACTTCTCTGGAAACTTTTATGTTCCTGTGTTTCCAAACAGGGAGCCAGCTCACCTCGTGCCCCTGGAGTTACAATACACAGCACAAAGCATAGTCTTCTTCAAGTAGGGGGACCCAGCGCACACTGCACAGTCCCAACAGCATCTTCCTTGATTAAAACAGCAAACTGCAGACCAGCCCCAGGTCACGAAGCAAGGGTTGGTCCTTCCCAGCAGTCTCTTCACTTGTTCTTTCGTTAGCAGAGGTTCCTCCTGACCACGAAATGGTTCTAAGCCTTTTCAGTCTCAATCCATTTCTATTTCAGTGTTCAGGAGCCTCATCTCTCATAGTTATACCCCTAAATGTCTTTGAAGTTCGTTGTGCTTAGGGGTCCCTGACCCCTGCTTAAATCAGTTCTCGGTGTCTCCCTCCGAGTGCCACATTTATCCCTTTGATACTGGGGGTCTGGATCCTTAATCACTCAGCAGGAGATGGGTCAATTGGTTTATAGCGGCAGCCCAGGCCGTTTCACCTCCCAGACTTCGCCTCCCCCTACTCTCCAGATGCAGGGCAGCCTGGCACCATCTCAACCCCTCCCTGGGTCAAGATCTCTCCCCACTCCTCTCACCTCTCAGATTCACGTAGTCAATCCACATTCAGCAGAGACACACAGAAATGCTTAAAGTACAAAACTCAGCCACTTTCTCAAAGGGTGGTTTCTGAACACACAGTGACAAAACAACTTTCATAGAAATATGTGTTATGACACTGTGAGTTCATACATACTAAACTTCACCTTTCCATTTTGAACTTATAGGAAACTAGGCTAACAAACACAAGATCCAGCCTCCGTCTTTCCATCCTATGGGCAGGATGGCCTTTCAGCAGTGAAAAACAAAATGAAGTATTTTTCACTGTCAGGACATAAAACACACCTTAGTATATGTCCTGCCTTTTACTTACACTGCACCCTGCCCAGGGGTTACAGGGGACCTACTACAGGGGTGCTCACTGTGTACGCAAAAGGGAAAGTAAGGCCTGACAAGTGGTTGCACTTGTCAGGACAACATGCTAACTTAGCAATCTGCGCCCAGGCAAAACGCTGCAGGCCTGAGTTCCCTTCTCCGCGCACCTTTTCATTACTAGCCCTGGCACACACAGTGCACATCACTAGAGACTTTACTAGTAAGGCAAACATACCAATCATACCAACCAATTACCATTACACTTTGCACAGGGAACACTTGTACGTTGACACTGATCAGCAGTTGCAAAGTACCCAAAGCATCTAAATTGGCAACTCTGTGTCAGGAAAACGGTCTAGGGGAAAGCAAAAGTTTAGGGAACTTTAGTCAAAAAGGGCACATCCTACATTCTACGTTTAAAATTGAAAATAAATTAAGCATTACTAAAAAAAAAAACAATACACAAAATATACAAATGAAAACAATAGTCTAAAACCCAGGGGTAAATGGTAAAAACCACACCACGAGAGGGAACACAGACTACACAAAGGAGGAAAAAAGAGTGAAAAGTTATACACAAACTATCACCAGCCTCCTCCTTTAATAAAAAAATACAAAAAGAAAAAGCAGAGAACTTTTAGCTCACTGACAAATAGTGAGAAAACACCACATGACAAAACATGTGAAACAATACTACAAGAACTCTACACAGTGATGAGACACATGGGAGTGAAACCCCCCCTGCACTCAAACAGTATGAGTGGACCACACCCATGTACGTACAACTTAAATTTGAAACAGACACTATGGGTGGACTGCACCCATGTACCTACTCCTTATTATTGTAACAAAAACTATGGGAGGATGAATGCTTTTTTCTGGGTTTTTTGTGTATTCTCTTGTGATTCAAATCATTCAAAATGCTTAGGCACGATCCCCTTTTTCAGAGATTTATTTATAAAGTTTTATATAGCGTGTACATGACCCTAGAGTCTATCAGAGCGCTTTACATAACATCGTTCAGATACATTAGAAGATAGGGGATAACATACATACATTCAATTTACAGGTAGACTATAGTAGGTAATATAACATATGTTGAAAAACAGTAACGTGATTATTAAAGTCTTAGGATTTGAATTTGTTCATGAGTAGCATTTTCACTTCTTTTTTGAAGGAGAAGGAGGAAGGGATCCTGCGAACATCTCGTGGTAATGAGTTCCAAATTTTCAGTGCAATACCTGAGAAGGCTCAGCAGAATGTTCTCTTTTTGTGGAAGGATTGTGGTTTCAGTAGTAGTGAGCTAGCAGTTCGCGAATGTCTGCAACCTCCAGACAGCTCTATCTTTTGTGCGAAGTAACTGGGGGTTTTGGTGTGAAGGTCTTCATGGGTCAAGCAGGCGATCTTTAGGTGTATTCTTGCCTTGTATGGTAGCCAGTTCAATCTTTTTAAAGTCAGAGAAATGTGGTTGTTTCTTTTTTTCCAGGACTAGCCTGGCCGCAGCATTAAGTGAGGCCCTCAGCGGGGCCAGCTTGTTTTTTTTTTTTATTTATTTTAAATTTTTCTTCATTACAACAATTGATTATGAGCATTACCTATAACACAAGCCTTAAATACTGACAAATAAATCATACAATAACTTTTTGGCCAAACACGGAGTACACAATTATATAAATCGGCTAAAGTTGAGAACAGAGTCTGAGATCAACGGGGAAAAAAAAAAGAAAAAAAAAGCCAAGCTTGCCCCTAGGAATTCCTTCTTTGGCTCTCTTTCCATTTACATAATGGCTCCCAGATTCTTCTCCCCAACCGTCTTCCACTCCTCCCCTTCCGCGCAAAGATTTTTTCCTCTATATTATATGCATATAGGGTGTTTGCCAGCCAGCATTGCATTTTCGGAGGGCTTTTTTCTAGCCATGCCCTAGCTATTGTTAATCTATAGACAGCCATTACTACAAAAAGAAATTCAGCATATTGTGTCTGCTCGTCTTCACTCACCCCTAACATAATCAAAGCTGGTGTGAGAGTTATCGCAATATCCAATGAGTTCGACAAAAACCCCTCAATTTCCCTAATCAAAGTTCTTAGCTGTGGGCATGAAGCAAAAATGTGTACACTGTCTGCTTCCAGTTCATTACATCTGGGACAATTGATTCCTTGATTCCCACCCCATTGTGCAATCTTTGCCGGAGTAAAATACAAAAAATACAAAGTTTTATAGTGCTGCGATTGCAGCGGGGCAGCGCATAATAACGTAGATCCGAATTTCAAAGAATCATAGAAAAGTCTAGGATCAATACCCAGTTTATCTTCCCATTTTTTACTAAATTTAACTAAATCATCCTGCTTGTCTTTCACCAGTGCTGCATAAAGGGATTTAATAGTGCAATCTCCCGACAGCTTTATTTTCTCCATTATATCGACTTTGTTAAAGCCTGCCGGACCCCCGACTTTATTATTGAGAAAGCTTCTGACCTGCAAATATTTGAAGAATCCCCTATTATCTAAACCGTATTTTCCTCTCAGCTCTGAAAATTGCATAAAGCCATCTTGTGCATAAAGGTCTCCAATTTGTATAACCCCCTTTAGTGCCCATTCTGCCATAGTATAGTCTCCAAAGATTTCCTTGGGGAGTGACCTATTGTTGTTTAATAAGACATATCTGTTATATCTCCCAAGTTTTACCCTCTTCAAAAATGCATTCCATGTCGTGACAGCTGCTTTAACAGTTTTAAACTTAGTCCTCTTGAAATAGCTGTAGTCAATACACTTTAAAAAACAGTTCTCTGCATTTACCCCTAGGGTGACAGCATATACATCTGTAGACATTTTCTGCATTCTATCATCGTCAGGGCTTCCACCAATGAGACCTTGGATATATTGCAGCACAGAGGCCATATAATATAAACGAAAATCTGGTGCCCCCCACCCCCCATTTTCTCTAGGGAGTGTCATGTACCTATACGCTCTCCGGGTTTTACCTTGGGCCCAAATGAACCTATTACATATAGCCTCTATACAATTAAACCAACTGGCCTCAATCAACAATGGTACAGCCCTAAATACATACAAAAATTTTGGTAAAATCATCATTTTGATGATATTTGTACAGCCAACTAACGACAGGTGCAAATTATTCATTCTGTCTAAATCTTTTTTCATTTGAATTATCAAGGGATCCATATTGTTTTCCACAATTTTACTTATTTCTGCCGTCATTTGCACCCCTAGATAAGTTGCCATATTTGTCACTCTTCCATCATTACACCTTACCCACTGGTTTTTAACTATCTGCGTCTTAGTTGTGTTCAAGCTATACCCAGAGAACTGGCCAAACCTCTCTGCTTCCGATTCAATTGCCCTAATGGCGGCTACAGGATCTGGAGTCAAGATGGCTACGTCGTCCGCGTAGGCTAGTGATTTAAGTCTGCAACCGTTTAGTACTAATGGTAATATTTGCTGATTCATTTCCAATTTGCAAATAAAAGGGTCAAGATACAGAGCAAACAGTAAGGGGGAAGAGTGACAACCCTGCCTTGTACCTCTCTGGATATTAACTGCGGCTGAGTAACCTCTACTGACTCTTATCTTGGCCGTCGGGGCTATATATAATGATTGCAGAGCCTTTATAAATCCTGGTCCTATACCGTGCCACCTTAAAGCTTCCCATAAGTAACCCCATGAGACCCTATCAAAAGCTTTTTCAGCGTCGAGAAACACCGCTGCCATTGGATCTTCCCGGATGTCTGCAGCATCAAATGCCGTAATTACCTGCCTGGTGTGATGGGTTGTCCCTTTCCCTGGTATAAATCCATGCTGAGAGGGTATAACCAAGAATTCGATTATCTTAGATAATCTTTTTGCCAATATTTTTGAAAACACCTTGACATCGGCGTTCATCAAGGTGATGGGGCGGTAGGAACCTGGGACATCTGGTGGTTTACCTTTTTTAGGGATAACAATGATGTCTGCACCCCCCCAGGAACATGGAACAGTTTCACCCAATTGTGCTAACTCCATTATTTTAAACATATCCGCTAACAGAGGGGTCTGGAAAACCTTATAAAATTCAACTGGAATCTGGTCCGGGCCAGCAGCCTTCCCAGATGGGAGTTCCCTCAACGCTTCTACAAGTTCCTCCACCTTAAACTTCTCTTCCAGCTCTATTCTGTCTGAATCCTCCAGGTATGCTGGCTCGATATCCCTCAGATAAGCCCTCATATCCTACCTCACTTCCGTGCCCATCTGCCTGATATAGTTCCATATAAAACTGCCTAAAGACCTCTCTAATCTGCTCTGTACCCTTAACTTTAGTTCCATGACTATTTTTCATCTCCTTAATATCGGCCATCCCATCTCTCTGTCTAGCTCGCACCGCTAAAATATGCCCCACTCTTTCACTGAGTTCATATGCCTTTTCTTTATTGGCTAAATATTTCTCCACCGTCTTTTTTGCCATCCCTTCCATGACCATTGCTTTAAGAGCAACTAGTTTTAACAAGATCTGCTCCACTGGGGTGTGCGCTTGTATAGCCAGCATGAGTTCCTCCTCTGCCTCCCTGATTAAATCATTATTTCTTTCTAGTTCCTCCCTTTCTCTTCTTTGCGTTCTGATAACATAGCTTAGGGTTTCTCCTCTTATACCAGCTTTAAAAGCGTCCCACACAATCCCAAGTGATGAGGTACCTCTATTAATTGCCCAAAATTCCTTAATCCATTCCGCCATCCTTTCCCTGTATTCACTATCCTGAAGGAGTGCTCTGTCGAATGTCCACTGCGATGGCTCCTTATTTCTCCTTTGCCCAATATTTACATCTAAAACTAGCGGACTATGATCTGATATGATCCTTGGTTCTTTTACTATCCTTGCACCTTCTATCAGCCCTCTTGTTATTAAAAAATAATCCAGCCTGACTAAAATCTGGTGGGGCGCTGAAAAGAAAGTGCTCCCGTCGAGATTCGGATGACAATATACCCAAGGATCCTCTAGAGAGTTATTCTTTACTAAGTCTACTAGGGCCCTATAGGTTTTTTTTTTCCTCCCCGCATACTTCCTTTTAGGGTCTAAAAAGCTACTATCTAGATCGTGAATATTCAGATCGCCGCATAGTATAATAGGCTCAGGCCATTGAGCGAGTTCTGCATCTAGGAATTGTAGAACATCTGGGTCGTCCCCAGTAGAGCCATAGACTGAGACAAGCGTGAAGGTCTCCCCCCTAAACAATAATTCAACTATAGCCCATCTCCCCCAATTGTCCTCCCCCTTTCTTTTAACTATTATATCCTGTTTCCTGCCCAATATCGCCACTCCTCTTGTCTTCGTGTTCTGATTGGTTTTCGCCAGAACGTTATGCCCTAGTTGATCAAGTAAATAGGCCTTAGTACCCTCAATGTGTGTTTCCTGAAGGCACACTAAATCAGGTTTAAAAGATTTTAACAGTGAAGCCGCTTTTAACCTCTTATTTATCTCATTAAGTCCACAAATATTAATCGACACAATTCTACAGGTCATTTAAATTTCTTAGCGTTTCCATTTTCCCAATTTAACCAACAAGAATTGATAGATACCTGTAGGCTTTGATCCCTCCAGCACAATTTTTCCCCCCTTCTAGTTTGTTTGTGTACCTCGATCCATACAACTTTTTTTTTAAGTCTTTTTTACCTCTTTCTACCACACCATAATTGTGCCCATATCCAACATGTGTACCTCCCCCCCCCCTCCCCCCTCCCCCCCCTTGCCCCCCGCTCGTTGGGAGCCCCCCCCCCTCTCTACAGGCAAATAGGCCAATCCTGGCCTATGTGTAGCCTACCGTACTCTGCAGCGTCGCTACTCTCTCCCATCCTTTTTGCTCCTCTGTCCGATGTTGCCAAATGATCTATTTGGCATTACCATCTAACCGACTTACGGAGTTTTTGGTGGACTTCTCCGGGGAGACTGTGGCGGGGTTCTGGTTTTTGCTCCCCTCTCCTTCCCTTTATTGGTTTCTGAGATTTCTGCTAGATATTCTGCTGCTTTTATCTCGGATGTAAACATTTTGACATAACCTTTCCTGATAACTTTCAACCTAGACGGAAACAAGAGATATGCTTCTGCCCCTTGCTTCTGAAAAGACCCAATCATCTGCCTTAGTTTCCACCTTCTTTCCACGGTGACGTGGCAGAAATCTGGCCTTGAGAAGAAAGTGTTTCCATCAACTGTGATTCTTGAGTCAGGTCTTGCTTTATCAGTTATCTCCTGTCTTGCTAGGAAATTACCCAAGAAGACCAACATTGCTCTTGGTAGCTCCTTCTCCTGCCCTCCCCGGTTTTTCTTTTTGAACAGTGGGTACCTATGTGCTCTTTGCACTTCCACATCCCATTGCCATTTTGAATCAGGGAAGGCCTCTTCCAGGATCCTGACCACATACCCTCTGGGATCCTGTCCCTCTTTTCCCTCCTCCAAACCCAAAAGTCTCACATTATTCCTTCTTTGGCGATTTTCAAAGCTTTCAAGCTTCCACTGAAGGTCTTCAACCACCTTCTCTTGATCCGTCTTAAAAGTCTGCCAGTCTGTCACTTCGTCTTCCACCCTGCTTGTCCTTTCCTCTACTTGTAAAACTCTTTCCTCAACCTCTTCCTGTTTTCTACTTACTTTTCTTAATGATAATTGCAATTTTTTTGTATCTCTTTTCGCCCTTCTGCTCTCAGTTCTTGCCTCCTTTTGCATCTGTTTCAGGGTCCCAAACAGCATTTCGAGGGTTACACTTTGCGTCCCCTCCTTTTCCCCTCCTTCCTGCTCACTTTCTTTGTGGGTCTCTGAGGTAGCGGAATAGTCCCATGATAATTTCTTAGTCATACTGCTTCTTGAGCCTCTTCCGCTTCTTGTTTTTGCTCCCACAGCAGCCTTTTTCTTTTTTGTGCCTAACTCGCTGGAGCCATTACTAATGTCTGAGTCAGGAGTACATTCAGTCCCACTTTCCTCTTCCTCAGATTCCAACTCGCTTAATTCTGATGAATCCGTGCCCTCATTAACCGAAAAAAACTCCGGCGAGCCTCCCTTCGCACTTCTGTCTAAGCTTTTATTATTTCTCCCCAAGTCCTGATCCAGTTGTAGCCCATGCCGGTCTGTTAGACTCTGCGTGCTGCCCCAGCTTGCCTCAGTAACCTTCGAGTGCTTATTAAACAGTTCTGCCTCTACTGACAGGAGAGCGTCTAACATCTGCGCATTATTTGTATTTCCTGGCTGCTTAGGGGCATTAACATTGAGAGGGTCACAGCCAGACACCTTACCGACCGCCACCTCTGCCTCCTCTCCTCCCGCGGCTTCTGGAGCTTCTGCTCGCCGCTCTGCATTCACCATGCCAGCTCCTGCGTTGCTTCTCTGTTGCCTAGCAACCAGGTCTCCGCTGCTTGCGTCCTCGCGGTCCGTTGAGGCTGCTTCCGCGTTTGTCTCTCCGCTGATCCCCTGGGTGCCGGTAGCTGTCGAATGCTGCTCCTTTTGCTGCTGAGCGTCTGCCAGGATCTCTATACGAGGAATCATCAGAGGAGCCCTTGTGGAAAACGACTCCGGTAAGGTCGCTTGTCTCTTTTGATCCTTACCGATTGATTGGGCTGCATGCGCTTGCTGGGGCTTCCCGTCTGGCGGAATATCCCTCGTTGCTTTAGGCGTCGCTGAGCGGGTCTCCAGCCCTGCTTCCAGTTTCTTCCCTTGCTTCTTTGCTGCTGCGTCCTTCGAGCTTTGACCCGAGGTTTCTGGCGCTTTTCTCAGAGAGGCTATTTTTGGGATAGCCCCCCCTCTCACAGCAGCTCCTGAGGGCTTAGCCGACCCTGCCGCTGTTACTTTGATTTTATCCGCCTTACGCTTCTGGGACATCTTCGGAGGCACTTTCACGTTGAGCAGATTTCTCCAACAGTTCAGCCAGTCTATCAGCTTCTTTTTCACTTTTTCTACAGGGGAACCCCTCAGCCAGTCTGGGCTGAATATATCCACTGTGACAAGGGAAATCCGGTCGGTCAGAACCCACATCCCTGGGATCACCAATACTCCATCATCCTAGGGTAGGAGAGAGTATAAGATGCGACTTCTCTCTACAGAGCCACGGCGGCCATCTTGCCTCCCCGCAGCGGGGCCAGCTTGTATTTGGAAAGTCCGCATAGAGGGGTGCTTCCGTAATCCAATCTTGGTAACACTAGGGCTAGTATCGCCATTTTTAAGTCGATCTGTGGGAGGAAGGGTTTAAGTTTCCTTAGGATATTTATCTCATGATTACTCCTTTGGTTGCATTACTGGGATGTGCCTGCATATTCAGGTGTTTCTCTAGGGTTGTTCCCAATGATTTAGCGGAGTCAATGATGTGGGAGAGCAGTTAAAGACTGTTAGATGCTTCAGCCAGAGGTCTCTCTTTGGTGTGTGGTTGGGGGGGAGATGAGGAGGAATTCTGTTTTGTTGGGGTTGAGCATGAGGTGGTTGCCAGTGAGCCAATTTTGAGTGTTATGCAGAATGGTGCTGAGGGCGATGAAGTCCTCTGGGGATGAGATTTTCATATATAAGTGTGTGTCGTCTGCATACATGTCATATAGACTGTTCGCAGAATTCAGTGAGTTTGCCAGGGGTTCCATGATTAGATTGAAAAGGATGGGTGATAGTGCAGAGCCCTGTGCAACTCCTAGGGTGACTATAGAGGGGTGAGTGGCGGATTGCTTCATATTGATGATTTGGGTTCTGTTGCTTAGGAAAGAGGAAATACCAGATAAATCCATCCTTTGTTCCAGTAGAGGAGAGGAGTTGGCCTAATGGCTAGGGCGCTCGACCTTGGACCTGGAGGAACTGGGTTTGAGTCTCGGTAACGACACCAAACATCCTGTGATTCTGGGTAAATCACTTAATCTCCCCGTGTCTAAAAAAAAAAATATATTAATGTGTGTCCTCATGTAACGTAACTGGTGCTATGTAAGGTGCTCTGACACCCAATTCGGTTCGGGTCTAGTTCGCGCTATATAAAACTCTGCAAAAAAAACACAAAAAAAACAATAGGTTGTCATGTATAACCATATCAAAAGCGGAGGATAAGTCAAGAGGTATCAAAAGACACGATTTATTATGGTCTAGCATTTTTTGATATGTCGTCCGTAATATGGGTATGTGCTGATTCAGGGCTGTGTCCTTGATGGAAGCCAGATTAGTGTTGATCTAGAAGATTGAAGTTCTCAATGTGGTTGCATAGCTGAGTTTGCACACATTTTTCTTGTAGTTTCACCAGAGTGGGCTTGTTGGATATAGGGCGGTAGTTGTTGTGATCTGAGGGGAGGGAATTGCCTTTTTTTAGTATTGTGATATGTTTCCTATGGGAACTGTATCGATATTCCTATTTCTGACCCATGTCCGGTTAATAATTCACTAATGGCCATACAACGGCACAGAAACCCGTTTTCTGATTAGGTCATAGCGCATGCTACAACGTTAGGCAAGCACTATTCCTCCAGCCCCCATAGAAAGCATACTGAGTTCTCAAAACAAATCAAACCTCCAGCAACCTGGGAAATCCCCCGCAGCTATTGTTTTGATTTAACCAAGAACTCCAGTAAAGAATGTACGAACGACCAGTTCTTATGACATCCTTATTGACGTATTTATGTCCATCCTTACGTCAATCTCGGCACCTTTCAGGTATAAATATTACCGACATTGCCCTAAGCAAACACACGGTGGTGGTGACGAGATTGGAGCAGCGATACTTGCCGAGGAGCCCAGCTGATGCAGGAAGCCCACGGACGCTGCCCCTCCCTTTTGACGCGCTGAGAGAGAGACGCTGCCTTTTCTCTTGCCGAGAAATCCAGCTCCGGCATTCCTAGCCGCCCTTGCGGGCAACTGGGATATCGAGTCCTGAGATAGAGATACCAGCCCTCCAGCCTTCTAAATCCCAGGTACTGAACTGAATAACCCCTCACAGAGAATTCTTGAATCAGATCCTTGGCAAAGCAAACTTAACTAAAACTGCTACTTATCTACTCCCGCCCACGTATTAGGCTTAGGTCAGGTACACCGGGGTAGGCGTAGTTAAAAGCACCAGTTGAATACGATTAGTCAATGTATATATGTATATAACTTTTATCCATTTTAAGTATTATATGACTAAGAAACCATATCAATGCTTTTACAGTATTATTTTATAATTCTGTTTTTACTGTATGCACTTTACTTAACTATAAGTATTGCAATGATAGTGATTCATTTCTCTTGTACGAGAAAAGAGACTGATCAATAAATAACACCTTTTTGTTGAACACGCCCGTCTCTTCCTTTTCTCTACAATCTGGTGAAACTAAGAATGCACGTACTGACTGAGTAAAATAAGTTGTCTTTTGTTTTCACACGACTCTAGAGATATACTCTTGATTAGGGGAGAGCAAAGTTGTCATGTTCTATGGTTGTCAGAAACTAAATCCCTTCTTGTCTATCCAGGGAGGTTAAACTCCTCCTTGCCTATTCGAGAAGGTTTCTAGTGAACTCTGAGCTAGCTGGCACACACATAACTTTAAGTCTAATATCGTCATTAGAAGACCTAGTTAACCACAGTCCTACGTCTATACTATTGAAGATATTATTCCAATGCGCAGAGCCTATTGGGAAAATAGGAACTACACTACAGTATGGGAGTAACCTGCCCTACTTTGAGGCAGTCAGGTATAGTGCCTTGCTTAAGAGAGGCGTTTACAATCTTTGACCATAAGGGAAGAATAGAAGTTTTTTTCATTTTGAATATGGCAGGAGGTAGTGGATCAATGAAGTGATTGGAGGAATTAATCGCTAGAAAGATGTTATATATGTCATTTTCAGTGTAGGTAGTGAAGTTGTGCCAGAAGGCATTTTTTGGCATTCCCACCTGTGTAGTAAATTGATCCTTGACCTGGGAGTAGAATATAGACTCATGATCGGTACTGATAGAAGAGTATTCTTAGATTGTAGGTCGAGTTCAATGGTTTTTGTTTTTTCTAAGAAGATATTGGCCAGGTCCTCGCAGCTGGGGGTAGCAGTCTCTTTTTGTTACATAGAGTTTGATGAGTTGAACGATTGTTGTTTAACTATTTCAAATAGTTTTGGGGACAATTAATGGCTTGGTTCAGCTAAGTTCTAAGGAAGACCGTCTTTGCCTTTAAGATTTGCCTGCTGTATGTATTTCTCAGTGCTCTAAGGTGACTTAGGTGTTCCATAGAGGGTGCCGATCTCCATATTCTTTCAGCTGATCTTAGTTTGCTTCGGTCAGAGTTCAGATTCTCATTGAACCATGGTTCAGAGACTTTGGTGGAAACGTTTTTTTGTTGAAGGTGAGCTGTTGAGTCAAGTATTTCAAGAATAGTGGAGTTGTAGAAGTCTGTGAGGTCAAGGACGTCTACCATGCCTGCTTGGGGGATCAGGTCACTGTTGCATCAGTTTGCTATATCTAGATGGTTAATATTTTGGGTATTCCTTTTCAATTGTTTTGTTTTTAGAGATTGACATCTTTTCGGGGTGACCTTAATATTGATAGAGAAGAAGATTCTGTGATGGTCAGACCAATCGCAGAGGATAAAGGAATCTAATGTGACATTGTTTATTTTAGCAATTACTCTGTAGGGGTCCCCAGGTCCCAGTAATGAATATGTGGGGGTCTACAGATGTCCAAATGTTAGGAACCACTGACCTATTGCAGTGCTTAATTGACCCAGTGCTTTCCAGTGCTCAACACCAGCACTAATGGCAGTCTACCAAATGAAGGACGTGTCTGTCTAGTTTTGAGATGCGCACAAGAACTGTGTCTAATAAATAAATATACATTAAACATGAATGATACTTGCCACCCACGCCATTAATATAGCTTTGGGTGATCTGGAATAGTCTGAATTATCACCCTTGTCAGAATGCGATGGTTAATAGCTCTATTGAGACTGTCATTGACAGAGATGGCGGGACAATGGGTGTGCAAGCTGCAGTGAATGCCTGAGAAGGGACCTGGTGCTTATTTTTATTTTTCATTTTTTTACAAATCAATAACCGTGTATATGATTTTAGTTAAGCATAAAAAGAAATGTTTGCAATATTCTCGATAATAAAACGTACAAAAAAAATAAGGAAAAAGAAGTGGTCAGATGAGTGATTCCTTTCTTTCTGAAATAAAATGCCAACAATGATCATTGTTGATAAAGTGAAATTCGTAAAAAACCTGTCTGAAACATCCAATCAGGGCCTGATAAGTACAAAGCTTCATCATCAATCATCACAGTGAATGTCACTTTGAAGTACGATCCTTGCACCTCCTACTCTAATGCTGGCTATTGAATAATGATGCATTAAACCCAGATCAGTTGACTGGGGGTGAGTGCTTGCAATGATCAACACTCCGTCCATCATCCCCTTTGGTTTTGCTTTGTTCGCCCTAAGTTGGTAGGGTATGCCCAGACGTGGGCCCCGTGCTCACTTTGCCACTGGATTCAAGCTAGTCTGGCTGATGACAGCTGATTAGCCAGAAACCAGTCCCAGGATGCTTGTTTCGGTCCAGGGAAGACATGGCTTGGCAGTTCGGACTGGACTGTCCCCATGAGGCACAGGGTCAGATTGATTTGCATATGGCCATGTCTGAACTGGGGTGGCGGAGCGAGCTAAAGAATGATAATGGATTAAACCCAGATCAGTTGACTGGGGTGAGTGCTTACAATGTTCAATGCTCCGTCCATCATCCCCTTTGGTTTTGCTTTGTTCGCCCTAAGTTGGCAGGGTATGCCCAGACGTGGGTCCCTTGCTCACTTTGCCACTGGATTCAAGCTAGCCTGGCCGATGACAGCTGATTAGCCAGAAACCAGTCCCAGGATGCTTGTTTCCGGTCCAGGGAAGACATGGCTTGGCAGTTCGGGTTGTACTGTTCCCATGAGGCACAGGGTGACTGATTTGCATATGGCCATGTCTGAACTGGGGTGGCGGAGTGAGCTAGAGAATGATGATGGATTAAACCCAGATCAGTTGACCGGGGGTGAGTGCTTGCAATGTTCAACACTCCGTCCATCATCCCCTTTGGTTTGGATATTGTATTGGGCACTCCATCAGATGACTATGGGATCCTGAATGTCACAGACTATTGTATATTTAGGTATCCCAATCTTTTAGTCCTCACTACTGATACAGAATGAGCATTGTTACTGAAAGTACATTTGGCGTATACACTTGAACTAGAACCCTGGTCAAAAAGCATAGAGGAAACCAACAAACATATGGTTTACCACTGGGTTCGGGTAAATTGCGATAGCTGAGGAGCTGGTGGAAATAACAAATAAACTTGTAGCTAAAATAAAAATTATTCAGAATTCATCAAGGATTACATTCCAAATCCAGTTATTTTTAACCAGTGCAATACCCACCCAAAACCTTTGGCGATAACCAATTCATTCCTACATACCCAACAAAATTAAATAAAGTTCTGCTTCCAAATCTTTATTTCTATACTTAAAGGGCTGATGTCTCAAAAAGATTGCATTCATTCATCTGTTTGTATTCCCTAAATAAAATGCATGAATGACATTGACTCAGCGTTCTTCTTTAGGTTCTGGATAGATTAGGATTTGAAAGTCTGCACAGTAGAAAGTGGGCTGTGTTCCCCAACCGTCCTGTGAAGCACACATTTAAATTGTGTGAGAAAGGCCAATATTGGTATCTAGAATAATAAGGTGTCCGGTCTGACGATTCTTCAACACGTGCCCACAGCTTTATCAAAGTTGAATGTATCCTCCAAGCAGGTCAACTGAGACTTAGCTGGTGACTTTTCCTCAAGTTTCATGGTCCCTTCATGTTTTTTGCACATTTTGAGATCGCCACTTCAAGTTCATCTAAGCCTTTCATTGTTGCTTTTGCAGTTTATGACCGTAAAGAAAACAAAGCTCCATTAAAAAAAATACAAATGTTGAGGGCAGTGCTTCATTTGTAAAAGAAGATTACGTGGTAGGGCTCTCGTCAGGAGGCCACTGCAGCTAGCACCACCCATTGCCCCTGCCAGTGCTGCCAATAATGGTACCAATGCAACTTCTAACCATCAAACTTCTACAAATGGGACAAAATGTATAAGAATGGCTTGGGTGGCAGGTATTAGTAATTTTTAATGCACATTAAATTAATAAACAACACTTGTTGTAGTCATCTGTAAATTAGACAATCAGTGCCACCTTGTGGCAGACTGTCATAAATGCCGGTGTTGACCACTAAAGGCCGGTACTGAGCACTGGAGACCACCATTTCAAATTAAGCTGAAACGCATCAGAGCAAACCCACTGTCACACACACAACTAAAAGCATAATGTAAAGTGCCCAAATAAAAAGCAATTCAACAGAAAATAAATGTTTAGCAAACTTAAGAAGTGGGCCTAAATGTAGGAAAAACTGCAGTCATGGCGCTAGTGAGATTTGCATGTTAGATTATCCACAGCAATGACAACAGCAAAGAGTTTATTAGGAAACAAAGATGTCTCTCTTGGTTTTACAAGTAAAGCAACAGTCTGATCTCGATCAATCAACAAATTATTAATCTAGAAGATTATTAATGCAACAGGAGGTAAGCAGTGGCCAATAGACTTGTGTATTGGAAAAAATAAACTAATTCACCTGGCAATGGAGATTCCTAATATCAATGACGATTATTGCATGTCAGAGCAACCGGAAACGAGACTAGTGCCCAACATAAGTAAAGAACGTTTATGTTACTACTTCTTTCACATAGTTTTAGAGATATTAAAATTCCTGTAGAATAAACTTAAAGATGGGTTTTTTAAGAACTATCATGGCCACTGCAAAACGAAGTCAGCATGATAACACATGGGTTTACCTTATTTAAAAAATATCCATACTTTGCAAAAAAAATAATACTAGAATGTCATATTAGCACATTTGAAACCTCGTTTTAGTACAGAATTGTATTAACAGTGTGTCTGTTTGTGTGTGTGTGGGGGGTGGGGAGATAGGCGGGAGAAGGCTTTAAATTATTTTAAAAGATTCAACTTTAATTCTGCAGATGCACACAAATGATTAGCGTGCTCAATTCAATGCAGAAACAATACTTATACGTCTTGTCATGTAACTGAATTATGGGAGTGTTATAGCGCCCTCTTTTGGATCTGTAAATTACTACATCGAGACCGAATAGTAAAGTATGAAATTATGTCTTAATCCTCATTAAATATGTGCAATTTAATGAATTATTGTATTGCAATATCCAGCGCCCTTTCTGCCAATGGTACCGAAGAACAACTACATCACTTAAAAACATATTACAGAACGCTAAATTCTACCAGCCAAAAAAGTCACAAATCCTAAAGCCAAATGAAAATAAACATGTAAATCTCTAAGTAATTTTATGACAACAATTTATACAATGCAAATTGTTATTTGTTAGACATGCTTAAATAATTGTGTTGCTCTGACAAAAGCTTTCCTTGGCAGCAGTGCCTGTTATCAATGCGCCTTAAATTGCCAGGCATTCGTTTTCTTTTTCCAAAATAATTCCCCAGGAAACGTTTAGTATAATTAACAAAAAAAAAAACCCGTGGAAATATTAAAATACAGATCCAAGCATTTATTGTACTTTCGGTCCCTTTTTAATAGGAAAACGCTCCTTGGGCTCTGAATGTGGGGTTTGAGTTTTATGCTGGCAAGTTTCACACGAGTACAACTGTCCTCGCGAATGTTACTTCATTAAATATGCAGTCACAGCACACTGCTTACTGTATCTGAAGTGATGTGTTCATGGGCAAGCGAGCGGCCTGGCCTGAAATCATCATTAAGGAAACAAGACTGTCATAGAAACTTGCACTGAATTTTGAAAGCCATGGCTGCAAACGGGGAGTAAGTCACAGGTAAGGGTTTTGTCTAGCACACATTTTTATGTCTGGTTTTGATATTAGGAATTACATTTTCACAAACCGCGTACAGTGAAAAGTGTTCTGGTGAAGTACTCATATTACAGCATTCATATGGTTTTCGGAGAAATGGGAGTACGCACAGGAAATCGAAGAGAGCGAGATACCTGGTGTAGTTCTGAAAATAAATGGTATTTTGGCCTGCCATTAAAATTTGTGTCTGCTTTTCTGAAAATAAATTCTAAAGCATCTTAAAAGCCACCAGGATATTACCTGTAACTTCGTGACTGGCCTGCCCAGAATGTCCAGTTCTGACTCCAACAACTGAGTGGCATAGAACGGGCGTCTTATAGCCCGGACTTGTGACATCTGGCACAGTTGTGAATTGGGAGGGTTGTAGTGGCCAGGAAGGGCAAAACGCCATAGGAGCTGCCACCTTGTAACCGTGTATATACATGGAATGTGCAGCACTCGCGTAAAAGTAGGTAAGCATGAGGTGTGCACGAACGCTTGACGCCACGAAGAACAAGGGTATAACGTGCTTGAGTTATGTGCAGTGTCTAAGGACGAAGAGAAATGACTTTATTGCAACTCCAGGTTACTGGTCTTCAAACGTATGCAAATTGCGTTACCACCAATGCTGTGGGGTCAACAAAATGATTGGACAACAACCACTTGTCATGCCTCTCGGTGCCTCAAGTAAGATGCAAGTGCCACGATTCTCAGTGATCCTGTAGGTGCACCATGGAGAGCATGCCTCTTCAGAGCGCCCAGGGAAGCTAGAAGGGACATTAAGGCACACACCAGAAAACAACCTTGTCTAGGTCCTGTTGGAAAGGTCAAGGTCCGACAGGAGGATTAGGTTTTTTTCCCCTCCAGTGGAAGATTCAGGCCATCACTATCCACCTATTTTAAAGGCATATCACAAGTTGCAATATGTTTTTCTTAGCTGATTAAGGCGGTATGGCAGAATCACAAGGTTTTCGACATCCTCTCCGCCATGGACTGGTGTTTTTGCGTGTTAAGAGGACAGCAGATGATACTATTAGGTGTTCCCTATCAAGCAGACTTGGCTGAATGTTTCTAGTGTGATCAAGCTGTGGAGTCTAGAGCAGGTCTGGGAGCAGGATTCTGAATCTGAGAGGGATGAGGAAGCCTGGGTGGGCCACGGAGTTGCATGAGAAGAGTAGCAGCACATGAGCAAAGAGTTGGGTAAGGTCTGCTGTTTGAGAAACTGACGACGTCTGTACAGTTTCAACATGCCTCAGAAGTAAAAGTTACATCTGTTTCCATAATGAGAACAAAGTCCTGGGCACAAGTTAAGAGTGGAACTGGCACACTGGTGGAAATGGCATTTCTGGTTTTGTTTTCCCCCCGACCTGGCAGCACCGTGTTCACTCTCAGCATAACATACACAACGCATATCAGCCAGAGCGCCAAGCTTCCTGTTTTACTGAAAACCCTACATTTCTTTCATAATGTTCGTCTAATGGACTCTGGCTTGCCCTATATCCAGCGTCCAGCTCATATTGTGTGCAGGGGGACTGAGCAGGGGGTGTCGGTGAAGACCAGTGTTCAAGCCAAAATTAAAAAGTTGCTAGTTTAAAGAAATGTAGTTCTTTCGGTGTCATTAAAGTGAACATTGTGGCTGCCTTTGGATATCTACTTTACCCTGGGCCCTTCTTCTGGAAGCAGCTGTTTTTCGCTTTATAATGCTTTATATTCATTCATGCTCAGTGCACACTGTGAACAGCTGCAGGCGATGTCCATTGTGTACTGGTAGAAACGTACCTCTACTCAGTGCCTGCTAGGCACAGCCATGACCAGTGATTATCACAAGGAGGGAAATTCTGGTCACTGGTACGTATTAAGCTCAAGAGATGTGAATTTGGGTGATGATTTGGTACCACTGTGTTGGACTTGGCCCTTTTTGCAGGGTCATTCCAGAACTATTTGCCTTCCTCCTGTAATTTTTCTGACTTGTTGGTGGTTTTAGGGCTCTGGGCACTGTATCACTGCTGTTGAGTGCTAAAGTGCATGTGCATATTGATTTCTCTGTTCTCTCTCACTGATACAGATCCTGAGAGACAGTGGGGAAATGCATTGCTGTTGTCAGATGAGCCTCATTCTTCACTCTCCAATGTACTGGAAGTTTTGTCATGGGACTTCCAGCATCAGGGAAGGGGACATATGTGGACTAGTCAGAGTCAGACATCGATGGCTCACAGCCGGTGCAGTTTTATTTATTTATTTTTCAAAACTTTGCCAGGTTTGTGCTTTTCAAAGATCTTAAAAGAAACGATGGATTTAGGCCCAGAGCTCTGTACTGGAGTGAAAGTTTGACATTGTTCAACATTCTGTCCATCAATTGTTCTTTTCGCATTTGTCACACCAAGTGGGATGGGTATGCCCAGGCATGAGCCCCGTGTTCTCCATGTCACTGGAGTCAAGCTAGCCTGGCTGATATGGGAAGAAACCTCAAAACAGGTCCCAGGATGCTTGTTTACGGACCAGGGAGGACCTGGCCTGGCAGTTCGGGCTGGACTGTTCCCATGGGGAGCAGGATGAAGATTTATTTGCATATGGCTGGGTTTAAACTGGAATGGCAAGGGGAGAAAAAAAACGATGGATGCATGCCAAGATCTCAATACTGGGGTAAATGTTTGACATTGTTCAATATTCTGTCCCATCAATTGTTCTTTTCACATTTAAAATATATATAGGAATTTTGGAAATAAAGATATAAAGAATACATGTTCTGATTTGACAGCTCTGTATAGTTTTCCAAAAGGTTTCAAGAAGAGATAAAGCTACAGGGTACGCAGATGGCAACATTTAAGACTATATTTGAAAAGTTGTCACTCTGTCGGCCACTCACTTCTTTTCTGGCAGGTAGTTCCCACGCTATAACCGCTGTACCTGTGGGATGACTGCGGTACTAGCAGGTTCTCACTGGTGCAGATTTCGGGCAAGAACTTATTAGCGATCCAACAGGGTTGGGTCCTTCTCTGTTTTATCTTGGAACTTAGCTTCCCTAAAAATTGGAGATGGGCGGGGTCAACAGCAACCGGCAGGTTCATCGTTTTCCGGTAGGAGGGCTATCACTTTCAAAGACTTAAATGCATTTTAGTTTTCAAATGTCCGCCTTGTCATCTCAAGAGGAGGTGTGCTGTTTCACTATTCCTTTTCACCCAATCTGTTTGGCTGGGCTCATGTTATTTGTTGTGTCATTTCCTTTCCCTGCCTATACACCATTTAAGCATGGCTTTTCTTCCTAGCTTAGCCTTTCAACCCACCTATCGTATTGTATGGCTGAATCTACAACCTTTAATCTTGTGTTATTTAATCTTGTGCCCCTATGTGTTATTTGGAGAATTGGATCAACCTTCAGTCTGGTCTTCAACCTGCCACATTCTTCTTCACTGGACCCTTCCAGTGTATGTCGTTTACATGTAATCCATATAATGGAAAGGTACTGTGGCTTCAAGAAGGAATTTTCCTTAGTACTGAAAGATTAGGTTCTGAACTTGCAAATTACGTCCAGCGGTAGGCAGGTTGTGACCCAGCAAAATCTACATTGTCACTTAAGATATGGATTTAAACTTGGATGTGATCATGCTTTTATGGTGACAAACTCAGGAGCAGGATCAGCTATGAGCTAAGAATATTGCTCTTTTCAAAACCCTGAAAGACAGAAACATAGATGTTCTGGATTAAATTAATGGAATTCCTCTACAGTCCTACTGCCCATTTTGTGTTTTATTCAGGACAATTTGCCTCCATCAAAGCAAAGTTTAGCTACTTAGCTGGTTCCCTAACTTTGTCAATTGCTTGTGCCTCTCTATTGGTTTCAACAGACCATCCCAGTTTAAATACCTATTTGAAATTCCTACCGAAGTTTACATCTTAACTATTGTGTTCCAGTAAGTTTTGAGAACGGCTATTTGGTGTGTTTTGTAACATACATCGAAATTAACTTTAGCTTCCTTTGAACCCTTTGTTTTTCTTTAAATGTTTAGTAACCTTTGTTTTATTTAGTGATTGCTAAAGCATAGTGTACTGTTTTCTTGCAACGTAAATAGCAAGTGTTTTTGTGAGTCAGCTAAGTGATACCAATTTTTATCTTTCTCAAAAGGATGAGGTGCAATGATGCACATACTTTAGCGGAGTCCAGTGTCCTTCAATTTACACATAAAACCAAGGAAAAAACATAATATTTAGGCATATGCCCACGTACCTAGGCTTGCATATCATACAAATGTAAGTAGAATGATCCATAACAGGTTTTATTTTTAACCCATTGTCAAGGTGCAATATGCCTATTTTACATTTTGTTTTTCATTTAGTGATGCAATTTTAGAACATATTATGGAATTTATTGCTAAAATTGTAAGGCAACACAAAGCTAGCTTCTTCCTCCTGTTCACTGGGAGAGGAGTGATAGTGAGTGTTAGATTTTGGGTTTCTGGTGCAGAGATATGCTCCCTGTCCAAGTATGTACCAATATCCTAGTTAGGGTAAGCCAGATAAACACCATTAATTAACCTGTGCTCTCCCTCTGATAGCTAGTCACAAAGGAGGCAGGCTTAACTTGAGAGGCCCAGTGTTTGTGTAACAATTCAAACGTTAACGCAGTGATATTACCAACCAAAGACTAAAAAACAATTGCTTATATTTTTATGACCACACAAGACCAAAACTACACAAATCAAATAAGTATAGTCAGGGTTATGAATTTTTAAAGAATAGGTAACAAAATATAGTGCGTAAAAGCAGAAAGAGCCAACCAGGGGACATCTGGTTGTGCTTCACCAGCGTAAATCCAAATGTTTCGACATGGACAAGCCTTAGCCTGCAGAAATGTAACTGGGAAGTGTTGTTGAAGGAGCAGAGATCTAAGCGGCACAGGGCAATGTGTTATCATGGAACCGCTGGATTGCAGGCAATGAGTCAGTGTCGAACCGCTGAAGCAAAAGGCAATGCATCAGCGGCGAGCTGTGCAAAGTTGGAGATGCATCAGAAACTGGAGACGATGCCCCGAGCAATTAGTGATGTGAGGGCGTCCCTCTGTGCAGAAGTGGCGATGCATCGGCATTGAAGGAGATACGCTGGTTCCCATCAATGCAGTGTTATCAATGCATTGATGTTTAACTTTCAAAGTCACAGGACTGGATTGGCACCACTTGGCAGGGCAAGACGTGCAGCAAGCAAAGTCCAGGTGCTATTGCAGGGTAAAGAAAAGTCTTTGATCTCCATGACACTTACAACAGGGGGCAAGCCAACATGCCCTTGGAGTCACAATGGGTTCAATAGAGTTAGGTTGATTCCTACCTCAGTAGGGCAGAGGGTAGCAGGCAGCAGGGTAACATAGATACAGCCGTTATTCAAGAGCAGCAGTCCAGCAGAGTGGCAGCCCTTATAACAGCATAGCAGTCCTTCCTCCTGACTGAGTTTCTTCACAAAGTTCAGAAGTGTCTGATTTGGGGGCAGGGGGCAGAGACCCAGTACTTATACTGAGTTGTACCTTTGAAGTGGAGGTGATTCAAAGAGGTGCTTTGAAGTGCACAGAAGTCCTATCTCCCAGCTTTGGCTCCAGATTCACTCAAGGAGGGAGAGGACACAGCCTATTCAGGGGAGTCTGCTCCTCCCTCCCATACTGACAAGGATGTCCCATCCGGAAGTGGATGGCCACTCAGTCACGCCTAAGCTCCGTTTGTGTGTGGTGTCTAGATGGAATGCACAAAGTTCAGCTGTCACCCATCCCAGACGTGTATTGGAGACATGTTGCAGGCATACAGAGCTAAACGTTTAAAAATGTAATCTCTCTGAAAGTAAAATCACACAATTAAATGATGGACAGAGTGTTAACACTTTTCAAACACACACCCCAGTCCTAAATCTGGGTTTAATCCATTGTTATGTTCCTCGACACATCACCCAGTTTAGACCCAGCCATATGCAAATCAGTCTTGACCCTGCTCCCCATGGGAACAGTCCATCCTGAACTTCCAGGCCAGCCCTAGACAGGAAACAAGCATCCTGGGACCAGTTTTGAGGGATCACCCATATCAGCCAGGCTTGCTTGAAATCAGTGTTGCAGCAAACAAGGGACCCATGTTAGTATGTTGATATTGTTGCAGGGCTTCTGCACATACACAGAACTAGGCATAGGAAAACAGGACCTCGGTGTATAGGGGATGTACCTTCCTACCAACTTAGTACCCAAAATCTCAAAACCGTCTAGCTATAGTGTCTCATTCGTTCTCCTACATAATCACAAAGCTACAAATGATTAGACAACCCAGAACACAACACTCCCGACAATGTCGGGAATCACGGTAGCAAGACATACCCTTTTGCTCACTCACTCGTAATTGTCCACAATAAGGATTGTCAGAGTCACTGTATAGTTTAAAATGTTTATTTTAAGTATAAGGCTCTATAATGTAGTCTATCAGCCACTGCCAGCAGCAATATGCATAAACCTAAAACAGTTAGCATTGTTACAGTACCATAGAATATATAAATTGGGATGTCATCATATACAGACAGTGAAAAAAGGACCATAAGGCCTTAGCAACCCCCCCTTGGTAAGTTGAAGTTTACTATATAAATGAAGATCTCTGGGCTTTTTCATCAGACCCCATACCTTAGAGCCTAGATGGAAGGTTTAAATCATAGGAACAGCATAGCTCTTCTCCAAGGAAAGGTCTCTCTCCAAGTGTGTGTGAACAACATGCATTCCGGTAATATCAAAGCACGAGTTTTCCAGCAGTGCATCTCTGTTTAGCATGTTTTGTCTAGGTGCTATGGACTGACCAGAACAGAATAAAAAGGGGCATGTTTATAGTAGAGGTGGGTGGAATTTGCATAGTCGTGCTACGCAAAGCTCTGCGAAACGGTAAAAAAATCTCTGCGAGCATACAGAGTTCCATGAACACACGGAATTGCTTGTTCCATCCGTTCGTGATGCTTTTTTCCTGTTCGCGTACCCTGTTGCATGCTCAGGGGGAATATCTTGTGAACATGCATTTTGAAAGCGCGTACATGCAAAAAAATCCCCCAAAGCCACAGATTGCGGAATTTTGGGCAATTCCGTGAGCGGAATGGAATTTAACGCTGAGGCCTAAATTACAGACCTTGCACATCGTTCGAACCAAACTCCAGGAACAGGCAAAGAACGCAGAAAGCAGGCAGTTCTCATGTGAAAGGCACAAATAGAGTCTTGCAAAATAAAGTCTTGTAGTAACGTGCGCAAAAGCAGCATCATGGCAGCAGAGCTCATGCTAACTTAGCAATGTCGAGAATGACCCTAATATAGTATATAGACAAGGACTAAACAGAGTTCGAAGTTAAGCAGAGTTCAGAAGCACTACAAAAAACCATATTGGAATCATTAAAAAAATGATGTTTAAAATTTTGTAGTTTCAGGGAAAACGATGGAGGTGGAAAATATATGAAAGTACGTGAATTTAGGAATGCAGTTCATTCCAAGAGGTCATCCCTATAGTTAGTAGAAAAAAGGTATGCCATCCAATTAAGTATGTTAAAGGAACAGCCATGCTATTCGTAATGTGATGCTTCCAAAAGAATATTCGGACAACTTGTGTGGTATTCAATGAAACTTCATTGCAAGAGGTTCTGCGCAGCTGCGCAGATATCCCATCCAGTCCAAACTCCAAATGCAGCCGCACGCCCCATATGGCCATCCCCTTAACAGGCCTGCTCATGGGCCACTAACGGACCCATTAACTAGTTCAAATCTGGGTCTGAACATGACGTATTGGAGAGGCAAAAATCCAGAGCCCAATAGAAAGGGGCACCTCTGAGACAGGTTACACAAGAGTAAAGTAGGCAACATGAAAAGTTAATCCATAACTCATGCTAAGCATTGCTAATGGCTAGCATCCAAAAAGTTGTTGCATTCAATCCTGGTACTGTTGCCATTGGCCTGGTCTGTGCATTACCACAAGATGAGCAGCCCTTGCTAGCAGAAGCAGAAGGATCAGAATTCCACCAGCAAGCTTCAGTAAGAAAGGGAACCCTCCGAATACGCTAGAAAAGATAGAATGAATAAAAGCCGGTATTACTCCAAATATCATCACAAGGCCGGATACCAGAAGTTTAAAGAAAACGAGCAAGGCCTATGGTATCAGACGCATTAAATATTTGATGTATAAGCTCCCAAAATGAAGTGGGAGGTTAGTGTTCAGAAGTGACTGCATCTCGCTAGATGTTCTAGCCACCTGTAACTCGAAGGTCTCGAGCCGAAGTGGGAGTCACCTCTAGTTGGAACAATCGCGCTTTGAGCCTGCTTACTTTGTTGAAATCTGTTTTCAAAGTAGGAATGGAAGGCCAAATGGAACTATCTACTATCCCAAGCGGGGCGTAAAAAGCACATTGCTACAACAAGTAACACATTGGGAAACTGTTACTAAATATGGGATCCCTGCCCGTAAACCACAGCAGTGATGGTTGTTCAAAATAAAATAACTGCAGTTAGTAAGCAAGGTAAAAGTTGTAATTAGTAATGGGACAGGTGTACCTTTCAAAAAACAATCAAGATTAGTCACATATACATTACAAGCACTGTACAACTTAATGTGTTTAAAAACCAGGGAATGTCCTACTATGAAATCGCAATCCTGCCCTGTTACGAAAACGTCCTTATCTTCCCGTTGACATCTGTAAGTAAATGAAAGGGACCGTAATTCTGAAGAAAAGCACTACCCAGGGGCTCAAAGCAGCCTATCAGAAAATATTTCATAGATGATTTAAATTGAAACAGCGAGAATGGGAGAGATATAACCCATGAATTAACCAAATAGCTGAATCTGTCTCTGACACAGAAAATGGCAAGGGTTCCAACTGTTCAATGTGTAATAGCTTGTATGTAGCATCTTTCGTGGACATAAATCTCTGTTTATCAGTCAGTTTAAAAAGCAAAAACAAAGCAGAAGCATTTAAATAATCCCAAGGGACTTTTCCCATTTTGAAATTCTGTAACGTCCATGCAAACCACATAACTGATTTTATTTTATTTTGATCATGAAATAACACAGATACATCATTCTGAACAATAACTGATGAAACAATATTATCCAAGGTATTAATGGGTGAAGATAGTGTATTGATGCTATTATCGATCACCGCAAGATCATTTTCCAAATTTGCCTGATCAATTTTTCGCAGACGAAAAGCCGCTTCCATCTGCGAAAGTTTCCAAATTTCATTGTAAGCTGCATAGATATACCTTTTATTTCTAGGGGCTCTAGGTCCTAAGATAAAATCAGCCAAATTGATGTCTCTCGACAAGAGACAAGAGTGAAAGGTGTTATTTTACTGATGACAAAGTGGAATGTTCCAACCATTGTTGGCACAATTTACCCACTGAGTATGTGGTGACTGTATGTGAATTTTGAAAACGAGGATCTGGTCTAGTATGTGTGAAACCTGGTGCTACGTTATAAAAACGCAGTTGACATGCATTTGAATTTGATTGCCACACCAATCAACTGGATTGATCAATCTCAAAAACATTAAAAGTGTCATTTCGAAACAAATTGTGTAATAGAGCGGATCATATAATTAGTTTGTGTGTGCCAATTGTCATATTCCGCTAAGGAGGGAATGGAAGGGATATTCAGATGTTTGGCAGTTGCCAAGCCAAAACAAGTGGTTTGCTGCACTGTATCATTTAAAAATAAAATTTGAGTCAGAATCAGACAGGCACGATGCAGAGCTTCAGTACGCTTAACCTGCCAAGCTTTAGTGCCCCAAATTGATTTTAAATCAATGGTATCTTTCTAGTGATCATAACCCTGCTTGCCCAATCCAGTTCTACAGGAATTGGAATAGATCAATTTAGTATGGGTAAGAATAAATTTGGGCTGCGATGAGAAATGCAATTGAAAAAAATAGGATTCTGGATTAGACGTGTTATAATCGGTAACATAAGCAAATTTATCCTGAAGTGTTTTAGAACTCCCCTGGATGGGAGTTGGGCAATGTTCCCATTGAGTATAATTAAAGACAGGTCTTAACGTGTTTGTTTTGTGTAAGTAATGATGCCCATAATGTTGATAAAAGAATAGATCAGCATAATTGGCATAATTTAAATATAAATTTCAGCATCAAAAGCAGCATAATATTTTAAATCAGAAAACAATGAATGTACAGCTTCCACATCCCAATGATCTGAATGTATATCCTGTGTTACCACGTGTGAAACATGTATGGTATCTTAAAGACGTCCGTCAGACCATGAATTTCAAAAGCTACTTTCTCCCAAATAATGCCATCTGCAACCGGGCAAGCCAAAATGTTCACAAGAGTTTGATCACGTTATATGATATAGGATGATGTATGAGGTGCCAGAATCCCATCGACCAACTTCACAGCAGAGCGTTCTGGCAAATAATGGCCATTGATCAGTAAGAAAAACACTGTCATAAATCCAATCGACATGAAGAGGAAAATCAGGATAAGTATCAAACAGATGTAGGTCCAGAGTTGGACCAGGTAAGTCTATTTGAACAAAGAGATGAAAATACACAATTGTGTCAGTGGAAGTGTCAAAGTGGAAGACGAGGAGAATGAGTCAGATGAGAACCTGGCATGATCTCCAAAGTAACAGCTTATATCCATGTTTATTAGAGGTGGGTAGGGCCGCATCATCATGATGTTGGCGAGGACTGTTCGGCACTTCCCTGTGAGACTCATCTGTAGGGTAAGTATACTCGACGTCTGTATCAGAAGAGGATGGAGGCAGAGCAGGTGAAAGGTCAATAGTAGTTTCCATCATTCCCTCAACCACACAGGCATTATTGGAAGAGGATGAAGTCACCGGATTCAATGAAATTGGGTTGCATGCAACTGCAGGCGTGACACTAATCAGAATCAGCCAGACGGTGTAACTTGACATTGTCCACTGAGCTGTATCTGTTGTCTTTGTGGCCAGGAAAAGGTGGTTAAATGACTGTACGAGTACCGTTCAATCCAAGTACTAGAACGGGTGCACGATAAGAGGGACCACATTTTTGTTCTCCAGTTTTTCCCGTACCAGATCTCCAATCTTAGGAAGCCAACCGGCCACCGAACTCAGCAGTGCTGCATCTTTGGAAGATGGTAAATGTTCAATTGCGTAGCTCTCACAGGTCTTTTGTAGGTCCTGTAATAACATGGTACAATGATTATCTACGTAAATGGTGGTGGCAGCCACCAAAACATCTAGACCATCAAACTCTCGCACAAACATTTTAATGCCAAAGAGTATTTTGTGTGGGGTCCTCCCACCCAGAGATCTTCTAGGGAGATTATTTACTGTACATTGAACCCCATACAAGTGGGCCAGCCAGTTCCTGCCAGTACCGAAGCCTCTAGCTGTCAAAAATTGCATTAAGTCATGATTCATTTGCTCCAATATGGAATTGCCTTCAGGCCTATTTGGAGACGAAAACTGTCCCAGCACCCCCATTGACATCATTGCGTCCTTGTGCACCTTAGAGGCGAATGCTGGACCATGGTCAGAATGGATGGTGGCACAGGCATTTTGAGAGTCAGCACTGCGTTGTGGCAAAACACAAAGGAATCTAGAGCACAAATCAACTGCAACAAAAATATATTTATATGTAGTATCAGAAGAGAATGGACCGCAGTGATCAAGATACACACAGCCAAATTGTGGTGGGTGTGAGACCGTAGATGGCTTAATTTGCTGACAAATGTCACAAGAAAGTACATAATTACGAGTCTGTTTCTATAAACCACGCCACCAGTAACGTTGCTGTAAAAGAGAGGCTGTCGCAGACAATCCGGCATGTGCAGAAGCCATGTCTTCGTGTGCGGCAATGATCAAAGTAGGTCTGCGGTTATTGTTGGGAATCAGCCAATTCCCAACTGATGGAATTGTAGCAAAAAGAACTTGTTTGGGAGGTAAATGATAAGAATACTTTGAAGGGAAGCCCTTTGGATAAGTAGTTCCATCCTCCGTAGCAGCAATAGCTGCAGAAATGTCATTATCTATCTTAGACATGGACCTTTTAACTGCTGCTACGGAACACATGGCTACTTCGGATTTGGCTGCTTCATTAGCCAAAGAATTACCAACAGCATGTGCTCCCGCACACTGATGGCCAAGAGTATGGACAGTAAAACAATTTACCTAATGCGCACTGCATCGCCTAGTTGGCGATGCAGCGTGCGCAATGTAAATAGTTTTAATTATTTCATTACTTACCTTACTCCTGTTCGTCATATGTCGGACTCTACTACTCCCCCACCCCACTGCCCTGCAGCATTCCCTCGGTGAGCCGCCACTGAGTTTGGATAGACTTTGTGAGTGGGAGACTTGAACCCACAGCATCTTATGCTTTATTGCACTGCCTTTAGAGTCTCTATAATCATATTGTGACCAAAGTTGTCATTAAAAAACTGGACACAGTAGTATGAATCGCATACAATAGGAGTATTCACACTAGGATCAGCAAACTCAAGAGCCAGAACAGGAGCATGCAGCTCCGCCAATTGTGCTGTACAGTCCCCAAGTGCCAGCATATGCACTATGGAAGACTTAAATTCTCCATTGACAATTGACCTAGCCACAATAGCGCAAGCCGCTGAGTAAGCGTGTTTGGAACCAACAGCCGGTTGGGCCGAGCCATCGATATGGATGATACTTTTGTACTAATCCAAAGGAAGCAACAACAGTGGAGGAGGATGAACATGTTCATACTGTACAAATTCCTGTGTCTGAAGAGCAGGGTCAAAGATAAACATTACATCAGATGATGTCAAAGAAGTAGTCCATAAAATCCAACGGGGTTCTAATGCTTTAGAGTTTGGTGCACTCGACTTAGTCACTGCTTCCAAAGCGTGACCATAAGAATGCGTTTTCCCTGCGCCAGAGAGCGTTCTTTCAGAAATCGCCATTTGGACCGCTGTCAATATTCGAAAATAACATTTCAGCCGATGTGTATAAATGTGATTTGTATGCAATAGGTACTTGTTAGACCTGGCATCCTTGGAATGGTTTCCCCCTATCTTTTTGGCTCTACCTCCTGTATTTTTGATGCTGTGCTGGATTTCGTTTTTGCTGGTTTAAATGCTTTGGACACTCTGCCACTGCTAATCAGTGTCAGAGTGTAAGTGCTCCCTGTGTAAATTGTTATTATGATTGGATATACATGATTGGCATATTTGTATCACCAAGACGTCCATAGTAAATTGTGCACTGGGTGTGCCAGGACTGGTGATGACAAATGATACTAGTGGGCCTGCAGCACTGATTGTGCCACCCACATGAGTAGCCCTAAAATAGTGTCTCAGGCCTGACACCGCAGTGCCTGTGTGCAGTCTGTGAACTGCCATGTCCTCTTGGTCAGTGTCCCCACTGACCAGGCCTAACCCTTCCCTTTCCGTGCACATTGTTCACCAATATGGAAGCCCCAGGGTACCCCCTGGGCAGGGTGCAATGTATGTGAAAGGTAGAGCATGTACTATTGCAGGTGACATGCTCTGGTAGCGAACGGCAGCCATTTTTGTTTTTCACTATTGTAAGGCTACGTTGCCCAGAGGCTATGATGGGGAATGCTGGCTACAGTGGCTACCACAATATCTTCCCATAGGAGCAAGGTAGGACATAAAAGTCTGGTATCCCTGAACTCAGAATTTAATAACACATCTTTTAGGAAAGGTGGTTTTTAACTCCTGTGTTTGAGAAAAGCACTGTTCTCTAGTCTAACCTTTCTGTGTGCCTTGGCCTGTTTGTGAATTGACTTTCGGGTTTGAGAATGACAGAGGCTGGGGAGCCTCCAGGAAGCTGGCTGGGTCAGCCCTGGACTGAATGTCTGCATTTGTAACTTGAGTGGTGGGAGGAGATAGCACCTGGGCCCGAATAGGGCTGTGCCTGCCTTCCACAATGCTGGCTCCACCTCCTGCTGGGCGGCTGACATTCCTGCCCCTCACTCTTAAAGGAAAGGAGAAGCCAGGAAAACAAAGTGCTCAAGGAACACCCAGAACTGGTTCAGACCGGGCTCAGAGCCCTCCTGCTCAAAGGGAACAAAGACTTTTAGGGGTATAAGTACAGGACCCCTGTCTACAGAAAATCAGATCATCCTGGAATCAAGAAAGAAGGAACCTCTGCCAAGGAGAAAGCTGAAACTGAAGAAGGAAGACTGTCCTGCTGTTTCTCTGCTGGACTGACCTGTTGTTGCTTTGCTGCCAAGGAGAGGGGAAGGACTTTGCTTTGTGCTGTGTCCCCTTGCTTCAAGGAATCTCCAAGGGTCTGAGAGAGAGCTGGCTCCCTGTTATGAAGTCCCAGGAACAAAAGGACTTCACCTCCAGCTTTCCTGAACTCTATTGAGAGAGTTCTGTCCTTCCTGGAGTGCGTGGCCCATGTGTGGTGCCTCTGGAAGTTGTTCCTGTGTTGGAAAGCTGGAAACCAAGCTTTTAAAGACTTTCTGCAAGTTTTGTCGCATCACTCGCTTGCGGAGTCCATCCTTGACAGTGCGAGGAAATTCCCGCTACTACAAAGGCCGAGATAGTCGCAGAGCCTGTAGCCGCTGCCAGATCTGTTGCATCCTTCGTTTGCGGGACGCACCAGACTGGTGCGGGAAGATTACCATCTCTCCGAGTGTAGTCGCAGTGACTGTCGTCGCTGGGTGAGATCGCCGCACCGCTTGCTTGCGGACCGCAATCCGATTCACTGAGCTCCACCGGTGTGCCTTTCCTGGTGGCGATGTTGTGCAGCATGGCAAATGCTACCACTATCTTGCAACAGATCTGGGGGCTGTATTTAAGTGCCCCTCCACTCTTATGTAGGCATCTGAATCTGCTCTTGAGTATCCTGAATGTCCGCTCTATGGTGCCTCTGGTTGCTATGTGGGCGATGTTGTACCACCGCTCCCCAGCATTGGCTGGATTCAGGTAGGGCGTCAGTATGAACTCACAGACCGCATACACACTGTCACCTGTGGGGTGGGAGGAATATGGTTAAACACTGTCCTGCACATGCTATCCTTATCTAGTGTGGCCTCTGTACAAATACATTTACCTTGTAGATATCCCTTACCAAACTCCCCACTTGTAAGTCGAGGTGTATTCCACTGTGACGGAAGATGAAAGCGTTGTGCGTGCTGCCTGGGTATTTAGCGACAAAGTCCGTGATGATGTGTTTGGCATCACACACCACCTGTATGTTCAGGGAACGGTAGGATTTGCGATTCCTGAATACGTACTCATTCTGGGAGGGGGGATATTGCAACATGTGTCCCAACTATGCATCCAATGACGTGGGGAAATTGGGCTATTTAATAGAAGTCGTGCTTGGTCTGGTCTAGTGCCTGTGGGGTGCTTGGGAAGTGAATGCGGTGATGCAGCCTCTGTACCATGGAATCTAGGAACGCGTGGAAAATTCGCGAAAGTGCACTCTGTGAAACCCCTCCTGTTAAAGGCAATCACCCCCTGGAAACTACCTGATGCCAAGAGGTGCAGTGAGCACAGGACCTGGATGTGGGTGGGGATGGAGTGTGTCCTGCATGTGGGGTGTTCAAGAAAGGGTTTGATTTCCTCAATTAAATTAAGAATGCTCTCTTCATCCAGCCTGTAGTATGTGTGGATGTCCTCCTCAGTCTGCTGGAACATGGTAATGGGCGCACAGAATATCCTCTCCTGGCGTCTTCTCCTCTGTGCAGCAGCTCTGAGTCGCAGCCTCCTGGTTATCACGTACAGCCCAGCCATTGTGGAAAAAGTCTGTTGCATTGTGGGACTCCTTAAATAGTTTGCACCTGGTTACCACCTGCTCCTACTTGGTGTTAATTGCGATTCACTAAATTGCGAATTTCGTGAATTCGCTATTTGCGAATATTTCATACATTGCATAGCGATTTCTTATATTGCTATATCCCGTTTGTGAATTTTGCAAACTGAGAAAATCACAAAATAAGAAATCGCTAGGGAATTCGCAGAATTCTGTTTCTCGCAATGTAAAGAATCGCTCTTTTTGCGATTTCTCATTTTGCGTTGCGATTGTGCATCATACATAGGATTTAGCTCATTTTTAATGGCAAAGGCTGTTTTTTGCGAATCGCAGCGTTTGCGACAAAAAATTAGCTTGTTACAAATGGTCCAAAAGCTCCAATTTCATTTTACTCAGCGACCTCAATATGCACCTAAAGGATATTACCTGCACACTCAAACACTAATCAAACATTTGCAAAATGCAAGGATGCGCCAAATTTACAAGAATACAGTACACCCTTGTGTTTCCACTAGCGCTGTAGCAGAAAAGCTGCCTAGAGCTAGCGCAGGCACCCTGCCACCAGTTTTTAAGGGTGCCTGCGCTGCAGAGACATTTATTTATGTACAGGAAGGGACACCTTCCTGTGCAAAGACAATCAACAATGGCAATTTGTAACTTCACATGGAAAGAGCAACAAACGAGGCAAAATTAATAATTTCTCCTCGTATCGCCATTCTAACACCTGGTATTCTGCGGCGTAAGCTTTTGGCACTGCTTCAGCCTTGTAAATCTGGGGCAGTGTCAAAAAGCACTGGGTATTGCTGTGGAACACCCACAGCAACACCCATTGCACGCCCCTTTTCCGCAGAGGACTGCAGCGAATAGGGGCATATTTACAAGGTGGCGGTAAGCCACGCATAGTGGCTAAGCGCCACCTTGTAAATTTGGAAAATGGTGCTGCACCACCAGAGCATCAAAAATGTGATGCTCTGGTGGCAGTGAAAGCTTGCACACATGCCCCTATGAATCTTAAGCTAATAAATTCCTCTCCCACTCATGAAACAGGTTATCTACTGGATCTCATTTTTTTCTAACATCTCAGGCATTACTACATAGCAGCCTATCCCGTTACTGTGGCCTGACCATCTTGCAGTGTCCTTTTTTACACCCCCTCATTCCCTGCCGTCTTCGTTGGCAACCAGGCCCAAAATCATGACTAGGAAATGGACCAAACTCGACATCCCCACCTTCAATGCATGCCTACTGAGGACCTCACCTCAGCAAGTAGAGAAGGTTGAGCTAGACCAACCTCCAATTGAAAATTGGCTTGGAGACTGTTTATATATATATATAATTTACCAGCTAAGACAAAATCTTGGCTTAGGCAACACCCCTCTACCACCTGGTTTAACGTGTTCCTACAGGTTTAAAAAAAAAACTATGCAAGTGTTTTGAAAGGGCATGGAGGAAATTATAAGATCCCAACTCAAAAACAAAATATAAACTAGCCCTGAACCAATATTACTCACACTGCAAGAATGCACACACTCACTTTTTAAAGTGGGCCAAGACTATTCAGATCCCAGTACCATCTCCCTGCTCCTTCAATGTCACTCGCTCAATGTCAGGAACTTGTTGACTTCTTCATTAAAAGTTGACAGACATTAGGTCCACCCTGGCAATAACCAATAATTATAACACTCAGCTAAAGTATAACTGATCCAGCCCTTCTCTGATTCTACCTCCAATCAGGGACAAAAACCCCACAGTAACCTGTGTCGTGCCTGCAAGACTGAAGTCTTTGCTCCTGTTGGACTGTACCTGTCTGACGGATCTACTGCTTTCAATCAACTCAGGATCTCCTCGATACCCTCTGCACCCTGCTAAATTGAGAAACTTGATTTCACAGTCCTTGCAGCCAGTGCTAGAACTTTTAAACTCCTCTTTACTTGAGGGACATATATTGACAGCCTGGAAACATGCAATGGTTGTCCCCTTGCTAAAGAAACCTCAACTAGGACAACTGGTCCAATTTCAGACCAATCTCCTTGCTACCTATTCTTTACAAGATGTTGGAAAAACATGTATATACCCAACTCACCTTATTTGTCTCAGCGCACCCTTTACCCTTTGCCCTTTCAAGTCAGACTTCTGAGCTGGGTACAGCACCAAAACTGCCCTTCTAGGAGTCACAGCATATCTAAGGTCACCCCTGGATTTGGGAGGCACAGCCATGCTGATCTTATTAGACCTCAACGCGGCCTTCGATATTGAGTCTCATGAGATTCTTACTGAAAGACTGACCCAACTGGGCCTCCAATGCACAGCACTGGCATGGCTCTCCTCTTTCTTGATGGATCGCACATTTCAGGTCTTTTACATAAATGCAGCGTCTGGATCTGTTCCACTTATCAGTGGAGTTCCTCAGGGTACTGCCCTAAGCCTGTTTTTTTCAACATTTATGTCTGCCCTTTGGGGGACCTGGTGGATGGCTGTGAACTAACTCTGTATTCCTGGGCAGACGACACCCAGATCATTTTCTCCCCATCGCCCGTTCGGAGGATCTCAATTCCTGCCTCGGTTTTGTCTCCACCTGGATGAACACCAACTCACTGAACCAAAATGGCAACAAGACTGATATGATGATATTGACAGAGAATCTCCAGCTTTGGGAGCCTCAAAATTGGCATACCATGCTTGAAATGCCACCTACTCCCACCAATAAAGTGAAGAATTTTGGCTCCTGGCTCGATCCCAGCCTTTCTATGAAGCCACAATTGACCAAAGTAGCCACCACATGCTGGGCTATCATGAACTGCCTTAAGGAGATCCTGTGGAGACGTCCTTTCTCTGCTTGAAAATCAGTCGTCCAGGCCATGGTAATATCCAGACTTGACAATGTTAACATCCTGTACTTGTCGACAGACAATGCAATGATAAGACTCCTGCAGGTGGTTCAGAACTCTGCCACCAGGATCTTATTTCCCTCCCTAAACAATCCTCAGCATCCGGGCTTCTTCACCAACTCCACTGGAGCCCAGTGGCAAACAAATAAACTACTAAGCTTTATGCTCTGTGCACAACATCTGCGCCTGCCAGGGACCGTGATACATGCACAACCTGGTTACTCCCTACCATCCTGCTTGCACCCTGTGCTCAATAAATCAATCTCTGTTTGCAGTTCCGAGAGTCAGACACACCTGAATGTGTGTCGAACCTTTTCACTCCATACATCCAACTCTCCCCCCCCCCGAGTCCCTGAGATGCAGCTCTTCTGTAGCCAACTTTCACAAGGAATTGAAAACTCTGCTCTTTTAGCTCCTTCATGCTGGGCTGCTTGTACCCAAAGCGCTGGGAAACTCTGGTGGGTAGCTACCCGCTTTATAAGCATTTCATAATAATAATAATGCACTGCACATAATCTTTTGTTTATTTCAGAGCACTAGATGAGGATTAAAGCAGTGTACAATCAGTAAACCTAAAAAAACACTGGATAGGGTGAAGGTTTTGGGAAGGTGCCCCAGCTGATGACTATGAACATGATCCCTGATGGTCTGGAAAGTCAGTTTTGCAAGCGAGCCTGAATAGTTCCTCTATGAAAGGTTTCGGAAAATGGATGCATCTGTGTTCAAATCTCAAGGGGATTGATGGCATTGCATTGGTTTGGGCCTTGTTTTCCATGGAACTTGCCTCCAGTTTCATTCACTTGAAAGAACATTGCTGAATCTGGTTTATTTTGGTACCAATACCTTATTGTGTTATAGAATAAAAAAGCAGTATACTTGAAGCAGAATAATCAAGTGGTGTAAACAATTTAGAAGAAAAAATTGCAAAATGTCAGCACTATCAATTCAGATTCTTAACAGTACATTCCATACACTGATGAACCGCCCAACAAAATTAAGATAAGAAGAACCAAGCACATTGTATCACTATGGAAGGAACTTAGTATATCTATTGGAAGAAATAGTTTTGCTCACTTGTTGGGAACTTTCACACTAAAAGAGCTAGAATTATCACAATGATCTTGTAGAAGTCTGTGGCAAAGCTGGCCTCAGTGCTTTACCCACTGGCATGTTTTTGATGACTTCCACAATTTTCTCTTCTGTTCTATTCTCTTCCGGTTCAATAGTTGCTTCAAATCAGTTGAGGTAGGTGTAGCTGTTGGATACATTTTTCTTCCTCCACTGCACTAATGTCTTCTAATTCCAAAGTATATAATTGTTTATAGAAATTAATTTGAGAATGTAATCCAAATCCAGACTAGGTTATGGAATAGGTACCCCATCTTGAGTTTGAACGGGCAGACTCCTCTTGTTTTAGCTGTAGTGCCAGCAACTGGCCTGCTTATCTCCTTTTTTGTAGTGTTTGAGTTTAAGTATGGGCAATGCCTATTCTGCTTTTCAAAGAAATAATGAATTGTGGTAAATTTTAGATTTAATTAAATTGTGTGAAGTGTGCAGATGTTTCTCCTATTTGAACTTCAGAGAGGCTCTTGGCTTGTTCCAACTGTTGCTTACGTATGGCTGATTGCCTCATCAGCTGACCTCTCATACAGGGCTTGCTTGCACTTCAAAGAGATTGTGCTGAAGATACTGAATGCTTGTTGAGGTGCATGAAATATTTTAACATCTGCTGAAGGGGAGAAGAAACTTCTGGTTCCTTACATTCTAATTAAGTCTGTGCGGTGAACCCCACTCCGTTCGCGGAGTTTCGTTCGTCAATGTCAATTTGGCGAGCGAGGAAAATCCACCAGCCGGTGAGATTTTTTCTGGTCCACGATAGTCATTATCAAGTTGTTGAGCCCAAGCATGGAAAATCAAACTCCAGATGAGATTTCTCAACACAGGTAGTCAGATTCCTCATTGCAAGTGGTCGCATTTGTCTGCGACAGCTCGCCTTGAGAAACTGTCTGCTCATGCTGAGAAAGCTGCTGCTCGGGTAAAAATCTACTCGAGCAGCAGAAAGGAAGCAGCTGATTGCACAGTGCAGACAAGCACCTGGCACTGAAAATCACTGCAAACAGCATTTATCCAATGCACTCCCCCGCTTGCGGAGCTCCACCTAGCGCAGCTGAGTTCTTTTGCACTTTGCAGAGTTCTGCATAACAGAACTCCGCAAACTCCACCCAGGATTAATTTTAATGCCCTCCATAACCGACTCAGCATGCTAAAGAGACTCAAATAAATAGTGAAAGGCAAAAGGCCACTGTCTGAAATATCACAGCCCTGTAGACTGGGAGACACTGCTCAGAAAATATTCAATAATGGTATCCAACCCATGTGCATATGATAGAAATTCATATTGCCTATCCATCCAAAGACCAGGGATCAAGAAGTTAGTGTTCAGAAATAGGGTCATGCAGCAGGTGTCATTCTATACCTCTACCACTTTCTGGAGGACCTGACAGATTACTGAACTGATCTTGAGTAATATTGGAACGGCACGTGTGGCTCTGCCTTGTTGTGCAGGCCATTTCCTTAATTACACTAGTGTAACACAATTCACCCATAACCAATAAGAAGTGCATGCTTCAAATAATGAGGCATAGATCATATTTGGGGGAAGTCATTTATCATTTTTATAGTGTCTGATGCAAGAGCAGGGAGTCAAGAGGCAGAGCAGGACTCTGAATTTAGTAATTTATTTTGGCAATCAGGCATAGCACCACATAGGTTTCTAGGGTCTTGATGGATATGAATGTGAATAGTAGCTTAATGAGTGTGGAGAAAATGTTGTTGTGCTGGAGATGATCACAGATTTTGCAATTTTTGGGATTTGAAAAACTTAAGTAAGCCTTTGTAATATTGTTGTGATATACAAGTTGCTTTCAGTCTCTTGAGATTAGCGATCTGAAGCCAAGGTTTTAAGAATGTATTTTATTTGTTTGGTGCCTCATTGACATGCTATGAAATATAAGCCTGTTTGGCTTTAAGAGCCCAGAGCTAGGCTGAGTCTTGCAGTGAATGTTGTTCATTTTATACCCTTGGCTTGTGTCATTGTAGATTACACATTTTCGGTCAGCAAATTGTACATTGAAACATTTCTGGGGTCATTTAATACCCTGATGCAATGAAAATTCAGAATATGTTAGTCCCACTCTTACTTTATGCTGATGACTGACTTCTTGTCTGCCCCAATGTGTTACAGTGTTTCCTCCTTTAAAAAAACATTATTGATCAGATAACTGTCAAGTTCAATAAAGCAACAATAAAATTATGGTGTGAGGTTTACACAGTAGGAAATCAAACACAATTACACTGACAAGAGGTCAGAGAAAGAGTAAGGACCGCATAGACTTAAGCATGATCTTTGCAGCCTCAATCTCTAGGAAACCAGGCATACAAAAGGAATTTTAGGAACAATTAGGTGGGAGAATCCTATGATTTTTACCCACCACCTTGGTGCAAGAATTCTGCTCTATATCCCATGTATAACCACGGCACAAATTGATTGTATGACTATGACAAAATACATATTTTTACGTGGTTACACCCTTTTTTGTTGGCTGGTGTTGCTGTTTTTTTACCTCTACACAATGGAGCATTGCTGTCCAGCTCCCAGTGTATGTGTTGTGCCCCTTAAGGCATGGTAAAATAGGCTAATATTCAACTCCTCCACCTTTTAAACATGCAGGTGAACTTGACAAAAACACGGTTTTTAACAGCAAAGAAACCACCATTTAAATATAAAATAACTAACCCCTGAGTAAAATTTGTAGCCCTTAAAGTAGGGTGTCTAGTATTTAAAGCAGTACATACAAGAATTTAGTGTTGGTTTGTACCTACAGAGACTATCCCCCCAAAACTATTTTAACACTAAGGGCTGTAACTTTCCCAGATGAAAAACTAATGTTTAGAAATAAATCATAACTTTACTTTCTTTGGTTTGGGTCAAGCAAGTAGAATAGTTCACCCTATCTTTAAAGTTTATAAAAAAAAAAAAATTCTGTATTGTAATGTTGTATTAAATATCTAGGAAATGAGAATTTTAAAAAGCCTGCCAGCGCCAGACCTGTCTCTCCTTCCCAGTTATGAGGTGAGAAAACTGCTCCAAAAGAAGAAACAATGGCTTATGAATTTTGCCATGAAAACCGGAGTGTGAGTTATGCAACATATATAAGCTCATGAAGAGCAGCTGGGGGGTTCAGGAACTTCATTAAACTGAAATGGACAAGGACGATGTCTGTCAATTCATAGTTAAATGTAAAGGAAGACCTGGAGAAGAGAAGCCTTTCGTGTCCTTGACTCTCTGTCACTGTAGCAATTTTGGCACCAGCCGAGTGGGAGGATGAGCTAGTCCTAGAACCAGTTTGGTATAGTCGAGGCTCAGGGACTTCTTATTTCCCTAAACACACACTTGGCTGGCATATAATTCACACACGATGACAGGAAGGCTGTGCCATCTCAGATTTTACTTAGAATAGTGCACTGTGGGATAGTTTGCAGGAAGGCAAACATGATGTGCTGCAAAGGAAATGTTATGTGGTTGGTTTCCTCTCCCAACTAAAAACTGGCACCCACCACGAGCAGTTTAATCATTAACACAAAACAAGGAATCTCTTGTGTGTTTATGGTGCTGTCAGCCGTGCTGCACTCCACCTTTAAAATTAGACCACCACAGGACAACTTTAAAGTGTTGTTATGAACCTCACTGGTAGCGACCACAATACCACTACATCTGCCTTTGTCATCGGTTGCTCTACCCAGTGCAGACTTGCTTTCTCCACTGTTATGGTTCCTGTAGCCAGTCAGGTACGCCAAACATATACATTACAAATAGGATACAGCTTTGACCTGGATCCAAGATGCAGAGCCCTCATGCCAGATTGCTCTGGTCATTGTAATGACACATGTTGGGAGGCAATGCCGTGGCCGGTTTTTTACATGGCAGCAGAGAGGCCTGCATCTTGTCCTTGCAGATGAGGAATTAATTTTTCAGTTGCCCCGAAGGCAGGTTGCACTATTCTCATCTAGAATGTTCTTGACCACAGAATGTCTTGTGTATTCTTTTCCTTGGGATTCTATGTGGGTTAAGCATAAGAGAAACGTTACTACCAAATACTTCACAGGTCATGCCTCACCTATTTATGCTGTGCTCACATGACCCAGCGCCAGGTGCAGCACATCGGAAATTGTGTATGAACTGTGTGCCTGTCCACAGGTTTATACTGTTGATTGTATAGTGAACGTGTCACTCCAACATGGTGGGCTGATGTATGCAATTGATTTGTTGAATTCTCATCATAACAAGTTATCTATGTAGAAAAAGTGTTGATTGCCGGCTGGTCTAGGAATCATGGTTTGCTGACAAGCGGTAAGGGATCTTGACTTCCTAATTAGTTATTTCTTTTAAATCTCCCTGCACAGTGGTAAGGGCAGCACTAGCAGGAAGCACAAACCCACCTCTACCCTGGGGTAGGGGGGCGGTAAACTCCTGATCGAGCGTAAATGTAAAATGACATTGCCTCTGTCAATTCTCGATATCAAAAAGATACTTACGACAATTTTGGTGATGAAGACATGTAAAACTGCCTAAGTCGAAAAACGTGAGATTTCATACTGCATCGTAAAAGAGTGCAGTGTGTTTGAAACATGGTAATATGAAAATGTAAACAAAAAGAGAGAAACAATGATAAGTGAACATGTACGAAATTTTCATGGTTTTAAGTAACCAAATATAGCTAACAAAGAGAGTGTTGTGACAATAACTTTTAAAGTAGATTAAAATGAAATGTGTCATCATAATAATAATACTCCTGAAATGATTAAAATGCTTGATCTAATAATAATCAAAGTAAGCAAATCTGCAGCTTTCAGTAACATTATGTAGTGAAAACATGAATTTTAGAGTGACATGCTAATATTTTGCATTGAAAAACGATAACGTGCAAATGGTGTTATAAAGAGATTCTTTTTAATTCACATTTTTAGTAGTGCCTAATATTGACATGAAACTTTTAAAGAAGATTCCCAATTGAACTAATCAAAAGATATTGAAATAGTCAATTAATGTGTGTTATATGATAATCATGACACAGTAATGATTCAGCAAAATTTAATGTATGCCTCAAATGCTTTTCTTTCCTGCTTGAGTATAGAATCAAATGAAGTAGTCACTTTGGACACTGTGAGAACTTTTCATCAAGTTTCTTTTCAGTATTGATTAACAATGGACTCGTTTCTAGTCAGACAACACTTTAGACAGAAATGTAGCAAAAATATTGCAAACCCAGGGAGAGCACTTTAGGAACTGACAGATTGTGAGCAAAGTGAAGTTTCAGCTACTTCCGTGGAAGGGATGCAAATGTAATACAAATTGAATTTAACAAACCTAATTATTTTGCAAAAGGATTACTTAATTCTTCCAGATTTTTTAGTGATGTGTAGATCACTCCATGAGCAGGCCTCTGTCAGCGACCAATGGAAACCATATGGACTGATGAAAAGGATACTTTGTGGGTGTAAACCATGAACCTTTGGAACTATAATTGCCCCATGCAGGAGGAGTCTGGCTGGCTATCATTTCCATTTTCCCTGCCTGGCATGCTGTTGGATTGACTCTTACTTTCCCAGTGCAAATCTTTGAACTGAACTTTCTTGACGGGTAATCGGAACCTGCACTTTGTTGGCTGTTAAAGGTGGGCAGGAAAATAACCTTTCAGCTGAAGGGTCAACTGACTCCTTCTGTGACACGCTGTGCTGCAGTTTCTGACATGGCTAGATCCATATCTGAAGACGGACTATATCTCTCAGCCATATTTTGGTTTGTATAATTTGACAACTGAGTCACAAACTGTCCTTTTGTTTCTCTCTCTCTCTCTCACTAGGCAATAAGCAAATGTTCATTGTTTATCTGCATTATATTGTGTGGGTAATTGTACTAATTATCTGCTATTAAATCTGATGTGCAATGCAATTTCATGATCCGTCCATTCAAACTGAGCTTTTAGATAAAGGTTTTTCCATGAGTAATCTTTCATGTAATGTGTATCATTATTTTGGACAATATTTACTTGCCCCAAGTTTTGTGTATCGATGTGTATGGATAGGGTTTTTGAATTTGGCATGTGTTTGACAATTCTTTATTCCAGGTCCTCATAATTGCTTCAAGTTCTCTAAATATCCAAGTCTCTGTTACCTCAACAAAATGATCCATGGGAGGACCAAAAGGTTTCGTAAACAAGATGGTGATAATTTAGTGTGCAAGAAAGTTATAAGTTTATGGGTCCAAACTTGAGAGAAATGATTTGTTGTGTTGTGGAGAAATACGAATTTGGTAAGCCTTCGTCTGCATCACTCTGCTGTGCCAGAGCGCAGAGTTGCAAAACCCCACAAACTCTGTTTCGGAATGGAGTCTGACACCCACCCCTAGGGGTGTCCAGGACTCACCCCCACTTACTGGCTGATAGATCCTATAAAAGGGTCACCTCACCCATAGCTCACCAGAACACATCTTGCCCTGCAGAGAAATGTCATGGACCTGCTATCTCTGACCTATGTGGCACAGTGAAGGTCTGTACCTGCTTCCATTTTTACCCATTGCTGAAAAATAAACTACAAGGGTCAGTTGGGTAACCTACTGTGTGACAGGAACACAACAAGCTGCAAGAGGTCTTTTTCCTGAAGTGCCCAGCAACTAGTTGCAACTGATCTGGGTTGGACCCTGCTGGTGGAATTATTTCTGGCTCCTAAGTGTTATCCTGGAGGTCTTGGAAGCTTTAAAAGCATCAAAGAGAAGCTGCTGAAGAAACTCCAAAAAGTAGGGATTTTGAAAATGTTTCCACTTACAAGATCTCCAGAACTTCAGTCAGAACTTTGCAAGAACTGTGGCAAATTTAAAGAGGTCTTTATTGGAAACAACTCCAGGTTTTCCCGCTGGAAGATTTTGATCTTCATATAAAATACTAAGTCCGTAGGCCGAAATCTTGACAAATTATCCACAGACCAGAGGAATTTGACGTCTGTGAAATTTGGATTCCAAAAAGAAACCAGCATTTTCTCTTTAACAGTTTCTCAGATGTGTCCCCATAGTTTGCTGGTGTGGATATTTTTCCAATATTTATTTTTGTTTAGTTAGCTAGGACTCTCGTCCCATTACATTCAGTTTATACCTTTTATTCTTACAGTCTACTTGATTTCTTAAGGACGATGTAACACTCTCTTGTATCTCTGGCAGCTGTGTCAAAGAGTTCATTCATCACTTTCTCATACTGGATCAACAGCGTAACAGGTTATATAGCCAAATCCTTGAATAAAGGAAAAAAAGAAAAACATAACGTTCTGCTCCTGTTCTGATTTCAGTTCATTTAACTTGTTAGGGGCGGGTTCTAACATTAAAAATGTATACCTTTCAACTATCGCAGCACACTATGCAATTGCCATGACTTAAGGATAGTTTCAACCTCTCCTATGGTACACAGTCTCGAATATGTTTATAATTAACAGCTCAAGTGAGTCTAATTGAATCCACAGTTACGAAAAAGTACTTCATTTGGATTTGTCCTATACTTTATTTCAAATTCACCTACAATAATTAATTCCCTTCTTTACCAAGCTCAGGAGGTGTTTTGAAGAGCGGCATTACTGCTTCAAAGTTACTGATCTTATATTCTAAAAAAACAACATATCAAACAAAATGTAAACAACGAAAGGTGTCCATGGAACAGCTACATCTTAATCATATTTTCTAATAAGGCTCAATTGCGTATACTGCATGTATGTGTACGAACATTGGATTTCAATGTGTTTTATGTCCTCATATTTATTTTACATTTTTCTGTTTTTCTCAGTAGCTTGCAAACAGGAGCACAATGTTGGGTATTTGAGAGTCCAGCGAAGAGGAAAACGAAAAGAACAAAATGTCAGTTTTCAGGGTAGCAATATTTGTAAAGACTTTTCTTCTTTCTCTCCTTTGTTGAAAAGGTCAGTAGGGATCCATTTATAACCTCAAGGCGCTCTTCTGTGCTTTTCTTCCCATTCACTTTTCCAACAGAAGGAAGAAAACATTTCCCATGATAATCTCTACACACTACACTTATCCCCAACAAGAGATTGCATGGAGACTCTCTGGCGCTTAGTTGCTTACGGAAACAGTTTTTGTCATTGCATTTACTTGTGCCAGACAACAGAAACATTACACAGCGGTCATCCATTTTGTATTTATTATATTTATTGCTCATTTTGCTCTTTGATGCTCGCAATGAAACACGCAGCTTGTGATCACTTTCTGAGCAAGAGAGCATAGTGGGAGTGGGTATCACATGTACATGGGCCTGCAGGATGACAAGCAGATACCTTGGTCAGAGACTATATCATCTGTCCAATTGGCAGTCCAGAAATATCTTAATGTCCTTCACTTCTTTTTGATAATAACCTGAAATTTGTGCAACGGAAAAATGGTCCCGGAAATGCATTCCAAAGAGTGGTGACTTAAGAATGACAACGATTTACCCCAGTGGCGTAGCTAGAGCTTGTGGCGCCCGTGGATATCCCTCAGATTGCCGCCCCTGAGGGGAGTGGGAGAAAGGACGATGAGCACTTGAAAGAGGTCCGAGAGACATGTAGTATCGCCGCTAATAGTTACCTTGATCATGCAAGTTACATGCACATGCATAACACGGTCCAGGGCTACACCCTGCATTATTTCTGTTGCCTACCAGGGTTCAGTGAAAAGTCCTGCAACACTGACTTGTGGTTCCACTCCCTTATTTAAACCCTGGGATTCTCCTGTCCAGAGACAAAACACTAAGACACAAGGAACTGAAGACTTCACACTATGCCTTCATAAGCCTTTTGTGGACAAAACAACAGGACACACGCACCGCCTGCCAACTAGATGGGAGTCACAACTGAAAGAAACAAAGGATAACGCATGGCAAAAGGCTATGACTGCAGTACTAACTGAACCTCTGTCTCCAAACAACAAACGCTACCTACTATCCTGATAGGGATTACACCTCAATGGAACCAAGAATAGGACATGGTAAAAGGCTATTCCAGCACGACTAGGACAGCTGCCTTCAGCCCTTTCATACTCTAGAGGTTGGTTCAACAAAATTGCGCCAGGAACGCCAACAATAAATATCACTCACCTGGAAGGTTACGTCAGACCTATATTTTATACATCTTCCCTGCAGTGGAGAGCCCAAAAGTGGGCTTTTCTTTGTACATTTCTGCTTCTGCAACTGTATTTGGGTGAAAAGCCTGCACTACTGCCGTCTAGTTCTTGTTTTTCTCTGTCAATTAAGCAAGATGGTAATGCTACAAATTGTGCTGTACATGTTTCACTTCTGGCTGCTTCTCCGGCTGTCTTTGCAATGTGTTTGAGGAAAGCTGGCTCTAGGGGTTTAGGGACCCCGGGCAGAAGGGAATGTGTGGGCCCCAGCCCCTTCTAATTTGCATGCACGTCAAATCACAGGAAATTACATCACAGGAAGTCCAATCAATTGACTATTTTTGAGCGGCTTTGCAAGAAGCAATTTTCTTGGTGTGGATATCAGTAAAACAATAACAAATAAATATTAAAACTAATAAAAATAAGTATATTTATTTTAAAGTTCTATACCACATGGAAATTCATTATATTAGTCCTGTGGTACACGTCCTGCGTCCCAGTTGTCATGCTGGCCAACTCTACATAGTGGTTGGTCCCAGAGTCAGTGTTGTTGCTTACTACTGTGATGAGCTGCTTCCAGGATTCCCAGCTAATCTATTTGTTTTGCACCCTCTATTAATTATCTTGCTTGCTTACATCAGTCCCTTGGCAAGCATAAAAAGTTAGAAATTTGGCATCCAACAGGAGCTTGCAGTAGGATCCAGGACAATCCTGCACCTTGCCACTCTGCTTTGGTAGGCCTCAGAGCACTGGACCATGGCTCTGAGGTCCAGGGGAGAGGATGACTCTCTTGATCCTCGCAGAACTGGATCATGCTGTGAGGCGCAAGAGAGCGGGACCAGTTGTGTAGCAATGCTGCCATGGGCCATCGTGCAAGCAAGGTCAATTGTTTCTTCCCACTGCCCTCTGGTCATTGACTGGACAGTAAAATACAACCATAATCTGGGTGCATTGGATCCATAACCCCACTAGACCATGGTCATATTGCACTTCCTACACTATGGCTACGAGGTGTAGAGTAGGAGCTTCCAATCCCTTAGGCCTCGTAACCATGGTGTAGTGTAGTGCAGTCAAGGTTTTACTAATGTAACCAACTGTTTGATCCTGGAAAAATAATTGTTTCCTGTTCCTCGTCTACTGATTTGACAATATGGCAGCACTTTGAAACAGGCTTCATGTATAAAATAGATATTAAGAGCGTACACACCGGGCAGGTTCGGAGCATGGGGACAGGAGGGGAGAAGATGTAGCTTTACGTCAGAGCTGCCGACTTTGTATTTGAAAAATCAGGTTCAACATCCTGTGATCCCGGGCAATTTCACTTAATCTCTCCCTACCTAAAAAAACGAATATGTCCTTGTGAAATGTAATTGGTGCTCATGTAAAGCACTCAAATACCTTTGATTTGAGTTTGCTCTATCTTAAAAACTGAAGGGAAAAAATGGGTTTAATTTACTAATTCAAGGCTATTTGCATCAAAATAATGGAATGTGCTCTTGACCCTGCATGGAGCATGACCCTCTCCTGTGCTGCAACGCCTTTCTTTCTGCCACTGACAAGGATCTCTTTCAGAGCACATCAGCGTCTGAAAGAGAGAGAGAGAGAGAGTTGCTTGTCTTTTCAAATGGTTAAAACTGCCAGGTACCAAAATGTGGGATAATGAGCATCACTTTTTGTCTTTGAGTGGGAAGTGGAAGGGATCCCTAGTCGAAGGCCAAACCTGTCAAATGCTGACGGGTCTCACAGCTACGTCTGTGGCTGCAAAGCTGAAAGGCTCAGGGGAGAAGGGGCCCCTCCTCTGGGTTTTGCAACTATGGCCCAGTACTGCGAAGCACAGGGGAGGTGGGCCTCTCTTCCGCTATTTCTTGCAGCACTACACATGCTTTCAAGGCCCAGGAGAGAGGTGGTGCTTAAATTGAGCCTCTGGTTTTGGGTGCTCGACACCGGCCATTATTTGCCAACAACAGTACTTATGAGTTGACATCTGCCACATTGCGGCGCTGCTTGTGTAATTTAAAAATAAATACAAAAAACAGTTGTTTACTAATTCAATTGTTGGTAGTGCACATGCTCTTTATGTGAGGGAAGGTTGATCGTCTCTTGGCTCTGCGGATACAGCAAACCTGAAATACTTGACCCTGGATTGCACAAAGGCAGTCTCCCAGGAAAGGTATACGGGTGGTATCCATGCTACATACCTGTTCTGTAAGTGAAGGGAACTGGACTGCAGGCCCACATGTTCTGCCTGTTCTTTCAGTGATGGAAGCTTCCATTGCAATGCTTATGACTCACCAGATGTGTGTGAATGAAGTCTGCACTGCCTCTTTGCTTGTGCCTTGTGGTGACTATTTCTAGGGAGGGTATTCCAGACCCAGGTATGAAGTGGGGTGCTAGTTGGGTGTACATAGGGGAAACTTGAAGCGCAGCTCATGCTGTGACTATAATCTGTTAGTGATGGAAACTTCCGACGTGGTAACATTGGATTTTCATTTTGAATGGAAGTCTTTGACAGTGGTGAATGGCTGCACTTGCGCTATATTGCCATTCTGTCTTTCACCACTCTTCATGCAGCTCTTAAGCACGCTGTCTCGCTACTGCTTGTACTGTCTGCTAATGAATTCAGCAGCTCTCCCTTATCTGCGGTTTATCTCCGCGCGGTAAAGCAGGTCATGCGGATTGAATGGCTGCCTCTGATGCATAGCTGCCAAGGTTTAAGATTGCTATGTGTGACATGTTCATAATTTTTGTGTAAATATGAGTGACATTTCAACGACTATGAGTGACACTTTCTCATGAGCAAAATCAAGCAGTGAAGGAAGACGAGGGAAACAAATATGAGAAATTACACACATCCGATCTACAAGAAACTCTTTAAACTGCTGCAAAGCACCAGAAATTCAAGGCCACTGACCTAGTGGCCTTTGTACCTGATCGCACTGTTGGGGGGGGGGGGCGCAGCCTCAGGAGAAGCTGTCTCAGGCACACGATAGTCTAGGTCACAGCCTGGCTGGCTGAACATTATTTGGAAAAGACACTGAGAGCTATAGCATAAAGATCAATAATACCTCAGTAGCCGATCGACCCGGGGTCTGGTGCGCCATCCACTATAACACGAGACTCAGTTGCTCACTGCCTCATGACGGCTGGGGTATAACACCAGCAATATTTGTTAGTAAGAAATGTGTTCACTTTAATAATATCAACTCCAGCTTTCATACACTTACTGATGATTTATGATGCAGATCTCCTTGGCATACCCGTAAGTCACTGTGAAGATCATCATCATAACCCTCTGTGTAACATGATCAGCCCTGCCTGCATTAATGAAAGGATCAGATCTTGCAGATGATCTGAAACCTCAAAAGGATGACGAGACAGAGCAGCCCTGAAGTTGAGATTTTACTGAAATATTTTTCAGATCTGCAGAATGAATGCACCGATCTCTATAATTACCGTGACTTAAGTGAAGAAGAGCCTCCCAAGAAAAATCATGTGAGGGTCCAAAAATATGCGAGCGGGAGACAGCGGAGAACACCTGCAATAGTAAGGTGTCTGTCAGTAAACCCTCCTTAAATGCTAGGATTGATCTAAGAATATGATGGTAACTAAATCATCTCTTACTCAATGGATGAGTCAAATCTCATTTAGTCCAGTCCATGGCAGTCGTATTTATTCATACTGCTCATATTCTATCATCATTTATCCATATTGTATTTGTTGAAAACCAGAAAACCTGGTTGTCTCACCCGGGTTAATTTAAGGTCATAAATAAATAAGGAGAACCAAATAACTGCTAAAGACAGGGCCCTGTCAAAGCAAACGATCAAAACAAACACTGATTGGGTTAAACACAATTTGGAGGACTAAATGTCAGTATTTCTGTTAAAAGCTTTTTTTTTAAAAAGGAGGGGGTAGACGTAACCACAAAGGGGTCCTCTACAACCAAGAAAAATTCAATAACTTAGAGGGGAGAGTTCCGCTATAAAAGCAAGATCGCCACTACTCACCACGTTACCCGGTTTGATCTTGTAGGGGGCGATAAATATAACGGTTCTGAATCTGCAAAGTAAAGCAGACATGAGTCACCTTTGGACCTTGAAATACAGTTAAGCATTGGGCGTGCTGACAGACTGACCCTGAGTGAGAGAGTCACTCTGTCAGGTGAGGGTCGTTGATGCTGGTCGTTAAGCTTGGACTCTAATGCCGCAGCCGCCCTCTCAAGGTTTTTGTTTTTTGCCAAAATGGAAGACATGTCATAACTTTCCTGCGTGTTATATACTTCACAAAATAGCCCTTGTAGGCTGCTCCTACTATTTTAAAGTAGTTCTTACCTTCCCATGGAGCTGAAGGCCCAATACCAATGCCCTCAGCGTAACCCTTTTACCACCAGGGGCATCGCATTCTGTTGTAGCTCCTCCATGGCTCCATGGCTCCCTCCAGGAGGCGCTGAGCTGGATGCCATTCCTTCCTTCTCGCACTTCCTTCTGTTTGTGGGCTGATGAGAGATGACGTCTTTGGTGCTCCCGGTTTAAATGTCCCGCGCACTTCAAACAGGGCCGTGGGCGTGGCACTGGTGGCTCGTTGCAACGGCGTTTATAATTTATTCGGGGACACTGACACTACTGTAATTGACAGTAGTGTCAGTGAGAGTGTCCAAAAATAAATTATAAACTCCGCTGCAACGAGCCACCAGTGCCACGCCCGCGGTCCCTAGCTATGCCCCTGATTTACCCACTTCCCCAAAGAGACATTTATGGGCTGTGGCCATCCACATGGTTTAGCTGTGTTGTGTTTTGTTCTATAACCAGAAGTATTTTGAGGGCTGCAGCAGAACACTGCAATCCCACTGTAATGTGCCGGCACTGCCGTTTCAAGATGGGACACATCTGGATTGCATGATTTTGTGCAATGTTGTACTGCCAGTTTTCTACATGGGTTACTACCATAAGAGGTTGCCGGCACCCACCTTTACCAGATATGCCACATGGTGGAAGGTCGCTTTTGTGACCAGTGTTCCTTGAAATGACAAGGATCCTGTTAATTCAAGTACAATGCATCGCTCCTGAAATGGCACTACAGCATATTAAAACTAAAGTGCATTCATTTAAAGTTAAAGGGAAGCCATGCACCCTAATGAAAGTTTGACATTCACCATCATGAGGGGGATATTCACAAGAACGTGTGATAATCATTGCAAAATTAGCTTAACGCAAATTTCAACATCTCAGTCTATCATGGGAAAATACCTCTGTGTTAACTAAGTATTTACAACATGGAGGCACCATGCGATAGGCCCCCGACAACGTGTCAAATGTACGCGATAAAGTCAACATGACGCCGCAACAATGCGAAATACGAACACAAAAAAAGTTGCGATGAGGCCAATCGCGATACAAAAAGCAGCGAAAGCCAGCGACAGTCCTGCAAATTCCATGCATCTAGTGGTAAAATGCACTAAAAAACGACAAAAAGAACACATCAAAAACAATCCAAAGTGCGTAGGAACATGGATGCACCCGGACCGCGTGCAGAGGCCAACGCAAACCCCACAAGCCCCACAGACCACCAGCAAGGAACACGGGGGTTGGGGACGGCCAAGGAGAAGAGGGAGAGGAAGACGGCGTGCAGTCCGCAGGGAAATCAGATCAGCATCAGGGAGGTGATAGAACACTACCATCAACTGACCCACAATTAGACTACCGTGAATGCAGTCAGAGTGTCAAGGAGGTCAATGTAGGAGGCTAAGAGGCATTTGCATGATGTGAAAATCTAAACCAGGCACAAAGCTGCTGCCAACAGGAAGGCAGAATCGGTGACAGGAGGTGGGAGTCCAGGGCCACAGGAGGAGCCAGAGGAAACGGAGGCCACAGTCATCAGTGTGGAGATGGTGCAAGGAGTCGGAAGTCCGGACACAGCTCGAGAGGACCTGGCACAACATCAACAGGGTGAGTAACAACGAGTCACTGTGGGGCTGGGGGGAGATGAGCACAATGGCACACATGCACAACGATGTGTAGCACACCTCACTCTCACAATGACCCTCGATCATGTCCCTGAACCCCGTGGCTCACTGCAGCACACACACATATCGATAACAGCACATCCACAGTGACGACAGTATGGTACAATGTGCAACACCGACACTGCAGAACAGAGGACACAACTGGCCACACACATGCACAGAAACAAGCCAACTACATCTGACACAGCTGGAAACTGTGAGATGAAAATGTACGCGTACAATCTCACATTTGTCATGTAGTCCAAATGTCTACTGTCCCACATCAAAATCCAGCACCTCACAAACTGTCACAATGTACATTGTCATACAGTCTGCCTGTAAACAAGAACAATGCGCTAACATACATGTCAATACAATGTCAACATGCATCTCCCCTTCACATTGCAGAGGGACACACAACACCTCCAGCAGAGCAGAGCAGACTACTCATCAGTGATGCCTGAGAGGGCCACCACACCTTCGACACCGTCTCCCTACAAAAGCCCATGTACATCCCACGCAACCCACCACCAGGACCAAGGCAGCCAAGCTACAGAGAGGAGAACACAGCCCCTGCAACAGACCACACAGCAGGAAGCACCTGCCAGCAGGGCTGGCTTCCAACACTTCACCGAGCCACACATGGCATCCCAATGCCAGGTGTCAGAATGCCAAAAGGAGGTGGCCGAACAGGTGCAGGTGGGGTCCTAACCGATGGAAGACGAACTAGATCATATACATGGATGTCTAATTCCCTTCATGGACCACCAACACACCACAAAGGAGACCCACACTGCGACAGGGACACATACATTTGCACATTGTCTGTACTGAACCATGTCGAGAGCCCTGCTATTATCAGTCACACACCAATGCTGGACCTGCATACGATGGCCCAGCCCACTAAACGTACGTATTGCGTGGGTGACAACAAAGCTACATATCCAAGCTCTAACCCGCTGCCTACAGTGACATGGTTGCATCCACTGTACACAGCACATTGTAATGTTGTAGGGCCTGGGTCCCTCATGCATACATTATGACCACAAAGACACACGCAGATTGCGTGTGGAACTGGCTACGGGCATGTTCGCCTGGCCCCTTTATTGGCAGGATCACATGTACAGTGACGCCTGTGCTGGATGTGTGTGGGGTGAGTGTAAGCCAGCCTGCATGGAGTGGTTGGTGCTGGCAACAACTTGAACAGTGATCACTATTAAAATGGAAATGGAAAACCCCAGCATTACATAAACAACTGCAAAGCAACATGCTGGTAGCCAGAGCAAGCACAGAGGACACCTAATATGCAAACAGAAGTGTCCGTGAGTTGCTGTGCACTGAGGTTGGGGCTCTAGAGCTGAGCGTGCCCATGTGAATGAATTGTCTAGGATTGTGCCCCTTCGGTTTATACCTCCTACAGCAGCAGTGGGGTGTGTTACACCTGCATCATCTTCCTCATCATCATCCCAGGTCTCCCACACTGCCTGAGGTGACATTGCTGCGTAACCTCTCCACAGCAAAAAACTCAATCAGTAACGGTCCATGGGTTGCGGTGCACTGAGTTAGTGGCACCTGGAGTGCTGAGCAGGGTATCAGGCAGATGATGGCATCCACAACAGGTGTGAGCAATTCTGTTAGTCTGCCAGTACCACTGTTTCGACTCTGGCAGTTGGCGGTTGGAGGTGGTCCTGGCAGTGGTGGTGTGTGCCTCTTGCAGTGATGCAACATCCGGGCCGGTCAGGATTCGATTTGATGTGTGAGCCCTGGTGGACTGCAGTTGATGCCGGATGTAGCATACAGCGCAGGGCTACAGAAACATGGCGTTGATGACCACAAGCCATCATCTCAGAGGCCATCCAATATCTCAGAAGAAAGGGTTCCTGACTTGAGCTGCACAGAGTCAGTGGCCCCGGATGCACAGCAGCCTGCACAGGCACACCGCCATGGGACGGTGACTTGCGGTGCACTGAGGTAGGGTCACGCAGACTGAGCGGGTCCTTATCGATGTCCGAGGTGAATGTTGCAGGGGATAGTGGATGGTGTCCTCCAGGGCATAATGCAGAGGGCAGGAGTTGTCCGGAAGCAGTAAATTAAGGAGTGGAATGCTACAGCCTCGTTTTCACCACCAATTCCCTATCAGCTACATGAGGATGGAGACAACCCCCTAGTCCATAGACTCAGACACCACCACAGTTCAAACAGAGAGTGTCCATGAATGTCGGGGAACAGACTCAGTGGCACCGTGGCTGAGAGGGTATGCTGTCTGTGATGATGTCGGTACAATGATATGAACTCGGACATTGCTTAATCAAGATTCAGTCCCAAATGTGTGACCTACTCAACCGCAGTGTAGGCTGGAGGCAGCGGTCAGTAGTGGCCCACTGCCACGTGTTGTTGGCTCACGATGCACAGAGTTAGTGACACCAGGGCAGTTGTTGGTAGTGTTCGATCACCTCCGTAACAATGCTCCTTTATTCCACCTGACTGACAAGTGTCATCCTCTTACACCTCTCTTTGCATGCAATACTATGTACTCTGCCATTGAAAAATCAAGACTCAGTTCCAAATGTGTGACCTACTTGAGGGCAGTGTGGCCCGAGGGCAGTTGTCAGCGTGGGACCACAGACACGTTTAGTTGGAGTCCCATACACAGACTTGGAGGCACCACATCTAAGAGAGTATAGTGACATAAACTCTGCCATAAATAATGTTCTCTACCATGATGTCAAGACTCAGTTCCAAATGTGTGTTCTACTTAACCGATGTGTATGCCGGTGGAGTACGTCAACGAGAAAGGAGTACTGAGGGCATGTGTTGCAGAGGCCGTGATGGTCTGAGGAGGCTACCAGGGTCTCGGCCCTCGGGCTTGGAGCATGCCCGGCATGTGGTGGGCCCTCTTCGACACACGCCGGTGTCGGCGGGTGAGCATTGAGGCCTGGGTGTGCAGGGGCAGGCAAGACTGGTTTGGGGACCAGCGGCCCGGGGTGCAGCAGGCGCACAGGATCGCAGGCAACACCGCTCACGGCGACAGCATCAGCCTCGTGGTGGGGCGAGAAGTGCCGCCCTGGCAGAGATGTTGGGCATTCCAGAAGAGAACCACGCCCAGAGGTACGTGCTTTTTATTCACACCCCTACGCTGGCCTGGCATATGCCGGGCCGGCACACACTGCTTACGCTTACAGGGGGGACTTAACAAGCTACATTTTTGCGAGCTTTCCCACTGGCTGAGTTAACATGGTTGCATCCACTGTCCACTACACTCCAAACCCCAGCAGCGTATGTTGACATAGATATGTGAGTGGTCTGCATACTGCAGTCTGGCCCTCACATCCACGCCACACTTGGCATTGTGTACATTCTCATTCATATGTCACTTGCCTCCTTCGCACATGCCTGGTCCCCACCTCTTCCCACATTCTGCTACTATGTGCTGAGGTGCCATGCCATTGATGGCTTATGTGCATGGCTGACCCTGGTTCCCACAGTAAGTTGTGCTGTCATGTCTGGTGGGTGGGCATCTTGTTTGGCAATTTGTATGTAAGTTTGTAACGTTTGCATTCCAAGTGTTGTGAGTTGCATAATTGTGGAGTTGAGGTGTGTGGTATGTTCATTTGGTACTTGCCAACGAGCAGTGCATTTCCGTAGGTGCCATCCTGGTGGCGCTGGTTGATGATGGACTGCCGGAAGATGTAGGGATCATGCTCACTGCCTGGGTGGTTGGCGTCGACGTTGGTGGAGATTCCCCGGTGGTCCACTATTTCCTGCACATTGATGGGAAATGAGCGCTTTCTGTTACGGTTATTGTGTGCAGTGTTGCCAGGGGGCACAAGTAGGACATGGGTGCAGTCAATTGCCCCATGACACGTGCGGGAAGCCAGCTATGGCGTAGATGCCTTGCTTGGTCTCCAGCTTTTCCTGCCCTGTGTGGGGGAAGTATAGATAGTGGGGTGCCAAGCTGATGGTGTCATCCATGACCGTTGTGAGGGACTTGGAGTGGACTGGCTGTGAGGCTCCTCTAACACTGGCGATTGTTGGTTGGAAGGTACCGGAGGCCAACAGATGCAGCACCGCCAGCAGCTTTGTCTGAGGTGGGATAATGGTTGTCCGCTGTGTTGGTACCGTCAGCCTGTGGGCATAATGTTCAGGATGCGGAGGATGGTTGTCCCTTTGAGCCTGTAGTGGGCAATAATATTCTCTGGTGTTGGGTCTGTGAGGTTGATGCGTTTTCTGTAGGTCGTTGTCTTTGTCTGCGCTGTCTCAGTGTTGGTCCGGGGGGGACGGTGGGTGTCTGGGGGCATGGGAGGGTCCTGGGGGTGGTGGGGGTGCGTGTTGTGGCCCTCTTGGGTTTCCGGCCCGCATGTTCAGTGGCTCCATGTCATCTGTTGTTCTTCAGGTGTGGCTCTCGGCTGAGCTTCCTTTTGTGGTGCAGTCTGTCGTCCGACTTTACACCAGGTCATAGCAGGTGTTAATTTCCTGCTGCTAACAAGCCTTATTGCATGTTTTGTGATCTTATCACTGTTCTGGTTGGTCGTTGAGAATGTTGTGGAGTGGTGTTGTTGGGCTTTTTGCACGGGAGCATCTACTCTGCATCTCATTAGCGATAGTTGCGGGGTCATCTGTGGCGATGATTTTTGCATCTGCTATTGCAGGTAAACTGGTGATATGAGCTGTTAGCTCCAGCTGGTGAATGGGCCGATAAATTTATCGCCACTTTGGCTGCGATAAAGTGCCGTTAACTCAGCGATAACGACTTGAGAATATGCCCCTAAGTGAATTTACCTCTAAACATAACACAGTCCAACGTCAATGCCCTGTCTTCCTAGACTCAGACCACTGAAGGCCCCATCTTCTAAAGATACGTTAAGAACATCCTGCTTGACTGCACCTAAAGATTACAGAGGCTCACTTCCACAAGGCAATAATAAGCATTAGTAATGTCACTAACTCCTTCTGTGATGACTTACATAGTGAGGGCCCTGTGCCTCCAATCACAAATATTTCCCACAATAAAAATTCCCTCCCCTTATTTTCTCTTATTTTTTTGGGGATTCAAATCTAGGGCCAGGTGCGATGAGTGTGCTCCAGTGACTTCTGGTGGCTCCTTTCCCTGTTGCGTAGTGCCAGTGAGTTAGGGGAGGTCGTGCGGACCTGTTTTCATGGCTCAGTCTACCACGCTAATGCAGGCAGATGTTGCCTGGGAACCGGTGATCCCGGTGATTCCGGTGATTCCGGTTGAAAGCTCCTGGTCATTCACGTGACATGCAGCAGGAGCTGGCAGGTAAGGTGAGTGAGGGAGGACTGAGGACCAAGTCTGCCTGTGGTGTGGCAGTTTGGAATACTCCTTACTTCATTCTTCATGTGCAGCCAGGCAAGAGGTATGTGGTGCTTTTTTCTGGCCAGCCATGAGGGCGTGTTCTGGTTGCTGGGGAAAAACGGACTCCCCGTCATCTGCCTATTAGCTATGGCCGCCTGTGGTGGAGGAGGCTGCTGCACATTTGGAAAGTATGCTGCTCTATGGGAAACTGTTGCAGTAGTTTTGTTGTCCCTAATATTTCTATTTGCATTATAGGCTCCCGATTGGCTAATGTATTCTAGGAGGCATGTGAGCAGATGGGCCACAGGTGTTCTGTTTTTACAGGATGTTCAGTTTTGGAAGTATTTTCTCTCTAGTGGTGGCATTTTAATTCCTATCTGTTTTTAGTATTTTGTGGCTGTGTTGCAATGGAGAAGTGTGTGAGGAGGAGAAGGTCTCATGCCCCTAATTCTAAGGGGAGTGATTTTCATCAGGCTGTTCCAGCAAGGGGTGCTGGTGGATTTAGTATCCCTGACATCCTTGAAACCTCAGGCCATGATTCATGCCACAATCGTCAAAGACTTGTCATCCAAGCATAAGGCGAAGCGTAATTCAGCCCTGCAGGATGATGAGGATTCTGATTATTCTGATGTTTCTGAGCCAGAGAGACATGTGGTAACTGGTGGGAGGTTCAAACCCAGGGAAGTGGTGGTGGATGTTCTGTCCCATATCGGAGAAAATTTATGCATGGTGCCGGATATATGACGGTACAACGCGTACCGTCACAACGCATACCTTTACAACGCGGCCGTGACAACGCAAGTCGTTACCACGACTTGCGTTGGGGGGGCGCGGATTTCGAATAGTTTAATTTACTATTCTAACACCAGTCCCCGTGGACCCTAGGGAAGGTGTTAGGATAGTAAATTAACTATTTTTAGACCTTGAGCGCCCTCCAGCGCAAGTCGTGGTAACGACTTGCGTTGTCACAGCCGCGGTGTAAAGGTACCGCGTTGTGAAAACATCGTTGTAAACGATGTTTACCATGGTGCCACCTTCGGTGCAGGGGGTGCTGAGGATCTGTATCTGAAATTCGCCAAGCATGCGGCACTGGCTTTACATCCCAAGATCAAGGAGGCGATTTTCAGGTCCCGGGAGGAGCCTGAACTTTGTCAGATTACCCATTTTCTCCAAAAGTCCTATGCCTTTGAGGTAGTGGATAAGCCGTTGCCACATTCCGTCAAGGTGGATTCCATCCTGGCCCCTCTCCTTGCTCATTCCTCTCTAAATCCTTATGACTGTTTGCCTTCAGATCATGTTGACCGCAAAGTGAATGATGGACTTAAAAAGTCTTTCTCAGCCTCTAATCTAGGCCCAGGGCAGCGTCACATGGGGCATGGACAACTCAGTCCTTGTTTAGGGATTTTGAGGCCTTGGCAGAGGCCATGCAGGAGGTTTCCAATGTCCTAGTACATTTGAAACAGCATGCTAAGCTCCCGGCAGCTGTTTCAGCCAATGCCATTAGGGCAGCCTCGGTGGCTTCAGCTATCATGGCCCAATGCATCTTGTGGTTGAGGGACTGTAAAGTAGGTCTGGCAGAGAAGTCTTTGTTTCTTAAGCTACCATTTGAGGGAGGAGAGCTAATTGGTGAGAGGTTGGATGGTCTAATCTGGAAGTACTTCAAGGATCATAAGTACACTGGGTCCTTCAGGTCCACATCCAACAAATCATCTAAGACTTGAAATTGCCTGGATGCCAGAGTTAACAGGGATTTCCTTCACAGGGACAACCATTCCTATCCCTTCCGCTGGAAGAGGTTCCAGCCTAGGAAGGGGTAAGTAGCAGGATGTCACCCCCAAGGTGGGGCCCTCTGGTCAGAGCTCCTGAATATGGAACTCCTATGAACTCACGACCAGTTGTGGATCTGATCGCAGGATTCTATTCAGCATGGGTGCTTCCCATCTCTGACAAATGAGTGAGGAGCATAGTTCAGAGTGGCTATCTCTTAGACTTTGTCTTACTTTGTCCAGTTACAAGGTGAATCCCTACTCCTGTCCCAATGAATCTGGCAAAGAAGATAGTACTGTTGGAAGGGATCAAGGACTTGTTGGAGAAATGGGCAGTCATCCTGGTACCACTGGATGAGGTCTGTCAAGGGGTGTACTCTATCATGTTCCTAGTATAAAAGATATCGGGGGTGTTTGGCCAGTCTTGTATTTAAGGCACTTTAACAAATGGGTGGTGACAATTCTATTCAAGGTGCTTTCTCTCCAATAGCTCATTCCCACGAATGTCTCTGGGGGATGACATTTCTACAATAAATCTGCAGGGTGCATACCTACATGTTCCTGTTCATCCCAGGCATCAGAAGGTTCTAAGGTTTGATGTGGGGGAAACACATTACCAATCCCGTATCTTCTCACTTGGCGTGAAGACTGCTTCTCGTGTGTTTAACTAAGTTTTTGCCCCTCTGATGGTGGCTCTACGTCTGCAGGGGATGCCATCTTCCTGCATTCAGATGAATGTTTGGTCAAGGGATCACCTCTTCCTCAGACTTGTTCACATGTGCAGACAGTACTGGATATACTGTCGTTTCATGGCTTTTTAGTGAATGCGAGGAAGTCCCACCTGGCTCCCACTCAGTATTGCATCTTCATTGGGGCCCAGTTCCATATGGATCTGGACATTGTGACATTGACAGACTGGAGGGTGCTGAAGATTCACTCACATCTGCTGGAGCTTCTGTCAACACCCATTCAGCCATTTTCTCTTTGGATGAGGGTACAAGGCGATCTGGTGGCAATGGTGTTCTTGGTGCCCTCGGCTCAGTGGCACCTCAATTTTCTCATGAAGTTGTGGTTCCTTCGGTCCAACATTCTGCAGGGGTGTTTCGTTGTTGTATCCAGAGCCTGTCATCATCATGACTGACATCAGTGACAGTGGCTACGGACCTGGTCATGAACTCTAACGGTCCGGGGAGTGTGGCAGGTATGCCAGAGTTGCCCTTCTTCCAACTGGAGGGAGTTCGAGGCAATTTGTCTGGCTTTCCTAAATTTTTCCCTTAATCTGAAGGACAGGGCTTTCATAATCCAGACGGACAATACCACAGCCAAGTAATATGTCAATCGACGGGGTGGAAGCGGCCCTAGTCACTGAGCCCAAAGCAATATTTCATCTGAAATTACAGACAGTCAACTGTGGCCATCTTTATTCAGGGGGCTCTGAACTGTGAGGCCAATCACCTGAGCAGGGAGATTGCATCCTCCCAGTACTTCTGTCTTTCTTGACAAATATTTGCAAAAGTGTGTCAGTTGTGGGGTCAACCCCAAGTGGACTGGTGTGCGAACCCTGGCAATACACTTCTATATGGTACACCCCCCCACCCGAGGGCGGGAGGAGTCACCATCAGGGATGGATACCCTGAAATGTCTTTGATCTGTGGGCCTGATGTGTGCTTCCCCCTCGATACCTTTCATACTGTGATTTCTGGTTCAGAGGGTGAAGGCTCAGGTTAGTCTGGTGGCTCCTGCATGACCCTGCTCTATCTGGTTTCCTTGGTTGATGGAGATGAAGGTGGGTCCGGAGTAGACGTTTCTGTTGGTTTTGTCTCCTCTTATGTTTCCATGTCTCCAGATGCCCTCCCTGGAGAGGCTCAAGTTGACAGCTTAGCAACTGAGCAGGAAGGCTTAATGTTACAGGGTCTCTCTGCCTCTGTCTCCTCTTCTGTGCTGGTGTCCAGACACTTGTCTACCAGGTCTTCTTATACTAGGCATTGAAAGAAGTTTCAGGCTTGGTGTGATCGACAGCAGGTGCTTCCTCTTTCTGTTTCTCTGCCTGATGTGCTGAAATTTTCCCAGGATGGTTTTCAGTTGGGTCTGAGTCCTTCAAGTAAGGTTTTTCAGTCTTCCAGGGGGGTGGGGGGGAGGTGTTCATCAGGGTCTGGTTTCCAGAATCTTTGAGATGTTTCCAATCTCCGTCTGGTCTCCCAGGTGGTATCCGTCTTTAGATTTGCTGCTGGTGCTGCATTATCCACCATTTGATCTTCTGACATCTGAGGGGTTACATATTCTGACCTTGAAGGTCTTTTGATTTGCTGGCTGTCATTTCTGCTCACTGACGGGGAGAATTTGGCTTGTTGTCTTTCGTGTGTTTGAGGATAGGCAATTTTCGGCTGGGCCTTGGATTTCTGCCCACGGTGAATTCTTTGTTTCATCAGTAGGAAGTGCTTCTTCTTGTGTGTTGTGTAGTTTCCACTCTACTGTAGAATTGCACATTTGTGAACAGCATAAAAGTCTGGATGGTGCCAGACTGATTCCATGCACCCCCTCAGGATCTGTTGTCCTACAGGCCGACTAGCTCACAGTACCTCTATAAACCCCCCTAAGCATGGAGCTAACGGTTCTGGCAACCACTGAACAGGACATCCCTGATCCCTCAGGAATCATGGTAACAGATCTAGTATCCTTTTGCTCATTCACTTGTGCTTTCTTTCTCACATATAAATATACTAGGAAAACACAGTGGGACTTTTTCAATATTAATTGAATCAACGTGAACCTTGTATAAAATATCTGTGCTGCAATGATCAATAGACAGAAACAAATGAAAGTTATTAGAAGTATTAGGGCAGTGAACAGAATGAAAACTTCCATCATCGTGCTGAATCAATCCATATATGCAAGCATATTAAACAATATAAAAATCTGTCATACTCCTACTACGAGTCCCCTAACCTAAGTATCTAGGGCGTGTGTGTGTGTTCTCTGCCAAGAATCCCCATACTGTATGATCCAACCCCCATTACCTGAAGGGAAAGAATATAGGTCCCCATTGTGGTCACAAACTGGAAACCCCTCATAGATATATCAGCAGGATGCTGGGTCGAAGCATCAGCAAGTTGACACCTCATCAATGACAGCAAAGTGCTCATCTGCCAACACCCAGAAACAGATGTTTATTTATAACAAAAGGCATCCTTGCCTTGGGATTAGATCATAGTCAGTCCGCCATGGTTTATGTGTTTTGGCTCTGTCAGAATATGTACAAAACAAATAATCATATTTGAACAATGTACAAGGTATCATGATAGCGTGTGTGCGAAGTTGGTTCTTGGCAAGTATAGTTTCCTAAAACCTGATCTGCACTGTCACGGTTGAAAATGTGTGGCAAAAGTCATTGTGTGAGTGTGAAGGCAACTTTAGGAAGAAACCTGTGTACATGTAAAAATTCCAGCGTTTCCCTCTGGGCCTAACTGGGACACAGGACAGGTGTTTTGTCTGGATTCTCAGTCTCCAAAGGAGGTGGAAGGTACATTCAACGGATATACGGAGGTAGGTTCTGATTTTCCTGGAATGGGTGAAGGAATTTGAGGTCTCTTCCGCTTTGTTAACTTTGGTCTCGCCCCAAACGGGGAGTAAACCTTAGACTCATACTTTGAGCAGGTGGGTCAGGTCTGTAATTCTGCTAGCATATAAGAAGTTTGGTCTGTCTTCTACTTTTGTGACACAGGGGAAGTTTACTAGGGGCATTTCTTCTTCCTTGGATGAGGTGCAGGGTGCGTCTTTGTGGGTCAGTTGGGCTGCCACTTGGGCAGTTCCGTCTACCTTTGTGTCTCATTATCGGGTAGTCCATGGCCTGGAGGTTCTGGTTTTGTTGGGTTCCAAGTTGTTGGCTTCTGTGTAGTAACCAATTTTTGCTTCCATATTAAACTCATGTTTGCATATTCTGTGCAGTTGTTCCGGTCTGCATATTGGCTTGGGTACATCTTAATATGCGAGTCATCATGGCAATATAGACAAAGGGGTATGCGGTGACTACTCACCGGCACTACTAGTACTCTGAGTTCTTTTCTTGCCGTGATGACTCAGGCCCTCCATAGCACCCTTTTTGGCCAGTCCAACTGTATGCAGGCCGGACTGGCACCAGCGTTTCCCCGGTAGGCCACTAGGGTGGGGCCGGTTTTGGGACCCTGGGGGCCGTTTCTGTTACCAGGGTCAGCAATATCGCCCCTTGTAACAAAATTGACCGAAACCGGCCCTTGCAAACTGCTCGGCTGCACTCCCGCTCACCCCAGGGAGGGGCCGGCTGAGCAGTTTGCCAGGGCCGGTTTCTGTTCCCAGTCTGGCCCTGACCGTATGGCATTTGGGTTTGTTATGGAACAGGAAGTAAGAAGCACAGGAGGGAATATTATATGTGGGAATTGTTCCTGATTGGAGGCACAGGGGCCCCACAATGAAATTCATCACGGCGAGAGAAGTATTCAGAGTGATCCTATTACCGGTAAGTAATCCTAGCATTTCTCATCTATCCTTTTTTTGTTTCCAAACATATTGTAGCAGGTCGAACCAGCAGAAATAAGCATAGGGCAAAAGCTGCAGAATGAGGGAAAGAATAGTTCTTTGGGATATTCCTAATTTCTTAGGGATCCCTTCTAATCCTGATGTAATACCAGACTAAAGAAATACAGATTCCCACTGTATTGGTGCTTCCAAGGGCAGGATTACCTATAATGTCCCCTGTATCTCTAATAAGGAGAGGCCTCTTGATGAAATTACAGAGAACCTGCAAATGCAAACATACCCCTTATTCACCTGATTCAATAACAATCCGAGCAAAAAGCTGCAGATACTGCTAATTAATTCATAAGCTCCTCACCTTCAAAGTCTCTATTCTTAAGCACGGAGCAATGCCTCAATCCAATTGATAAACTGCTCCCCCATCCCCACCGCTTAATCAAGTTGGTCACTAAAATTGCAATTTATTTTTGAGAAAAAGCTGTAATAAATAAAGACAATGCTAAAATATTATTTTGGCCAAAATTCCACTTTCTGTTCCATTCAAAATCACAAAAATCTGAGGGCTTGATTAACAGTTTGGGGGATGGGTTACTCCATCACAAACCTGACCGATATCCCGACTTCCCTATTACAAGTTCCATAGAATATTACAGAATTGTAAGACGGCGGACGGGGTATCCGTCACGTTCGGGATAGAGTGACCCTGTCCTCCAAACTGACAATCAGGCACTGATTGTTATTATGCCCATGTTTTCATGATTAAAGTTAGGGCTTCATCGGCAACACCTTTCTCATCAAACAAATTAGGCCCTCATTGCAAATGGTCCAGAATATTTTCTGTTGTTTTCCAACCCTGCAATTACCATTAACGGAGGGGGCTGAAGATAAATCGTGGGGACATAAAGGGAATTACAGGATTTGGGGGGAATATTGTGTGTAAATGAGGGTTTTAGTGTTTCCCATTCATAGAGGGGGGCTGTTCTTATCTCAAAACTGTACAAAATTAAACATCTGTTAAAAAAATAGATAAACCTGCTCCTTTTAAATGTGAGGACCTCTAACAAATATGAAAGATTCCATGTCGGATGGGGAACCCAGGAGCTTATTTATGAGCCCTTGCGTCACTTTTGTGCTGCCGGTGCATCACTTTGTTAGACGCACCAGCAGGGTAAAAAATGTGCCATGTTGCGTCATATTTACAAAGTGACACATTTTATATAGATGTGTCATTTTGTAAACCCCTGAGTAACATTAAACGTATAATGTATGCAGGGTGGGCATTCTGACGCAAGTAAGCCTCGTAGAAGTGACACAGTGAAATCTATGAGATTTCACTGCGTCACTTCTAAGACGCAAATGCATCAATATCTTACGCCTGCCTCATGGCAGGCATAAGATTGACGCAGGCACGTTTAACATGGGACTTGCCCATGTGTAAATAACCCATTGCTGTAGTTGCGTCACTTTTGTGACATACTCCAGCAATGCGTCATTTTTGTGCCTACAGATACTTCAGTACTACTGAAGTATCTGTAACTCCTTGCAACATGATGCGTCATTCTGTAAATATGAAACATCATTGTTGTCGCAAGGAGGGGGCAATGAAATGTGAGGCTTCGCTGTTTTCTCGCAGCGATGGGTCAGTTTTCATAAATGAGGGCCACAGTATTCAAGTACAACCACACTTAACAAATAATAATAACTTTCTGGGATAACACAAATCTGTCTTCACAATAACATGCAGCAAACCACCCTTAAAAAGACACTACTAACTGTACTGTGCGGCTTCTTTGTAACCTTTGTGTTGTGTATTCTTCTACTTACTTGTACAATCATACGCGCATTACTTCGCTACCCACAAGGGCATATGGTTCACACCACAGAAGGGCATTGCATACTTTGACTAATGCAGCACAGTAAATGTGCTCTGCGTTTATGTTTGTCTCGGTACAAAGCGGCTATGCGCATGGCCGCATATTAGTATATTAAATCAAATATTCTTTATTCAGTTGCTAAATGAGCTTCACCCCTCTGTGCCTCACGATTAGTACAATAGATGCTTATGCCGGCTGCACAAATAGAAACTATTCTCTATTGTGCAATTCTGCTCCAAAAGAAAAACAGAAAAGCAGCAAAACAGATGCCTTGGATTACTTGATAAGAGCCCTGAATGTAAATTATTTAGCAAGGCAGCTGCGGTCCTGTGGGTTTCTACGAGGAAAACGATACACGCAGAACCGTAGGCAGAAGTATACATTTTTGAGGGGCAGGCCCACAAGAATTGTATATAAACCAGTGGTGGCGTAGCTATCATTTGTGGAACAGGTGCAGTAACGCTGTAGGCCCACTGAACACTTGTAATAGCTGCATTTTAGAGCCCAATAATATCAATGTGACCTTCTTCCTTGATTGCACTGCGTCACTTGCCATCCTCGCACCCTACTGATGTAAACATGGGACTTAGAGGCACAATATTTTGAGATTATAAAGAACACAATGCCATATTATTATTATTCTAGCGTGAGACAAAATACATCTTTGTTACAAAATGACGCAATGTAAAGGAAAGTAGACTAGATAAAATGGCCCAAACTAGATGGCATTTCATAGCGAGTTCGAAATCTCTACGAAAAATGTGTATCTAAAGGCGCATAGTGGACCAGCAAGTATGAAAAAATATGAAGCCATTTAAAGATCGCCTACAGGGAGCTTTTATGAAGGACGAATGGTGTGATCAAAGCATGCTCAATGAGTAGCATGAGTGCAAGCTGGATAGATTTAAATGAGGTTTTAAAATGGTCTTTTACAGTTCTCACTTTAGGAATGCTTGGGACAGTTCTGGAAGGCAATTGCGCTTTTTGATTCATATTTGGTAGGATTATTCCTCAAAAGAGCATAGTCATTGAACACAATTCTAGCCAAGGTTTCAGCGATCTCCTCTTACAGAAGTGTTACTATAATATGAGGTAAATGAACCACGTGTAACACTTATGATCATGAGAATCTCTGTAATCTAGAGGTTTAAAGCAATTCCAAAGACATTGTAACGCAGGCATAGAGGATGCAGTCACAGCACAGTCGTCAGTGGACTCACAGAATACTTAATACTCCGTGTAAGGCATGCATTTATGAATCGTACCTAGCTTGTGTATTATAGACCTTGGCGAGACAGTCAAAAACAGAACAAAAAGGTGTGGCTCTTTAAACAGCTCTGTCTCTATTTACAATCTCATGAGATGACCAGGCAGCACAACCACCCTCATTTCAAAGCCCTGCCCATGATCCCAGGAACTGCTGCAGGTTGGGATTAGACTTCAGTTATGTTCAATGCTCTCTTTGTTTAGCTACATTCATAATCGTCTACTTCCACGGGAAGAGGAGGGTCCTATCATCCAGGGAAAAGTAAGGCCCCTCAATCATTCACATGTATTTATTTACGTATTCATTGCGAAAGCTGGGATTTGCCAGAAGACTCTTTGACACTACATGAACTAAAAACAGCTCCCCTAAATTCGAGAGGCAAGCAATGATTCACAAGTAAATCATTCCAAAGCTGTAGAGCCATTACTCTGTAAAGTCTTCATTTCAATGGGCCCAACTGAAGTGTGCGGCCCTCAGAAGAGATTGACTTTTCTATTTTAGAGAGTTCGCATGAGCAGGAAGGGCAAACAAATTTGTTAAAAAGAGAGGATAGGTCAGATGAACTATGCAGAGTGTCTTAAACTGTATGGCTGCTTCATTGACCACTAGCGCAAGATTTGACATGCAACAGAAACAGAGCCATGATTGTGACTGCTGCACACCAGCCTGATTAAAATATTCTGCACCCTTTGGAGTTTGTGGACAACTTATGTAGGAATTCCCAGGTAGATGGAATTACAATAATCAATTTGAGAAAGCATGCAAGGACCTAAAGGTGACAGTTTATAGTGAAATAAACCTTTTGCACAGTAGAATGCATTGAGGCAAGGCCTTGATTGAACACAGCAACCATGATTTTGACAGAAGTGGCTTGCACAGTGAGCAGCCATGTAGAGCTCCTGTCATGATCCATGGTTAAGCGTGTTTCTGGTTTGGTGCATAGGCATGTAGAATGCTAAGACAAGATGTTGGGGGTTGGCGAGGGCTCATGGAGCAGAGTGTGTGGAGCAGAGTTTGAGCAGGACCTGGGGCTGACACTTAAAGGGCTTGGAAAGCAGCAGGACAGGATGGCAAGCATGTTTCCATCTACAGTGGAATTGCAGCACAGAAACATGACATGACAGCTAATACCACTATGCATGTCCGTAGAAGTAGGACATAATTGATCTATTACAGCCAGAGATAAAACATAAGTGTTAGATCTGGGGGTCTCTAGTTGGCAGAGGTAGGTACCACTGTCCAAATAGGGACCCTTGCTTCAAGTCAGGGTAAGAAGGATACACTCTTTAGATAACCCCTGCTCACCCCCTTGGTAGCTTGACATGAGCAGTCAGGCTTATCAAAGGCAATGTGTAAAGTATTTGTACCAACACTCACAGTAACACAGTGAAAACACCACAAACTGACTCCACAACAGTTTAGAAAAATATAAGTATTTAATCTAAACTACACAAGACCAAAATGACAAAAATTCAACATACACACTTTAAGAATATGGTTTCAAAAGAGTTATGAAGGTTGCGTTAAAATAATCCACAGTTGTGTCACGTTTTAGCCAACAGTACCTTTAGATGCAACAACAGTTCCCAGTGAAAGCTGTAGCATTGAAAAGCAAGCGATGCATCACTCCTGAGACCCTGGGGAGGCGATGCGACAACCACGCTGGACGTAGCGGGCGTGTTGGGCTAACTCCGGTCTGTATGGGGAGGGATGCGATACCTTGCGTGGATTCCGGTGCACAGGTTTCGGTGGAAGCGGCTCGCAAAAGGTACGATGCGACAATCTTCGGGGCGGCGACGATCTCCAGTGCGGTGACGATGTGCGACTCAGCATCGTTCTTCTCCTCTCACGGTCCCTCGATGCAATGGCTCTGCAACGACTCTCGCAGCGACGTGATGCGGTCCGCAAGAAAGCGGTGCGACAATCTCACCCAGTGACGACAGGCGGGAATTTCCTCGCACTGACGGGGATGAGCTCCGCAAGCGAGTGATGAGTTAAAACTTGCAGAAAGTCTTTAAAATCTTGGTTTCCAGCTTCCCAAAACATGTACAACTTCTAGAGGCAACACAACTGGCCCAAGCATTCTAAGAAGGACAGAACTCTCTCAGCAGAGTTCAGGGAAGCTGGGGGTGAAGTCCTTTTGTTCCTGTGACTTCTTAACGGGGAGCCAGCTCTTCGTCAGGCCCTTGGAGGTTCCTTCAAGCAAGGGAACACAGCACAAAGCAAAGTCCTTCCCCTCTCCTTGGCAGAAAAGCAACTGCAGGTAAGTCCAGCAAAGCAACAGCAGGACAGTCTTCCTTCTTCAGTCTTCCAGCTTTATCCTCGGCAGAGGTTCCTTCTTGATTCCAGGATGATCTAAAGTTCAGTGGTCTGGGGTCCTGTACTTATACCCCAAAAAGTATTTGTTCCCTTTGTGCAGGAGGGCTCAGAGCCCGGTCTGAATCAGTTCTGGGTGTTCCTTGAGCATTTTGTTTTCCTGGCTTCTCCTTTCCTTTCAGAGAGAGGGACAGGGTTGTCAGCCGCCCAGCAAGAGGCGAAGCCAGCATTGTGGAAGGCAGGAACAGCCCTATTCAGGCCCAGGTGCAACCCCCTCCCACCACTCTAGATGCAGATGGATCTATTCAGCCCAGGGATGGCCCACTCAGCCTCTGGGAGCCACCCAGCCCTTGTCACTCACAAACCAGACAGTCAATTCACAAACAGTGCTGTTCTCAAACACAGAATTTAAAAACCACCTTTCCTAAAAGATGTGTTATTAAATTCTGAGTACAGGGATACCAGACTTTTATGTCCTATCTTGCTCCTATGGGACGATATGCAGGTAACCACTGTAGCCAGCACTCCCCATGATAGCCTATGGGCAAGATAGCCTTACAATAGTGAAAAACGAAAATGTCTGTAATTCAATACCAGAGCATGTCACCTGCACTAGTACATGCTCTACCTTTCACATACACTGCACCCTGCCCAAGGGGGTACCTTGAGCCTTCCATAGGGGTGACCAATGTGTACAGAAAGGGAAGGGTTAGGCCTGGTCAGTGGGGACACTGACCAGGTGGACATGGCAGTTCACAGACTGCACACAGGCACTGCGGTGGCATGCCTCAGGCACCATTTTAGGGCTACTCATGTGGGTGGCACAATCAGTGCTGCAGGCCCACTAGTAGCATTTGTATCACCAGCCCTGACACACTCAGTGCACTTTGCTAGGGACTTCTTGGTGATATCAGTATGCCAATCATGGATAACCAATTACAATAACAATTTACTCAGAGAGCATATGCACTTTAGCACTGATCAGCAGTGGTAAAGTACCCAGAGTCCTATTGCCAACAACCACAGATCAGGAAAAACAAGGGAGGAAGAAGCAAAAAGTTTGGGGATAACCCTGCAAAAAGGGCATTTTCAACAATAAGACTGTGGTGCTTGTTCCTCATTATACCGCTTGTTGTAGGTACATCATTATTTCTCATTCTTTCACAGGCAGCCTCAGAAGATAATCAACCTGCCACTCTTGATCAGATGGTTGGCTCCAAAAAACATATATATGAACACCTAGCAGCTTTAATGTCAAAAACAACATACGTGATATTCTTTCCATCTATTAAGGCTGTGTCCATGGAAAGAACGGCACATCAAACGAACAAAAGACACAATGAAGAGAACTTCATACTCTGCAAGCCCTGCTTACGTAGTACAACTGCAAATGGGTGTACTTAACTTCTCCCCCTCAAGGCCAAGCAGGTATCAAAATACTGCAGGCACAGAATCCGTTCCTGTAGAGACTATTGTGCCAACTAGTGGGAATGCTGCTCTGTTATTGTCACTCCACAAGTGTTACAAATCCATTTTACCACCTATGGATATCGACATGAACCATCCATTTGTTATCCACCTGCCATAGCCTAGGTTCTGCAGCAGATCTTGGGGGAAATGTGGGAAATAAAAGCCTCACAAAAAAACCATATAAGGAGCTCAGTGAGCAGCTAAGATCAATAAATGTATACCTATCACAATTCAATCTTCAAATGGAGCAAGTTGAATGGAAAATCTCAGACTTGGAAGACCACTACAATTATCTTGATAGCTCAACAACAAAATTAAAACTATAGGTAATGGAGCTGAAATCTAAATGAGAGGAAATAGAAAACAGATCTTGGTGTTCTAATTTACACTTTGTTAGGATCCCAAGGGTCGTTAGGATGGGCAAGATGCAACCAAGCTCATAATTGATGTGAGTAAAGTGTGTGTCATTCCAGAATAGATAAAAAGGACAACAATCTCACAATTATGAGCGGTCACTGAGTCCATAGCCACCAGATTCCTAATGCAAAATATCCCAGGGCATTTCTGGTCTACTTTGGAGGCTTACGTCTTCAGGAGGGGGTCCTGTCAAAAGCAATTCAAGCCGAATTCTTTCAAACTTCAGACAACTATTTATTTAGTATTTTCTCAATATGTCCTATGCCGTTGCACACCAACATAAAAATCTAAGCAAATGATTAACTTATTCAAGAAGGCAGATGCCCATGCTGGGCTTGTCCAACAATCGAAGCTGTAAGTCATTTTCAATGGACAATTCCAGATTTTCTCCTCAGTCAGACAGTCCAATGAAATTTTGGAATGTGTAAATTAATCCTGCATCAGGCATAGGGAAAGGAATTAGGAACTACAGTGGCTAGAGGATTTTAACTGTCTTTTCATTCCTCTCCTCTGTCCGTGCTGATTGATTTCTATTGCTTTTCTTACTTTATTATGTTCTCATCCCTCTGTTGGGCTCTCTTTTGTTCTGTTATGTCTACTTCGCAAATACTCTCTGGCTCGGTGTAGGGGGAAAAGGGGGCAAAAGATTAAAAGATAGCATTCCACCGCCACCGGAGAATGCAGCTCTGAGTTATTAGTATGCATAAGTTGTAAAGCACATAGCTACCTGAAAGGTTTCCCAGCGCTGAGCTCAATGCGGAAAAATGGGTCAACTAAACACAGACTCAAAAATACAAGACCTATTAGAAAAGATCAGAGGATGAGAAAAGCCACGTTTTAAACAATTTACAAAACAGGGAAAGTGACCAGCAATGTCTCAGTGTCAGAGGCAAAGCATTCCACAGTTTCAATCCCAAAAAGGAGAATGCCCTGCCTTCTTGTCGGGATTTCATGATTTTAGGAATTGTGCGCCAGGCTGAGGTGGCTGGAACGCAACGAGCAGCCGTGTTTGCACCACAACACCAGCGGTCTAAGATAGCCAGGTCCTGTATTTGCCAAGAATATGTGCATATACCACAGTTCAATGGGTAGCTAATATAGGTTCTTTAGCAAATTGACAGTGAGAGTAAAATTACGAGGGTGAAGCAGTAGACTCACAGCCACATTTTGTACAACTTGGAGGAGTTTTAGTGTTGTTTTTGCCACCCCCAGGTATGAAATATTCAAATGCTACAGCCAGGAGACAACCAGGGTTTGGACTACGGTTCTCTGGGAGGACATAGAGAGGCAATGAAGACTTTTTCGCCCAACCCATTTCATGATTCCAAAATACGTAGCTGCCACTTTATTAATCTGTTTATACAGAGTTTGCCATCCAACCAGCCTCCTGAATTCTTCACAACTGATTCAGGGCTAGGTTTGGCCCATAGTGGAGGGACACATGTGAGATCCCCAAGGAGGGGTGAGGTTGCCTACCAACAATAGCTCTATCTTGTCGCCGTCCAATTTCAAGGAATTAGGTCACATCCACAGTGAGATTTGGGAAAGGCAGGACTTAAGGGCCTCTCCATTCTGGTTGTCCTGAGACAACAGGGATGTCAGAATTTGTGTATTATCCGCATACGAGAAAAGAGGGGACCATACTTTTCAAGTTTCTAAGCTAAAAGCTAATGGGTCCTTGAGGCAAACATGACACTAATTAGTGGGCTTTAGACCTATGATGACTGCAGTGCACTTGAAAGCTACGATCCTGCAGAAAATATTTTAGCTAGAACAAGGCTATATCTTTGGCTCCCATACCCTCTAGACTTTGAAGATGCACGGTGTGGTATACAGTTTCAAATGCTGCACTGAGATCCTACAAAATCAGTGCAGTGGCTCCACCATTATCCAGTTGATGCCTCAGGAACTCAGTAACAACGAGCAGAGCTGATTCGGTCCAATGACCTGCTCGAAACAAAGATTGTGAAGGGTGGAGCAGGCCATTGAGTTCAGCATGGATCGTAACTTGTTGGGCCACTTCTTTCTCCAACACTTGAGCGAAAACCAGTAACAACGTTCATATTGGTTATTTTCAGCAAAGGAGCGATTAATGCCATTTTCCGTTTTTTAGGAACAATGCCATCCAATAGTGAAAAGTTCAGAAGTTGGGTTAGTTGCTTCATAACAGGCTGAAAGGGCCTGCCCAGCACCTCCGGAGGACAAGGATCAAACAGAGATCCTGATTTCTTAGATGCCGGTGTAACCCTAAAAACGATAACACCCAAGGGTAGAAATCTCTGCAGCAGGAAGTTTCCATTAAAGTGAGTGTCACTACAGCTAGCCGAACCTGTAGCTGGAAAGGTAGCTTGTATGTCGGCCACTTTGTTTTGCAACAATTGGCTATTTTATTGCATTGAACCTGTGAAAGGGGGATGACTGGTGCAATGCTGAAGGGGTCAGAGAAAGCTTTAACTACATTAAAAATAGTTTTTGTGTAATTTATGGATCCCCCAATTTTAGTCATCGAGTATCGCACTCTGGCCTGGTGAAAAGATATTTGATAGAGCTTTAGGGTGATTTGATGGTTTCCTGTGTACACCTTTCTATATGGCTTGCACCATACTCTCTCTAGCTGTTTACATTGCTTTCTTTTTTTGCTGTACAAAGACTCATTGTACCAAGGAGCAGGAGGAAGCTTTCTATGATTTTCTTCTCAAAAACAGGAATTAGACTGTCCAGTGAGGACCTGAACCAAGAATCTATTATGGGAGTGTCTGCCTCTACTGAATCCCAAAATAATGGAGGATTGGCCCATGGAATAGTATTTTACAAAGGGGCATTCAGTTTTGCCCAGCTTTTGCCCAAATATACCGAGTGCATCTCGCACCTCTGTAAACTGTTGCTGAATGAGAGCGAGAAGAAAACAGCCAGATGATCCGACCTTGGAATAAGTAGAGGAGGGTATGATTGCAAGTTTCTCAGGTTGGTAGAAACCAGATCCAGCAAATGTCTAGCTTTATGGAAAGGGGCATTGAAGCTCAGCTGGTTGTATAAGGCCTGAAAGTCTAAATCAGGGACATAGCATGACTACAGGTATTGTCATCCAGGTGGATAATAAAATCGCTCAGGATATTAAGTTAACATAATTCAGAATTAAGGGAGAAAGATATTTCAGAATGCTGGTGCACCATCTACTCGGATAACCAGATGGATGGTAAATTCATGTGCCAGACATGGTAAGCTTCTTTGACAGACAGATAGAAAAAAGCATTGCCTCACATTGCGGGATTGATTACTCCTAATTTTTACACATACATTTATTTTTAACGGTAATGGGAATGTCACCACCCTTTCTATCTGGATAATCTATATGTAGTATTCAATAGTCTGAGGGGATAGCTGTGAGTAAGACACCAATGAGTCAATAAGACATGTTTCCATTCAGAACATGGCATCAGGACTGTAATAAATTTAAAAAAAAGAAAACATCCCATTGGTGTCTGACCAACGAGTGACAGTTTAGATTAATAACCGAAAGTGTGGGGGTTGGAATACTTGAGTGCTACTGTGGCAGTGTGAGTGCCTAGAAGTATCTACAGAGTACTCTGAGACCCCCTTAGCCAGAGCCAAAGGTTTGGGATTAGAAAGCAGCTATCTGAAAGGGGCAGTGTGAGAAATTATTCACATCCAAAGGTAGATTAGGAGATGAGCCGCATACTTCCAAAGTAGGAGAATGAAGAGCATGCAGTAAGGAAGCAGAGTAAACCAACCTGCCTGCTGATAAAAGGGCAGCATTACTGGCCCCTTGTCCCATTTGGGTGTGGATGGGTGCAGACAGGCTTGCCTTAGGTTTGCTTTTGACTGCACTACATCAAGCTCAAAAAAGGAGAGCAGGAGATCAGTAAATAGTAAGCACTAAAGCGCCAATTGCTCTCTGCAATGGCGAGTCAAAAACGGCTGCCAAAGTGTGTTCCCGGGTACAAACCCATGTGCATTTCCAAGGCACTCAACCAGATGCGGGCCCTAAGAGAGGGCATTTTCGGGTGTGTTTCCGAGGGTGGGTTGAGTAGTGTTACCACAAGAACCCAGTAGAGGTGGGTTTCTGGGCGCACTTAACTGAACTAGGTAGACGTATTTTTGCAAAAAAAAAGTTGAAACGATGTATTAAGGCCTCTGTGTTCAACAAAAGAAGCTAATGCTGTATTAAAATGTATGTGGAAATGTAGCTTTTTATAGATGGCTGTCAAGGTAGCAGTTTAGGGCTTCACCCCCAAAAGAAGGTGGAAAATAAAGGAAAGAGGCAAGAAGGGGAAGAAGGGGAAAACGAAGGGGAAAGAGGGAGAAAAAATATTTTAAAAAAAGATCCCTCATGGCGCTGCCATGCTTGTGGTTACAATTTGACTGAGGTTTTAAAAGAAAAGAATCTATTTTAGAAGTTATTATATCCCCATCGAAGATTCAAATCAATGTTGGAGGAAATATATAATATTACGATGGGTGCAACTGGTTTATTTATAAAGGGGAAAGATTTCAATCTTCTTCAAAATGTCACAATGGCCTCTTAATGAATAAATAAGCACCAAAAGAAACCAACATCTAATAAGCTTCTGACTAGTACCAGATTTAGTTTTAAGTTTTGATAGACCACTGGCGAGATGATCATCCACATGATAAACAATATACAAGTTTTTCCAAATGTTTTAACTCAGTCTCCTGAATTGAATTTTTTATTAATATCACACTTATTTCATCGCGTGAAGTCAGAGATTCTGGTGAGTGGTTTATCTGACCATTCAGCAATATCTAAGGGGCTAAATATTGAAGAATCGGAGCCTGGTTATAATTAATGGCATTTTGATAAATCTATATTAGTTAATGATATTTGGGTGGGTAATATGTCGCTTACTTAAGGGGATTCCTAGAGCGAACTATAGATATGGCTTCTCTCTTTTCGGTCTGAGGTGCTTGTGAGGCGTTATTTGGAGGTGAGGTAATCTTCTTTAAAGCAAAGTAGACTCAACAAGAGAAGGCTAAGCTTAAGCAATCTTAAATCTCATGAGATCTGGCAACCCACACTTTCATTACACACAAAACCTTGGTACCAAAGCTTAAGCTTGGCCAAGCAAGACAGAACCTAAAACATTATTTTATGATGGCCGAAATAGTTAATCGAAATATATATTCACGAAAAAGCTACGAGGAAAGTGAACACACAGGTAAATACCTAGCCTGGTCGGTAAGACAAAAATATAACCAAAATTTGATAAAATCTATTCTTAATCCAGACACAGACAAAGTAATTACCCAACCGCACGCAAGTACAATAGCTTTAATGAAACATTTTTTTAAAGTGTATTCAGATCCGCAAAAACAACATACCCGGCTCAAATCACCATTGGCTTGAAGGTATTACCCAACCAATCTTTTCAAATGATCAGCAAGCAATTATTGCTGCACCAATAACTATAGCCGAAGTGGGAAATGTAATTACTTCTCTTCAAATGCAAAGGCCTGTGGAAGTGATGGCTTACCATCTGAGGGCTATGAAATGTTTTTGCATCAATTAAGTAAATTTTTGGTCATTTTGTTCAATGATATCCTCACAGACAACAACAGTCCTACTTCATTCACTGAGGCCATTATATTTAGCTTTTTGGAAATAGCTTAGCCATCTGAGAATCTAGGGGCCATATTATCAAGAAAGGTCGATACATTAGCGCCGCTTTTTACGGCAGGAAACTGCCGTAAAGCAGCGATAATGGGCTTCATAATATGCCCTTGTGAATTCCCATAGAAGCCCAGGTGAACACCACAACCTGGGTTTCTATGGGAATTCGCAAGGGCATATTATCAAGCTCATTATTGCCGCTTTAGCTGCAGTTTCCTTCCGATAAAAGCAGTGATAATGTATCGCGCTTTCTTGATAATATGGCCCCAAATTCTTATTGCCTGACAAGCTTATTTAACTGTAACTATAAATTTTTTACAAAAATCTTTTGATTTACCCCATTCGCTCATGCCATGATCGCTGAAGATCAAAATGTAGTCTTACCAGGTAGATTGATTTCTATTAATGCTAAATATCTAGTACAGGCAATCGATTTGTATTCCGCTAACAATATCAAGATGGCAAATATTATGCCAGATGCTGAAAAAAGCTTTCAATCTGGTCCAGTGGCAAGGGCTGTTTGCAATCTTTACCTGATTCATGTTTCCAATCAGTTTGGTGCAGTTATAGGGAAACCTAAAATTAAATGTTGAAGCAAAAATTATAATTAACTCAAAACTAGTTGGGCACATCATCATGAGTTGAGGTACTCAAAAGGGCTGTCCTTTGTCTCCGATCCTCTTTTACCTATTTATCGAACCTTTGACATGGGAAATTTGCTATATATTGCCATTCTTTCTCTTGTCACATTAGCTTCAAAACTGAAATTGTTTGCAGATGACATGAAACTATATCTGCTGGTGGAAGAAAGGAATATTCAAAACACAGTTTCCAAAATAGAAGAATTTACTGGCATGGGGGGCACAAAATCAATTTATGTTAGAGGCCCTGCTATTTAACAGCACCTCAACGATTTTGCCTATGGAAAAGTGAGCTCCCTACTCAGCTATTGTTCCCGTTAGATTGATACCTGGGTATCTTTGTTACGACTTATTTTGGGGATGTGTTTCGCCTAAACCATGTCCCATTATGAAAGAAGGATCATAGGGTACTGAATCAAGGGCAGCTGCTACCATTAACTATTACTGGTTGGGTCTCATTGATTAAAATGAATATGCTTCCCTTGGTCCTATTTGTAATTTCCAATGTCATGATAAAAGTGAAGCAATTTCTTTTGATGAAACAAATGAAATATTACAATAGTTAATATGGCATGGAAAGAAACCCCAGATCAAATTACAGATGTTACAACTAGATTAGGAAGAAGGAGGCCTGGTGCTTCCTAGAATTAAAATGTATTATCAGGCAGTGGTTTTGGATATGTTATCCAGAATCCTACAATCAATAATGCTGAAAAACATTTCTATTTAGAAACGATGATAAGAGAAGCAAGATCCAAGCTTTTTTACGTTTTTCAAAATACCTATACTCCCGAAAAGATCTAGATATTAGATGCCACATATGATACTCAATAGATTCAATAGGACTTAGAAGGAATTGAATGTTTCCCAGATTTTATTTATCTTTACATGTAGCCCATTGCACTGCATTAGGGCTTCACCTAAATGCGTTTACTATTAGCCAATGGGATAACGTTGGATGCTGTAAGTGTAAGGATCTTTTCAAGCTGGTTCCTTCATACAACTGCACCAACTGTTTGCTATTTATCCCCATAGAAGTCCCAGTCTAAGGTTTATTTCCATTCAAATCAGAAACTTTTGCAGGGATTATAAAGAAGAATGTAAGGAAGTTGCTAACATTATTAACAGCTCCTGCTTTGTCTTGTGTCTAAATGGTACAGGGAATTGGTGTCATTTCTTACATCAGAAACTATATGAGGAAGTGCTACCTGTTTTTTAAAAGTCAAATCACATCCACAACAAGTTGTAATATCGATGAACCTCAATGGAGGTTCTACAAAGGTATTTTGCGAGGCAAATTAGAAGAGAATGTCTCTTTTCAGTAGATGAATGTTGTATTACCCAATAGATGATCCATAAAATGCATCCTGCAGCTCCGTCAGCATGCCTTGGATGTGGCGATGTAAAGGGAAATTGGCTTCCTATTTGCTTCACTTTTGCTGTTAAATTTTTCGAAAGAGATATTCTTTTCAGTCAAAAATTAAAATTGAACTTTAGTGCCCAATATCTAGGTGATCTATTTGGCATAATCTCGCAGCATCAAGAGATTCCCTCTAGGCAATGACAGTTTTTATTTATACATAAACACAATGAGGATCAGAGGGGATCTGAGAAAGCCGGAGGGCACTAATCCCTCAAAAAGAACAATTCTTGTCACACAAAGTACATCTGGCTATACGTGAAAAAGAGAAGAAGATGATAGAGGTAGTGTAATGTTTATGGAAAAAATAGAAGGAGAAATTTCCTTCAGGACAGGAACCCTCACTTACCGTTAGGTGACATGCTTCATCATATGGGTTCCCTCCTCACACCGTGGTGTGGGCTACAACTCCCCGAGGGGAGGAGCTGAGGTGTTTTCTCAAAGATGAGTGTATGAAAATACAGGTGAATGAGGGGCAAAGTGCAAAGAAAAGTTAGTGAGTAATTTAGTGTCTCTCTGGATCCACAGAATTTTTTTGGGGTGGTCACAGGGACAGGATTAAAAAAGCAAGAGGGCTGGGGATTAAACCAAAATATCCCTAGAAGAAGGTCAACATGTTTCTGCCATTCATTGGTCTCCTATAAAGATCTTGAGGCATTCATCAGTACCTTAACTAGATAGTCACTCTGCATATGTGATAAAGAAAATAAAAATACTGGCCACCACAGGTACTGGGCTGTCAGATGTTCAAGGACCCTATTCACTTCAAAGGGGTTCGTTTACTATAGTGCGATATATCAGACCCACTCTCCATAATCTTGTACCATATTGTTGTGCCCAACTTGATTGTATGGTGCACTTATTCTCTTTTTCATGTATAGCTGAGCGTACTTTGTGTGACAAGAAGAGTTTTTATTTTTAGCCACTCTTAATGCTAGATTTTTTATATTAATTGACTAGAAATCTACTGACCTTCCTACTTTCAGTCAATGATTCATAAAAATTATATGGGTACAAATGTATGAAAATTTGTACACAACTAGAACTGGATCCTTAAAAAGATTTTTGAACATTTGGAAATGCTTGGATGAGTGGCATTGATATTTTTTCTTCTTTTTTTCAACTAATAATTTGTTTTATCTATTATTAGTAGGTTGTTTTGACTTGAATCACAAATTTATTTTTGCTTTGAGACTAAATCAATAAAAATATCTATTCAATCAAAAAATTAGATTGGCTTGCACAGACAGTGGTCCCAATCAATCAAAGCAAAGCAACAGGCAACTGATAATAAAGATATTTTAGAGCCCACCACCAACCTCTGTATTGTCTCTAATTAGGTTCATGAAGATCCAGGTTTGAATGGCATATAAACAATCTCCCAGTATGCAATGGAATTAGATAGAGGTTGGTAAAATCCCAGGAACAAATGGATATTGGTGGCATAAAAAATTTGATAGAGCCAAAGGGTTGGATCAATTCTCAGAATAGCAGTTTACACAAGTGAAACACTAGAGGAAAAGTAGATCCCTAAGGCACATCACTTTAACCTGCAAGACACCCAGAGTTCTGCTTGACAAAAGGATTGGAAACATGCTATCATCAAGCCACTCCAAAAGAAAGCCAATCTTGATCCGACAATGTTGAATAATCTCTACCCCATTTTCCCTTTTACCATACCTGGGAAAACTCCTGGAGAAGCATGTTAATCACTCCCTGACTAACTTCCTGGAGTCCAATGATATTAACCAGCCTACCCAGATGGGTTTTCGAGCCACATACAGCACTCAGTCAGCCTAACTGACAGTTACCGAAGAGCTAAAATCTACACTTGATGAGGGTCAGTCTGCCACCATCCTCCTGCTAGATCACAGTGCTGCCTTTGACACTGTGGGTCATACCATTTTAAAAGCAAGATTGTGGGAAGTGGGAATTAAGGGTAAACCCTTGGAGTGACTTGCTTCCTTCCTGGATAATAGATCTATCCAGGTGATGGAAGGGGACTGTGTCTCAGAACACCACCCTACCACAGGTGGCGTCCCACATGGTTCGTCCCTCAGTCCAACTTTGTTTAATGTTTATGTCCATCAGTTGGCTGAGGTGGTGCAGGAATTTGTAATATCGCTAGTGTCATCTGCCGATGACACCCAGCTAGTGGTGTCTATTTCTAATAGCTCTGAAGTTAGAAATAACCAATCACCTATCTATCTGGAGAGAGTAATGAGTTGGATGTCCAACAGCTGCCTGAAGCTGAACGAGGGGGAAAACGGAGCTCATGTTGCTCGGAAATCTGGGCATCCACTCACCTCTGATACATTGACCCAAATGCATGGGAGAGCCTCCCATTGCCAAATGCGCCATAAAAAACCTGGGGATTTGTATGGAGGACTCGCTGATACTGGATTGTCAATCCAGGAAAATCTCAGTGTTATGTTTATCCCTGCTTAAGATGTTAAGGAAAATCATTGATATAATCCCTGAGCACCTGAGGAAAATGGTGATACAATCTCTCCTCATCTTGCGTTTGGACTATGGAAACTCCCTCTATCTGGGTTCACCTAAGTATGTCACTAGGAGGCTGCAAGTGGTACAGAATGCGGCTACTACGCTTCTGTTTAAGATCCCCAACCACATCTCTGTAAAAGAAGCATTTAAACAGCTCCACTAGCTGCCTATTTAGTAAAGTTTAAAACTCTTTGCATAGCTGGTAAAGCTATTAACAACTCTGGGCCCGAAAAACTGAAGAACCTTATATCCAGGTACCACCCTTCCAGGCATCTTAGATCCACCCATCAACAACTGCTTAAGACTACTAGAGATAAAAGAGCCAGATGGGGAGGCAGATCTTTCACCCATCTGATACTCAGGCTGTGGAATGCCCTCCCACTGGAAATTCGAGCCACCCCTCACGAATTGACCTTCAGGAAAATTCTGAAAACCTGGCTTTTGACACATTAATTAGGAGTTTTTGGCTCATCTCGTCACTGTTGGTATTCCTTTTAGCGCCGGGAAGCCCTCGGGCAGCCATGCGCACTAGAAATTCATTAAATAGAAATAGAAATAGAATCAACCAAAGGCTGAGTCTGTATATCTGTTGCACTTACAGGCTGATCAAAATCTCTTGTCAACCCTAATCTTGATCAGGGTGAGTAGAGAGTTCTGACAGACAGCATGTCCACCCTCAAAGATAATGGTGAACAATTCATCCAAAATGGCTTAGGCCATAGAATCAAGGATGTGCCTGGGTTGAAAATGTGCCTGAGCCCATATTTAAACATGGAGTGCAAGGTGATTAGATAGAAGCCTCTCAGGGTATTTCCTCATTACTTAGGAAATGGTAGAAAGCAGAGTAGTGAGTTTGTAGTGCTTCAACATTGACTGGTTAAGGACCAGTGTTTTAAGTAGTGATGCAACAAGACCATTTTTCCAAGAGTCTTGTATGGTATCACAGGAAAAGGAATCATTAACAAAGTTGGAAATATGCACTTCAACAACCTGGACCACATCCTAAAAAATTATTTCAAAGAAGTCGGGGGTATGGAATATTGTAAAATGTTTACGTTTGGTGAAAAAGAAGGGTCTGACTTCCAATAGCATCGGTGCTGAAACATTTGTTCAGGCTTGCAGTCCAGTCCAGGTGCAATTGGCAAAGTCTTTTTTGCAAGCAGTTGCAACATCCACTTTTCCTTCACAAATTACTGTATCTTCACCGGGTTTAACACTAGTGCATATTTAGAGATGACTGCAAAAAGCACTCACTCAGGTACATGCTGTTACCAACCGTTTTTAGCTGAAAATAGTGAAATGTAGAATTTTATAATCGACAAAAGGACGCAAATACTACCACTTTTTTTTTCAGTCGGGTCACAATACAAGTCAATAATTGGACAGACACATTTTTTGCATGTCCAATCAGTCCCTGGGCTGAAAGTATATGAACTGTCAGCTGATAATAGGAGGAAATTGTCGCAAAATTAGTTTGTTTTGAGAAATTATATCTTGCAGGGCAGCAGAGTAGCAGTCCTTCTTGCAACCGAGCAGCACAGCAGTCCTTTTGAGTCTTTAACAGGTCCAGAGGTTTACTGAAGATTTGGGTCTGAGGGTCCACTTTTTATCCGTGGTGGCAGCTTTAAAGGAGAAGTTTCTGCAGGATTCCACTCATAGAGGTGTCTGGGGAACAACAGACTAGTGTGAAACCCTTTGTTAGTGTGCTGAGTCTGAGTGGAGTCTGTTTTGTGCAAGTGTGGTAAGTGACAGCTCTGCCGCCCAATCATGTCAGAGATGGTCCATTATGCAAACATCTCACAATGGGCAAGGCCATGCCCCCATCCACAATTAAAAAAACAGAAGACTTTCTGCTCCCCTTGGGGGCATATGAGGTACTAGCCCGAGATCTGCCCCTCCCCCCCCCAAAGGGGGACGAAAGCCCACTAAGCAGCAGGGATTCTTTGTTTTGAATATATAGGGGTTACCCAAAAAGGACATACCAATGCCCCCAAGCAAAAAAGGGCATTTCTGCCTACCTTGAGGTCTCCAAAGCGTGCGTAATGCGGCAGCTCGGCTAATTTTTGATCTCTCCAAATTCCATCAGTTTCAGCTTTCATTAAGGAACTTCACTGGCTCTCAGTGAACAATTACATTAAATTTAAGGCACTAGGCCTTACCTATAAAGCATTGCAAGACTGTGGTCCTAGCTACCTTAAAAAGCCCTTCTCCTGGTACATACCTAATATATACCTACAATCAAAAAACTCCTTGACGGTCTCTCGTCTCAGTTTTCAGAGACTCAAATGGGGAGGCAGCTGCTTTTCCTCTGAAGCCCCAGCCCTCTGGAACAGTCTGCCTATACATATTAAAGCAGTTCCCACATTATTGAATTTTAGGAAACAAAACAAAACCTGGCTCCGTAACCTCTAGTTTCCATCTGCTCTTACCTTACTGATATTCCCAATCCAGCGCCAAGACACCCGGGTATTCAAGCGCTTTAGAAATATTTTAACCTAACATAACATATTACCCTCAATTTGCTCTGGGGGGCAGAAAGCCCACTAAACACCAGGGAATTTTTTTAAATAAAAGATGGGTGTGGGCTGCCCATTATGGGCAATATCACTGCTCACTCCCCCCAAAATAGCCCCAGTCTTTCTGCCCCCACGGGGGCAGTTGAGGCAATAGCCCCCGTTCAGCCACTGGGGGGTCAGAAATCCCAGTAGGGACCAGCAATATGTGTATGGACATGTCAGGGAGTGGACCTTTTTTGTGAACCCATTTTGGCTGGTTCCGCCCCCCACCGGAGATAGATCAGCAATATCTGTAGGCTCATCTGCCAGCAGAAGACCACTAGACACTAGTGAAAGTTTCTGTGTGTGTGAACTGGAGTCCTGCTAATGGGCTGGGTGTACTGGCATTTGGCTGGCTGTGTGTGAACCTGTATTTTGCTGGTGGTGTGTGTGGATTGCGCTTAGCTGGCAGTGTTTGTAGACTAGCACTTGGATGCCAGTATGCATGGGCTGTCACTTGGCAAGCGGTCTGTGTGGATGGCACATGTCTGGCAGTGTGTATGAACTGTTACTTGGCTGGCTGTGTGCATAGACTGCCGCTTGCCTGGCAATGTGTTTTTATGGTGGTATACATGGATGGGGTTTGGCTGTGGTGTATGGATTGTGCTTGGCTGGAGGTGTGGCTTGTGTGAATCCTCCAGCATTTTATTACCCAGAATTCCCTGCAAACCTTCAATTTAGTTAAAAAGTCACACTTTCCTCACATTTTATGGGAAAGGTTGTGGGATCACAACGCCGGCACAAATGTCCCATAACCCAGCTTTTCCCTCGGTCTCCTGATAAAAATGTGTGGGTACCCAAAGCAGAGAACTCAAAAACGTATCAAATACAAAATTGAAGGGATTCAGCTTTTTTGGCCAAAAACATGCACGTTTTGTTTTGCTTTCAATTGCAACGCATGCACGCTGGGGTTCCCTTGCGGGAGCGAGCTGCACCATCTGTTAGCAATTATGGCCCTCACTCCCGCAAGGTTAATGCTGTGCATTCCTGCTCACGGCTGCACTTCCTCCACCCCTCCCACTTGTTTACCGAGAGTGAGTCGCATTTGTACGTGTTGTATTTTAAGAATGGCAAGTTAACTTGAGCTATTTTTCGGGCACCTAGCAAGATGATAAGGTGTCTCATGAGTTTTCATAGGGACTCACCATGAAAACCTAATTCATCCTCCCCCCAACAAATGTTTCTCCTTCAGTAATTTCAGTGGGCACACTCTTCAACGACATTCAGCCTCATGGTTTGGAGAAATGTATTAATTATGAAAAGAAAAAGTTAACTTGGTTCATTTGAGCCTTGAAGCGCTTTGAAGCTGATTCGTGGGTGGCGTGGAGCTATTGGGACTGCATACGCGCTCTCTCCCTGCCCGGGCACTGCAGAGCTGCAGTGGCTGCGCATGGGGGAGGGGAGCGCGTACTCCCCGTTGACTCTGATGATAGCGAGGTTCGGAGCCAGCTTCCAGCCCGTGCCCTGGCACAGCAGGATGGGAGGGGCGGCGGGCGCAGCCAAGGTCTTTGCCCGTGCAGCACACTTTGCACTTGGGAGGTTTCGCTGGCTTTTGGAAACGCTTATTTTCTGACTAGAAAATAAATTGGAGTGTGGGCAGCATAACTGCAGTCCCGCTCGCAGGACCAGGCGCAGGACTAGCGGGGAGTGGTGACAGCACCAAGGCGGGGGTGTGCGTTTGTTTCCCCCACAAAAAGTCAACAGTTGGAAGCTGGCTGCCGTTGCTTATGCTAATATTTTTTAGAGCTTTCCCCTTAACAGCCACATCAAATTGACTTCCCTGTATTCACCACATACAGTTTGTCATTTACCACTTTTGGGCTTGTTTTGTCCTTCGATGTTTAACACCGAACTTTTAAGGTTTTGCCATTTTGTTACCAGCGTGCATGGTTATGGTTCCTGCTGCCTTCTGTATACATATATATATGTGATCAAGAGCACTTGATACTCGAAATGCCTCAACAAAGAAGGTTGGATTAATAAAATCATTTCCTACCTCGAGTCGTGGGATCCACTTCTTCTTTTCGCCGTTGTGGAGGTTTGGAAGAAAATTGTGCTGATATATATAGTCCAGTAGAAGGCTAGGAGTAGCCGAAACGCGTAGACCGTTATTTGATGCACTTTACTTTGCACATGGTGTGTAAATAAAAATATGTGAACTAACCTGTTGCTGTGCCGTGACTTCATCCATGGAATTGTGGTGAGAAGAGACGAGGCAATATATATTACCTACTGGCGGTCGCCAGTAGGTATATATAGTTAGGATTTTTTCTCTATGGGTTTTTTGAAAATTCTATGTCTAATAACTTTGGCGTTTGTGGACGGAATTGGCTGAAATTTTCAGGAAAATGGCACATTTTGTTTCTGAGCAGCCCTTGAAAATTTGGGGGGGGTTCGTCCAGTGGGGGCCGAGAAAAAAGGGGGGTCCCAAAACGTGTTTTTAACATTGAGTTTTCCATAGGGCGGTTGGCCTCACTTTTAGCCCGAACGGCTGAATGGATTTGCACGAAACTTGGCAAAATTGTAGGGACTGGTAGCCCGATGTGCCTTTTGTAGGTCTCAATATATGTGCTCCAGTGGATTTTGAGAAATTAACGTTTAAAAAAAGATATATATCTGTAACAGCGGACCGGGCAGCGCACTGGTTCGCGGACTTTTCGCGCAACGGAGCTTTGTGAAGCGAAGCTGATTGGTTCTCCGGCGTCTGTCAACATTCCAAACAGTCCGTAGCGGCCGCCATCTTGTCTCTCGGTAGGATCGAGAGACAAGAGGAGGCCGAAGCGAAGGGGCAAATGACCATAAGGGGGCATAGTACATTGTCGCTCACCCCCTAGGTTTGATGTGGAGGTTTTAAAAGGGCCCCGCGGGGCAAAAAAAAATAAAAAATAATAATAATCGAACAGCTGAATGGATTTGCACGAAACTTGGCAAAATTGTAGGGACTGGTAGCCCGATGTGCCTTTGCTAGATCTCAATATATGTGCTCCAGTGGATTTTGAGAAATTAACGTTCAAAAAAAGGTATATATCTGTAACAGCGCACCGCTTCGCGTACTTTTCGCGTTACGGAGCTTTGCGAAGCGAAGCTGATTGGCTCTCCGGTGTCTGTAAACATTCCAAACAGTCCGTAGCGGCCGCCATCTTGTCTCTCGGTAGGATCGAACAGCTGAATGGATTTGCACGAAACTTGGCAAAATTGTAGGGACTGGTAGCCCGATGTGCCTTTGCTAGGTCTCAATATATGTGCTTCAGTGCATTTTGAGAAATTAACGTTCAGAAACAAGATATATATCTGTAACAGCGCTCCGCTTCGCGGAGATAAAATTATATGTGTATTACCTAGCTGTTGCTAACACCAGTTAGCGACGGCTAGTAGAAGATAGCGACCATCTTGGGCCCCACTTTGCATGTGAGTGATATTTATCACTAATGACATGCAAAGTGGGCATGCCAAGATGTTAGCGACTGGAAACAGTCGCTAACATCGCTATCTCCTATTATCAACTTTTGGAAATATTCGAGATAAGGGCGAATATCTCTAAAAGCTACCACCTGCCCTGAGCAGTTCTTAGCCATGTTATCCAATGGGATGTGGATAACATGGCTAAGAGCATTAGCTCGGTAATGCATGAATATCGCTGAGTTTTCAGCGATATTAATGCATTGCGGTCGTTTTTTATCGTATTTCCGATAAACCTTGATAATAGCAAGGTTTATCTGCGATAATTTCTGACGGTAAAAAAATCGTTGCTAAGCATCGTTAGGGATAAATATCGCTTAACTTTGGTAATATGCCCCAACGTCTGTTAACGTTCGATTCGAAGGAAATCAGGAAGTGTTGAAAAACATTGTCTGCGCCATCTTGTCTTTTTTCAAATGCCACACTTTTGTCGTGCACGGCAGCCATTTTAGATGCCTTGACCAGACCCACTCTGTGCACGCTGTCGATCCTTAGTATGGCTCCCCACCCTCGCAAACATCTCCCCCAGGCAGTGGTCACCCCCGCTCTCTGTCTTATGCATGGGTAATAAACCTCCCCCATCTGCGCTGCTGTTCCCTGAGAATCACACCCTGTGCCCGCCCGACACCTCCCTTTCGCCCTATTCACTACCGCACCCTCTGACACTCCTTTTCCTCTGTGTCCGATTGTCCAGGCTGGTCCTAGGGTATCAGCTAGCCCTGCAGATGTAGTTTATGGCCACAGCTGTAAAGAATCACCCCTCTTCAAAGGAGTTATAGTAGATCAAGGCCCACACTCGATGAGATTCGTCACAGCAGAAGCGTTGCTATTATCTGAAAACCATCCTGTATTGTGATTGGGGAGGGGACCGAGCCTGAAGCGGAAGATTCCAGGGATGACTGTTTGTACATCAAAGTTTTTACAATTATGTGTCACATTAAAAATATATAGCACTCCGACAAAGTAGTAAGATTATAAAACTTTAATAATTTATAAATATATACAAGAAAACAAAAATAGTAATAACATATAAACATTTTTAGGGAAAAACAACGAAGTAGCGGTCGGCTGTGCGAATAGTCCCAACGCAGCACAACGTCCAGATTTCCGGCGTGGGGCGTCGCGGGGGGTGGGTCATCAGTAGCAAACTGTTGTGCGAATAGTTCCAAGGCAGCAGAACGCGTTGAAATCTAGATGACACGAAAGTGATGTCTAGTAAGTTGCCACCCAGCAAATAACGGCATGGGGCGTCGCGGGGGGTGGGTCATCAGTAGCAAACTGTTGCGCGAATAGTTCCAAGGCAGCAGAACGATGGCACCAAGGTGATGTCCAGTAAGTTGCCGCACTGGTTTTGGTATCGTACAATGCTGCTCCGAATAACGGCGTGGAGCGCCCCGGGGGAGGCGGCGTGAACGGGCCTCTCCAGGTGGAGTGTCATCTGTTGTAGTGGGGCGCCCCTTTACCGTTTCAGTTGCCATTCCGTCCGCTTTTGGTCCACTGTGTCAAAAGCCGCAATTCAGCTGAGTTGCGTCCACTCTTGCGGTGCAGCGATAGGCGGCTGTCACAGGACTCTCAAAATGGCGGCAGGCTGTTTCCTTTTTGGGCCTGGTCCACTGAAATGGCCCTGGGACACCTTGGAAATCGGACGCTTGTCTGCTAGGTCTTGGACCTCATTCTCGAAAGCGTCCCCTCCGCCTTGAGAATTCATCAAAAGTTTTGGGGGCCCCGACTCCTGCAGGCTTCTGGTGGGGAGCGGCTGCCATGATTGCTCGCGGAATGACCACGACTGAGCTACGAGATGGTGGTGCTCTCATGCTGACGCCAGCTTCAGTCTGAAACATCCAGAAACAAGGTGGGGCTTTCATCGTTTGGGGAAAAAAAAAAGTTTTCATCCTATGAAAAGTGTTGTTTTTAGGTCACATGATCAAGCCTTCCATCATTAGGAAACCAAAAGTAAAATGAACCAATGAAAAGTTTTATAAACAAGTCACATGACCTGTTATGCGGCATAGGGTGTAAAATTAGGAGAAAATACGTTGGCACGTGAGGCGGCGTCAGTAGCGGACCGATGTGCGAATAGGCCGAAGGCAACACAACGCGCCAAGATCTGGATGGCACCGAGGTGGTGTCCAGCAAGTTGCAGCACTGGTGTGGCCATCCTACAATGCTGAAAGTCGGCGTGGGGCGCCCCGTTGGCCTGTGAGTTTGCGTCAGTAGCGGACCGATGTGCGAATAGGCCGAAGGCAGCACAACGCGCCAAGATCCGGATGGCACCGAGGTGGTGTCTAGTAAGTTGTCGCACTGGTGTGGCCATCCAACAATGCTGAAAGTCGGCGTGGGGCGCCCCGTTGGCCTGTGAGTTTGCGTCAGTAGCGGACCGATGTGCGAATAGGCCGAAGGCAGCACAACGCGCCAAGATCCGGATGGCACCGAGGTGGTGTCTAGTAAGTTGCCGCACTGGTGTGGCCATCCTACAATGCTGAAAGTCGGCGTGGGGCGCCCCGTTGGCCTGTGAGTTTGCGTCAGTAGCGGACCGATGTGCGAATAGGTCGAAGGCAGCACAACGCGCCAAGATCCGGATGGCACCGAGGTGGTGTCTAGTAAGTTGTCGCACTTCTGTGGCCATCCTACAATGTTGAAAGTCGGCGTGGGGCGCCCCGTTGGCCTGTGAGATGGCGTCAGTAGCGGACCGATGTGCGAATGGGGCCAAAGGCAGCGCAACAATATTTTCTGATTTGAAGACACCACAAGGCGCTGAGATGCCAAGATCCGGATGGCACCGAGGTGGTGTCTAGCAAGTTGTGGCACTGGTGTGGCCATCGTACAATGGTAAAAGTCGGCGTGGGGCGCCCTGTTGGCCTGTGAGATGGTGTCAGTAGCGGACTGATGTGTGAATGGGGCCAAAGGCAGCGCAACAATATTTTCTACTATATTTTCGGAGTAGAAGACACCACAAGGCGCTGAGATGCCAAGATCCGGATGGCACCGAGGTGATGTGTAAGTTGCGGACGGATGTGCGAATGGGGCCAAAGGCAGCTCAACAATATTTTCTGAAGAGAATACACCACAAGGCGCTGAGATGCCAAGATCCGGATGGCACCGAGGTGATGTCTAAGTTGCGGACCGATGTGCGAATGGGGCCAAAGGTAGCGTAACAAGATTTTCTGTATGGAAGATACCACTAGGCGTTGAGATGCCAAGATTCGGATGGCACCGAGGTGATGTCTAGGAAGTTGTGCCACTGGTGTGGCCATCGTACAATGGTAAAAGTCGGCGTGGGGCGCCCTATTGGCCTGTGAGATGGTGTCAGTAGCGGACTGATGTGCGAATGGGGCCAAAGGCAGCGCAACAATATTTTCTGACTGACACCACAAGGCGCTGAGATGCCAAGATCCGGATGGCATCGAGGTGATGTCTAAGTTGCGGACTGATGTGCGAATGGGGCCAAAGGCAGCGTAACAATATTTTCTGTATGGAAGATACCACTAGGCGTTGAGATGCCAAGATTCGGATGGCACCGAGGTGATGTCTAGCAAGTTGGTGTGGTCATCCTACAATGCTGAAACTCGGCGTGGGTCACCCCATTAGCCTGTGAGATGGCGTCAGTAGCGGACCGATGTGCGAATAGGCCGAAGGCAGCACAACGCGCCAAGATCCGGATGTCACCGTGGTGGTTTCATAGTTGAGAGGCACTTCATCTGCAGTGGGGCGCCGAGATCCAGATGGCACCGAGGTGATGTCTAGCAAGTTGCTGTACTTGTGTGGTCATCCTACAATGCTGAAACTCGGCGTGGGTCGCCCCATTAGCCTGTGAGATAGCTGTTCTTTGGATTTGGGCCTGGTCCACTAAAATGGCCCTGGGACACCTAAGAACTCGAACGCTCGATTTTTTTTTCCTTTCCTGTACATGCAAAAAAAGGTAAATGCCCGGTATGTTACACGCTTCATCTGCCACGATGAACTCTCCAGAGGAACCGAAAAAATATATAGTCGTGGTAACTATACCATGCATCGTCATATGGAGAGGTGGCACCAATTAATTATAGTGCTGCATAAAAGAGAGATTTGGAGGAGAACCCCTGACCTGCTAGTACATTCATCAAAGAAGTGGCACTGAGAGCTTCAGAGGCAAGGGAAACGGTCCCAAATATTTAGAAGAACTTTGGAAAGATTAAAATGACATGTTTAGATTGTGGTAAATTAATTTCATGTGGGCAGATGAGTGTTACTCTAATAAATACAGCATATGAACATCATCATAGTCGATGGTTGGTAGAGACATTTTGACTATATCCTGGACCTGCCCGTCCTCGCCCAAAATGGCGCCGGAATAAATGGGACTCGTAACTCCTTGTTGTGTACTGGTTGCAGAACCTTGAAATCACGAGATACGTATGCAGTTTTGAAGCAGATGGCGGGCGGGGACGAGAATTGATTGAATATTTCGACATCCCTATTGATATTAAGTTCTGATGTGTTATTGATTACTGTACTGTTGAAAATTCGAATTAACGTCACCCATGGTACTTGCCCGCAAATGTATATCTAGATAATTTTATTGTAACTGGCCCTGTCCTATTTTAATTATAAAATGTACGTCCACCGATTCCGTAACTGTTAGACACCTTAGTTTTTGCAACCTAATGGCCCGCCCGTTACGTTCCTCTACAGTGTAAATGTCTATTCATCATATACGATTACAGTTTGCTCCGTGGCAGGCCCACGTGGTTATAGGCTCGTATTTGTATAATGAAATTTTCACAATAAAGGTTTTTAAAAGAAAACATGGTAGTAGTGTATACATTGGTAAAGTTTTTAATAATAGTCACTGTTTTAGAATCATTAAAAGGCAAGTGAAATAAAGCAGACCAATTACATGAAGGGTAAAAGGTATAATACGAAGGAACGCAGTAAAGATAAATGGTCAAGGGCTGTTGTGTTTTCTATTCCTGCAACATAAAGTGATCGATAAGAATCTCATATTCAGGCGTATCGGCGACTAAGACAGCAGGTCGACCCTCTTTTGCTCAACGGCTCCGTCATGGGACGAAGAAACGCCCTTTTTCTCGAAAAAAGAATATATTTTACTTGCAGGACAGTTGTAAAATTTCCGGGAAAGTACATTAGCCTGGAACATTATAACATATATTTAAGAGAAAATAATGTTCGGAAGTAATTAAAAGCGTAATTTTTAGGTGATATGACCAAGGCTTTCATCATTAGAATAAGAAAAGTAAAATGAACCAATGAAAAGTTTTATTAACAAGTCACATGACTTGTTATGCTTACGTTACGCGCTGCGCGCCCCGGATGACTTCCGGATGCGCTAACGCGGCGCGTCATATGACGCATTACGCGACAACGCAGGTCCAGAATATAGTCAAAATGTCTCCACCAACCAGCGGTCGAAACACAACCCCTTTCAGCAGGCTAAATAGTTCTGTTAAATGACAACAGAAAGGACAGGCAACAAGAACCATCAGTCAAAGAGGGGAGGGCTAGTTCTTCTCTACCGGGTTACATTGGGGCGCTACCGGAACTGATCGAATTGGTAGTCTACAGTGTTTCTGGATGTTTCAGACCGAAGCTGGGGTTAGCATGAGAGCAGCACCATTTCGTAGCTCCGTTGTGGCCATTCCGCAACCAATCATGGCAGCCGCTCTTTATCGTTAATTTGGGCGGGGTGGGTGGCGGAGCCGAGCTGTTTTGCAGCCATCATTGTGTGGAGTTCAGTTCATCTCACTAGTTTTGTATTTGTCATGAGGGGTTGTTCCTAATGTTTCTATTTTAGCGAGGTCAAAAAGAGATCCCATTAGTGGCCTACTGATTTTGCTCGATTCCTTTTCTTTCTTTTTTTACACGATTTTTCGTTATCTGCAAAGACTAAACAGAGTATTGCGACTCTGTGTTTGTTTGTAAATAGAGAATGAACCAAAGAGAACCAATTCTAAAACAGTAAATACTTGGATAACAATCAATCAAATGGAGAGAGAAGCAGGCACGACGGATTACAACGGGGGCAAAGGCCTGCGTTAACTACCTTTCACTATCTGCAAAGAGAGAGTACTCCTAATAGAAATGAGGGGTGGGGGGGCACCATTCAAAGCAGATCAGTGTGCATAAACACGAAAATGTTTTCACTTACCACGTACTTGACATTCGACAGCTTATGATATTTGCTATTAAAAAACCATTGAAATTCACTGAAAAAACCATAGGTTATAGACCATATATAGTTAGGAATTAGCATTTACAAAACCTTGAAAATTCACTGAAAAAACCATAGGTTATAGACCATACATAGTTAGGAATTAGCATTTAAAAAACCTTATTTTACTCACACAAAACCATTGAAATTCCATATATAGTTAGTTGCACTAACTATATATTGCGCACCCGCAATCCACTGCTGATGATGTCACATATTACATCATTCATGACATGGTCAGTGACATCACTGATGACATCACTGATGACATCTCAAATGACATCACTGATGACATCACTGATGACATCTCATTTGACATCAATGACCACATCACTGATGATATCATTCATGTGACAATACAATGCATCTCCTCACATTTTAATATAACCTCTGTTTCACCCAGTGTTAAAAACAGAGTATAATTTTTGAAACCATTGACACACCAATACTAGTTACTACATACGTACTCACTGATTCCTACGTCTACACACACATTCACTCATTCACCCATACAATCATTCATACATAGAATCACTCATGTTTAGAACACTATCATATGCACTCATACACCTATACAGACACTCACACTCTGCCACTCATCCATGGAGTTACTCACACACCTAGTCAGTCCTGTAAAGAATCAATCACACTTCCATTTTCTACTCTATACAGTTAAACATAGAGCACCTTACGTTTTCAACCATATACTAACACATACTTACTCTCTTATACAATCATTGATACAAGTACACATTGATCTGTACAGAGTCACACACCTCCCAGCCAGCCACACACACACTCAGTCTCCCATGCAAATACTTGGGCAATCAATCAATAACCCATATAGTTACTCATATAGCTACTGATCAACACATGCAGCAGTTTACAGAACAACAGACATAATGATGCACAAATTAAGACAGTTTAGTCACTAACCCATGCACTCAGTGAGACACATTTAATCACTCACTCATACATTCAGTCATGCACCTACTAAATCCTTCGTCCAGACACTTATACATCCACTCATTCTTCAATATGTAAGACATATTTTAACTTTACAGAAACATAGTCACTGGATGTTGTCATCAGTGATGTCATCAGTGATGTCATTTGAGATGTCATCAGTGATGTCATCAGTGATGTCACTGACCATGTCATGAATGATGTAATATGTGACATCATCAGCAGTGGATTGCGGGTGCGCAATATATAGTTAGTGCAACTAACTATATATGGAATTTCAATGGTTTTGTGTGAGTAAAATAAGGTTTTTTAAATGCTAATTCCTAACTATGTATGGTCTATAACCTATGGTTTTTTCAGTGAATTTTCAAGGTTTTGTAAATGCTAATTCCTAACTATATATGGTCTATAACCTATGGTTTTTTCAGTGAATATATATATATATATATATTCAGAGATCCTGAAAGCAGTCTAGCCTGTACGCCTGACTCGCGCGTTCGCCAGCAAAACAGGACACGGACCCAAATTCCTTCTTCAAGATGTTTTAATCGCCCAAAGACGCGTTTCGCGGCTCACGCCGCTTGTTCACTCGACAATGAAATCACCAATGGAAGGCATATTTAAAGTGATAAGTGCATAATTCTAAATCCCTCACGTGACATACACCTCAATGGAAATAGACAACATACTTAAGTTTGTCGTGTTGTCGTCCTTTGAACTTTAAACCATTTATACATTGTAATATGTTTGTTTAAAAAGCAATAAAGTGCAAATGCATGTCGACGTCGCATTAAATGTCACAAAAGTTCTATCTTGGTCTAATACCACTATGACATTTATTCCCCAGCACAAACAATTTAGCATCAACTGATGCAAATCAGAAGGGAAGTAAGTTTTCCATTATCGCTCGGAAAATTACTTTGTTCCATCCCTGAAGTATTTTGTACCATGCGATTCATACTCTGGCTGTGCAAATAAACGCATAAGGGATAAGACAATGTAATAATGTAGGTAAAATACCGTATTATTGTCTTACTGGACTACGACATTATGTGCAAACTCTGGCAATTCTTAATATCGGTAAAATACCAAATACCCAATGCCTATATACATCCTGAGGTGATTCAAAAGAAATATAAAAATAAATTTCAAAGAAATGCAAATAATAATAAAATATGTACCCATAAAGTGCTATTGTGCGAATCTTACGATTCATTTTGTGTTAAACAAAATTAAAAATCGATCTATATACAGTACATTATTACCTCATAATTTGTTCTTATTCCTGTATATTTGTTCGGTCAGCGCTTGCAATTATATTCATATTTCTGATTCCATAATTCATTAGTTTTCTACACATTATTCTACCACCTGTCACCTAGATTGTTATTCATACCACATTGTATTATATATATGGACTCTATTTTGTGTATTATCCCATCAATACCTTTGGTAAAATAAATATTATATACAATTTAAAATGACAAATAGATACCATTAAATACATAATAAATACTTTTTAAAAAATAAAAAAGTTTATTCCAAGGTACTGTTGATTAGACAATTCTCATATTGATCTTATTTATGTGTAACATTTGTTGTCTCCAGAGATTCTCTATCCTAAACATGTGTATAATACTTCAGTATTGTTAAGTCCCTGCGGTTGTTTGGCATCTAACAGTAAAATATATCTTGTTTCTAGTTTGCGCAGTCGGTTTTCCCTATCACCCCCCGTCTGTTTGGGGGTACCGAATCTATCAAATAATAGGATAAACCTTTGTTGTTAGATCCGTGGACTTCTCTGAAGTGTCTGGCCACTGGATAGGTGTTATCCATATTGGTTATCGCGCATAAGTGTTGGAGTATTCTTACGTTAGCTTGTAATTTAGTACTTCCAACATATATTTTACCACATGGACATGTTAGAATATAAACCACAAATTCTGATTTACATGACAGCATTTTAGTTATTTTGTAGGGTTTAATTCTGAATGGGCTTACATATGTAGATGTACTGATACCATGTGTGCATGCTTTGCATGTTGTACATCTTTTGAATCCTTTCAGATTTTGGTACCATATAGGATTGGCTAGAATTTCAGGATTTGATATTACTAGATTGTCTCGCATAGAAGGAGCTCTACTATAAGTAATGGACACCCTCTGCGGGAGCAGGGGTCCTAATACCTGATCACTTAACAAAATAGGCCAGCTTCCTTGAATGATATTATTCAATTCTTTGTGTTGTCTATTATAGCCTATAATTAAGCGAAAGACATTCACATCTTCTTTGGATGGAATATTTTCATTAATAGTGCTCAAAGCTTTTTTGTTTTTATTGGTGTTGCCCAATAGCTCCTCTCTGACTAATGTCCCTGTTCTAGCTATTGCTTGATTTACCACCTGTTCCGAATAGCCCCTTGCTAAAAATCTTTTCTTGCTTTCCAGTTGTGCCTTATGTAATTCGACTGCCGTGCTACATACACTCTTAATTCTCAACATTTCCCCGTAGGGAATGCTATTAATTAAGTGGCGTGGATGCATACTGGTGGCGTGGAGAACTGAATTTCCGAATGTTATTTTCCTATACAAGGTAGTCTCTAATTTATTATCCTGTATATATACTTGGGTGTCTAGGAAATTAACATTGTTTGCACTGATTTCAGCTGTAAATCTGAGATTAAGTTTGTTAACATTAATTTGTGCTACAAACTTCTGTGCCTCTGTTTCAGTACCGTGCCATACAATAAACAGGTTATCAATAAACCTATACCACATCTTGATTTTGGTAGTCATAATTTCTGTAAATTCGGTCATGAGGACTAGCTTCTCCCACGTGCCCATGTGAAGGCAAGCATACCTCGGGGAGAAGCTAGCCCCCATTGCTACCCCCTGCACTTGGCGATACAACAAATGGTTAAACATGAAAAAATTATTGTATAGGCAAAATTCTGTCATGGATATTATCATTTCACTGTGTTGTCTGAATATAGGGTCTCTGGTTGACAAGTAATACTTTATAGCCTTGATTCCATCTTCATGAGAGATGCTGGTATACAGCGAGGACACATCTAATGCCAATAATAAATACTCTTCATCCCATGTAAAGTCCTTGATTTTATTTATAAAATCACTTGTATCCCTGATGTACGAGGGTAAGGACTTGACATAGGGCTGCAAAAAATAATCAACATACACTGATGTATTTTCCAAGATGCTGTTCATTGCACTTATTATTGGACGTCCCGGAGGCTTTTTTTCATCCTTATGTATTTTCGGGATGAAATACATCGTGGGGACAACTGGATTTTTGTTTGTTAGATATTTCTGTTCATCCTCACTGATTAAATTTTTGTTTCGCCATCCCGAGAGTTTTGTATAGTACAATTGATACATTTCCTTTAGTGATTTTACATCAGAGCGTATGTAACATTCCCTGTCATTTAATTGACTCATGGCTTCCTTTTTGTAGTCTTCCTGTCCCCAAAGTACAATATTTCCTCCCTTGTCACTGTTCCTTATGATGACATCTCTGTGGCTTTTTAGCTTATTCATTAGTTGGAAATATTTATGGTCTTGGTTTCGATATTTCTGTGTAGTTGTTCCAATTTTTTTGTTTAATTTTTTTATTTTACTAGTGATAATTTCATGATATGTATCGATGGCATCATGAGTTGTGATAGGACAAAAGGTTGATTTTTGTTTGAATCTTGTTAGTCCTGCTCCTTTAGTGCCACTTTGTATGGTCATCTCAGTTTGTTCCTGGTTCCACATCTCAAATAGCTCTGCTTCAGTGTTTGATTCTGGAGGTGTGGACTCCACTTGTGTGTCCCCCTGACTGGCACCAACCATTCGATTGTTTTTGATTGCGAACATTTTTTTCAACTTGAGCTTTCTTATTCCTTTATAGATGTCCGTCTGGACTCTAGGGTAATCAAAGTTTGTAGATGGGCAATATGATAAGCCTAAACCTAATGTTTTTGTCTCATCCTTTGTTAATGTTATTTTCGATAGGTTTATCACAGTTTTATTGGTTTCATTTATTTTTTTCTCCAATATGTTTTTTTCTTTTGAACATTTTGGTTTCCTGTTTGCTGCTTTGCGCCTTTGTTTTCGCTTGTTGTTTGCGCATTTGCGTTTTTCTGTGTCGGATTTCTTGATCTTAATGATGCCAATCTCTGGGCTGCTAAAATATTCATCTCTTCCCCCGGCGATGGTTTTGTGCCACTGGTTTCGCCTTGGGGATTTCTTAATTCGGATTCTTCCTCACTATTAGATGTGAGTTGTTCATTCGAACTGCTGGTGGCGACTTCCTCCCCCACCTTTCTCTGATGAGAATTAGCCCTCCTAGTTGGCAGTCCACGTTTTTGTTGCGATTTTTTGGCTGCATCGTATTTCTTAGCAAACGTGAAGATCTGTCCCATCTCATAGTCTATTTTGTCGCGTTGGAATTTTTGCGTTTTTCTTTCTTTGATTTTTTCTTCTTCTCTTTTTATACGCATTTCCATTTCTTTGCGCAATTTTGCAATTTCCTCTTCATGCCCCATTTTTCCCAACTCTTCATTTAGGGCATCTATCTCATTTAGTAGCCGAGCTCGATCTATGTGGGCATGTTTAATCAATAATAAGGTTAGTCGTCTGGAGGAGTCTAAATTGCATTCTGCCCACTCGCGCATGAGTACTAAATTTGGCTCTTCATACGTGGGGGCAATAAGAAGTCTAAGGCCACGGGGGATTCTCCCAACCTCAATATAGCTCTGGAGAGACCTCGACTCCCACCATTTACTCATTTCCATCCTCATTTTCTTCTCTAGTAACTTCATTTTAAATTGTATGGAATCAGGTTTTGCATTGCTGATCGTGTCATTAAGTCGTATATTTCGACTCACTTCCGGGGTATCTTTGAACATGCCAGTGGCTGCTGCCTCCCTTTCCTGGACAGTGTCGTTCGACATTTTTGGGCGTTTTATTTCGTAAGTTATTTGGTCGTTATTTTGCAAGGATAAGTTTGGTTTCTTGGTTTTAACCGATTCCTTTCCCGCTCAAACTTGTTTACTCCTCCTCCCCACAATATCCGTGTCTATATTCTCTGTACCTGGTAATCCAAACCGCCGGGTTCATTAACTTCGTGGGCTTCACTCGTCCACTCGGTCTTTCACCTCGCGTTGTTGCCGGTACGTTTTTCTCCTTTCTTGGTGTGGGGGGGCTCAGCTGATTTCCGTCTTGAAATATGTATAGTCCTCTTCGGTCACCCTGGAGGAAGTTCCGTTTGTTGCCTTGCCCTGAATTGGAGGAGGGGTCCGTGGATGACCGGTCGGAACGCCAGTCAATTATATTCAGAGATCCTGAAAGCAGTCTAGCCTGTACGCCTTACTCGCGCGTTCGCCAGCAAAACAGGACACGGACCCAAATTCCTTCTTCAAGATGTTTTAATCGCCCAAAGTCAAAGACGCATTTCGCGGCTCACGCCGCTTGTTCACTCGACAATGAAATGACCAATGGAAGGCATATTTAAAGTGATAAGTGCATAATTCTAAATCCCTCACGTGACATACACCTCAATGGAAATAGACAACATACTTAAGTTTGTCGTGTTGCCGTCCTTTGAACTTTAAACCATTTATACATTGTAATATGTTTGTTTAAAAAGCAATAAAGTGCAAATGCATGTCGACGTCGCATTAAATGTCACAAAAGTTATATCTTGGTCTAATACCACTATGACATTTATTCCTCAGCACAAACAATTTAGCATCAACTGATGCAAATCAGAAGGGAAGTAAGTTTTCCATTATCGCTCGGAAAATTACTTTGTTCCATCCCTGAAGTATTTTGTACCATGAAATTCATACTCTGGCTGTGCAAATAAACGCATAAGGGATAAGACAATGTAATAATGTAGGTAAAATACCGTATTATTGTCTTACTGGACTACGACATTATGTGCAAATTCTGGCAATTCTTAATATCGGTAAAATACCAAATACCCAATGCCTATATACATCCTGAGGTGATTCAAAAGAAATATAAAAATAAATTTCAAAGAAATGCAAATAATAATAAAATATGTACCCATAAAGTGCTATTGTGCGAATCTTACGATTCATTTTGTGTTAAACAAAATTAAAAATCGATCTATATACAGTACATTATTACCTCATAATTTGTTCTTATTCCTGTATATTTGTTCGGTCAGCGCTTGCAATTATATTCATATTTCTGATTCCATAATTCATTAGTTTTCTACACATTATTCTACCACCTGTCACCTAGATTGTTATTCATACCACATTGTATTATATATATGGACTCTATTTTGTGTATTATCCCATCAATACCTTTGGTAAAATAAATATTATATACAATTTAAAATGACAAATAGATACCATCAAATACATAATAAATACTTTTTAAAAAATAAAAAAGTTTATTCCAAGGTACTGTTGATTAGACAATTCTCATATTGATCTTATTTATGTGTAACATTTGTTGTCTCCAGAGATTCTCTATCCTAAACATGTGTATAATTCTTCAGTATTGTTAAGTCCCTGTGGTTGTTTGGCATCTAACAGTAAAATATATCTTGTTTCTAGTTTGCGCAGTCGGTTTTCCCTATCACCCCCCGTCTGTTTGGGGGTACCAAATCTATCAAATAATAGGATAAACCTTTGTTGTTAGATACGTGGCCTTCTCTGAAGTGTCTGGCCACTGGATAGGTATTATCCATATTGGTTATCGCGCGTAAGTGTTGGAGTATTCTTACGTTAGCTTGTAATTTAGTACTTCCAACATATATTTTACCACATGGACATGTTAGAATATAAACCACAAATTCTGATTTACATGACAGCATTTTAGTATTTTGTAGGGTTTAATTCTGAATGGGCTTACATATGTAGATGTACTGATACCATGTGTGCATGCTTTGCATGTTGTACATCTTTTGAATCCTTTCAGATTTTGGTACCATATAGGATTGGCTAGAATTTCAGGATTTGATATTACTAGATTGTCTCGCATAGAAGGAGCTCTACTATAAGCAATGGACACCCTCTGCGGGAGCAGGGGTCCTAATACCTGATCACTTAACAAAATAGGCCAGCTTCCTTGAATGATATTATTCAATTCTTTGTGTTGTCTATTATAGCCTATAATTAAGCGAAAGACATTCACATCTTCTTTGGATGGAATATTTTCATTAATAGTGCTCAAAGCTTTTTTGTTTTTATTGGTGTTGCCCAATAGCTCCTCTCTGACTAATGTCCCTGTTCTAGCTATTGCTTGATTTACCACCTGTTCCGAATAGCCCCTTGCTAAAAATCTTTTCTTGCTTTCCAGTTGTGCCTTATGTAATTCGACTGCCGTGCTACATACCCTCTTAATTCTCAACATTTCCCCGTAGGGAATGCTATTAATTAAGTGGCGTGGATGCATACTGGTGGCGTGGAGAACTGAATTTCCGGATGTTATTTTCCTATACAAGGTAGTCTCTAATTTATTATCCTGTATATATACTTGGGTGTCTAGGAAATTAACATTGTTTGCACTGATTTCAGCTGTAAATCTGAGATTAAGTTTGTTAACATTAATGTGTGCTACAAACTTCTGTGCCTCTGTTTCAGTACCGTGCCATACAATAAACAGGTCATCAATAAACCTATACCACATCTTGATTTTGGTAGTCATAATTTCTGTAAATTCGGTCATGAGGACTAGCTTCTCCCACATGCCCATGTGAAGGCAAGCATAGCTCGGGGAGAAGCTAGCCCCCATTGCTACCCCCTGCACTTGGCGATACAACAAATGGTTAAACATGAAAAAATTATTGTATAGGCAAAATTCTGTCATGGATATTATCATTTCACTGTGTTGTCTGAATATAGGGTCTCTGGTTGACAAATAATACTTTATAGCCTTGATTCCATCTTCATGAGAGATGCTGGTATACAGCGAGGACACATCTAATGCCAATAATAAATACTCTTCATCCCATGTAAAGTCCTTGATTTTATTTATAAAATCACTTGTATCCCTGATGTACGAGGGTAAGGACTTGACATAGGGCTGCAAAAAATAATCAACATACACTGATGTATTTTCCAAGATGCTGTTCATTGCACTTATTATTGGACGTCCCGGAGGCTTTTTTTCATCCTTATGTATTTTCGGGATGAAATACATCGTGGGGACAACTGGATTTTTGTTTGTTAGATATTTCTGTTCATCCTCACTGATTAAATTTTTGTTTCGCCATCCCGAGAGTTTTGTATAGTACAATTGATACATTTCCTTTAGTGATTTTACATCAGAGCGTATGTAACATTCCCTGACATTTAATTGACTCATGGCTTCCTTTTTGTAGTCTTCCTGTCCCCAAAGTACAATATTTCCTCCCTTGTCACTGTTCCTTATGATGACATCTCTGTGGCTTTTTAGCTTATTCATTAGTTGGAAATATTTATGGTCTTGGTTTCGATATTTCTGTGTAGTTGTTCCAATTTTTTTGTTAAATTTTTTTATTTTACTAGTGATAATTTCATGATATGTATCGATGGCATCATGAGTTGTGATAGGACAAAAGGTTGATTTTTGTTTGAATCTTGTTAGTCCTGCTCCTTTAGTGCCACTTTGTATGTTCATCTCAGTTTGTTCCTGGTTCCACATCTCAAATAGCTCTGCTTCAGTGTTTGATTCTGGAGGTGTGGACTCCACTTGTGTGTCCCCCTGACTGGCACCAACCATTCGATTGTTTTTTATTGCGAACATTTTTTTCAACTTGAGCTTTCTTATTCCTTTATAGATGTCCGTCCGGACTCTAGGGTAATCAAAGTTTGTAGATGGGCAATATGATAAGCCTAAACCTAATGTTTTTGTCTCATCCTTTGTTAATGTTATTTTCGATAGGTTTATCACAGTTTTATTGGTTTCATTTATTTTTTTCTCCAATATGTTTTTTTCTTTTGAACATTTTGGTTTCCTGTTTGCTGCTTTGCGCCTTTGTTTTCGCTTGTGGTTTGCGCATTTGCGTTTTTCTGTGTCGGATTTCTTGATCTTAATGATGCCAATCTCTGGGCTGCTAAAATATTCATCTCTTCCCCCGGCGATGGTTTTGTGCCACTGGTTTCGCCTTGGGGATTTCTTAATTCGGATTCTTCCTCACTATTAGATGTGAGTTGTTCATTCGAACTGCTGGTGGCGACTTCCTCCCCCACCTTTCTCTGATGAGAATTAGCCCTCCTAGTTGGCAGTCCACGTTTTTGTTGCGATTTTTTGGCTGCATCGTATTTCTTAGCAAACGTGAAGATCTGCCCCATCTCATAGTCTATTTTGTCGCGTTGGAATTTTTGCGTTTTTCTTTCTTTGATTTTTTCTTCTTCTCTTTTTATACGCATTTCCATTTCTTTGCGCAATTTTGCAATTTCCTCTTCATGCCCCATTTTTCCCAACTCTTCATTTAGGGCATCTATCTCATTTAGTAGCCGAGCTCGATCTATGTCGGCATGTTTAATCAATATATATATATATATTGCCAGTAGGTAGTTATTGTTAGGACCTATTTTCCATAGGTAAATCGCAACATTCTATTCCCAATAACTTTGGCGCTGATTGACTTTGGCGCTGATTGACGAATCTTCGCAAACTTCTCAAAACTCGTGGCTTGCTCCAGTCCGCTCCTATCTTGAAAGTTTCAGGGTGATTCGTCAAGGGAGGCTGAGGAAAAGGGGGGTCCCAAAACGTGTTTTTTCAGCCCGAACTGCTGAACGGAATTACACCAAATTTGGCAAAAAGGTAGATCTTGGTTCAGAAATATCTCTTTTTGTTCAAAGGTGTAAATCCGATCAGTAATTGCTGAGAAAATCAAAAGATTTTTTTTTTTATATATCTATGGCCGTGCAGGATCCGCACACCCTCCCGATCACAAGATTTATGCTAATTGGCTGTCAACACTCCAGGAAGTGTTGGCAGCCATCTTGTGCCTCGGTAGAACCGAGGCACAAGAAATCAGTAAAAGAAATGCGCAAAACGCAAAAATGGGGCACAGTAGAAAAACCTGACCCCCTAAACCTGCTTAGAGGGTCCAACAAGGACCCCCAGGGCCCAAAAGATGACCCCTGTGGCGCGTTTTAAGTTGGGGAATTAATTCCTCTTCAATCCTGAGTGTCTCGGGACCAACTAGTCCACCATGTACCTCCAGTAAGCACCACAGAGCTGCCTTGCGGAATCTTGTAAAAAGGGGCGTGGCCTCTGAACATCTCTCTGCATCGCAGCTCCCTGGCGCTTATTGGAGGTTCTTGGTGGGCTAGTTGGCCCCCAGGGACCCCAAGTATTCAAAGGGAATTAGTTCACCATCTGCAAACGTGCCAGGGGGCGCAATTGCTGAGTGCTGCAGTCATGAGTGATGTCACTGACCATGTCATGAGTGATGTAATATGTGACGACATCATCAGCAGTGCATTGTTGGTGCTCGAGTTATAGTTAGCTGAACTAACTATAACGGGGGAATTTCAATGGTTTTGTACGAGTCACATGTCCAACTAACTAGAACGCCCCTGAATACCTATGTTTTTTTCAGTGAATATATATATATATATATATGCCACGGACTGCAACAACTTATCCTTGGCACTGCACAAATTCGAGGGCACACTGGAGCCAATACTTTAAAACAGGATAAGTTGTTGCAGTCCGTGGAATAATTTACGCAAGTCCACCTGGCGTTGAGGAAGAAGCACCCATGGTGTGTGGTGCGACGGCTGGTGGAGAAGTGTTGGGAAATATATATATATATATATATATATATATATATATATATATATATATATATATATATATATATATATATATATATATACATATATATGGATTGTTTTACGATTACATCTCACCCAAAGTTGTCGGCCTCTAAAAACCCAAATTCATTATTTTAGTACATCCAGTAGTGTTGAGTGACGAAGGTATGAAGTGTCTCTAAAAGGTGCGTGGCCAGATTAGCGTGACTGAATCTTTTCCAAGAAGGAGGAGACATGATTAAGGGCAGGGTTTAAAACATGTGAGCTAGAATCCTCTAATTGAGTTTTCTGTCATTGCACCTAGACATATCGAACAGTGACAAACTTGCACCTAAAACAAACCAGAACTGCTGGTTTACTAGCTCATTAGATAATGCTTGTTAGTACTAGCAGATGAACAACTAAAAACAATGATAATGTTGTAAATAATTATGAATTAAACCTTTTGCAGGTATTTTCTGAGGGTCCAGGGTCTTTGGAGTGGTGAGAGCCCTCTCAGCCCACTAGTCTGGTCTAAGGTGGGATACAATACTAACATTTAAGCAATGCGCTATCTAGAACTTTCTGTGTGCAAATCCTCCATCTCGATTTCCGAGCACACACTATGGCCTGATAATCAAAAGTGAAACTACGTGCAACATGGCAAAATACTTACAAGGTCTCAAAGGCGAGACGTATTTGCTATGCCAATGCTTGTTTAAAATAAGTTATTAGGCTGACTGCTTTGGGCACCCACACAAGTGAGGTATAATGTTTATCGGGAGACTGAGGGGAATGATGGGAGGTGGGAAATTTGTGCCGGTGCAGTCTTGCAGGAAATTCTAGATAAAACTTTGGGAGGTCCATGCAAGCCACATGTCCCTTGGCTCCCCCAGGTGTCTAGTTTGCAAAAATGTCTGATTTTAGTAGGTTTCCTTTGATGGCCCCTTAGCCGGGTCCAAAAACTCAGGTGCCCCAATCTATCACAAACCAACCTGTTTTTGCAAAGGCGCACCTGTGTTTTTTGTCCCAGGCTCGACGGCCATCTAGGGAAACCTAACAAATCTAAACATTTCTGAAACCTAGACACACGTGGGAGTCCAGGGAAGTGTGGCTTGCGTGGATCCCCAAAAGTTTTCTTACCCAAAATCCCCTGCTTGCCCCTTATTCATATGCAAGTATGGTACCCACAAATTCAGAGATGTATGAATAACTTCTGCTTGCGAACTCCATATATTGTTCCCATTTCGTTAATACACAAGTTTCCTTGATACCTATTTTTCACTCTTTATATTTTATCAAATTAATTGATATATACCTGGTTCACAATGAAAAACCATTGCAAGGTTCAGCTCACCTATTGGTTCTGAATCTTGGTAAACCTACATTCCCAATATATTCCCTCAACTAGAAGGGTCCTGCGCATGTAATGGTAGTATATTGCTTTTAAAATTATGGCGTAGTTAGAAGAAGTTATAGGTGAAAATATAGGCACAAGTAGCAGTTTTTTTCAACTCAATGTCAATATTTTTTTTTATTTGAACTGTTACTTTCTATAAGAATATCTTGAAGGAACTACACAAATGACCCCATGCTAAATTTAGAATTGCATCTTCTTTTCAGAAATGTATAGCTTTCTATGATCCATTAATGTTTTTACAACCATTGCTACCACTAACTGGAAGGAGGTTGAAAGCACAAAAAATTTGAAAAATAGGCTATGTCCCAGTAAAATCCCAGAACTGTTTCATTTTCTGAAAAAATTCTGCCTGCTCCTGAACGCTGGGAAGATGGTGATTTCAGCACCACAAACCATTTGTTGATACCAATTGCAGGGATAAAAAAACATATGCTGTCCTACGATGCACGTCTTTTCCATTGTTCCCCAAACACCCATAAGTGAGAAGAATTTTGCCTAATTTCTCGGTTGCCTCCAGGGAAATCCACAACCCTGAGTACCTCAAGAATCCTCAGGATGTTGGAAGAAAAGGACACAAATTTGGCATTTGATATCTTATGTGGAGAAAAAGTTATGGGGGCACAAGCGCAAACCACCCCAAATCGCCAAAAAGGGTGTAGCACGGGGGCAAAGGGCAAAGGTTTAACCCCTTCCATGTTGATGATGGCCCCCAGCCATCATGCATCACGGTGGGCGTGTGCTGATGACGGCTGGGGGCCGTCATGAACCCGCCCACTCATCAAAACGGCCGCACAGGCGCAGAATCGCGGCCGCGCCCAAAGGGTTAATAACGCCCATTCAAAATAATGATGAAGTAGTAAATTGTTGAGGATTGGCACCAGGCCTGTTAGGTTTGTCCACATTTTAACCTTTAAACGCTGCTATGTGTAATTATAATTTCTAAAGTTAGTCATACAATTGTCTCAGAGTTTTTAATGTTACTTTTGGAAATAATCCGAAAATAAAAAGTCTGCTCAACTTTGTATTTGGAATCACCCCAGGAAGTCTTTGAAAAACATAATATTTTCCTTTTAGAAGAAATATCACTGAATGTCTTTCGACAGAAGGGTGTTGAGGCCAAGTTCCCATACTGCACACGGAGGCAGACCTTTATAGACAAACAGGTGTCAGGGGTCAGTGACATTGTAAAGTTTTTTTTAAACATATGCTAAATTCAATGTAAAAATTACAAACTTGCAATGGTTGCAAAAATATGCTTTTGAAACACAGGTGAACTATTACTCATACTCCTATTTAACACTAACAAAATGAAACTGTATCTGGTGTACCTCTCAGAAAACAATTAGTGTTCATTTCCTGAGCAATGCCATGAGTCTTAGAAAAAATCTTCTACTTGCAGAGACATAATAGTGATATATTTTCTAGCTTGGCTGTGTTTGATTAGAAATAAAATTATCTAGGAATGTCTCGTTCTCAGTCATCCAGAGCTATTATATCAGCGTGGATACCATCACACACAATTCCAAGTTGTACTACGAATGCACTATGCAAAACCAAAACTATGTATACACACATTTTCTTCTTGCTGAAAGCAGGAGATAAATATAGAAAGTGCCCTGGAATCGGAAAGCGCATGTGAAATATGACCCAGTAACTCGAGGTTCATAATGTTATTTCCCATTTAGGGTTCAGTAACTGTGAAAGATCCATAACTGAAAAAAGAGATCCAGCTGGAATAGATGTCTTCGAACCATGTATATCTACAATGCAATTATCAGGATTGGGGATGTTTCTGGTGAAAAATTAACATTGGCAAAAGTAAATAGAAAGTTTGCAGTCTCAAGAATAGCAACAACCTTGCTGGTGAGTGGAAAAAAAGATCGTACACACCAACGCAAAAATACAAATATTAAATAGTATAAACGATTCAATCGCAAACTTTGGTACGGGAGTTTTTTTTTGTGTTGTTTGCTTTACTTTAAAATTGTTGGTACTGCTTGAACTTAACAGGCCTCTCTCTAGGGAGTTGTCTACTGCTTAAGGCTGTCAGGGGGAGTTGAATTTCACTAGAACTTGTGCTGAGATCTAACCAGCAGTCTTTATTATGTTTGTAAGGGTTACACCTTTCCAAAATAATAAACCCCTTTCTGAAAGCTGTGATTCTACACTGCAGGCTCAGTTCTCACAGATGGCTGTCTGCTTTTACATGTGCTTCACCTTTGACCTGCTAGCTAGCTACAACCTCTGAGAACAATGATCCTCGTTCTACTGAAACCGTTCTATCTTCTCTTCTTTGAAGTCAAAACCTTCTTGTGTGCTCTGCATTCTTACAATTGTGCGACTCAGAGCTCCAGTTTGGCTGCCAAAGCATCTTCTGTTCCTAGAATCGGATTTGGTGCAAACTAATCTTCTAATGCTCCACCCATTTTTGGTATAAAAGCTCCTTCTGTTCCTGAATTCTGTTATGGTGTTATTGGTAATTCCGTCCCTGAATCATGTTTTGCACTATAGGCTACTTATTTTCTGAAATCCTTTGAAGGTTGATAATTATTATTTTTTTTTTTTTGCTCCTCTTCCTTTTTAGAGCCCTCTCTATGCATACTTCAAATCTTTGTAGTAGGAAATAAAAATCTGGTTGAGGGGGATGAGAATCCTTCTCAAGCTACACCACAATCCATGCAAGGCTGTGCTACCAAAAAAGTCACTAACCTATCCCGTGCCTAACCCTCTGGTAGTTTGGCACAAAAGCAGTCAGGCTTAAATTAGAGGTCATGTGTAAAGTAATTATGCAGCACAAAACCTACACCAATTTAGAAAATTAAACAAAATGTTAATAAATAAGTGATAACATAATGAAAGAAATCCAATCAATAGAATTAGAGATATACAGTTTTCATAAAGTAAGGTAAGTATAGCGCCTAAAAGCACGAGGTGCCACTCACAGTCATCTGGTCATGCTAGACCAGTGGAAAATCACAAGTTTAAGTCAACCGTGATGGAGCATGGGCCATATACAGGGACCAGGTTAGTCCTGATGAAAAAGTTACTGTCTCACCATACCAGAGTGAATAATCCAGTTTGTGGTCATGGATGGTCACTGCTGTAGTGCGAAGAGCAGACCTGGCATTGCAGAATGTGGTTGCTGTAGTGCGAAGATCCGGTCGGGTGTCATGGACTGTTGTTGCTAAAGCTTCACGTTGGCAGTCATTGTGGGCTGCCGCTGATTCAGCACAACGAGCAGATATTGCATTGGCAGTCGTCACAGGTGGGAGAGTCTTGGCATAACAGGCTAGTTAATGGTCATGAAGAGTCGAAAACAATAGAATTTTTCTTTTTCTTTCCGAGGAGTGCAATCCAACACCAGCCAAGGGTCAAAGACCTGGGTAGTCGCCGAAAAGGAAGGTAGCATACTAGCAGAGGCCAGCAGGGCACGGGCAGTCCAGTAACAACTCCAGGCAGGTCCAGCTGGGTAGGTGGGGGCCCCTGGAGCTTGTTGTGTCCCTTAGCTCAGAACACATCAGCCAACTGAACAATGGAGTCAACTAAGTCTTCCTGAGAATGAGGAGATGATCCTCTTTCTTTCAAGCAGGAAGGCAGGTCTCAAGCAGTAGGACAGTCCTCTAGAAGCAGTTGGACAGTCCTCTAGTAGCAGTAGGGCAGGCTTCAGAGAAACAAGGAAGGCATCAAGCAGCACGGCAGACCTTTGAGTACAAGTGATGGAGCAAGGTGGAGAAACAACATTTTGAGTATCCCTTGCAAAATCACACTTCCATAACCATAACTTGAACTAATGGAGTGATATGTGTAATTTACCAACTTAGAGTAAGAAATGCACCTACGCAAATACACGTGGGAACTAATTTTGTTTGTTTATGTTGCAATCATAATTAACTAATTATGTGATTCTCTCATGTCATAAACTAATAAGCAGCTTTTGAGATAACAGAATGCGGCATAAATGTGCTTTTGTTTATGTATTTTTTGGCAAAACGTGGAAATAGGTGAGTATATTACGCCTGAATGTTGCTTATTTGCTAGGTAACTACTAATAGGGAAAACCTCAGTAAGGGGGAGGTAAACAGAAAGGTTAAATTTCACAGTGGCGGCAGGTCTAAATAAATGTTTGTTAATAAAATCCATGGTAAACTCATTTAAACTGCAGGTATAAATCGGACAAGAATTCAATTATAGTTTTAGACACCTCGCTGTGATACAGCAGCTCTCCTTTGAATCTCATCGATCCATGAAGTAGGGTGCAAGTATTTTGTGAGTGACTCGCGGTGTCATGGGCCCCACTGTCGAGTATATGCATGATTTTGTATTTCGGGGAAAGGTGTCATGGTTTTAGAAATTATTTCCGGAGAACCGCTGCATCAGTAATTAGCTTGGTAGCAGAGCATTGGTTCCTATAGAATTAGCTAGAATTATTTATATAGTGTTATATAAGGGTTTTGATATACAGAATTATGACTAACATCTGTTGAATTCGTATTACGTTATATGTAGTCCTGAAAAGGCTTCCGAGTATTACGTGATGCTAGTCACTCTGTCTGCAGGCAATGAAATCGCACATCGCATAGTCTGTTTCAAAAAGTAGTATTGTCGTATACTGCAGTGGTATCGTCGTATATCACAAGTGGTGTTGTCGCACATCATTGGTTTAGGGACTTTCCGTATGAAAGGAAAAATGTATAGCGAGGGCAGTCTATAAAATGTTGGCTTTCAAGTACAGGGTCATTGCGTATCCTTATTTAAAACTTACTGCTGGGAGAGTAATAGAGCTTAACCTGAGCTTAAGAGAAGGGTAAAGTAGAGGAAGTGATGCTACTTTATTGGCGAATGTAAAAATTCTGTGGTAGAGAAGAGGTAAGCACTGTCTACTGGAAATACAGAATACTTGTGCTATTGAGAAAATTCTATCACTTTGTTTAGCGAAACAGACAAATGGAGTTGTTTTGTGTAAGTTACTAAACGATTCAGTTGAATATCTTGTAAATACGGCTTCTTGGAAAAAATCTTGTAAAGGAGGGGTCAGTCGGCGCTGCAGAAGCTGGAGCGCTGGTGACGTCAAAAGTGTCGCGTTGGGATTGGTGCATCACAAAAAGCAGCGAAACTATTGGTTAAACACTAAAGAGATGTATCTTGTTCTAAATGGTACACCAGTGTGAACCGTGCTGTGATAGGTTGGTGTTACGGAACAGCAACAGGGAAGTGCGCGATCTTTTGAAAGACAGGAAATTTACAGAAAAATTGATTATTATGACATAGAGGAAAAGAAGAAACCTTCATGGTATTAACAAATTGAAAAATGTGTTTGTGAAGGACAAGGTGATAGTCACAAGAGAGGAAAAATTACTCCCTCCGCCGAAAACGCCTGCTTTCTATATGTTGTCAACATATGGTTACCATACGTGTGTTTGGCTAGAGAATTGGGTAAGGTATACCAGAAATGATGGTGTGTTAGCTTTCCCAGAAGGAGGATCTTTTGATGTGGCAGTTTTGAGAAATTTGAGAGAAAAGAGGATGAAACTTGACCCAAGACCTAGGCCGACTCAGTTTGAAGCTTTAGTTGAATAGGAAGATGAGATGCATGAATTGGAAAGCGAAAGGACATATCAAACCAAGAGGTAGATTTCGTAATTTATAGGGAGAGACATATGAGAGTAGAATGCGTAGATGGAAAAATGCTGACATGTGTGATGGCATGTATCCAGTCAGACTAGTGGATAATTATGAAGGGCGGAAATGCACAGAAAAGAGGAAACATGTAGAAACAGGAAGAGAAGGTTATGGTGAAAGTGAATCAGAGGATGCTGTGCTAGAAGAAATATTAAATAGGAGACCGTAACCATATCAACAAGGTTCTTTATGGACTACACCCAATGCTCCACCCGTAAATGAAAGAATTAATGAAACCCCTAGGCAATTTTCTAATTTTAGAGATGTCTGAAAGTGCAGGTGTTTCTCCCCAAAATATTATGCCATTGGTGTATACCTGTTTCACATATTTGTTGTACTGGTAAGTCCCTTATATAGTGGTATATAACCAGGGCCTGTACTTAAAATGCTACATTTGGGTTGCACCACTAATTGTGTCACCCACAGAAGAATCCTTTCAAACCTGTCTCAGGCCTGCCACATCAGTGCCTGGGTGTGCAGTTTATGTTTTAACTACTTGCCAGGCCTTAAAGTCCCCCTTCATTACATATAAGTCACCTTTAAGGTAGGACCTACGTAACCCTAATGACAGGGTGCCATGTAAGTAAAAGGTAGGACACTTACTTTTATGTTTTACATGTCCGGGTAGCTACAAACAGCCAATTTACTTTTTCACTACTGTGAGGCGTATCCCTCTCATAGTCCAGAATTGGGAATAACTTAATACACTTTAAAGCTTTAATTCCTGATCAGGGAGGAGTAGCTTTTTTCTTGCTTCATATCTTTGGAATGGTAATGATAAATCCTCTTTACTGGGGGCGTTGGATTTAACATTACTGATTTAGAAATGTCACTTTTAGAAAGTAGATAGTGCCAAAGGGTGCTGCGGTTTGTGTCGTAAAGCAAAGGAGAACTGAGCGCTCGAGGGATGTTTAACAGTTCATGAACTCATTCAGTTAAAATGCAAGTTTTTGTAACGCACATATGGCTTGGCAATGTTTCACTGATTATACTGAAGTTCATACTTCATTGTCACTCATGATGATGTTTGAGTTAGCTTTTATGTTTTTTAGGTCTCGAGGGGATTTAACATACGTATGGCTTGGTAATGTTTCACTGATCATGTTGGAGTTCACACCTCATTGTCACATACGATGATGTTTGTATCAGTTTTTATGTGTTTGATGACTCAAGGAAATTTACTTTGATGGGTTTATTGTTCTTTTAAACTCCGGAACTGTGAATTATGGGATCTGTAGGAGTAACCAGTCTTTTTCACGTTGTCATGGGCTCCATTTAAATTTGACAATCACGTAACCTTATTGGGTACAGGTGTCTGAGCTGGGTTTAAGGAAGGATTGAGGATTGAGCAGGAGGGAATGGCTGGAGGTTTTTTGAACACGAATGGAAGTTTGAGCAGGATTGTATGTTGGGACCATTTTGTAAGGTAAACAGACACAATTTGTTTTTAATGGGCAGTTTAATATGGTATATTAGGGTTTTTGAGTGTGGTTTCTTTTCTTTTGATTAAACAACATGTGTATCTATGGGGGTGGTTTTTGGGAGGGTAAAGTTAGGTAGATATAAGGGATGATAGTGACTTTGGGACACTGTGGGATTGTTTCTCGAGTGGTTGGCTAAGCCGATGTTTTCAAGTTTTTTCTACAGGAACCTCTGACGAAGAACCTGTCGGTTCGAAATGCATTGTGTTATGCAAAGAGTCCTGTTATCAAATATAGTTGAACGCACGTGCTTATGTAAAAGCCTGGAATGGGCCACAGAAAGCATTTGAAAATGCGTGAATAAAAGAATTCTGTTCTATCGCCATCTCCAGATTGATTCTGCAAAAATGGAAAGATATGATCAATATATGATTCTCACATTGATTGGTGTACCATCGATTAATTTAGTAAATACTGGCAGATTGGGTTCACACTGGAGCATTTTTCTCATTCAAACAGTGCAGCAGCAGGGGACACAAACCGCAGCACCCTTTGGCACTATCCTTTGATATACTGTGATGGGGCAATTCACAGAGCTGTTTTGCACGCAATAAATTTAGCAGATCAAGCAAACACTTATACACAACAAGGGAAGGAGTGCACTCGCTATCTATGTATTTCCTTAAGAAAGTAGACATTTCTCTGTACTCACTGCTCTATGTGACTGACAGCCTGTCTCCAATACACTTCTAGGGTGGGTGACAGCAACACTTTTTGCATTCCTTCTAGACAGCCACAAACACAGAAAGGCGAGGGTCATCTGCATTCTGAGCCCTCATCTGCAATCTGATGGGCTTTTCTGGGCAGGGAGGAATAGGAGGGGCTGACACTTACACTTCAATAGGTAGTGTCCTGTCCATACACAAAGCACTGATTTACCCTCCACAAGACAGAGCCTACAGCAGGGCAAAGGAATCTTCCCTTAGACTATGCTTGTGGAACATTAATGGTTTAGCAACAAAAATAGAGGACCTTGATTTTTTGAACTATGTTACTACCTTTGATGTAATCACGTTGCTAGAAACTTGGCTCATGGACCCACAGCACATCGAGGGTTATACATGTTTTGCCACACCAGCAACAAGGACCGGCAGGTTTGGCCACTGCTTTGGAGGGCTGACCACCTATGTTTCCACGAGTATAGCCTTAACCACCCTTATGGACTCGATGTCAAGTGCAACACTAGCAGTTACAATTAGTATCGCCTTTGATGAAGAAGAAATGGAGGTTTGCATAATTAACTCGTATGTCCATCCTAAACGCAAAGCGAAAGATTCGACTAAACTCACCAACCAATTGGCTGAGTATGCCATAGAGAAGGAAAACCCAAAGTTCATCTTGACAGCAGACCTAAAACATTATCTCATCGGCTCTGCAGAAGGGGAGGCGGTATTGGCTCTAACTAGAATCTACAATATTCGCACACAATGCATCCCACCGCACGGAAAGAAGAAATGTTTCCTTGACGACTTAGAACATCTAAATCTTCGCCCACTAAACAGAAGATTTCTGGAAGACTCCCCTCCAGTCGAATCATTTTACTATACGACAACAAGCTCCATATTGGATTACACCTTTGCAAGCCTTGCACTGTTCCCATATATCCTTGGGTTCAGAATGGGGGACAAGGGCGATAGTGATCATCGCCCCCAGGAAATTCAACTAATAGCTACTGCACCTAGTTTAATCAGGCCAGTCATATCCCTGGGGCATACTCACACCCTAAATTTAATAAGGATCAAATGTACGACAAATAACTCAAACTTGCAGGCTGAGCTGCAAAACAACTCTTTAAATCGCAAGCTTCTAGCACAGAAGATCAAATCACTTACTGGGGACATTTTACTGCCATACTGCTAAAAAAACTTATAGATACTCACCCCCCAAAAGACAACTCTCGAAAAGAATGTGGGAAAAATAAAATACAGAAAGAGCAGAGAGCACAGCTTAAGACACTCAAAAGATCAATAAACTCCATTCTGCGCAAGCTGTGAAGATCCCCAGGGAACATTAGCACCCAAGCATCCCCGAAAGACCAAAGGGGAGCGCTAAAAAGATTGAAATGGAACATCAAGTGAGATTGTGAGAACGAAATCTGGGCAAAAGGCCTTCACAACACGAATTGCAACAACAGTGCCCGCTTTTGGAAAACTGTGAATGGGATCATACGCCCACAATTTAAGGGCATAGGGTCCCACATTTCAGAAGCAAATTGGACAAAATAGCTTACTAGTCACCTTAATAACCACACAGAAAATGCAGGAGCCCAAACGGTCATCAGCTGTATCCAAGAGGCACAAGATGAAACAAGCGCATCTGAGATAAGGGAGCAGGAGTACCCAGCCACAGGAATCAAACCATCAGGCGCAGCGATCCACCCGCAGTCACTCTTAATTAAAAAGCAGATCGCCAAAGGGAGGAAAGAAGGAGCCCTGGGACCTAATGGCATTCCACCGGCCCTGTTCAAAGTGAAGAGTAAAGATTGGGTGGATATCCTACAACCACTCTTTCTGGAAATCAGGCTGCTAAACAGAAAACCAGATTCCTGAAGGGGCTCGACAATAGTCCCAATTCACAAAAAAGGGGACAAGGCCGAGCCCAACAACTACCGCCTAGTAGCTCTGATTGATGATGAAGCAAAATATTTTGTGGGCACCATACTAGAGGAGCTCACATTCTGGGCTGAGACGAACCAGATAATACCGCTGAATCAGACCGGTTCCCGCAAATTGACTAGTACTTCTACAAATATCCTCGCAATTTCTCTAAAAATTGATGCAGCAAAAGCTTCCATGTTACCTCTATACCTGTGTTACATTGACTTCAGTGCTGCCTTTGACAATGTAGAGAGAGGCAGACTGTGGGGAAATCTGGTGCAATGGGGCATTACACAAACCATTTTAAACATGCTGATGTTTCTACACACAGACCCCTGGGTGCAGATGAAACTAGACGGCGGCACCCACCTCTCCTCAAAAGTGCCCACTACAAAAGGACTGAAACAGGGTTTTTTGCTTGCACCAATCCTGTTCAATTTATTCACGGCTGACCTCCCAAAGGTGCTTGACACCTGTAACTCCTACTCTCCATGGGTAGGAGGGAGAAATGTAACCAATCTCATGTACGCTGACAATGAAATTCTGCTCAGCCACACTCACGTCGGTCTTCAACATCTATTGATGGAAATGCAGAAATAGGCAACAGAAGACCCGGACAATGTCAATAAATAACAAAAAGAACCCACAGAGGAACTGGTTCCTTGGCGGCACTAAAATTGACCCAGCCTGTGAGTACAAGTATCTATGAGTCATATTCGACAAGGAAGGGTTGTTTTGGCGCCAGAAAGAGGAAATTAGAAGGAAAGGTCTGTTGACTGCCCTGATGATAAAAAAACCTTTCAAACCAATTGATGGGACCGTCTCTGACCCCAATACTAAATGTAGTTTAGGCCAAAATTCTCCCCTCGATCACTTATGTCTGCGAGGCGATGCGGGGAAGAGACGCTAAGGAGCTGGAAAGAACGCAGGTTAAAGCTTACAGAACTATCTTCTGCCTTCCGCTCTACACATCGCTCGCTGAAATAAGGCTGGAGTTTGGCCTTCAACAACAAGTCTTAGCCAGGTACGGCGCCTACATCATCTGTTGGCATAAGATAAGAAGTGCCACTACAAACACGCTAAACTACCTGTTGTGGCACGACACAGCGAGTTCTCTCAGACAAGAAACCACCTTCAGTTAGCCTTGGAATCTACCAAACTTTCTGGACTCTGGGATGTGCAACTTGGCTATCTAAACTTCAAAAAATGTATGTGGAAAAACATAAAACTAATCTCCTTATTGGAGGACAAGGCGAGCTTCTCAAAAAGATCGCATGCCTGGATGACCCTTAACTCCTACAAATAACTCACCCCACAACCATACTTTAACCAGGGCTATCATAGGGCCATAAAAATGAACTTCCTAAGGTACAGGCTGGGGATACTTCCATGCACCCAACATCTACCACCATGGCTTAGGACAAAAGGACAAAATACTTGCAGGCTGTGTAACATCAATAATGGTGACATTCTTTATTTAATCTGCCTATGCGACGAACTGCAACAAACGCGGCAACAGTTCTTAAAAGAACCTCTTAAACAGAAAGGCATCCGCAATAGAAGTCAAGCAGTGCTGGCCTGCTTAAACACATTAAATATCCAACTAAACTGCAGACTGGTAAAATTCCTGACGATTGCTGACCAAAAATGCCAAAAATACCAAAAAATGCTCCACAAAGCCTACCGCCGCCAGCTGACTAGCAGACATGTAAAAAGACTTAGCGGAATCTCAATAAGGATGCCTACCAGCAGCAGAGGGACAAATCTTGCAATAAGTAGAGACAATTTGAACAATGCGACTAATGGGCAAGCAGGGTTGGAGTAAGGAAAATCCAAGACAAGCACAGTACAGCATCCAGCGACCCAATGACTTTCCTTAACTAGCACAACTTAACTGCGATTTTAAACTGCAATGAATTTTCTACCTTTGGCTTTTAATTGGTTTTAATAATGTTTTAGGAATTTTGTAGTGTCATTATTGCAATGGTTTAATTAACTTTGCAAAAAATAAACTAAACTAATAAACCCACAAACAACCTGGCAGACAAGATTGGGTTGGAAGGGATCCGTGTGCACTTCCCAGAGCTGCTTTGAAGTCACCCTCTGCTTCAAAGGCACTTTAGCATATACATACTGGGTACTACTCCCTAAATTATACACTCCTAGATCTTGAACTGAACCTCTGTCAGAAGTTGCTGTACTGCTTAAAAATCATGAAATGCTTTTAAGAATTTAAGACTTTTGCTAAAGCTGATGTTACAGTTCTAATATGGGAAGTTGAAGAGACGTCTCCTGAGGGTACAACTGCACATTATATGACAAATGAATTGTGATTACGTATATGATAAAGGCTTTTCCAATGGTGCAAGATTACTGACATAGAGGGTCTATTGAGTTGTCGTAAATATGGTACCTTTCAGCTTATAATTATTGAAAAATTAAAAGGAAAGGCAGCATGAAATGAAGCCACCACCCACTCCCACACAATATAAAGCACCAAATATGTGGGAGAAGGTAGCACAAGACAGAGAAAGGGAGAAATACCGGAGAGAGACTGAAAGAGCAATTCGTAGTTATACAGCTGCTCAATGGGAGGAGGCACAGCAGAGATGGAGAAAAGCTATATTTGAGGGAACTAGACTGTATCCAGCAATTACCACTGAGAACTCTGAGAAATCAAAAAAGACTAAGACACAAGAGAAGGACAAAGGAAAAGGTGAAAAGGAGAATTAGACAGGGGATGATATTTTAGAAGAAATGTTAGCAGCACATCTCCCTCCTAACGCAAAACCTGCCCTTAGTACTGATAATGATGTAATGGCAAGTACTACAGTGGCTACTGCACCTGTTAAACCAAGTATAATGTAGATTGAGAAACCACTGCAGACATTCCAGATGGCCCCACCACCTTTTGTTCAGACACCAGTAATTATAACATCTGGTGTTATAATTCAATTATAACTGCTATGGTACAATTACCACAAATTGCAACTTTACAGACAGTGTCTAGCTCCCTTGTGACTGGCCCAATTGTAACTGCCCTACATGCGACTTCCCCAATAAACATTGTCCAACCCCAGAAGCTCAAGGAGCTGTAGGAGGTTTGCCTGCATCAGGATATGCAGACATTCCGAAATCTACAGATCGTTGCCTAGGAATCATCAGAAATTTTTCAGTCATAGAGAAATGAGGGAAGGATTGTGTTCACAACTCCAATAATGCAGGGAGAGGCACATTTATTTGAGCTTGGGATGTTTTCATCTTGGTTTGAGGAAGCAGCAGGACTTACAAAGACAAAGTGCAGAACAAGAAATTACCACAGGGCCAAAAAAAGAGAGACCACTGAATGTTTTAAAACTAAAAATCAAACCTTGAAGACATCATTTGGGGGTATTTAGATCTTGAGCATTTGAACCAGTATCAAGACGAAGAATTAATTTACCTGAATAAACGTGCAGCAATCCCACATGATAAACTGACTGATTTAGCCAGAAGATATGATGTTGACCTTTCAAAAAGTTTTCTTAAGCTGGGAAGTTAAAGGGTTTATTTAGATGGAGCATTGAGACAATGTGTTCTTTAGATATGTGGTCACACATAAGTAAATGGTGAAATGCATTCGTAAACATAGTGATTTTGAGAAGTTAGAAATTAAACGGTCTAAGAAGCATGAAAAGAAAAATAAATAATCAGAAGTAGATGGGGAAAATAAAATGTCATTGACCAGTTTACAAGATGTGGAAGAAGCTTTGGCTTATCCACAAGGAGAGATAAAAGTTGAAGTATATGTCCACGTACCGTAGAGCAGAGGTGATTTTGCAGCATTTACGAACAATTTTTCCAAAATTGGGAGACAAACCTGTGCAGTGGTACACAGAGATTGACAGATTTGTCAACATTTCAAAGGTGGTGTGGATTGATTTAAATAAATTTTTTGAGTGAGATTCTAGCCTCTCATAACCTTGTGTTTACCCCGGAAAAATGAATCTGTGTGCCCTAAATTTCTGTGCTGCACCCATGTGCTGGGGGCAGGATGTTCTTCAATTATAGAATTTTTATATTTTGGCTCCTTTATTCTTGTATGTTTCCAATTTTAGTATTGTCCACAGTCCCTTTAGTGACCATAACCCCCTTGTCTTTGAAATAGAAGGTTTTAGGGCGGCCAAGAGCTCTGGGGACGGGTTGAATAGTGTCATTGTTCCTGTGCACCAAGGCAAACACATAAATTTGGCCGGGCTGATCCAGTCATTTTTAAAACAACCCTTTTCTCTCAAGCAGAGCATGAGATAGCAATTTGCTTAGAAGACGGTGCCATTGATAGGGAAATCTTGCAAGCTGTTGATGGTATTGCAGACAAGGCAAATAAATTGACTTTCCCAGCTTTTCAGTCCAGAGCCCAAGAGCCTAAGTGGTTTGATAGGGACTGCTCTAAATGTGTACGACTTTTGAAGTCAGCCTTAAAAGAGGTCTTGAGAGATGGAAGCCTGTGGTTGCTAGTATGTAGGCCTATCAGCAGGCTGTACGCAATCGCAAGGCTACTCTTCAGACTTCAGCCTGGGAGTAGCTAATACAAGCTAGTGAGGCCAGAGGCCCCTCTCTGTTCTGGAAGGTGGTAAATAAACTTATTTTTAGTGACGGGCTGGTCCAGCCATTTGTCCCCACATCTCGGAGCAACAGTGGCTAAACTACTTTACAGGGGTATACAACATAGCTGAGTTGGCTGAGTTGGAGATGGTGACAGTTGAAGAGGTGAGAGGAGCCCCCTTGGTCTTTACACATGATGAGGTCATTATAGGTATTAACAGCTTAACTACAAATAAAGCCCCATGGCTGATGGAATTATGGGGCCCTTAATTGACCCAGGCAATGAATGTTACTGCCCAACATGGGGTGCCTCGATCCTGGTCTACCACTGTGATAGATCCAGAGTTTTAAAAGGGGGACAAAAACAATCTGCAATGCTACCGCCCCACCTCCTTAGGTCTACATATGACCAACACTTCAATCTGTACCTAATTAATAATAATTACACTGCCGCTCGGTCACGATTGACACCTGGCTTTTATGGACCTCAAGTCCACGTTCCACAGGGTCAGTCGAGTTAAACTCTGGGCCCTGTTGAGTTAGGAGTGCAGTGTAGTATTGTGGTCCTCCTGGAAGATTTATACATGGCCACCTTAGCCTCAGTTAGTTTACTCCCCTGACGCAGTACTTACTGGATCCTATTCCATCTTGATGTTTGACAGGGGTGCATTCTTGCACCTTTCCTGTTCATTTTATCTGTCCACAGGCTTGAGGAGGCCCTCCTTGCAACCCAGGTTGACTGCTCTAAGGTGGGCCAGAGGCCACTCCCAGTGTTATTGCAAGCTGACGTGGTCCTTATGGCTCAGACTACAGATTCCCTGTGATAAATTTGCTGTCTTTATGGATAGCCTTGACATGGCTGCCAATTTCTCTAAATCCTACATTATGGTCGTAGAACCATGACCTAATAAGTCTATGAACTTCAGGGTGGGCTAGCACACAATGAGTAAAGTCTCTGTTTTTTCATATTTAGGGGTGATTCTTTATGCTAAGAACAACTGGCACCCCCATTTCAAACAGAAAAGTGTGGAGATGATTAAGACTATCAGAGCACTGAACTGCTTCACACAAAGATTAAGCTCTTGTTCCCCGAAGAAAAATGTCTGAGGTGAAGTGTGTCTCACAAGTCCACTATGGGAGTGAGGTGTGGAGTAACGCAACGCCCAACCTGATCCAAACAGTAGAAAACAAATTTCCCTGATGCTTGTTACAGGTACCACAAAATACACTGGCTTGGTCTGTTCATGCTGAGCTTGGAGTAAAATTTCTTGTGGATCTAGTCACCCTCAGACCTTTATTGTGTTGGTTAAAAGTCTGGAATAGAAGGATATTCAGCTAAACAGACTGATTTTAGCCATCTGTATGGCCCTGGATGATGCTTCAAGAATCCCCTGGTTTGCTTACATTATGTCGGCACTTACAGCACTATGGAGAGAAGAAGCATATCTCAGCCCTCACTCCCTGAGGTCTCAGGACTGGGTATAAAGATACTGTGGAAGTCACTCAACAGAGATGGTGCAGAAATGCTGAAACTGTTAGTGAGATCCCATATGCTTTTGAAGTCTGTCAATGGTATAGAGCAGTATTTGGTGCAGATTACGAGTGGGCATGCCAGATTTCTAATGGGCCTGTTTTGTTGTAATCAAATTCATCACTTACTGGCCTCCCCTGTTGTTTGGGTGCACTTCGATGTTAGGTTGCCCTGCGGCTGTGACAATAGCTCTCCTCAGGAAGACCTCACATTTTGTTCTGTTTTGTCATTATTATAGCTGGCCTAAAAAAGGAGTTTCTTGTCACCACTGTTAAGGTCATTGAACTTTAATCACAAATATCCAACTCTAGAGTACCTACACCTACTCCCCAATGAACTTGATTTATACTCTGTAATGAGTTTTTAGTTGGCTGCTTTTGTATCCATACACTCAAGGCCGACTGAAGACTTTGAGTTGTTAGCTAAAGATGGGCATTAATTCTGTTTTTTATTGACATTTTAAGATGCTTTATCTTACTGAGATGCGCGCAGTATTCAGATTTGTTTTTATTGTTTTTTTCACTTTTATGATCTTTTATGATCGCATGATTGACCAAATAAAGATTTTTTGATGATGAAGTCACTTGATGAGAGCCTGAGCTATGCAAAATATTGTAGTGATGAACACGAAATGAAGCAGAAAAGGTTTAAGGAGAAATGTATGTTGGCCCAGATGAAATTTGCCCTGAGAGGATTTCAGAACCATTCTTTTGAAGGCAATCAAAGTGGTAGGCAAGGTGCTGTTGGTGCACAAGCAGGAGTACAAGGTTATCAAGAAGGTTTCAGTTGAGGTAGAGGCGTTCAGCTTGATACAAATTCTCCTATGGATGTAGTGACTATGTAGGAAAGAACTCCTTGTCACTATTGTAACAAGCTCAGGCATTGGAAGAGGGAGTGTAGGATGAATCTTCAGAGTGAATGGAAATGTACAAATGAAGGGGGTAACAGACTGCAAAATGTGCCAGTTCAGCAGATGCAAGTGCCAATGCAGAAACAAGCCCCAATGCTGTCAGTCCCACAAGCCTAGATGGTCCCACAAAATATGGGAAACCCTAGATTTAATTTGAACCAGTTGCCTAAGACAAACCTAAACCCCTTCCGGGAAGCAAAATCAGAAGTCATTCAACAATATCCTGTTTGGAAATGACAATTTCAGCACCAACAATTCCCAATGATGGTGCCTGAGAGGGGAGGAAGTTTGTGTGCTTGGAACAGTCTTAGAGGTAGACCAGAGCGGTCCATTTGTAGAAGGTGAGCTGAATTTCAACCCCGTTTCAGTCCCAGTCCCAGACCGGCCTCTCTTGGGATAGAAGATCTAAGTTGTAGGAGTTTCAAATAAACAGTTTACAAATCCAGTTTCAGAGAAAGTCCCTATAAAAATAGGTTCATTTGTGAAAAGGCATCAATTTGTTTTTGTGGCACAAGTCCAATAAAGCTGCTAGGGAGAGATTTGTTTGCAAGTTAAACTGCACAATTTATTGCACCCTGGATGAAGTTGAATTTCAGACTCATGGAGTGGATGTTGGGTATTAGATGGCATGAAAAGACTCAGCTGTAGGGTTGTTCCTAGTGAGAACAACTGAGGAGTTGCCTCCTGATTTGAAATAAACCGTGAACCTAATAGAATGGATTTCACAGGAAAATACATTGGATTAATCAAAGGTGTAGAACCAATCTGTGTCATACTAAAACTAAATGCAGTGTATCTAATAACACTTTCATTCAATTTGACAACGGAGACTTTTTAAATTCTGTGCAGTACAGAATAGTCTATCTTTATTGATCTCTGCCAAGCCTTTTTCTCAATGCCATTACATGAGGATAGTCACTACCTTTTTTCCTTCACATTTCAGCTGGGAGTTTTGCTAGGCTGCCGAGTCCCTGAAGGGTATACCGAGAGTACTTCTATTTTTAACCAAATCTTGAAAAAGAATCTGGAGTCATTGCAGATGGTCTTGTGCCATCAGAGACACAAGAAGCCTGAAAGCAAAATATGATTGCACTCTTAAATCACTTGGCTGAGAATGGATACAAGGTGTCTCCAGGAAAGTTGCACTGCTGTCAAAAAGAAGTTCAGTATCTGGAACAGAACATAGAGAAAGGTGCAAGAAAGGTGTCACCAAAAGGGGTGAAAGCAATTCTGAAGAATCCATTTCTGACACAGAGAGAAGTTAGGATGTTTTTGGGAATAGTTGGTTATTGTAGAAAGTAGGTACTAAACTATTCTCTAGTGGCTAAGCTCTTACAAATGCTAAGATGCAAAGATGTGCCTGATCCACTTCCTTGCAATGACGATTGTTTGAAAGCTTTCCTAGAGCTGAGAGGAAATCTCTGTTGTGCCCCAGCACTAGGAATGCCTGATTACAGCAAGTTGTTTACATTATTTTTCCTTGAGAGTGAGGACTGTAATCTCTCAGTTATTACTCAAAAGCATGGAGATACTCAAAAACAGTAAACATCGTTTACCACGAATAGTGTTCCCCTCAGGGAATTATAACGCGGTCGCTACAATGACTGCGTTGTAACAAGGCATACCATTACTCCGCAAGTCCGAACAACGACTTGCAAAGGGGGCAGAAGGTGTTGGATTTAAAATCCAGCACCTTCCCTACTGCACACACTGGAGTTGGAATAGTAAATGATACTATTCCAACATCCAGTACCCCCCTCCGCAAGTCATTGTTATGACTTGCGGGGTAATGGTATGCGTTTTTACAACGCATTCGTTGTAACAACCACATTGTATTCCCTGCGGGGAAAAAGCATGCAGAAAAAAGAGGTCTATTCCTCGAAAACCTGTAGCATACTTTTTGACAACCATTTATGCTTTACCCACAGGACTCCCTGGCGTACGTAAAGGGGCTGCCTCAGTTGGTGTTAGTATCAAGAAGACCACTGTTATAGTTATGGGGCATCCTTTAACTGTAATAGTCCTGCACACTGTGGAAAGTTTATGACCTGAACAAAAACTCAGTACAAGACCCACAAAGTATGAGCAACAGTTTCTAGCTGCTGACAATGTGACTTTAAAACGTTGCCAGATTTTGAACTCATCAAATTTGTTGCTTAAAACTGATGATATTTGAAATTAGGTTACTGATTGATGCACAAAGCCAAGACCCAGCATTAAAGATGAACCCTTGAATGAGCCCAATTATATAATATTTGTTGACGCCTTATGTTTGAGAAACAATGAAGGTATTCTCAGAGCAGCCTATGATGTATGACAATCAATGATGTTGTGAATACTTCATGGCTTTGAGGTATTATCTCAGCACAAGTTTCAGAATTAACTGCACTTACAGGAGCTTGCATTCAGACCGCCTAATTTAAAGTGAATATATTTACAGGCAGTCAGTATGGCTTTGAAGTTGTCCATAATTGTGGGCAATTGTGGTCACTAAGAGGTTTCGTGACCTCTTCTAGAACCCCTTTCAGGAACGGGAAGCATGTGAAAAAGCTTTTAGAAACTCTCTAATTACCTGCTAAATTAGCTGTGATTAAAATATGCAGTACACTAGAGGGGCAAAGGTTACATTGAAGTCAGAAACAGATACACAAACGAAGTTGCCCAGTATTGTGTATTTGTTGCCTGCACATTAAATAGACCTTTTACATGTGAATCTGAGGAGGACACTGTCTTTTCTAAGTTGATGTCAATAGCTGAGATAGGAAGAATACAAAAGGGTGCATGAACATGTTTGAGAAGCAGAACAGCAAGGTTGGGTCAGAGCAGGATGTGAGAAAAAACATATGACATTTGGATGGAGACTAGTGGTACTTGATAGTTTGAAGTTTCGAATGACACAATACTTAATTGGATACACACATTTAGGGGGAATGCCATGACAAGGACATATAGGCGAAATAAATGGTTAATTCACAAATTTAGCATGCCTGTGGAAGAATTGTGCCATCATTGTGTGACTTGTTAACAAATTAATGTAGGGAAAAGAACTACTATTACACTGAGTCACATATGGGGATCAGGTGGTCTCTTCAACAGGATGCATTTGGACTTTATTGAGATGCCCGTTTGCAACTGGCTGAGATATGCCCTGGTCATCGTATGTATCTTCTTGCAATGGGTGGATGCCTACCCAACCAGAAAATATGACTGTCTCATTGTAGCTAACACGTTATTGTGAGAATTAATACCAAGGTATGGTATACTGTTTTCTATGGAATCAGATTAAGGAACTCACTTTACCTATCAAGTCCCGAAGATATGTACAGCACTACAAACTGAACAAAGATTGCATTGTAGCTATTGACCTGAAGATTCTGACATTATAGGGTAGCTAAATGGCACCATTTAGTCTCAATTGGCCAAGGTTTGTGCTTGAACATGACTGAAGTGGCCTGATGTCTTGCTTTTGGTAATGATGAGCATTCAAATTATTCCTGATAGGAGAACTGGTTAATCGCCACATGAGATTCTCATGGGGCATGTCATGAGGTTGGCAGCTGTATCTGCAAATGCACTTGTGAGCATCATAGATGAAATGATACTCAATTACTGCAAAGGATTAGCTGATGTGGTGTGTTCTGTCTCTCACTAGATTGCAGCTGCTCCACAAGACCCGCATCAAGAATAGTGCCATGACCTTAACCCAGAAAAATGGATTGTGTTCAAGAACCACATTAAGATACTTTGCCTATAACCGAGGTGGAAAGCCCCCTTCCAAGTTACCTTGGTCGCTTATACTGCTGAAAGGTGCATTGGCGTTCCAAACTAGGTGCATTCATCACCCACCAGAAGAATGAGAAATCCTTATGAAGAAATTGTGTTTTTTAAGCCTAGACAAACAGCACTGGTACCGCACCACCATAAGCTGAACCTCAACAAAGAGCAGTGATACAAAGATCACAACAACAAGGAGAAAAAAGGGGTGAAAAATTGCAAATTGTTACACCAAATCAAGTGGCTGTCATTTCACAAATTGAACTTGAGGTCTCTGATAAAGAAGATGAGACTAAACCTCAACTTAAGATGATCACTGAGACAACATCAGTAAAGACACAGAAAGAAGTTCCGGGTGAAGGAACAAGCACTGAAACAAGAGGAGTCACCCGTAAAGTTGCATGGCTATGCAACTTAAATCAAAGGAGATTGAGATCAAGTGTATCAGTTGATTGAATCTCAACTTTGACTGAAGAGACAGAGTTGAGTGGTGGAAGTGATGAAGATGAAGATCAAAACGATTTAGGAGATCAAACAAAGCAAGAGTGCCTTGTCAAAAGTATTGTGCACCTAAGTGGATATACTAAGTGAACAAGGTACTGAATGTATCATTGGATGGAATGTGTGATGTGAAAATTGAACTGTTTAATTTTCCTTGATCTCACTTTAAATACACTTAAATAAAGCTGTCTGACAAAGACTTCTGGAGAATAATGAAAGACATTGAAAAGATACTACATAAAAAAGTGCTAGGGCCTAAAGTTGCTATAGAACAGCAGGGATAACCTTTTAGAAGAAGAAAGAGTAGGGCTAAGGATTGTGTTTACCAAGATTCTGGATTAGAAAGCATTTGTGAGAAGAAACTGTTTGAAACACTTGCAGGTAAAATATTTGGAGAGAACTCTGACTTGAACTCTTGAACTACTGTTGTATACTCCACATGAAGCAATCTGATTCTAGACAAACGTATTGCCTTATAAATAGATGTAAGATTATTATATTTTCAATTTTCTTAATATTAGTATGCTATTGATTATAATAGTGTTAGTAGGGTTCTTTTTAACACCAGAGAAAGACACTAGGGATGATAATACTACTAACGTTTAATCTAGATTGGTGCAAGAATACACACAATCTATTGATGGGAAAGATTGCTACATTTGCACCCACCTACATGTTCAGTAGCAGGTCGGTACCTACCATCATGTTACATTATCATACAGTTTTATGTAGTATACTGCTTACATTTGAGTATAGGTGAGCACATTTTTAACACTTTTATTCTAACCATGATTTAATACTTTAACCATGATTTAATACTTTCCAGAGTACCACTAGTACAAAGCATGAAATTACACTCACAAGTAAAAGAAATTGGCACAGCTTGTTAATATTTTAGAGAATCTACACTTATAGATTGTGTTAAAATTTACCAGAACATTTTAACCTACCTATTGAGACCACTAGAGAAAGTCTTTATTATGGCACTAGAAGAAAGAAACATTAACATTTCACATAGTAAGGATAGAGATGTTTTAAAAAATGTTCGAAGGAAGGATGAAGAAGACTTTGGAAAAAACATAATTTACCCAAAGCTGAAAGTAGACAAACGACGAAAAGGAAACATTTGTTTTTACAAAAGGAGAACACATACAAGAAGCAGACATGTGGGAATTAGAAGTTGGTGACATACATTTGAATTAATGGGAGGCACATGGCAATTGGGAGGGTATTTTCTATTTACTATATTGTTTCCTAAGATGTATCACATGTATAGTATAGATGTATAGTATAGATGCATTAACAATAACACCAGCAGAGAGACATACGCTTGGCAGAAAAGATGGAAACCATTTAGAGGGAGATTTATTTTGGTGCAATCATTCCAGCTGTAGGAGTCATACTGAACCACGAAAAGATAAGAAAACTGTCAGCAATTGTCGATGAACTGGCAACTAGTACTTCTGGAGCCTTATTAGTTGTAAACACTGAGCTTGTAGCAATTAGATCCATGGTTTTACAAAATCACTTAGCATTAGACATTTTACTCACAGAAAAAGGCAGAGTCTGCAAAATGATGAAACTTCACATTGCTGTTCATACCTATTCAACCAGAGCTAGAAAATTGTCGAATTTGCAAAGAACATTTCCACTGCTAAACCTGAATAAAATGAGCTAGAAACATCTAATATTTTAGAAAAATTCAGAAAGAGAATACACAGAATTGAAAACTGGTTTGCAACTGCAGGGGGAGGAATCCAGAAAGCTATTTTCATTATTGGGCTTTATTTACATTTCCAATTTGCGTTATTCAAAGCCTGTAGATATTGCATTAACATGAGAAAGAGCAGACAAATGAACAAGATCATGGAAAAAGAATTAGCATGAAATGATTGTCTTAATGATGCATTTAAAAAACCATAACAAATGAAAAGCTTGAAAATAAAAAGGCAAGACAACTGATGATCAGAGTGTCCTCTGAGTAAATGTTAATTGTGATGGTTAGGATAAACATCATGTTGGGGACTAAGAGAAAGAATTTATAAAAAAACACAATAATGTAGTTAAAGAGATGTGCCATGTTAACATGCAATTGATATTGAACTGACAACATTAAAGTGTGCAAAAGCACAGTATATAAACATATCTAATTGTACTAGGCCTCAAATTGTTTTAAGCAGCAGCAGCAAGGTTTAATATGCTGAGACATGCACAAAATGCTTATAAGTTGACCCCACCTTAACAAGTCCTTTTAATGAAAGTTTCACATCATATAACAAGAATACTTCTGAATAATACTAACATTTTCAAATGTTTAGTTAGAATCATTTAATAGATTGACTTCATATCATTTCACACACTAAGTACAATGCACGAACAGAAATGTTGATCTTTAGACTTAATTTTCCACATTTTATAATAAAAAGATGTAATGCTGAATAATATTCTTCACAGCTGATGTTTTTTACTCACATAGACTACTGTTTAGCCTAACATGCTGTTTAATGTGCTCATAGGGAAAGTTAGTCTAAAAACAGAAAGACCCCAAACGTAGAAATGGTTTTAATAAATGTTTGAAATTTCATGATAAATCCTACTAAATCCATTGTATGCAAATGTGGGAAAGGATGAGACAAGTATGTTCTCAAGAAGAATCGAAAGCCGATTGGACAAGAGGAGAAGAAGATGCTACACAAACCACAACCTTTTGTTGTGGTTTGTGTAGCATCTTCTTCTGCTCTTATATTAGTGCATCTTCCCAGAGTAGGTTAATGCTTTTTCCACATGCTTTTTCCCCCAGACACCTGCACCATATAATTTGTCTGCACTGAAGCTGAATGCTAATGGCTTCATACTAAAGCCTTAACATTGTTTTGTAATCCCTTTCTGACCTGATTGCTGATTGCAGTCTTTACTGCTACTGCATGATTATTTTTGCTTTATTGCTGAGACTCTGAGTTGGTGAACCTCTCTTCATGGGATTTTGGCTGTTACTGATTGATTGAATATTGAGCTTTCATCTCCATCTCATTCCTGCTCCCGAACATGGACTCTTAATGGGTTCCTGCTAACACCATTCATGCCCAGTCTCTAGAATCGGCAATTCTTTCCCTTATGGAAGGCGCTTAATGCATTATTTTGGTATGAATCACTCTAACCATTCTTTTATTGTCAGTTATCTATCTGGCTGATACTTATACTAAATGATTGAAAAGAAAAAGAAAAAAACGTACTTACAATTAAATGAAAATAAAACTCTCAAAACTCCCATTATTGACTGAAACAGAAAATAGTATTCTGATTTTTATTTATGTGATTCATAGCTCCTGTTCTTCTGTTCCTCACAAATGACAGCAAAGGTCTTTCGGTGAGAAGTCAAAGGAAACACTGGGATTGGCTATCTTTTTTTCTAGCTAGAGATGTTAAACTGTCTTATTTCAATTAATTCCTGACCCAGCACATTCAACTCAAATAAGACTGACATCTTCGTGTCTCATGACCCCCTGAGCTGGTCCCCTTCTTGGTGGCTTCTGGAAATAGGCTTCTGCCTCTTTCCTGTCACTTGCGCATGCAACTTGGGTGTCAACTATGACAGCAGGCTTTTGTCCAAATGGGTGAATACGATGTCAATGAATGTCATGGTATGTGCAGGCCCGACAACAACAATATCAGTAAAAGCAATGTCAAAGCATGCCATAGCTTGTACGGGCACAATGCCCGTCAATGCAATGTCAATGCATAGCGTAACTTGTGCCCTCACAGCAGCACCAACATCAGCAATAATGATACCAATGGACTTCGTGATCCATGCTCATGTGATAATATTACTGTTGCAAACAAAAACAATGTCAATGTACATTTATACCAAAGCAAACATAACCTCTCTAAAACCAGTTCAAACGATATAGATGTACAAAATAATAACTTTATCTGTAATGCTGAAAATGTCAATAAAAATGATACCAGTGGCTGCCATATTATTTTTAGGATTTCCAATAAACTCACATCATTGCTGTCAGATTCACCCAAACCATCAACCCTGAGTCAGAGATACGTGGTCAGTCAGGTCCTGCGACCTATGCCCATGGCTATCTAGAAACAAGTCACAGGTTGGGTCCCCTATAAACCAAAGACAAACATACACCCAAGCAAAATCCTGGCAGATTCCACAGATAGATATTTGCGCCACAAACAAATATGAGATAATTGGCCCTAATAAAACCCATTTGGACAAAGGCTCACATCACTCAGAAATACTGCAAAGCTAAATACCACAAGTGAATAGGCCTTCTCAACCAATCATGACACAACAGTTACACCGTGACCACACATAGTGATCATGCGCACCTCATGCCAGACATATCGACACACACGGACTGGCTAACCGAGGTATCTGTGTCCTTATCAGATGGCTACGTTTTAGCATTTACAACTCAGATGTTTTTGGGAATGTAGAAAATTGTTTTATTGTACCTCATGAACTGTATAACATGATGACCAAAAATTTGTAATTCAAGAGATTTTGAGCAGACAGATTCTGTCCAGGGTCTCCTGGCCACAGTGTTTAATTAAACCATCTTGAAACAAATTAATCTGCTCAAAAAGATTGGTGAGCAGAAACCATCATTGATGTGAAGTTCTGCTGAATCCACAAGGTAGAGGTCTGTCCAGAAGCAGCCATCATAGGGTATGACAGCTACATCTGATCTTTAGTCCTAGTCGTGGCGTGTGGCAATTGAGATCGAACACATAATCACTTTGGTTTTTCTTCCTAGTCAGCATGCTAGAAGGTGGCAAAGCTGGCTACAATTTCTGGTATTTTACCATGGATGCAGGGTACAGCTCGTCCATGGGTGTCAGTAAGAGATTGTTTGGACCAGTGGGTGTGCTTCAGAGGATACGTTTGTTCCCCGGCTGATATTAGGGGATAGTTTGGACCACTAGGTGTGATGGCAAGTGGGTTTTCATAGGCTCTGGATGTGAAATAGAGCCAATATCTCAAACTTGATTTTTTAGTTACAAAAGAACTTAGGGCTTTTAATTCCAACACTGATAGCACCTGAAAAAAGTGAGAGGTGTTCCCTTTTTTAACTCCGCTTGGATCACTGGGAGCTAGGCAGTGATACACACAACCCCTATGTTGTAATATAGGGTGTAATTCAGCAGTTAGGGAAAAGTTGGGGCCCAGGGTAAATCAGGTGTAGCAGCTGTCTGGCCACAGATTGCTATAGTTATCAGGTTATTCCAGTTTCTCCATTTAAATTGTTGCTAATTTTTGTTTGCTGAGCCATCAGTGACATACTATCAGGATCACCCAGCTCCACATACTGCGCAGAGCATCCCATCTCCTTGGGCTACAGGCACTAGGAGAGGGCTTAGTTTTTTGGGCAACATTTTTTCAGTCAATCTTTTTTAGACTCTATTAGATTTTTTTCCATTTTTAAACATTTATTCATTTTGTGGTGCTGTTGAAATTTTGCAAATCATGCTGCATGTTTAAATGTTATGTCTCATGTATGTCTATACTTTTAAGTGATAATAACTGCTTTTCCAACTCAGTAGTTCATGATTGCTAGTTTTCTGCTGCAAAACAATCCACATTGCCATGAACTAACAATTGCCCTTTGTTGCAGGTTATTTCTTCATTGCATTTGCATCATTATCTCTGTTTCAATGATAACCACTTTTTTGTTGATGCATCAGGTTGTTTTTTTGAGCCCATAACCAATGGGTTGAGTTTTTGGTACCACCCCTGTGTACACAGTGCCCCAAAACAATCATAGAATTGGTAATTACACAAATCTCAAGATAACCAAACTGTAGCAAATATTTAAAATAAACAAAATTCCCAATCTATCACGAATACCCTGTTACATCACATGCAAGCAAAGTTCCCCAACCAGGCTTGGAGACTAGAATTATACTGCCATGAGTGGCATGGCCATACTGAGACACACCTATTACCCTCTCCTAAAGTGGGAATGTTCAACACCAAAACCATAGAAGTTACCAAAATTTTAATTCAGACCAGGCACAAGGGCCAAGAGAGAGACCTGCAAATGACCCTGTTAAGAATGTGGGCCGACCAAGGGAACTGCCCCAACAGGCACCATACATGACCGCAAAGATAGCAGCAGCGAAGAGGAAGGCTCCAGCTCCCCTGAGTCTGACAGCGAAGGTGAAAGTTAGACTGGGGCCTGTACAGCCAGGGTGCAGATAGGGAAAGTTTGCTAAAGGCCACCCAGGCAAGTAAGAACATTGTCAACCTTAATGTCAGCCAAAAACAGCCTTGAGGAGGGCTAATGGTCACAGTGTTCATAAGCTAAACACTGTACCACTTTCAGGTAGACACTGATGCGACTAGGTCATGCCTACAGGAAGGAGCAGCCCCTCTAGCAAAGACCACTGCCACGATACAAGGCATTTCGGGATCCATGGTAAAAGTCACTCTCACTGAACCCCTTGAGCTAAAAATAGAAGGAAGTAAGAAAAGGGAACAGTAGTTGTATTATCTCTCCTCACTGACCAACAGATTGGGATGGGGCCTATTATCCAAATTGAGAATGTCCATCCAGTTCCCTGAGAACGGAACTATAGCCTGCTCCTCCCCTGGACTGGTAGTGAGACAAAATATCGAAATTAAAATATCGATATACAATAATATCGATGTTTTAATTTCGATAGTATAGAATATCAATGTCCAAAATATCGACAGACAGAATATCGTTTTTTTAAGGTATGTATCTTACTAATATCGAATTTTACTAATATCGAAATTTTGTTTAGTGTTATGTATTTTAATATGTTGTTTATATGTTTGTTAAACATGTTTTGTAATGTATGTTTGAAAATTTGTAAATTTGTTTACATTTTGCGTTTTAGTATCAGAGCGGGTTGTGGGTTTATAGGGGAATAGGGTGGGAAGTAATTTAATAATAATTAATTAATTAATATATGTTTGTAAATATTTTAATTAATAATTAATTGGTAATTAATTAATATTAATTAGTTAATTAATTAATATAATTTTGTACATATTTTTTATTAATAATTAATTGGTAATTAATTAATATGAATTAGTTAGTTACATTAATTAGAGTAATTTTTTTATCTATATAATTTTTTGTTATTGTTAATTAATTAATTGGGGAAAAATAATATTAATTAGTAAATTAAATTAATTACAGCTAATGTGCCAATATATTTACTTTATTGTTATTGTTAATTAATAATTAATTGGTAATTAAATAATATTAATTATGTAATTAAATTATTTAGAGTTAATGTGCTAATATATTTACTTTATTGTTATTGTTAATTAATAATTAATTGGTAATTAAATAATATTAATTATGTAATTAAATTATTTAGAGTTAATGTGCTAATATATTTAATTTTTTGTTAGGGTTCAGGGTCAGTTTTCAGTTTTTGGGTAAAGGGGTATTTTTAGTGTTCAGGGTCAGTTTTCAGTTTTTGGGTAAAGGGGTATTTTTAGGGTTCAGGGTCAGTTTTCAGTTTTTGGGAAAAAGGGGTATTTTTAGGGTTCAGGGTCAGTTTTGGGTTTTTGGTATTTTTAGGGTTCAGGGTCAGTTTTCAGTTTTTGGGAAAATGGGTATTTTTAGGGTTCAGGGTCAGTTTTGGGTTTTTGGGTAAAGGGGTATTTTTAGGGTTCAGGGTCAGTTTTGGGTTTTTGGGTAAAGGGGTATTTTTAGGGTTCAGGGTCAGTTTTGGGTTTTTGGGTAAAAGGGTATTTTTAGGGTTCAGGGTCAGTTTTGGGTTTTTGGGTAAAGGGGTATTTTTAGGGTTCAGGGTCAGTTTTGGGTTTTTGGGGTACAGCGGTATTTTTAGGGTTCAGGGTCAGTTTTGGGTTTTTGGGGTACAGCGGTACAGGGTAAAAATAAAATAAAATTAAATTTAAATTAAATCAATTAAATGAAATTAAAAAAATTAAATTACATTAAATTATATTACATTAAATTATATTATTTTCAATTTTTTTAAATTAAAAAAAGTAATATATATTTACGAATACTTACGTTGTAATGGTATGCGTTGTAAAGGTACCTGCGTTGTAAAAACATGCGTTGTAAATACATGCGTTTTAATAGTTTTTGAGTTAATTTATATGTAGAGTTTTTAATTTATTTTAAATGTATATGTATTAGTTTTAATTTTTTAATTATGTTTTAATGTTTTTATTTAATATTTGTAAATGTATATGTATTTTAAAATTATTTTTACATTATTATTAATATATTTAAAAAAACGATATTTTTATTTTCGATATTTTTGTACTACGATATTAATTTTTCGATATTTTTGTACTTACCTTTATGAAGATAGGACTCCGATATTTTTGATTTCGATATTTTTGTGTCGATATTTTTGTATGTAGATATTCTGTCTGTCGATATTATGTCATAGATTCCCCTGGACTCTCCCTCCTTAAAGTGCAGACCAACAGCATCCACCCACTCCTCTGACAAGCATCCCAGACCATTGAGCACTACCCAGAGGAGCAGTCCTGGGTTACATTGAAAATCTCTTAAAATGGTACATTCTACAGCAATAATGGACTGGCCTTGCACACCATCATTTGGTAGAAATGGCCAAAGCAGAAGCATTTAGGGAACGCAGGGAATCTGTGACCATGGATTATGATATGCACAGGACCATCACATCCCCCGAGAATGGGAGGGGGCTTGGCTCAGGTCTACCCAATTCAGGTCGGCCACCTGCCTGGTGCCTCCTCAAAGGTGGAAACGGCCCAGGCGAATAAGTACCCAGCCATTGGATGTGTTTCCCAAACAAGGATCCCCCTCTTTGTTACCAGATAATGGGCTGTGACAAAGAACCACTGCAAGTAACGCAACATTCGGACCATCAGGACACTGCCTCAGGGAATTGATGGTTGCATGGGAGAAATCCCTGGTTTGGGAGTGGACAGGCTATCTCCTACATGCCTCTCCCTGTGGTTATGCTGGAGCAACCAAGATGCTTGCGAGAGCACACCCAAAGGGGCAAGGGTGGCCACAAATGCACAAGTGGCATCTGATGGGGAAAGAACTCAGCCACTGTCCCCCAGGCGATTCCAACTGAGTGCTTGCACCAGAAAGCCAAAAGGCATGAAGCCTCAAACCATCATGGAGTGCCACTACTGCCTCCGAATAAACCACAAGTATGTCCATTGTCACTTCAAAGTATAACACAAATGGAATAGATTGTCATCAGGGTTACCTACGCAGAATACCCACACACAGGTCAAACCCCAGCATCACCTAGACAAGCAGAGAATCCAGTGCCTCAGCACCAGGACCCACTACACTTTTGCTTCCAGAAACTCACTACTAACATTAAAAGACAACATCACAACAGTAGGGAAAACTTCAAACTTTTAATACTAAATAGTAGGGGCAAAGTAAAACCTTTGAGTGCACACAGGAAAACCTTGGGACGGACGTACAAAATCGACCAGGAATAAAGACTAGAGTTCTTCATCTCGGTGCCCACAGGAGGCCTGGGTCCCATTCAGCTGCTGAATCCCCAAGGCGAGTTAGCTGACTGCACCATGGGGAATGACAGTCTGGCGAAGGAGCAGAACAGCCCCACCAGTGCATGAAAGTTGACACCCAGATCCTTGTGCCCATACAACCAGGGAACCCTGCAATTCAAAAATACCCCACTCTCCAAAGTTGTTCAAGCTTCCTCAAAGTGGATGCCTGCCTATAGATCCAAAACTGGGCAAAATGATGGTGGAAGCAGACCTTTTAGGCATAAAGAACACTAGTGCTCCACAGGTCTCACACTGCTCCTCTACAGAGTCAGTAGATAAATCCACCCATGAACAACCATTTCAATTCAGTTACTCACCAGGCAATAAGCCCTCAACTGCACATCTGAGTCCACTCTCAGGCAGAACATTCGGGTCCATCCCACTCTCCTCAAAATGCCTCCAAAATCTTCTGAACAACACATTGTATCACACCTGGCCAAAAGTGATATATCTGGAACAACCAAGGTCTAGGGGAAAAGGAGCTGTGGGTGGCAGAGGACCTCCACAGTTTACCTTCTTGGCATGCATTCGGGGTTACGGAATTGGGCACACCAACCAAGTCTTGCTGATCAAAATAACACTCACAGGCCCCATGAGGCAGCACACAAAGAAGTGCAAGCCACAATCCATTGGAAAGTCCTACCAAGTTTGTTCACGCCACCGGGCTGGACACCCGGAGTCACAATCGAACCCTTGACTCTTGTCGAGAAAGCACTGCAGACATTCTTAGTCCCAGCTAGTTTTTCCACGACAGGTACACAACATGGGGTCCACACACAAGCTTCCAACCACCTCCAGTATCCTTCCTTAGACGTGGCAGCACCCAAGAAGTGGGAAAAAGCCCACCAGGACCCACAAAAAAGAGCCCCATGGTTATTGACCCTTCCAGAAGAAGGGGGGCGCTCAGAAATTCAGCCCAATTAGAGAAACCTTGTTACACAACACGAGCAAAACCCAAGAGGCATGCATTTGTCACAGGAAACGTGACCGTAAAAATGAAACATCCACCTCTCTTCACAATTACAGGCATCTCAAATAGGTCAAAAGGACACCTCAGCACCTGCTAAAACATTGTGTTCCAAATAGAATAGCTTGCAGGGAAAATACTGCTCTTGCTGTAGTAAGGAGAGAATGACGAAACCCATAATACAAACCACAGTAAAATTAGTTTAAAAATTCCTGGTCCTCCTCAAAATTAGAACACTCACTGAAATTAGTTTAAAAAATGTTAAAACCTCACCAGTGCCGTTAAAAAGTCTATCACCTTCATTCCATCCTGATAGGAAAATTAGCTCCCCAGTTAAACCATATAGCACCTCCAATAAAACCATGTGCAGTAACGTTGCAATAAATTGTCTGCCTAATGTGTTTTTCCCAGTTAATATACAACCCACAGCTCATACTCCAAAGATCCACGATCGAACTGTAAGTGCACCAACATTGCTATAACCTGCCATTGCTCTAATCTGGACTCTCAAAAGATGTTCAAAAGGCTAGTTGCTCAAATACTTCTGAATTCAAATTTACCTTTGTGACTATGTTTGTAAAATACATTCTTTCTGCACCGCACCAAGATGAAAAACCCAACGGCACCCAGACAACAAACATCAGACACTAAAGCACAGACAACAGCCACCGGACACCGGACCACAGACAACGCACAACAAAAGACAGACCCAGATGACTGACATCTCTTCCGAAGACAATTCTACAAATGCTTTTGAAGTTATTTACCCTTTTATTTTTGTACACGCTCTCCTTGACTGAGGTGCTTTTGAGCCCCTCCAGAAGCAAAAATGTGCATGATGTTGTAAGCTTTGCTTCTGCATTCTTACAACACAGGTGCAGAGACCTCTCTCACCTCACCTACACTGAACCAAACACAATCGTACTCCTCACATACTACACAGCACACTCCTACACAACATTGGCATCAGCATATGAGTAGTATAGGTACCCAAACTATGAATAGCTCATGTTTCGTCTGCTCACTGATACCTCACACCGCAGGCACATACAGGCTTTACTTATCACAGGAGGCAAAAATTCAACCCAACCAAGTAGAACCCTGTAGGACTCAAGTAAACATCACCCAGTACGAGACCAACCACAATGCACCACTTTTGTTGATTTACAACTGGCTTTTCAGAATGTAGGAAATTGTTTTGTTGTACCTCATGAATTGCACAAAGTTTTGGCCCTCAATTTATAGATCAAGAGATTTTGAGCAGAACCATTCTGTCCAGGCTTTCAGTGCCACACCGTTTAATTAAACCAACTTGTTCCTGTTTTCGAAATGCCTCTTGTCTTTCCATATTTTTAAAGGTAAATTCAGATCCAAGCAACACTTTCCTTTTATGCCCTTATCCATGTGTTTTTTTATGATGACACTTCTAAGGAAAGTCCTGCTTTTTATCCCTGGCTCTGCTAGACAACTTCTCATTAAGACACCAATCATATGTCGGTTTGTATATCGCAACACTCTAGTGTTTGGGCTTCCCTCCTATTTAATGCGCAAACTTCAGTTAATACAGTGTGCCACTGCCAGTCATGTGCTCGATATTCTTAAATGGGTCAGCATATCCGCTGTACTCTACACCTTGCATTGGCTCCTGGTTCAGAAATACTGCTTATTCAAAGAACTGTGCTTCTATCACAAGGCATTCTCAAATCTCACCCATTGTGAGGTGTGAACCACCCCCATGCCTCCAGAATGCAATGTTTATCCAAGCGTAACCTGATCGCTGTCTTCAAGGCTTCCAGAGCACGTCTGATCACTCATTTCCAGTATGCACAGCTTTAGCCTGGAGCCACCTACCCGTAGTCATTCGCACAGAACCTTATCTTTTTAATTTCTGTAAAGCATTGTAGACCACTCTCTTGAAATTAAACTATACTTTCCTCTCTGATGCTCCAAACTGATAAACTGCAACTGCATTGCTAAACCAGGACTAATCTAATAAAAGAAAAAAAGGAGAGAGAAAAATAAAACTACGTTTCTACACCCAGAGAAGGCACTGTGTCTCCCTAAGAGAAGGCAATGTAGATCTTGGCAATAGAAGTCAACACCTGCAAAAAGGCTGACACCAATCCCTTAGGGAATTCTCTCACAAGAGTAAGATCAAGAACTCAATGAAACTGCAATCAACAATTTACCAGATATTGCAACTCACACAAATACCCGTTGCTTAACTCTGGGAGAAAATGTGGACTTATCTTTAGACACCCACCATTAAAAGACACAAGCCCAGCTGCTTAAGAGGGACAAGGAGTGACAGTCCATACATTGTCTGCTATGCAATAGATAACTTCATGGAACAGAATAAGCAAAGCAGATGCTATAGTTGTTATGTTGCAGAGGACTATTCTTACATAAAAACAAATCTGAATGAGGTTCCGAACAGTCATTGACAACAAGATTTAGGCTCCAAAACTGACAGATATGGTGCCCACATACAAGATCTGGAGCAGAGAGTCTCATTTCTTAATAGAGGACTCCAAAGAGAAACTCAAAATAAAAGAATGCATATTTTAAAGACACTAGAAAAGCATAAACAAGAAGAGTATAAAAATCAGAGGTGGGGAATAAATCTGTGATTTACTGAAAAATTAGAATTGAAAGGAAATGACACCGCTATACCTTCAATGTTTTAGACGATCATCCAATCTTATATATTAGATGGAACTCAAGAGAACCTCAACATACACAGGGCCTACAGAGTCTCCGTAATGTCACCAAAACTTGACTTGAGACCTAGAACAGTCATGTGACCTTTGTGAGTATTCACTCTTTTATCCTGAAATCTCCAAACGCAATACAAGTGTATCATGACGTCATTGGAGACTTCAAAACGAAGATGGAAATTGAAATAACTAATTCCTGAATTTAAGGCGGCTGGAGCACAAGCAATGAGTACAAATCACAAGGATCAAAGTGTTGGCACACAATGGTTTTCAGATTTATTATTGAATCACAAGCTGCAGAAGCCTACTTGGCTAAGTTTAGGAACATAAACAAGTGAAAAAAGCTAGCTATACAGGAAGTATGAAATTATGTAAAAGAAGGAAGAGGCTTTTTTCAGAGCTATAACAAATATGTTGTGGGAAAATTAGCTGTAATGAGGGAAAAGGCTGAAGCAGCAAAGGTATAAAAAGCTATCCAGGGTGGATGCCTTACCAGTTGTAATAACATAAAACCAATAGTTTGAATGGAGGTAGGATCTCCCAGGGACAAGACTTAACGTATAGGGGAGGTAAGAAGTACATAGGGTTGGGAGGAGAATGGAAACGAGGAAAAGGAAAAATCTGGTATAGCAAGGAAGGGAAGCAGAATTATTTGCGAGGGGAGATGGCCTAGGGGAGGAAGAAGGTGAAGAGGAAAAAAAGAAGAAAGGATCTTAAACGTAGTAATTAAAATGACTTACTACCTATGTACAGGCTGAGAATTTTTTCTCGTATGGCCTTGTTAAGATAGCCAAGCAATAATAACAACTTCTCCGGGGGTCAGCCTTTAATTTCATTTGTATTGGGGAGGTAGTCCGCAAGGCTACACTGCCCCCTCCCCAGGCAGATTTCAGCCCGTGGACTCCATCCGCTGAGCCCTGGCATTTTTGTAATGGCTGATTTTGGCCCCAAAGATCTTATCCCCCAGGCCCTGCCCGTTTCTCCTGGGTGGCTGCAGGGCACCCTCTCTCTATTGGGACTGCAGGGGGACCCTGAAGGCTCCTGCAGTCCCTGCCAGCTCCCCGCTACTGCAGGATCCGGCATTGCTTTCAGACACAGGGAGCGGCTAAACCTGCAGCGAGCAGGGAAAAAAAATAGTGTTTGCTGTAGCTTGGTGTGAGCATTTAGAGCTCCTGTCAAGCAACATTAAACAACTATGTCAGTGGTGGGCAACCAGGGACATAGCAGTAGCAGACCCTGGTGAGTGGCTCTTTCCAGGGCTATCTATGGCAATATGAGGGCCCCCCTCCTTTCATTTAGTAGGGCCTGCGCTGGAAAGGTAACAGTCCATGTGGTCAAGGATTTCCTGGGAGGGGGGCCCCCATTTCATTTAATTTAGCCACGAGAGGTGGTGGTCACTGGGACATCTGTGTGGTCCCCCCATTACACTTAATTTAGCCCCAAGTAGTGGGTGGTGCCTGGGGCCAATGGGGGCCCACGCTGCTCCATCAGTTTATTTTTGCTGTGTGGCCACGGGGAGATGGTAGTCCCCGGAGACCAAGAACCCTCCCCCCTTTATTTTCACCTCAGGAAGGTGGTGGTCCCCTGGACATTTATAAGTCCCAGGAGAAGGACCTGTTTACCCCCTCCTTTAATATTACCGGGACCTGTCTCCCTGGTAGCCTATTATCTCTATGTTTTTTAAACGCTTTTTTGCCCTGTCGATGTATCTCTGGGAGCCTTCTCATTAGGCCTTGGGGGTCGGGGTATTATTACCCTGTCTCCTTCATTTAATGTTTTACTTTTTGTGGGAATTGGCTCAAGTCGAGTCCCAAGATCGCTACTTACACTTCCTGGTTTAAAGTGCTGGCAGCCAATCAGATTTGAGCATGAGGACTTGAGGACTGGTGAATCCTTAGAGGATCCGTGTCCCTATATATAGAAATGTATATTTTCCTTACTTTTCCAAAACCAATGCCAATTTACAAAAAGGTCACTTTCTTGATCAATCATTACCTTTCTGCCAAATTTGGCGTAATTCATTTCAGCAGTTTAGGCTGTAGTCATGTATAAAATCTTTATGGGAATTAACATGGGAAAAACTCGTTTTCTAACACCCAAAGGGTCTTTGTTTCAAAGTTTAGTACCTTGTCCAATGGGAAACCCAGAGCACAGAGACAGACCTACTAGAAGACTTTTGCAATAGTCAAGTTTGCTGAGAACCAGTGAGGATATTATTGTTTTGGCTGCGTGGAAGTAAATATACAGACGGATTTTCCTAAAAGTTTAATGATAACATTTGAATTTTGTAGCTGCATTAGTTGTGTATGTTTCTATATTTGTTGACATAGTCAAGTGTACATGGAGGTTACTAGCTAAAGTGTGGTAGGTAAAATGTTAGTGGGTGTGGATAGACCAAAGAAAGGGAGGCAGATGCTGAAGTAGCAGGAGAGTAAATTATGTCATTTGGGCTCAGTTAGCAGAAGTCATTAAATAGATATACAAACTATCATTCTAGAGGAGCATTCTTAACAACCTAGAACAACTCAAGGCCAAGTTTATTTTAACAATCCGAACTGATGGCTTAACAGAATAATTAACATTTCGTATTAACAAAATATCTCAGAGTGCCTCAAACCTGTAACAACTAGCCCTTCACATTGATGATGTGTCTTTAAGACTGCCTTCCATAAATTGATTCTCAATCTGCTCCTTTGAGCTTCCTACGTTTTTGTCAAATATCATATATTTCCAGCCACTTTATATATTTAATTGTACCATTTTTTATCACCTTGCCAGATTCAGAAGAGTTGGGAACCCATCTCTTACACAACTGGTATTACAGAGGATTCTCCAGTTTACATGCAGAGAGAATCTATGTTTAATGGAGGCTAGCACTTTGTATAGCATTGTATTGCCGCTTCTGCATCCTCTTTAGAAATTCATATACCCAAACCTTTAAGTACCAAATTCTTCTTTTTTTATGCTGCCACATCTCTATATCTTTTGTCAACGCAACTAACCAGCAAAAAAATATCATCTGACTCATTCACAAATTAAAATACAACTTTCCTTACGATTGGGCCTCTACAAATCAAACACACTGGTTCAACATTTCATTCCTTTTTTATGTCTTCCCAAAGTTACCACCCAGACTTTCAAAAATTCTTCCAAATTGTCAGACAACCATTTTAGGAGAGCAGGGTAGATAATGAAAGCCTCTGTGTCTTTAACAAAATCCATATTCTCTCTGCATGCACATTTGTGACTTATTTCATTTCAAGACGAGAGGCAATGATTATGAATATTCAAAGCCTTCCAAGACATTACCCAACCAATCTCAAATAAAACTTATTAAACACTCAAACATTTGTCTAGCCAGATTTGGTACCTTAAGCAGCACCAAACTTTAAGGATAACTTATTAAAGCACCAGCCTTAGGTGCTGAATCTGACCAATTAGGACCATGCGGAAGATGTGAGCACACACTGTAATAAGGTACGACTAAATGAGTGACTCTTCCCTTACACTCTACCAAACATATACATGCCTGACTGCAGCATCAATGTACATAATTCAAAGCACCCCTAATAAGCTTATGCAGAGCAGCAAATACTTTTCATAAGGGACATACCGCAGCAACACGCTCTTTCAAACAAACATGCATTCTCCACAGTCTGTCGGTAAAATAAATGGAAAGCTGTATTTGTAAAGCGCAAACTACTACGGGTCTCAAGGCGCTTGGGGCCATCGTGGAAATTAAGTGAGCTATTGTCCAGAGTCACATGGTGCTGAGCTGAGTTGCCTCTGGAGCCAGGGATCGAACCATGAACCCTGTGCTCCGAAGATAGCTGCACTTGCCGCTGCACCACACCTCTTTTGTGAAGGGTGAGTCACCAACTTAATAAAAGCCCCTTTCTAGTGTTTGAGCTGTATCTGTACTGGGTCTGTGAGAAAATCCAATTAGGCTGGAACAATTAGAGTGATTGACGTCGAATTCCTGATAATAATGCAATTACGCCTGCTTGCATAATTAAGAATAATTTACCTGACTCTGAATGAGGTGGACTACTGCAAGACTGGCAGATAGGGCAGCCTCCATTTGTCTTGCAGATGTCTAACATATTCCAATGCCTAAATAACGTATTTGTCCTCGGAGCACCTTGTTTGAAAACATATTGGAAAAACGTTGATACAATGGATTAAAAATAAGGTATACATACCATTGTTCATAATTCCTCATGCTTGTTATGCTTACTTTACATGAGAATTGTTGTTGTATTGCTTATTTTATATATCTGCTTACTGTAACTCTTACTCCCCATTTCCTCCCTCCTCTCCTCCCTCTTTATTTTCTTCAATAAATCAAACTTAAAAAAAAATAAGGTATAAAGAAACCCAATCCGTATATTTTATGGATATTGCAAGTCACCATTTAAAGGAATGAGGCAAAGTCTGGGTTCCTTTAGAGATCATGGAACTGCAAGGTGACTTTCAATACCCTTTTAATGAAGGTCAGAGTGCATTTTCTTTCCTTGTAATACATGGTCAAATCATCATCTTTGCCACAAACTGCTAAAATCCTTGGTGTTGTTCTCGTTCATGTGAAAGAGGTGGTATGTTTGCGGATGTGAGGAGGAAAAGTAGAATCTGTAGGGCAAAACTAAACACACCAAAAATCAGTTCGTATTTTTTGTTGCAAAAAGATATTTTAACCATCCTAATGTAGGTCAGATTCTGCAGAAGCATGCAGAGTAATTCAATCTTTCCTTTAATGACCTGTAAAGTGTAAATTTTCCGCCCTACTTACATGCTGCACCCGTTGCCAAATGGATGGAATAGACATAAAACTCATGCGTGAGATGCTGCATCTTTTCAAAGAAGTTAAAATGAACTGTGTTCATACCATTTTGTGTATACAAACATGTCGAGTTTTATATGTGTATAGTTGTACTCAATAACAGATTACCGTTATGGCTACATTGAAGTTTCAGCGTGTTTAACATCTTGAGGGAGGGCGGGGCATAGAATTATTTCTGTCTGGAGGGAAGTTGTATTTAATTTCCTGGTACCGTTAACAGTTGTTCATCGAAATGGGTTGGGTCCACATTTATGGAAGGTTATGGCAGTGCATTGTGGGTTTTGAAGTGTTTGAAAGCTCATGGAGTACTACTTCGCACAATACTATTGGTTGATAGAGATGGGTGGAGTCACGATGTTTAAATTCAACAAGTGGGAAGCGTGAGTATCGTTTTCCCAACGCCGCTTTTAGCAAAGAAGTTCATGCAGGGGAATGGAGTACATCGTTCGAAATAATTTAGGTACAAGGGGAAGTTCTAGACATGTGTTGTGAAGTACAATGGTAGGGCTACGAGATATATCGAGGGTGTGCAGGTCAGAGTGGGTACCTGTGGACGAGAGTGTAGAATAAGGTCGGGTTATCTATATTTTTGAGAGCTGGTACACACAGTTTTGTTGTTGTAAATGATTTTGTTAGAGGGAGAACGCTGAATTGTGCCAACGAATATACAATGAGGTATATGCACATATAGCTCTTTATAATATGGCATTTTAATACATTGTTCTTTTTACTTATAGTCAACCCCTGAAGAAGGGCCACACATTGGCCCGAAATGCATTGGGTACAGGAAGTTCTGTGACTAAGGATGTATTTTGCATGCGACACGTGCTCAGAAAAAGGCCCGGATGGGCATATCTGTAGTATAAGAAGCTGTTCAAATGCTACTGCATCCAACGCATGATTGTCTACAAGAAATACAATCTACTCTTTAAATTCATTTGGAACACTCTGGAAGGATTATTTTGGCTACAATTGATATCTTGATCGACAAGAATGGTGAACAATTTCACAAGCTGTGCACTGGACTGGATTGGATACTTCTCTCCTTGTTTCTGATGTATATAATATGGGATACCAGGGTGGATCCTGTCGTCCTGGTTGCACGCTAAACTACACAAAGCAATGAATGGAATATGAACATGAAAAGAAGAAATGTTGAAAATGTTTGTGTGCGCTGTAACTTTGTTCTCGCGTATGCAATTTTCCGCCCTACTTACATGCTGCACCCATTGCCAAATGGATGGAATAGACATAAAACTCATGCGTGAGATGCTGCATCTTTTCAAAGAAGTTAAAATGAACTGTGTTGATACCATTTTGTGTATACAAACATGTCGAGTTTTATATGTGTATAGTTGTACTCAATAACAGATTACCGTTATGGCTACATTGAAGTTTCAGCGTGTTTAACATCTTGAGGGAGGGCGGGGCATAGAATTATTTCTGTCTAGAGGGAAGTTGTATTTAATTTCCTGGTACCGTTAACAGTTGTTCATCGAAATGGGTTGGGTCCACATTTATGGAAGGTTATGGCAGTGCATTGTGGGTTTTGAAGTGTTTGAAAGCTCATGGAGTACTACTTTGCACAATACTATTGGTTGATAGAGATGGGTGGAGTCACGATGTTTAAATTCAACAAGTGGGAAGCGTAAGTATCGTTTTCGCAACGCCACTTTTAGCAAAGAAGATCATGCAGGGGAATAGAGTACATCGTTCAAAATAATTTAGGTACAAGGGGAAGTTCTAGACATGTGTTGTGAGGTACAAGGGTAGGGTTATGAGATATATCGAGGGTGTGCACGTCAGGGTGGGTACCTGTGGACGAGAGCGTAGAATAAGGTCGCGTTATATATATTTTTGAGAGCTGGTACACACAGTTTTGTTGTTGTAAATGATTTTGTTAGAGGGAGAACGCTGAATTGTGTCAACGAATATAAAATGAGGTATATGCACATATAGCCCTTTTGTAATATGGCATTTTAATACATTGTTCTTTTTACTTATAGTCAACCCCTGAAGAAGGGCCACACATTGGCCCGAAATGCATTGGGTACAGGAAGTTCTGTGACTAAGGATGTATTTTGCATGCGACACGTACTCAGAAAAAGGCCCGGATGGGCATATCTGTAGTATAAGAAGCTGTTCAAATGCTACTGCATCTAACGCATGATTGTCTACAAGAAATAAAATCTACTCTTTAAATTTATTTGGAACACTCTGGAATGATTATTTTGGCTACAATTGCTATCTTGATCGACAAGAATGGTGAATGATTTCACAAGCTGTGCACCGGACTGGAGTGGAAACTTCTCTCCTTGTTTCTGATGCTGTAAAGTGAACTGCCATAAATATTGACTTCCTGCAGATGAGTGCTGATTTTAAATAATAGACCAAAGAACAAAAATTCCAGTTTTCATTGTTTAAACTGTAGCTGTAGTTATGCTTCCTGACCTGCCTTCCACATTCACTGTTACCTTTGGCAGGAGGCACTGTGAAGACAGAATTGAACTGCAATGTATTAATGCAGCGGGGCAACAATTCATTTCTTTATTACAGGTCACTAAAGACCTTCACAAGTCACCTGCAGTAAGGAAATTAGAGACAGGCTTTTATATAGGGATTGCATGTTCCCATATGTTATATGTGGGAAGTACCCCTAGTTGTAAATCAAAAGGATTTTGCAAGTCACCTAGGACTTCCATGCCCATCTAGAGGGAAGAGACCATACGTCTCAATCGGTTATAAGGTAATGGAACTCTGAAGTGACTTGCGATACCCTTTCAACGCATAGAAAAAATATTTTATTTCCTATAGTTTGCTGTCAAACCATTACCTTTGCCATAAAACCCTTAAATTATTGAAGTCTTGCGCTTTCATCTCATTGAGCTACTGACATGAATAATAAAAGTGGAATTTAGTGCAAAGCTAAACACAGCAGTAAGCAGTCAGTATTTTGCTGCAGATTTTAGATTCAGTGAAATATAAACCAGATTGAAAAAATTATGACGCTTAGAATGTGTATAAACAGGCAGCGATATTCTGTTTTCTTAAAATGTCCTGCAATCCTGCAAAAAATAAACATGGTGCTGTAAATAATCTCTTTCGACTCATCACAGTTTTTTCCAGACACAATAGACCATAAGAATGATAAGACAGTTTTTTTATTTGTTGTGAAAACCGCAGATGTAATTATGCCCTGTGACCTGCCTTTGACCTTGGCTGTTGGCTCTGGTAGCAGGCATTCTATTGTCTAAACTCAGCTCTATATAACTTATTCAGGGTTGGACTGGGACAAAAAAATAGGCCTGGGAGCCAAAATAAAAGTAAACTAGACAGCTTAAAAAACAGCTTTTATTTGCAAATAAGACCAGTTTTGAACTTGTAAAGTTACACAGTATAGGTATTTTGTAAGGTATGGGAGACTGCATACATTTGTGTAAATATCAACAGTAAAAACTGGCCCACCTGGTCATAAAGCAGGCCCACAAAATGTGTAAAGAACAGCCCACACACTGATATGTCAGACTAGCCCATAGGGGACTGCCTCATTGCCCTATAGGCCAGTCCGACCCTGGACATATCACAGTTGAGTAGCTGAATAATGTGATGATATTTCCAGAGCAAGGAATAAAAGAAAATTTCACCAAGATATGCAACTGGATGGGGAGGAAAGCAACGAGGTAATAGCTAAGACACAGTCTCAATAGACCACCTAGATGACATTATCAGACAAAAATGGAAAGCTATAAATCTAGCTAATTATGAATGTGTTGATGGATGCGGGAAGCGCCTTGCTTTGAAGTCCCAGATAAACCAAACCAGGAATTTAATTAAAGAGGTAATTACGGTAGATTCAGGTGATAACTCTTCAGACAACCTCAAAATAGAACAGGCATTTGCAGGTTTTTTTCAGGGTTTGTATACAGAGGACCTAGCTGTCTTAGAGTCTCAAATTAAAAAATATATTTACCTTACCTTACAAAAAATCAAACTAGCTCGTTGAATCAGATTATTTCTTTGGCAGAACTTAAGACTGTGATGAAACACCTACGAAAGGGCAGTGCAGCAAGAACGTATGGGATTCCTAATGAATTTTACATGGCTCTGGTAGAGGAGATCACTATTAGATAAATGTTTTTAATATAAGCGCTTCCTTTCTGCTGTTGTTTATGTCATTTAATAATTGAGCATGTATTGCTACCTTGAAAAGTTGCAAAAGTCTCCTCTCAGTGTGCATCTAGTGGGAAGGGTGAGGAAAGAGAAAAAACTGCAGTGGGAGATGGATACATTCTAGCTAGAAAAGGTGCTCTTGGAAAAGAATATTCTTAAAAAGTGCATATCTGCAAATTTTGGAAACGCTTGGACATTGAGAAAGGCCAGAAAGTAGCCCAATGGTGCAGAAGAGAGACCCAATCTAGTAACCTAAAGTGGGCAAAAGTGAATAGGAAGAAAATCCAGCAGGCCTGTGTGAATATAAAGGTTGAAATCTGCCATGAATCCTTACAAGTAGAATGTACTAAAAGTGAGCTGAAGTATCATGGTCAAGAAGTCTCTAGAAGATTAGACATGGAATATCTGGTTAAGAAGAAATCTGTACAGTTCATGATGAAGTCATGGTCAAATGAAAATTGGTTCCCTTACCTGGTTATTTTACCAAACCATTGGTACAGACAGGAGATACTAAGATTGCAAATTGGTATAAACCCATGATTGTTAAATGAAGAATTAAAAACAAAAATGTTAGACCACAAAGGGTTTTATAAGTGCAGGCTGGGTACAAAAGGTGATATAGTACACATCTTGTTAGACTGTACAATAACACTAGAGCAGCGTAAACTATATCTTCGACCTATATTTTTAAAACACGATACAAGGCTAAGGGCTCAGGCGGTCAACCTTCTTACAGAAATGCCTACTATCGAAATTGCAATTGCATTAGGGAACTATATAAAGGTAATACAAAGTTTCCTTAAAGCACATCAGCCATAACTGTTAGAGTTTTTTTGTAAGGTTGTAGTTTAAAAAAAAAAAAAATCCAAAACGAAAAAAGGAAAGTTATTATAAAATTGACTCCAAAAATAGATGAATTGTATATTTTTTAAAGAGAAAAGCTGGTTTTAAGTTTATATAACCTTTTAAAGGGCAGGGTCGCCCAAAGAAGATTTGTCTCTATTGTCATTCCATTTTAAACTATTTATTTATATCTGTGAAGATTGTATAAATGGGGATATATGACGGTACAACGCGTACCGTCACAACGCATACCTTTACAACGCGGCCGTGACAACGCAAGTCGTTACCACGACTTGCGTTGGGGGGGCGCGGATTTCGAATAGTTTAATTTACTATTCTAACACCAGTCCCCGTGGACCCTAGGGAAGGTGTTAGGATAGTAAATTAACTATTTTTAGACCTTGAGCGCCCTCCAGCGCAAGTCGTGGTAACGACTTGCGTTGTCACAGCCGCGGTGTAAAGGTACCGCGTTGTGAAAACATCGTTGTAAACGATGTTTACCTATAAATGGTGCTGTAGAATGTTTTAACTGCAATCGATTTATCGTTGTTTAAAGACTAAGGTCTAAATAAACATTACCTTGACTGACTGGCATATCTGCAAAGAGTGAATGGTGTACATATTTGCTCACGAAAAATGGAGTACAAACGCAAATCAAATAAATGAAAAGAATAAGACTGTTTCAAAACGTGGCCAAACTAACACAAATAGTGCTTCCTTTTTATTTTTACTTCACCCACTTTGAGGCGGAGTAATACTGTTTATGGAAATGTGTGCTTACTTTAACCTCCCACATAGCTGCCATTTTTCTCCATAAATGACTAGTTAGCACAGTCCTGAGTTTTTCTTAGAATTTTGGGACTAGTAGTTCTGGTTATAAACTGTACTAAATAAGATTACAAGTCCCAGAAATCTAAGGAAAACATGGGTCTGTCCAACTATACATGCATGGAATTTGGAAACTTGGTAGCTATGCTCCCCTTACATTTAGAGCATTGTTACATTTTTGGAGTATTGAAATCGTGAGCCTACTACACAATAAACATAACTCAAAACTACCAAGAATGAGATAAAATGGGGAAATATTTTCTTCAAAATTCAAGGTAAGGTGATTGAATGCGACGCTTATACTGCCTGTGTCCACTCCAGCAACACGTTTAATTGTGTTTCTTAGCCATAGTAGCCCTTGATCACTCTATGAACTACTGTTGCATTGTGAACTTAGTATTTAACTCTTAGCGCAATGACAAGAGCCCATTCGATGACACAGATTAATGAAGTACACAATCCATACAGTGGGTGCATTACAACAAACTATAATTAAGGAATATCTGGGGTAATTTTTGGCTCATATATCAATTCCATTGTTCTTGTTCTTCCTTTGAACTACGGACCTTGTAAGTTATATTTTGCATGTCCCCTTTGCTTGCAGTCTTTGGCTTGGACTAGATTTCTTAGTCACAATTAATTATGGTCTTTTTAGTTTTTCATGTGATAATACATGTCCTCACCTGATGCTGCAGTGCAGTTGCTTTATGTGAAGCTCATCAGACGAATGTTGGTGAGTGATTTTAGAAGAAGATATTTTTCCAAGGAGCAGTGCCTCAGTACCTATGCACTTATTCAGAGAAAGGGAAAGGGATCTTCTCTTTCTCTTTCGCTCCGCTAAATTGACACAAGGACCTTGCTAGTCACAGCTTATTCCCAAAATAAATGGCGTGGGTGCACTCCAGCAAATCAGTGTTAATGTATTTTTCGGGTGTTTGACTTCACTTTACATCTACCTCTCTTGTTGGGCTACAGTTGCATTGTGGAATAAGAAGTCATGTGTTGTTTAGTTCATCTACTACATATTTTTTGCATCCAGTTTCTTGGCACGATAGCCAACATGTTAGGTGACAGTGCATTATGGTTGCTATTCTTATTCATATGATAATACGTGTCCTGACATTCTGTATAAATGAAACTCTTTTCTGTCATTGTACTTCTCAATTGGCTATATATATATATTTACTGAAAAAGGCATAGGTTTCAGGGATGTTATAGTTAGGCTGACATGTCACAACCGGAGAACTTCAGCCATGAGCTAACTATAACTTGCACCCCCGCAATGCACTGCTGCTGATGTCACATCACTCATGACATGGTCAGTGACATCACTGATGACTTCTCAAATGACATCATCCAGTGATCCAGTGATGCAGTGTTTCTAAATAGTTTAAGAATTATATATTGTATTGAAGAAGGAGTGGGTGTATTGGTGCCTGAATGGATGATTTAGTATGTGCGTGACTAACTGTATAAGTGAGTGATTAAACGTGTCTTAGTGAATGCATGGGAGAATGACTAATCTGCGTGAATGTCTGTATCAGTCTGTCCGTTGGTGTGTAAGTGGCAGCATGGATGTTTAGTAGGTGCATGAGTGTGTATATGGGTTAATGATTGGTTGTCTGAGTACCTGTATTGGTGTCTCAGTGTGTATTTATTTAGTTAATACAGTTTTATCTAGCGCAAACCTTACACAAAGGAGTCAGGGCACTTTAAAAAAGAACCAGGTACGTTACAAAAAGTACACAAGATAGACTAAACACGCTAACAAGTTACATATATACAGTTACAGGTACATAAGATAGGCTGAACACACTAAAACATTACATATATGTAGTTACAACGCTAACAAGTTGCATATTGATATTGCAAAAAATATAAAAGGTGTCAGCGTTAGGTTAGAACAGGAGTTAAATACATATTTAAAAAGTTGACCTCAAATGAGTGCCAGGTTAATTACAAAAGGTACACAAGATAGATTAAACACACTAACAAATTACATACATACAGTTACAGGTACACAAGATGGGCTGATCACGCTAACAAGTTACATACATATAGTGTATGTGGGTGGGGTGTGTGACTCCCTGCAAGGATGTGTGAGTAGGAGTTTCAGTGAGTGTATGGGTTCATTGGTGTATGAATGAGGGGCTGTATGGGTTCATGAGTAAGAGGCTGTATATGTGAGTGAGTTTGCGCATGGCTGTGTCGGTGAGTTAGTGGATGTTTCAATGCTATATGTATGAGTAACTACATACATGAAACTCAGTATATGTGAGTGTTGGAGTATAAAAGTTACTATACATGAGAGTGACTGATTGTGAGAGTGGCTGTATGGACATGTGTGTGCTTGTGTGAATGATTGTATAAGAGAGTAAATATGTCTTAGTATCTGTATGAATAAGTGAGGCGGTGTGAATATAACTGTATAGGTCAGTAAATGGCAATGTGATTGATTCTCTGCGTGACTGAGTAGCTGTGTGAGTAACTCTGTGGGTGAGTGGTGGTGTGTGAGTGTCTGTATGGATATATGCTAGCATATACCAGTGGCTGTATAGATGAGTGATTGTTTGAATGAGTAGCTGTACTGGTTAGTGAGTGGATGTGTGTGTAGACCTATGAATCAGTGAGTGGTATGAACTGACTAGTATTGGTGTGTCTATGATATTGAAATTGGTAGTCTGTATTTTAGAGTGGGTGTATGAAACTTTAAATTAGGGTGTGATGAGGTGCATCAGATATTAAGTGGATGATGTCATCAGTGATGTCATTTGAGATGTCATCAGTGATGTTATCAGTGATATCACTGACCATATCACTGTGGTTCAAGATGCCCGCCAGGTAGGAGCTCTGCATTGGAGCTCCTGGGTCGCGGATCGCCAAAATAGGTAAATATCCCCCACTAACCCAGCCATCCACCCTGCAGTAGCATACATTATTGTAATAAGGATCAACACAACTACGGACCTGCACTTTGGAGTCACTTACCTGCAGTTGGGATCCCTTGGATGGCTCGTCGTCTTGGACTCGACACCCTCGCAAGTCCAGACTCAGCACCCATGGAGTATTGTGTTGACACACTTGCCTGTTCAGTCTCGGCACCCACGGACTTTTGTGGGACAAACTCGCCTGCTCAGCCTCGGCACAAACAGGGAATTAGGGGGCGAGGTGGCTGCAGGATGCAACAGTGAGGAATTGACCTCTGCAGCCTTGCCTCTCACTCCACACATTTGCACTTTCAGCCTCATCACCCATGGAGGATTGTAGTGGCAAAGTGGCTGAAGGACGCAGCGGCATGGAGTCGACCACTTGCGGCCTCGCCACTGACTTGACACACTCGCCCACTTGTCTTTGACTCGATCAGCTTCGGTGCCCTTGGAGGTTTGCAGGTTTGTGGTAGTGATACAGCTGCAGTGCGCAATGGCTAGGAGCTGACCTCTGAAGCCTTGACAACCACAGTGGATGGGCTTGTTGCTATAGACCAGAGACTCTCATCCACTCTGCCTCTGCATCTGCGGAGGACAGTGCCTGCGAGGTGGCTACTGGGTGACCCAGAACGTTTTCTGCCTTGACTATTGCATTGGAGAGGGGTGGTTGGTGCTTCCATCTGAGCCCTTAGACTGGCAGGCCCAACGGTAGTCTCTAAGGGCCACTGGGGAATTGGTCTTCGGCTGAGTGCAGCCTGTGACCTTGGGGCACGGAGTGTCGCGCCCTAGCCGACGACATCATGGCTGCCTCGGGGTGCTTATGGGACAATATTATTAAACAACTGGAAGTCCTACAGTTCATTTAGGTTGTCTCACTGAAAACTAGGAACGTAACTAGGGGTGGGCGGAATTTGCGTAATCGCATTACGCAAATCTCTGCGAAACGGTAAAAAATCTCAGCAAACACGCAGGAATTCTGCGAGCATGCGGAATTGCATGTTCGTGATGCTTTTTTACTGTTCGCAATCGCTGTTTGCGTGCTCGGGGGAAATATCACGCGAACACGCATTTGAGGACGCGAACAAGCAAAACATTTCGCAAAGTAGCGAAACGCAGAATTTTGGGCAATTTCGCGTTCTCTGCGGATCGTAAAATTACCCAGATTCCATGAGCGGAACGGAATTTAAGGCGCAGGCCTATACATGACTACGCTGCCTTCGCTCCCACATACAACCCAACCCCTTTTTGGGGTCTTTACTTCCTCAATTTTACTTCCATTTTGCTTAATGTGATCCTCATTCCCAGTCTACCGCTCCCCGCTTAAGATTCCACACTTGCAGTGGTGTTCTCAATACGCATGGACAAGAAGAAGATCACTCCCCTTCCTTCTACCAAGGCCCCCTCCTAATTGGGTCTACCTCTCCACCCCTTATTATTTTGGACCCCTAATCGCTTCCTACAATGCACCACAGTCATCATGGCACAAAACGCTTATCATGCCTCTAACACCTTTGTCCAATCTGGCGTGAAATCTGTTAAGATTATCTACCCCCCCACCTATCGAAAAAGGCTAAGAAGACCTTAAAACATAATATCCTCAAATGGTGGCCCGAAACACTTATATCTGACACATATATCTCCAGGAAGGGAACTATAGTGACTGACCTCATCTTCTACACCAACAGAAGAGCGCAGTGGAGAAAGGCCTTCCCCTTTATGCTGCGCTCCAAACAGACAAAATCTCTGCATGGCTTTTGTTTAACCTCGCTTCTATCCCTGGTCCTTATGGCTAAGCTGACTGTCGCCCTCTACAATTATGGTAATGTCATTATTCAAGCCTCGGACCTGAACCTCAAGCATTTTAACAATGACCTCCTGAGGATCAAGAACACACTCACGATCCCCAACACTTCCACTGGCAGTCAGAATTTGCCGATCACTTGCTCTGATCCCGAGGTGATTGACAGCCCCTCCTCCCCATTTCCAGCGCTCGTTTCTGTTAATACGCTCCCCACAGCACTACCCATCTTAACAGAGGTTATTTCTACTCCCCACACCATGATCCCGAAAAACCCACGTCTGCCTTATGCAAGTGAGGGTTTAACTGACCGGAGTACCACCCACAGTATTGCTGTCTGCACCACTGTTTCTCCTTCACCCTGCCTTCCCTCCTATCCTCAGTCCCCTGTGTCACACACTCCTCACTCTAATATCGGGATTGATGGGCACCCTACCAGCTCTAACAATCGGGTAGGATCAAATACTCTTCCCTTAGGCCCTGGATCTTCCAATAGCAGGGCCCAGAAACTAAGCTGCTGTCTTCTATCTGATGACCAATAGCAGACAGTCACCCACATGCTCACTAAGTGCTTCACCACCCTGTACCACTCCTAATTCTACTCTGCCCGTCCCTATTTCCACTTTAATGTCTAATTTCTGTCTTAAGTATGATACTATCTCCCTCTGTAACTGTACTAATGATCCTGCTCAACACTCTATTACCCCTCTCACAGCTGAACCAATCTTACCCTCACGGGCAATTCCTGTGAATAAGTGCATGAACAATCTCAGCCTTGAGGAGAAGATCGCTGACGTTAAGCATGATATCTTGGTGGTCAAAGAGATAGTGCAAAGCATTCTTCAGTTCTCTTTGAAGGTGGAGAAGTGCTAGGTCTCACCCCCGACTCAGAGGAATGATATCTACAATTCACAGAAGCTATCCTCTTCAATTATTGACCATCCTGCCCTCTGCTCCTATCTTAGTCCCACCTTGAGCTCGAGGCCTTTACCTAATCACCACTCTAGGCCCCACAGACCCCTACCTCAGCTATCTGAAAAAGACATTCTCGCCCTTCTAGTGTCCTATCCCAACTCTGCTCCCAACATTCCCTCAATCATTGCGGACCCTCACAGGGAACTGAGCCTTAAGCTCAGAAAGGTGAACAAAGTGAACCCACTTCACATAACCAGATCTTATCAAGAAGGGGTCCCTTCCAACCTGCACATCAATTCGATGCTACTCAACTGTAGATCAGCTGTGAAACATACAACTGATATTTCATATCTCATTATCATGCATAAACTGGACATTCTGATCATCACTGAAACCTGGCTCAATGATACTTCGTCCCCAATTCTTGACATCTTAATCCTCCCTGACAACTCCATTCTCAGAAGTGATCGACTGGGTAAAACAGGAGGAGGTATTGTCTGCATTCATCGCTCCAACCTCACAGTGAAAGAATCCTCATGTGCTGCTTTAGCCTTCTGTAAACAGCTAGTCACTGAAATATGGAACAAAGGCAAGAAGATTTGTAAGTTGCACTCGATCTATCATCCTCCAGGTGACAATCTGGCCTTCATAGAGCTAGTCATGGAGGTCATTAGCACGAGCTCTGATCAACTCTGCCACATATTCCTCGGAGACTTCAACCTACATTGGAATGACATAAACAATCTAATTGTATGTTCCTTTAAGACTTTTCTCTCTGACCTCAAACTTTCACAGCTCTGTAAAGGTCCTACTCATAAAAAAGGCACCACTTTTGACTTCATCATTGCCAAAGACAACGTCATACAAACAGGGGACATCCTACTCTGTGACTGGTCTGATCAGTTTCAAATTCCCTTCCTCATCTTAGACAAGGGTTCAGGTAAGAAGGGTCAACGCCTTAAAGCAAAACAACTGACTCGCAATACGAGAGAACTCGACGTCAAGATGATAACTTCAATCACCAAAAATAGACTACAGCCTCCCCCTAATTTGACCAACCTTAACGATCTTTCTGACCATTACATTAACACTGTGTCTTACATTCTTGACTCTATCGCTCCGAAACAGCTCAATGGATTCCAGTCAAACCTTCAATGGTTCCCTAAATAATGAGCGGCGCAATCTTAGACTCTCTGAGAGACTCTGGAGAAATTTGCCTTCCACCACATATCTCTCTCAACTGAGAAAAGTGAGAAGCGCCTACAACAAACACATTCGCTTGGCAAAAACCGACCACCTCAGAATTCAACTGGATGGAGCCAAAAATAGACCTAAAGAGCTCTTTGAACTCATTAAGTAACAATCTAGCCAGTCTTCTAATCAGAACTCTACTCCGGTATCCCTGCTCCCCAGTGGTGATGATGTTGCTGCTCACTTTGCTGAAATAACAAGGAGAATAGAGCTGGAGCTATTACCTGCAATCCTATATTTGTTTTCTAAGAAATATCCCACAGGATCAGGGAAGGGGGCAGAGTCCACAACAATATAGTCGCCTTTGGGAGGCTCTCTCTAAAACAACGCCTCCTAGAGCTGTTTTCTCCTACCAGATTGCACTGAGCTACTTCACAACATGGCATCCATCAAACCCTCTAACCATTTTCGTGATTCTTTACCCGACAAGCTCTATAAAGATTTAATCCATTCATTCTCCCTCTTTGGTCCAGGATCATTCACGAATCCCTCTTACAGGGAAAGATTCTAGACTGCCTAAAAGTTGGGCAAGTTACTCCGATTCCTAAAAATCCCAGTGCGGACCTATCAGATCCAAACAACTTTCGACCTATTACCAGCAGTATGACTCTAGCTAAATTGCTTGAAAAATGCATACATTTGCAGCTCTGCAAACACATTGAGAAATATCAACTCCTTGACCCTCATCAATCAGGTTTCAGATTAGGGCACAATACTGAAATGGCACTAAAGCACATTGTTGATTACGCCGTGAGAGCCCTTGACCAAAATGTCCTTTGTCTCCTGATCCTTCTGGACCTGTCCTCATCATTCAATACCATCAAACATGATAACCTGATTGATCTTCTTCAACATAGGATGGGTCTCTCGTTCCCGGTGCTAAACTGGTTTGCCTCCTTCCTGCACAACAACGCAAAGAATCAAAGTTAAACATGACCCCGCTTCCAGTACCCCTGTCATGATTGGAGTATGCCAAGGTTCTGTACTCTCACCCACTCTCCTCAACCTCTTTATGGAACCTCTTGCGGTCATTCTGAACCGAGCAAACATTCAATACCAAATGTATGCGGATGACACTCAATTATACCTGAAGATCTCCACGCAAGAGGACATAAAAACTTTATATGATGCACTTGCCCAAACTCAACTATCGTTAGCTCAGAACCATCTCCTACTAAATACTCTCAAAATGGAATTTCTTTTGATCGCCCTAACTAATCATTCGGCTCCTACCCTTGGCTGGATTAAACACCTAAATGCTCTGAACTGCACAGCTCATGTTGTAGACTCTGCCAAATCTTTAGGCATCACCTTGGATGAACACCTAAACATGCAAGCACACATCAGTGCTACTACTAGGGGAGCCAATTTCCAACTCAACACACTGAAGAAAATCAAACATTTCCTCCCCTGAAGATCTTAGGCCTGCTGTTCAATCCCTGATTGTCCCTAGAAAGGAATATGGGCTGGTGACCCTCGCTGGACTTCCCAAAACTAGCTTGGCCCCTCTCAGAGCTACCTTGAACGCATCGGCTAGACTTATAGCGGGCTCGAGAAAATATGATCATATTGCCCCTGACCTTCTGCAACTAAATTGGTCAACTTGTCTGACTCATAAAGCCATACACTACAATACCCCGTAATATCTAGCAAATAAGCTTGTGCTATCAGGCACCAGCCGGAACCTCAGAAGTACGTCCACCCTTCTCTTGAAACCCCCAAGATTCAAGAAGGAAGGATCTAACAAACACTGGTGTTTTGCCAGTGGCCCGGTGGCAGTGGGCAGACTGGTGAACGCCAGGAGAGCTTTGCCTTTATTTCACGCATCTCGCCCCGCTGAATGCGAGCGGAGGCGCTACTTCGCTGCTCACTGTATTTTTAAAACTGTCACTAACCTTTTTAAAGTTATGCAGGTTCTGACTTGATTTGATTTCTGTTCTTAGAGGTGAGCTGCCGGCTGGGGCTGATTGTACTTGCGGGCTCCCAGCGGCAGCGGGCGCCATCTTAGGTTGGGCTGACTTCACTATCCCAGCCCTGCCACTCCCCCGCCGCTCCGCCCCTATTTAGGTGCGCGATCTCACCTCCTTTCGTGTTTGCCAGTGGCCCGGTGGCAGTGGGCAGACTGGTGAACGCTAGGAGAGCTTTGCCTTTATTTCACGCATCTCGCCCCGCTGAATGCGAGCGGAGGCGCTACTTCGCTGCTCACTGTATTTTTAAATCTGTCACTAACCTTTTTAAAGTTATGCAGGTTCTGACTTGATTTGATTTCTGTTCTTAGAGGTGAGCTGCCGGCTGGGGCTGATTGTACTTGCGGGCTCCCAGCGGCAGCGGGCGCCATCTTAGGTTGGGCTGACTTCACTATCCCAGCCCTGCCACTCCCCCGCCGCTCCGCCCCTATTTAGGTGCGTGATCTCACCTCCTTTCGTGTTTGCCAGTGGCCCGGTGGCAGTGGGCAGACTGGTGAACGCTAGGAGAGCTTTGCCTTTATTTCACGCATCTCGCCCCGCTGAATGCGAGCGGAGGCGCTACTTCGCTGCTCACTGTATTTTTAAAACTGTCACTAACCTTTTTAAAGTTATGCAGGTTCTGACTTGATTTGATTTCTGTTCTTAGAGGTGAGCTGCCGGCTGGGGCTGATTGTACTTGCGGGCTCCCAGCGGCAGTGGGCGCCATCTTAGGTTGGGCTGACTTCACTATCCCAGCCCTTCCACTCCCCCGCCGGTCCGCCCCTATTTACACGGGCAGCATGAGTCAGCGCAGCGGACGAGCGCAGCGGGCGCGACGAAGGCGCGCCGGAGTTGCGCCTAAGTTAAGCCCGTCTGCGCCCGTCTGCGGCCGACCGGGGCTAGGGGCACGAGATGCCGTCCGTTTAATTACGTACTCGCCATCTCAGCTCTGCTCGTATTGGGCCCCTGGCACCATTGACCCTTTAACAACTATTCATCTGATGCATCTTGGTCTGTTTATCTCCCCTTCTCACCTCCCCCCCGGAATTGTATCACATCTAGCCTCGTCGCCCACTATGCCTCCCCTTGCTTCCCTATCACTACCTGTCCCCTCTCTTCCGGTATTTAACAGTTCGGCCGCACTCCTAAACACTCGGTCTGCGGTCAATCATCAGTACGAGCTATTCGATTACATCGATTCTCATGAACCAGATCTCCTATTTCTAACAGAGACCTGGTTCAAGGCCGACTCCCTGCCCAATGTGCTAGCCGCTCTGCCTTCTACATATTCCGCCATTCGGGCGGATCGTTTAGAAGGCAAGCGGGGCAGAGGAGTGGCCCTAATAGCCCGTTCTGACTTCAGTTTTCAGATTCTCCCTTCCCCTCCTATTCCTGACGTAGACTACCTCGTAGCCCGTTCGACCTCTCACCATGCACCCCTCACTTTTGTTCTAATTTATCGTCCTCCCCAACCCACCCCCTCTTTCCTCCCAAGCATTCAGACCCTCTTGGCTACCCTGGTGATTAATAACTCATCAGTACTGGTCCTAGGGGACCTCAATTTTTGGCCCAATGACCCTGCCGAGAGCCCCCAATCCAAAGAGTTCACCAACCTCATCATTAGTTTGAACTTCTCACCGCTTGTTTATAGCCCCACCCACATACATGGCCACACGCTAGACCAAATCTGGGCATTGAATGTCCCGTCCACATCCCCCACAATATCCCTGTGTTCCTGGTCAGATCACTCCACTATTACTTTTTCCCTTGCTTTAGCCCCTATGACTAAACTCCAGCTCCCCAAGAATACTTGGGTCAGGAAATGGGGAAAAACCGACATGCCTTCCCTTTGCTCGACCTTGGCCAAAACCAGCCCTGATCTTTCAGGCCTTGCAGCTACTTCCCAGCTGGCCGCTATTAACAACTGGCTGACCCTAGCGGGTGACGAATTTGCCCCCCTAAGGTGGCTTACAGTCAAGCGGGCCCATGCAGCCAAAAAGGTGGTTTACCCCAGGCCTGAAGGAAAAGAAATTAGCGGCAAGGAGGGCCGAGCGAGCCTGGAGAAGAACCTACTGCCCCGCGCAAAAGACAACCTACCTGTCCGTTCTACAAATCTACAAAAAGGGCATTCTTGAGGCCAAAACTGAGTTTTACACAAACAGAATAATGGCAGCAGAGTCCCACTCGAAGGAAATTTTCTCTACTGTCCATGAATTGGCATCATCTAGCAGAACTACGGCCACTATTCCCCCTTCCCAGTCCCTCTGCAACTCGCTTAACGAGTTTTTCATTGACAAAGTTGTCAAAATTAAACTCAACAATTCCCCACCCCCTTCTACATTTGTTAATCCTTCCCTACCCCCCACGGCCCCTAAACTGACCACTTTTCCGTTGTTAACCAATGACACACTTCTCCCGTTGTTCTGTCGGGTTAAATCAGGTTCCCCCCCTAGATTTTGCCCCAGCTTACATCCTTAGGGAAATTTACTCAGCTTGTCCCACCCCGCCCTTGACCCTTCTTAACGACTCGCTTATACACGGCACTGTCCCCAGCCCACATAAGTCAGCGGTTGTCATTCCAATTATAAAAAAACCTGACGCCGACTCATTTTCCCCTTCCAATTACCGCCCTATCTCCCTCCTGCCCTACTTAGCAAAAGTCCTCGAAACCCATGTCACGACCACTCTGAGCACTCATGTAGAGGAAAATCACTGCCTTTCCCCCCGTCAAGCTGGTTTCCATCCCCTGCACTCTACGGAGAAGGTGGTGATCTCAGTAATGGACAAGTTGCGTGAAGGTATCGACATCAACCTTCCGCAAGCTCTGATACTCCTGGATCTGTCCGCCGCTTTTGACACGGTGGACCACTCCATCCTCCTCAACCGTGTCAAGGCGGCGGGCATAGAGGGCTTGGCCTTCTCATGGCTCGAGTCCTTCCTGACCGGGAGAGCTCAAGTGGTCCATCTGGCTGGCTTTGCCGCGGTCTCCTGCAAGGTAGAGTGCGGGGTCCCTCAGGGCTCATCACTTTCCCCTCTTTTGTTTAATTTATACATTTACCCTCTTATTTTTATGCTACAGCAGCTGGTGTTTAATTACGCCGATGACCTCCAGCTAATCTTTAACCTTTCCATTCATCTTCATCCGCCCAGAATGTCCAGACAGTCATGACGTTCATTCAGGATTGGATGAACTGCAACCACCTCAAACTCAACCCGGACAAGACCGAGCTGGTCTTGACCGGAGGTGGTTGCAGTCCGTGGTCCCCCTCTTTTTGGCCCCCGTCACTTGGTGTTCCTCCACTCCCTGTACCCAAAGTTAAAACTCTTGGGATCTTCTTAAACCCACAGCTTTCTGTCCATTCTCAAGTTGGTTCAGTGGTCTCCTCCTGTTTTTTCTCCTTCAGAATAGGAAAGTTTCCCGTTTTTTTTCCCCCTCTGCCCTAAAAGTTATTGTGTTGGCCATGGTACTATCTCGTATCGACTATGGCAACATAATCTATAATGGGGCTCCCGCCTATGCGATCCACCGCCTGCAGTTGGTGCAGAACCAGGCTGCCCGCCTGATTCACGGCCTACCTAAATACCATCGGGCCACCCCACTGCTCAAAGCACTACATTGGCTCCCGGTGAGAGAGTGTGCCCTCTTTAAACTTGGCTGCCTCACTTTCCAGGCTAGGTCGGGCACTGCTCCCGAGTTCATATGCTCCGCTATCAAGCCCTACCTTCCTGGCAGAGAGCTTTGCTCCACCTATATGGCCCTTCTAGCTACCCCCGTTTTAAAAAACAGAGGGCTGGTGGAACGAAGTTCGCTGTCCTAGCTCCAGTTTTTGGGAACTCCCTTCCTGCTACCCTCCGCACATCGCCTTCCTACCTACAATTTCGGAAGGATCTCAAAACCTTTCTATTTGCGCAAGCTTACACTGCCTAACCTCTTCCAGCTGCTGCCGTCCACTGCATTACGCATAGCACCATGAAACTGCTGGGTAAAAGTGCGCTGAATAAATGTTTTTAAATTCAAATTCAAATTCAATTCAACAACCGTGCTTTCACTGGTCTTGCTCTGAGAATCTGGAACTCCTTGCCAACCTAGATCAGATCCAACCCTTCCACTACTTCCTTTAAAAAACTGGTCAAACGATTACTAATGAAGAAATGTTAACTCCCTTTTCTTATGACCATGCTCCTGTGTTTGTTAATAACCTAAATCTTGTAGTATTACATTGATGCCTTATTGTATGTTTTTACCTTTCTATGATCTAGTCCTTGTTGGCTCTGTAACTGCATTAACTGAAGATCTTGCTCTTGTTCTGTTGTTGAAATTCCCTGAGTCATATTGCACTTCTTTGTTCTTCTATTGTATGATGTCTAACTCTACATCTTATACGACACTGTTGATACCCCACTACTCTTTAACTTAAATGTTTTCACCTACCTTCTTTATGTTTGTTCCCTTGCTTGCGCCAACTATTTACAGCGCTCTAATACCTCTGTGTGTCTTGTTCGCGATTTATACAACTTTTCAAATAAATGAAATAAAAATGTCATGAGTGATGTAATATGTGAAGTCATCAGCAGTGCATTACGGGGGGCGGGAGTTATAGTTAGCTCAGCTAGCTATAACAGCTGAATTTATCTGGTTTTGTATGAGTGAAATGTCAGCCTAATTATAGCATTCCTGAAACCTGTGGTTTTTTCACTTAATTTCTAAGGTTTTTAAAATGCAAATTTCTAACTAAGCCTACATAGGTAGGACATGTGCAGAAAGAGAAAGAAAGGTGCAGAAAGAAACAAGCATAGTGCAGAAAGAGGCAAGAGAGGTGAAGATAGAGGCAAGAGAGGTACAGAAAGAGGGAAGAGGGGTGCAGAAAGAGGCAAGAGGGGTGCAGAAAGAAGCAAAAAGGGTGCAAAAAAAGCAAGAGAAGTATAGAAAAAGCTAGAGAAGTGCAGCAAGAAGCAACAGCGGTGCAGAAAGATGCTAGAGGGATGCAAAAAGAGGCAAGGGAAGTGCAGAAAGAAGCAACAGATGTGCAGAAGGAGGCAAGAGAACTGCGGAAAGAGGCAAGAGATTTGCAGGAACTGGCAAAAGAGGTACAGAAAGAGGGAACAGATGTGCAGACAGAGGCAAGAGAGGTACTGAAAGAGAGTTAAGAGGGGTGTAGAAAGAGACAAGAGAAGTGCAGAAATTTGCAAGAGAGGTACAGAAAGAAGCAAGAGCAGTGCAGAAAGAACCAACAGAGGTACAGAAAGAGGGGTACAGCAAGAAGCAAAAGAAAGAGGCATTAGAACTTCAGAACAGAAAGAGACAAGAGGTATGCAGAAAGAGGCAGAAGAGGTACGCAAAGAGGGAAGAAGGGTGCAGAAAGAGGCAATATGGGTGCCGAAAGAAAAGAGGTACAGAAAGAGGCAAAAGAAGTGCAGAAATAAGCAATAGAGGTTCAGAAAGAGGTAAGAGTTGTGCAGAAGGAGGCAAGAGAACTGCAGAAAGAGGCAAGACAAGTGCAGATAGAACCAACAGAGGTGCAGAATGAACCAACAGATGTGCAGAAAAAACCAACAGAGGTGCAAAAAGAGACAAGAGGGGTGCAGCATGAGGCAAGAGAAGTACAGAAAGAAGCAAAAGATGTGCAGAAAGAGGCAAGGGAACTGCAGAAAGAGGCAATAGATGGGCAGAAAGAGGCAAGAGAGGTGCACAAAGAGGGAAGAAGGGTGCAGAAAGAGGCAAGATAGATGCAGAAAGAAGCAAAGAAGTGTGGAAATAAGCAATCGAGGTACAACAAGAGGCAAGAGAAGTGCAGAAGGAGGCAGGAAAGGTGCAGAAACAGGCAGGAGAGGTGCAGAAAGAAGGAAGGCAGTACAGAAAGATGCAAGAGGGGTGCAGAAAGAAGCAAGTGAGATGCAGAGAGAGGTAACAAGTGCAGAAAGAGGCAAGAGAGGTACAGAAACAGGCAAGGGAAGTGCAGAAAGAGGCAACAGAACTGCTGAAAGAAGCAACAGATGTGTAGAAAGAAGCAAGATAAGTGATGAAAGAGACAAGAGAGTTAAATGTTAAATGTTGTATACTTGTAAAGCGCACAGCTGCCCCAGCAAAGGGGCGTCCCGGCGCTGTATACCACTGGGGAACCCGTCCTGGCTTTCCCTGTGGGATGGTCCCTACTGGGAATCCCCAAGGTGGAGCCAGGCATCCCCGACGTTGATGGGGCCGTTGTGGAGATTAGACAAGCTAATGCCCAGAGTTGCCGAGTGGGACCCCAGGTTAGAGTAGGCACCGAGGCGATAATTGTCGAGTCCGCTGACCCTGGTCCACGACCCTGCCACGTCGGGAATTGAACCCTGGTCCCGGGTCGACTTCTGCTCCCGGGTCTGCCGCCTCTAACCAGTGAGCCACACCACTTCACAAAGAAACAAGAGAGGTATAGAAAAAGCAAGAGAAGTGCAGAAAGAAGCAACAGGGGTGCAGAAAGATGATAGAGGGGTGCAAAAATAGGCAAGAGAACTGCAGAAAGAGGCAAGAGAGTTGCAGAAACAGGCAAACAAGGTGCAGAAAGAGTGAACAGGGGTACCGACCAAGGCAAGAGAGCTGCAGAAAGAGGGAAGAGGGATGCAGAAAGAAGCAGGAGGAGTACAGAAATTTGCAGGAGAGGTGGAGAAAGAAGCAAGAGCACTTATGCCTTTTATGCAGTTTAAATTAAATGCTACCATTTCTTATTTTGCATTGACCTGTAGTTGGAGTAGATATCAAAAAACAACATTCTTACTCACTTAGCTATCTTTCCCACTTACAATCCCTCTCATAAATAAAGGCTTAAAATATTTTCCTCACTACTACAACCGGCTGTAAAAGGCCCTAGTCCAATTCTTCCTCCGATGCATCATGGAACTAAACATTGTTTTTATTAACAGAAATGAATAAGACCTTTGAAAAGTGGCAATGGTGTTCTGCCCTCTTAACAGCCAAACCAAAAAAAGATCACTGCACATGATTCAAGGTTCACCACCTCTATCTTTGGTTGTCTGAGTTACAGTTGTCCACCTACAGTTTGCCTTTCCAAATTTGTGTGCAGAAATGTGTTTGCTCACTATTGAGATGGCAGCTGTGTGGGTTATTCCACCTCAGATATAATTTAGCATAATGTTGTACATTCTGTATACATCCCTAAATTGAAGTGGTAGATTGCTAAAGGCTTTGATTCAAGGGATCCATCGAGTCCCTCAAGTGAAATCCCCACTACTATTTGACGGGCTCCACAAAAGAAAGGACAGAATCAGACTCAGCACCACACTTACTCTTCATAATCAAGGTGTACCTCGCGTGCGGGTGGCATCCGCTGAAGTCGAGCGGGCAGTAACGACGGTGCTCCCCTCACGCCAATAAGTAAGTGTTGACTTGGACTTTATCACTCGTGCCGAGCAGGCAAGGACCCTCTAATTAGTTTTAATTTTTAATTTTTGCATTTGACCGGTGGAGTCAGTACTAATGAAGGGTGTGATTTACAGGTGACGTGATCGCTCCATTTCTGGTTACGCTTGAATCTGATGCACAAGACGATATAGGTGAAGATCTTCTGACCTCATCTGTAAGTAGGTGCTCGGATTTGATATGTGATTTTATTGTATAGAGTGAGGTAAGATGTTTTTTGACGTGGTAACTTTGTTGGTTTCTTGTATCAGACGTTAGGTTATTGCAGGGCAAAGCCTCATGACTTCCGGCTGGAGGTCCTGGGTAAGCTTATCTGCTGTCCAGATATTGTATTTTAAATCATTATGTTCACGGTTGATGGCACCTGGTTGATGGTGTTTTTTGGTGTTGGTGGATACATTAAGTCTCACATTTAGGTGTGTGTCACAATTTCAGTCTCATTTTCCTTTGGGATAAGTAGACGATACCGATTTAGCAAGGTTATTTATATTTATATATGTCTTTATTTTTAGATTAATATGTGCAACGCATGGTCCTGAAGATGGTCCTATGGATTGTTTAAACCAACTAAGGACCGAAACGTCAACGCTTGACAACGTTTTGCTCATTAGCGTATCATCATTTGATTCCTAAATGATTGTATTGTGAAAAGCATTTCCTGTACATGGTATTCATTTTTCCATGTGTATAGCAAAAGTTGCCATATACTACTCAGAATCATTTCTGTCAATGTAGTAGTATTCCTGTTGCCATATCCTACATTTGTGTGTGCAAAAGAATAGTTGGGAGAATAATAAAAACCAGTTCATATCTGTTTTTCCTTGATTTTTCTTAATAACTGATCACTTCGGTGGCAAATTATTAAATTTATTCAATATTGATTGAACAATTCCTATAGGGACATTTTTGTATGTTGTTACTTGTATCGAAACTGGCACTGTAGATCAGAGCATGCTGAACAAGACATTTCTGCCTGCGACGGTACCCTGATTGTCTGTGGGCATGCTAACCAGGTGTTCTGATGCCGCTGCTGGCATGAGATACAAACAGAGGCACTCTAAGAAATTGGATTGTAACCTCTAAAAGAACACTCTACTGCATTTGCTTTGACACCCCTGACCTCTGAGAGAGTTATCAAGAGACTTACACTGTTCAAAATTTCACTGGAGAGAGTCCAGAGCAAAAACAACATGAAGGATAATGATAATAAGTAGTAACTTGTTTTGTCTAGTGCTTCATAGAACATGTCTGTTGTTTCTAAGTGCTTTAAACAGCATGCTTCAGTATTAAACACTATTTAATGTTGTAGCACGTGTCCGCTGCAAAAGGACCCCACCCCCGGTGCCATGACTCTGCAGCACTGTTCTGGGATGGGTGACATGAGGCAGGTGGAAGCACGTTTGTAAGACTGAACCCAACAACCGAAGCTCCCCCAAGCGTGTCGCTGAAGATCAGGGTGGAGGCTGGTAGGACACCCCTCGAGGTCGTGGATGTAGGGTCTGTGCTATGGAGGCCACCAGGGTTGGTTAGACAGACAAGTGGGTACCACTTTAGAGTGTGCCTCTACTGCAGGGGAGCGAAAGAGACCACAGGTATGTGCCAGAGGCTGAATGGTCCTCCTTTAAGCGGATGTCCTGCAGAAAGAAGTCTGCTTTACTGTTTACTTTCCACTGCCTCCGACCCACCCCTCTGCCTCCCTCACCTCCCCGGAAGGCCAAGTATTCACCTGGCGGGTTTTAATTTGGGGGATTAATTCTCCTTGAATCGTGAGAGTCCCTGGGGTCCAACTAGCCCACCAGGTATCTCCAGTAAGCGCCACAGAGCTGCGCTGCAGAGAGGTGGTCCAAGGCCAGGCCCCTTTTTACACCTCTCAGCAACGCAACTCTCTGGCACTTACTGGATGTACCTGGTGGGATAGTTGGCCCCCACGGACCCTTAAGATTCAAGGGGACTTAATCCCCCAACTTAAAACGTGCCACAGGGTGCATTTGCATGCTTGTCACATCAGGCCATGCCCTTTTCCCGCACCACTGTGAAAACAAACCCCTGGTGTGTTGCAAATTGTGGGATTAAGTCCCCTTGAGTCCTGAGGGTCACTGGGGGCCAACTAGCTCACCAGCTACCTCCAGGAAGCGCCACAGAGCAGCGTTGCAGAGAGGTGTAAAAAGGGGTGTGGCCACTCAACACCTCTCTGCAGCAGCTCCCTGGTGCATACTGGAGGTACCTGGCGGGCTAGTTCACCCCCAGGGACCCTCAGAATTGAAAAGGACTTAATCCCCCAATTTACAATGTGCCAGGGGGTGCGTTTGCACACTTGCTATGTCAGGCCCACCCCCTCCCTTCACCACTGTGCAAACACGCTGAAATTAAAAAAAAATGTTTTCTGGGCCCTGGGGGTCCTTCTGTGACCCCCTGAGCAGGCCTAGTGTGTCAGGGTGTTTCTACCCTGCCCCCTTCTCTTGTTTTATACCTTTGTTTCTCTGTTTTCTGGTGACTAGCTTCTACCAAGCCACAAGATGGCAGCCAACACTTCCTGGTTTGGAGTGTTGACAGCCAATCACAGTGAAGCTTGTGCACGGGACTTAGGTTCTGCCCAAATATTGAAACTTTTATTTTTCTAATTTCTCAGCAACTACTGAACGGATTTACACCATTTAAAAAAAAAAAGTCGCTTTCTGATCAAAGCACTACCTTTTTGCCAAATTTGGGGTAATTCCGTTCAGTAGTTTTGGCTGTAGCCTTGCACAAATTTTCCTATGGGAAATGGATTTTTTCACTCTTGTTTTTTGAATTTCTCAAAAACTACTGAAGGGATTTACACCATTTAAAAAAAAAGTCACTTTCTGATCCAAGCTCTACCTTTCTGCCAAATGTAGGGTAATTCCGTTCAGCAGTTCGGGCTGTAGCTCGTCGCAAAATATTCTATGGAAATTAACACGGGGAAAACACGTTTTGGGACCCCCCCTTTTTTCTCAGCCCCCGCTTGACGAATCACCCCCAAACTTTCAGATTAGGAGCTGATCTAGATAGACTTTTTTGGGAGAATTTCACAAAGATTCATCAAGCGATGCCAAAGTTATTAGCAAATTAAAAAATGCTTTTCCTACGGAAACTAGGTTGTAACTATAACTACCAACTGGTGACCGCAAGCAGGTAATATATATATAAGCATACCAACATCTAAATGACGCTGCCTGCTATTGCAAAAGTACGTTGATAAATGTGAAAAGAATCCAGAAGAATTACAAAGATGATCTTAGCAAATGGAAAAGGGAAGGGCTAATTTTTTCAACAATGATTTTCCTGTGCTGCCCAGTACACAAAGGAGTACTACCTGTTCCAGGCAGACAAATTGTTTCAGCTATCAAAAGTACCTTTGAAAACACAACTAAGTATATTGATTTCTGTCTTCAAGATTTTGTGGTAGAGTACCAGCCTTCATAACAGATACTACGGCAACACAGAGTGGTCAAAAGAATATCTTTTCCTGACTATGGACATCACTGCCCTTTATAAGAGTATAGCCCATGAGGAGAGACTCAAGGCGGTGGAATACTATTTGGGCAAAAGACCGATTCAAATGTATTGTCACATCAAATGTTATTGTGTATGATCAATTGGTGTTTATTTAACAATGTATTTATATTTAACAACACAGTATTTCAACAACTGCGGGGTGTGGACATGGCGGCATGCTTCTCCCCAAGCTACGCTTGCTAGCATGTAGGCTGGTGGGAGGAGCCTGCCCTCATGGTTCGGCACGGCAAGGAATGGTCTGAACACATTATCAAATGGTGGCGTTATTTCAACGATATTTGTGTCATTTGGAGGGGAACGAAAGATCAGGCCCAGGAATTTGTCGATGCCATTAATATTAATAATTTTAATCTGCATTTCACTGCCCATATAGATAAAACCAGTGCCAATTTCTTACATACTACTGTTCAATCAAAACAAGGTAAAATAGAAACAAGCCTCTACAGTAAGCCTACATCATGGAACTCAGTATTACATGCTAAGAGTTTCCATCCTCATCATACAATAGCTAGAATTCCGTATGGGGATTTTTTGTGGCTCTATAGAGCCTCTAGTACAGTTGAAGCCTGTGATTATCATCAGGAACAAACAAAGAAATGGCTAGAGGCAAGAGGGTATGTTTCCAAGAAGTTGGATATAGCTAGGAGGAAAGCCAATATGAATGACAGGACAACTCTACTAAATCCATATAGAGAGGCTATCAATACTAACACTGATATGGACAAGAAATTGGCTTACTCCCAAGAAAGGTTTTGTGAGGTATAGTTCATGTAGAGCCTGTAAATTCTGTATCAATGCCTCTACATACAAGACACCTTTTTCTGACACTGAGCATTCATTAAGAGAACACTACACATGCAGGACTGACCATGCTGTATATGTACTCAGGTGTAGCTGTGATTTATGCTATGTTGGAAGCACAAAACTGCAGGTACATATGCATATCTTGCAACATCTTATTACGATTGTGAATTCAGATCCAGGTTACCAAGTTGCAAGACATTTTAAAGCTGTACATGAGAACAATTTAAAATGTCTGCAGTATGTTGTAATAGATGCAGTACCCCTCTACAAGAGAGGTGGGAATAGAGAAAAACAGCTGCGCCAACTAGAATCTAAATACATTATAGAATTAAACACTAAGAAGCTGATTAGTATCCATAGCCCCGGGAAATGGGACCGCCCGCAATGCAAGTGGCGGTCCCGCACCTACAATTAGGATGCGCCTGCCATACTGGCAGGCGCATCCCGCATTTTGGACATTGCGGCGGGCGCTGCTTTCAGAACCGCTCGCCGCAATGCCAAAAATGCAAGTTGTGTATTTCAATGTGCAACGTGACAGGCACAGCACATTGTACATTGAAATGCAGGAGGGTACCTTAGGTACTCCCCATGTGCACCCTCCACCCCCCAGAATCCCTGGAGGCCCGCTACGGATCCCCAGTGTTGAAGACTGCATGCCAATGCCACCACAGAAAGGCATGTCCCGCATGTATGTTATAATGGATGGTGGTGTCTACTAGACACCGCCACCATATTAACACCGGCGGACAGTCTTTCTGTCCGCTGGGGGAATTTGCATGCGGGCGGCACAGAATGTCGGGCGGCCTTGCGGGGCAGTGGCGATCCGCCCGACATTCTAATAGGCCCCTAAGTTCCCGGCTGCACTGAATACAGGAGAAGATTTCCACAATTTCCTATAAGGAGGGGCTGCGATTATCCTGTTACCAAGCGCTGTGTTACCATGTATCTGTTAGGCATGTTTAGTCTCCCCTTAGGTCTTAGTTTCTCGAATTCAATAGTGTTTATATTCCTCATTTTTAAGCTAACTGTGTCACACATTGTTTCTTCAATTTAGTATAGCTTTCTCTATTTATTTTAATCAGGGTCACAAAACGGCAATGAGTTTTACTGGTGCAATATCATTAAGAATGGTCTCTGTTAGACCTGGCATCATTGGCATGAGTCTCTCCTCCATTTTTTCTGTTTGCCTCCTCTGTTTTACGATGTTTTTTCTGGTAAATGCTTTGGGCACTGTGCCACTGCTGATCAGTGCCACAGTGCAAGTGCTCCCTATGTGAAATTGCTGTATTGATTGAATTCCATGTTTGGCTTATTTGGTTTACTGTCAGTCCCTAGTAGAGTGCACCAGGATTGCCAGGGCTTGTAAATACAAATGCTGCTAGTGGGCCTGCAGCACGTGTTGTGCCACCCACAAGAGCGGCCTAGTAAAAGTATGTCTGAAGGTCTACCATTGCTAGACCACGTGCAGTCTGGTACTGTCACGCAGACTGCGCAAGTACACCTACTTGCCAGTCCCTAAACCTTCCCTTAACTTCCTGTTAGTCACCCCTATGGTAGGTCCACGGGCAGGGTGCATTGTAAGCATAAGGTAGGACAAGCCTGACAAGGTTGGCATGTCCTAATAGTGAATTACAGCCATATTCGTTTTTCACTATTATAAGGTAACCTGCTCTCCATCAGTTAGAATGGGCTGCCAGGATTATTAATGCTATAATCCTAGCGGGCTCAGGGAGCATGGTGCAATGTCGAGTTTGGTATCCCTGAACTCGGGGTTTAATAACGCATCCGTTTGTGTGGATGGTTTTTGGACTCTGTTTGAAAATAGCACTTTTAGAAAGTAGCTATTTTCTTGTCTAACTGTCTACCGGTCTCTGCTGGTTCTGGTGTGCGTGTGACAGGAGCTGGGTGGCTCCAGAGGTCTGAATGAGTCAGTGTGGGGTGAGTGGGGCATTTGCATTGAGAGTAGGGGAAGAGTAGCTCCTGATAGCCTGCCCTGCCTGATACAATGATGGCTCCGCCCCCCTGCCAGGCGACTGATGACTCTGTGCCTGCCTGGGACTTTCCTGGCCCACCTCCTGCCGGGCACTTGATGGCCCTGCCCCCGCCAGTGACAATGCTGGCTCCGGTCCTGCTAGGCGGCTGAAGACTCTGCCCTGCACAGTGAATAGGCCAGGTGCTTCGGCCTGGCAACACCCACAACAAACCCAAGATGGGGGGAAATTCCCCTGCATGGACAAAGGGATCAAAGCCAAAAAGGGGTATAAGAGAAGGACCCCTGAACCAAGAATTTAGATCACTTCTGACAAGGAACCCTGTACCAAGGACAAGAAGCCTGCTGATCTAAGGACTGCCTACCCCTTCTGCCAGAGTGCTGTTTGTTGGGGGAATCCTGCATTGCTTCTTTATTTTTGCCAAGGAACCAGGAGAGAGGAACTGTGTGTGTACTCTCAATCTTTGCTAAGAAAATCTCCAAGGGCTGGAAGAGTGCCAGTCTCCTGTTGAAGTCACAGGGCTAAAGGACTTCATCTGCTTAAAGTGCTGTTTGCTGGAATTTGTGAATCCAGCACCTCTGAAAGAATCCAGCAATCTCGACGCCGACGGACGCCGCCGAATCCAGCTCGACATCGTGAGTAACGGCTCCAGTGTCCCGCTTCCTCGACGCCGGCCGCCGGGCCCGATCGACGCCAGCAACAACGCCAGTGAGTAGTGAGTTCGGCTCCAGCTCCAAGTGACCTCGTGTCTGCACCGCTGCTGATCGCATCGACTTCGAGCCCTCTCGACGCCGTGAGCGCTGCTCACTCTTGCAACATCGACATCGACGACGCCGTATCCTGCTTCGCCTCGTGAGCGCTGCTCCTGCCAGACTTCGATCGACGCCGCTGCAGATCGCCCCGACTCCGAGGCCCGATTGACGCCGAAGACGCGACGCCGGACATCTCGACGCCGCTGATCATCGAGTGCTTCACTTTTCCAAGGTACTGTGTTGTGGGGGTCTGTGCGACTCCGGGCTCGACGTAGCGCTCCTCGCGGTCGACGCCGAACCTTTGGATTAACTTTGCCTCGACGTCGTGTGACTCCCGTGTGGGTTACATTGTTGCCAAGAACTTTGTTTTAAAGAAGAAGAGTTGCTTTTGATACTAAAGTCTTTGTGCTAAGAAGAAACCGTGCTTGAAATATTATTTTTCCTTCCAAGAGTATTTATTAAGATTGTGGTATATTTTTGTCGTTATTTGGTCTTGTGCTAAGCCTTATATAAAAATCCCTATTTTTATAATACTACTGTGTCGTGTCCATTTGTAGTGTATTCACTTCATTACTGTATGTGGTCATAAATGCTTAACGCACTGCCTCTGAGATAAGCCTGTCTGCTTTGCCAAGCTACCAAGGGGGTGAGCAGGGGTTATCTAAGTGTGTGATCCCCTTGCCCTGACTAGAGAAGGTGTGTCCCTATTTGTCAGAAGTGTATACCTCTGCCAACTAGAGACAGCCGCTTCTAACATTGGTGGCAGCGGTGGGATTTGAACTTTGCATTTATGACCCATGTGCAGTGATTAGTGTGCACTACATAGTGAAAGCAGACCATAGCGCAGCCACAATCTGTTTTGGTTGGATATTCTATTTTTGTTCTCCGCTTTCCTGGAACTTGATTTTTGAAACTGCCAGTTTTGACCATGAGTGATGCCGGAGTCACTGCCCCTGTTGCTGTTGTGGAGGAGTTTGATAGGAGCAAGATAAAGGATTACAAGTTACAGGATCTGAAATCCTTTTGTAAGCAGTTTAAAGTTCCTACAACAGGCCTCAAAGTTAAAGAAAATTATCTCAAAGCATTGGAGGCCTGGTTAGAGGACAGAGATCCCTCTGATGCGGTGGTGGTACCGCCAGGGGAAGGGGAAGAGGAAGTACCAGTGAATGGTCATGTGTCCTCTCCTGGCAGCAGTGTTTCCTCCAAAGGTCTTTCTCCTGAAGAAAGAGAAGAAAGGGTGAAAGAGCGAGCTTACAACATGGAAATGGCAAAACTTAAGATAAATGGGCAGTTGGAAATAGAGAATGCAAGAGGCAGGAGAGAAGCTGATATGGAGATCAAAAGGTTAGAGTTTGAAAGAGAGAAGTTAGCTTTTGAGCGTGATACCAGGATGAGGGAGTTGGAGCTCAAAGCTAAAGAGTTAGAATTGAATCCCTCTGGTGGCAGCATCCCATCTGTGCCTGCAGAAAGTAGGTTTTATTTTCCTAAAGATGTGATCAAAGATTTTCAGAAGAATGAGGATATTGGTCAATGGTTTAAAGCATATGAGTTAGCATTGTTGGCCCACCGGGTCCCTGAGAAGGATTGGGGAGCGGGGTTGTGGGGTCGCTTTGTGAATGAGGGAAGAGATACCCTGTTAGACATGCCTGTTGAGGATAGGATGTCTTATGCTCATATGAAAGATGCTTTAATGTTAAGGTATGGCCTAACCCCAGAAAAGTACAGACAGGCCTTTAGAGAATGTAAGAAGTTGCCTGGTACTACGTGGGTTGAATATGTGTCATTTTTTTGCAGAGCCATGGATGGTTGGGTAAAGGGCAGCAAAGTGGAAAGTTATGATGCTCTTTATGATTTGTTTGCTTGGGAGCACTTGTCTAATAACTGTTTTCCAGAGCTGCGCCAGCACCTTATTGATAGCAAGATATCTAACCCTAGAAAACTTGCTGAAGAGGCGGACCGCTGGGTCAGTACCAGGGTCCACAAGGGTCCAGTGGGAGACTCAGCCAAAGGTGGGCAGGGTCCCCAGCAGAAGAGTGGGGGGGACAAGGGTAAACAGAGGGAGTTCCAGAAAGGGCCCCAAAGTAATCCCCAAGGGAACCAAGGGAAGGGTTCCCAGCCTCCCCCAGATAAGAAATCATAGGCCCGACAGGTAAACCTGTTCGTAGGGGCCCCATGACCTGCTTCGCTTGTAAGCAGGTGGGACACCGTTTTTATGATCCTCAGTGTCCCTTGAAGAACTCTACTGCACCACCACGTGCAGCTCCCTGTCAGTTGGCGAGTGTAGCCCTGGGAGGGAAGGAGATGGTTGCCCATGGTGGGGAGGGTCCCGCAGAGATGTCCCTGGTCTCTCTAGGAGACATGGAATTGGTCCCTCAACCCCCTCTGCCTAGTAACACTAAGAAATATAGGCAGTGGGTGACCATTAATGGCCATTGAGTGGAAGCTCTCAGAGACACCGGAGCGAGTGTGACAGCTGTCAAGTGTCACTTGGTGTCCAGAGAGCAGGTTGTTCCCCACGCATTCTACCCTGTGATAGCTGCTGACAACTCTCAGAGAGAGTGTGAGGTAGCTCAAGTTTCCTTTGAATGGGGGGGAGTTTCAGGTACTCTTCAAGTTGCTGTAAGGCCCGCCATGCCTGTTGATTGTCTCCTGGGCAATGATTTAGAAGACTCCCCTTGGGCTAAGGTGGAGAGGGAGACACATTTGAAAATGTTGGGTGTGCCAGAGTGGGTGTGTGCAACCACTCGATCCATGACAGCAAGTAAGGGTGTTGATGGGGTTCTGGAGCCTGAAAGTATGGCCCAGGACCCAGCTGTGAAGAGAAGAGGCAGGGGGCGCGGGAAACCGTCCCCCGTAGTTCCCGTGGTCCAGGAGGAGGCAGACCTTGAGGGGTATGCCCTGGAACCCACCGGTGAACAAGTTGCTGAACTGGGAGACCTGCCCGAGCTGACCCATTGGCAGCAGGATGGTGGTCCCTCCAGGGAGGAATTTTGTGCAGAACAGAAAGTGTGCCCTTCTCTTGTGGGTATGAGGCAGCAGGCATCAGCCCAAACCTCAGGTGATCAGTCAGGGTCACATTTTGTTTACTGGGAGAATGACCTCCTGTATAGCGAGCCTAAGGCTGCTGAGCCTGGGTCAGCCCGTGTGCTGGTGGTACCCCAGCGCTTCAGAGCCTTCCTACTGGGTTTGGCTCATGACGTTCCGTTAGCTGGACATCTGGAGCAGGACAAGACCTATGACAGGCTTGTCACCCATTTTTATTGGCCTCAGATGAGAAGGGATACAGATATCCATTGCAAGACCTGTCAAACTTGCCAGGCAAGTGGAAAAAGCGGGCGGAAGCAGAAGGCTCCCCTCCAACCTTTTCCCGTGGTCAGTACCCCCTTTGACCGGGTGGGGATTGACATTGTTGGGCCCCTGGACCCCAAGACAGCCCTGGGTAACAGGTTCATCCTGGTCTTGGTGGACCATGCCACACGGTACCCGGAAGCCATCCCTCTCAGAACGGTGACGGCCCCCGCGGTGGGACGGGCACTGATGGGTGTTTTCTCCCGAATGGGGTTCCCCAGAGAGGTGGTGTCAGACCGGGGCACCAACTTCATTTCCAACTATATGAAGTCTCTGTGGAAGGAGTGTGGGGTAACTTACAAGTTCACCACTCCTTACCACCCTCAAGGTAATGGGTTGGTTGAAAGATTAAACCGTACCCTTAAAGGCATGATTATGGGTCTTGAAGAACCAATGAGGCGTAAATGGGACGTCCTCTTGCCATGCCTGTTGTTTGCTTACCGTGAGGTGCCACAAAAGTCTCTCGGGTTCAGCCCCTTTGAGCTCTTGTATGGTCACCCGGTAAGAGGACCTTTGAGTCTGGTCAAAGAAGGCTGGGAGCAATCTCCCAGGAAACCTCCCCAGGATGTATACAGTTACATGATGTCCTTTAGGAACCAGACTAGGCGCTTCAGAGATCTTGCTCAGGCAAATCTGGAGGCCAGCCAGGAGGAGATGAAGCGGTGGTACGACCAGAAGGCCACTCTGGTAGAGCTTCAGCCTGGACAGAAAGTTTGGGTTATGTCCCCTGTGGAACCTTGTGCGCTCAAGGACAGGTGGACTGGACCATTTGAGGTTGTGGAGAAAAAGAGCGATGTCACCTACATGGTGGACTTAAAGTCTCCCAGGAACCCCTTGCGGGTCCTGCATGTCAACCATTTGAAGCCCCACTTAGAAAGGTCCGAAGTGGGCATGCTCCTAGCTACAGATGCTGGAATGGAGGAGGAGAGTGAGCCTCTTCCTGACCTCCTGTCTGCAAAAGAGCAAGATGGGTCAGTGGATGGTGTTGTCCTCTCTGACACACTGACCCCCGAACAGCAGCAGGATAGTCGCCAACTGTTGGGACAATTCCCTGATCTGTTTTCCTTGATTCCTGGTGTCACTCATTGGTGTGTCCATGATGTGGACACCGGGGACAGCACTCCTGTCAAGCACAAGGCTTACAGAGTGACTGACAAGGTCAGAGCATACATCAAGGAGGAGGTCTCCAAAATGTTTGCCTTAGGGGTGGTTGAGTCCTCTAGCAGTCCTTGGGCCAGCCCAGTGGTCTTGGTCCCAAAGGCTGCAGCGCCTGGTGCTTCACCGGAACTTCGGTTCTGTGTGGATTACCGCGGACTCAATTCAGTCACCAAGACTGACGCGCACCCCATCCCCAGAGCTGATGAGCTCATAGATCGGTTGGGGGCTGCCCGGTACCTTAGTACGTTTGACCTAACGTCTGGGTACTGGCAGATCGCCTTGACTGATGGGGCTAAAGAGAGGTCAGCATTCTCCACACCAGATGGGCACTACCAGTTCCGGGTTATGCCCTTTGGGATGAAGAATGCCCCTGCCACCTTCCAGAGGTTGGTCAACCAGGTCTTGGCTGGACTGGAGGATTTCAGTGCCACCTACCTGGACGACATCGCAGTGTTCAGCGCCAGCTGGGAGGAACACTTGCGCCACCTCCAGGAAGTGTTGTTGGCCCTGCGCAGAGCAGGCCTCACAATCAAAGCCAGTAAGTGCCAGATTGGGCAGGGTTCAGTGGTGTACTTGGGGCACCAAGTAGGGAGCGGCAAGGTGGCCCCCCTGCAACCCAAGATTGATACCATCCTGGCATGGGCACCGCCCAAAACCCAGACTCAGGTGAGAGCCTTCTTGGGTCTCACGGGTTATTACAGGAGGTTCGTCAAGGATTATGGTAACATTGTGCACCCCTTGACTTCGCTGACTTCCAGGAAGCAGCCATGACTTGTGATCTGGACTGACGCCTGTCAGACGGCCTTTGACACCCTGAAAACTGCAATGTGCACAGCACCCATACTCCAGGCACCCGACTTTTCTAAAGAATTTGTTGTCCAGACAGACGCTTCAGAGCATGGCGTGGGGGCTGTTCTAGCTCAGGTGAATGAAGAGGGCCGAGACTTACCTGTAGCCTTCATCAGTAGGAGGTTACTTCCCAGGGAACAGAGGTGGAGTGCGATAGAAAGAGAAGCATTTGCTGTGGTCTGGGCGCTGAAGAAGCTAAGACCCTACCTGTTTGGGACTCACTTCCGGGTTCAGACAGACCACAGGCCCCTCAGATGGTTGATGCAAATGAGGGGTGAGAATCCAAAGCTGTTGAGGTGGTCCATTTCCCTACAGGGGATGGACTTCACGGTGGAACACCGCCCTGGCACAGATCACGCCAATGCTGATGGTCTGTCCAGATTTTTCCGCCTTAGTGATGAGGACTCCCTAGGGTAAGGGTAGTTCTCCCCACATTTCAGCTGGAGGGGACACGTGTTAGACCTGGCATCATTGGCATGAGTCTCTCCTCCATTTTTTCTGTTTGCCTCCTCTGTTTTACGATGTTTTTGCTGGTAAATGCTTTGGGCACTGTGCCACTGCTGATCAGTGCCACAGTGCAAGTGCTCCCTATGTGAAATTGCTGTATTGATTGAATTCCATGTTTGGCTTATTTGGTTTACTGTCAGTCCCTAGTAGAGTGCACCAGGAGTGCCAGGGCTTGTAAATACAAATGCTGCTAGTGGGCCTGCAGCACGTGTTGTGCCACCCACAAGAGCGGCCTGGTAAAAGTATGTCTGAAGGTCTACCATTGCTAGACCACGTGCAGTCTGGTACTGTCACGCAGACTGCGCAAGTACACCTACTTGCCAGTCCCTAAACCTTCCCTTAACTTCATGTTAGTCACCCCTATGGTAGGCCCACGGGCAGGGTGCATTGTAAGCATAAGGTAGGACAAGCCTGACAAGGTTGGCATGTCCTAATAGTGAATTACAGCCATATTCGTTTTTCACTATTATAAGGTAACCTGCTCTCCATCAGTTAGAATGGGCTGCCAGGATTATTAATGCTATAATCCTAGCGGGCTCGGGGAGCATGGTGCAATGTCGAGTTTGGTATCCCTGAACTCAGGGTTTAATAACGCATCTGTTTGTGTGGATGGTTTTTGGACTCTGTGTTTGAAAATAGCACTTTTAGAAAGTAGCTATTTTCTTGTCTAACTGTCTACCGGTCTCTGCTGGTTCTGGTGTGCGTGTGACAGGAGCTGGGTGGCTCCAGAGGTCTGAATGAGTCAGTGTGGGGTGAGTGGGGCATTTGCATTGAGAGTAGGGGAAGAGTAGCTCCTGATAGCCTGCCCTGCCTGATACAATGATGGCTCCGCCCCCCTGCCAGGCGACTGATGACTCTGTGCCTGCCTGGGACTTTCCTGGCCCACCTCCTGCTGGGCACTTGATGGCCCTGCCCCTGCCAGTGACAATGCTGGCTCCACTCCTGCTGGGCGGCTGAAGACTCTGCCCTGCACAGTGAATAGGCCAGGTGCTTCGGCCTGGCAACACCCACAACAAACCCAAGATGGGGGGAAATTCCCCTGCATGGACAAAGGGATCAAAGCCAAAAAGGGGTATAAGAGAAGGACCCCTGAACCAAGAATTTAGATCACTTCTGACAAGGAAACCTGTACCAAGGACAAGAAGCCTGCTGATCTAAGGACTGCCTACCCCTTCTGCCAGAGTGCTGTTTGTTGGGGGAATCCTGCATTGCTTCTTTATTTTTGCCAAGGAACCAGGAGAGAGGAACTGTGTGTGTACTCTCAATCTTTGCTAAGAAAATCTCCAAGGGCTGGAAGAGTGCCAGTCTCCTGTTGAAGTCACAGGGCTAAAGGACTTCATCTGCTTAAAGTGCTGTTTGCTGGAATTTGTGAATCCAGCACCTCTGAAAGAATCCAGCAATCTCGACGCCGACGGACGCCGCCGAATCCAGCTCGACATCGTGAGTAACGGCTCCAGTGTCCCGCTTCCTCGACGCCGGCCGCCGGGCCCGATCGACGCCAGCAACAATGCCAGTGAGTAGTGAGTTCGGCTCCAGCTCCAAGTGACCTCGTGTCTGCACCGCTGCTGATCGCATCGACTTCGAGCCCTCTCGACGCCGTGAGCGCTGCTCACTCTTGCAACATCGACATCGACGACGCCGTATCCTGCTTCGCCTCGTGAGCGCTGCTCCTGCCAGACTTCGGTCGACGCCGCTGCAGATCGCCCCGACTCCGAGGCCCGATCGACGCCAAAGACGCGACGCCGGACATCTCGACGCCGCTGATCATCGAGTCCTTCACTTTTCCAAGGTACTGTGTTGTGGGGGTCTGTGCGACTCCGGGCTCGACGTAGCGCTCCTCGCGGTCGACGCCGAACCTTTGGATTAACTTTGCCTCGACGTCGTGTGACTCCCGTGTGGGTTACATTGTTGCCAAGAACTTTGTTTTAAAGAAGAAGAGTTGCTTTTGATACTAAAGACTTTGTGCTAAGAAGAAACCGTGCTTGAACTATTATTTTTCCTTCCAAGAGTATTTATTAAGATTGTGGTATATTTTTGTCGTTATTTGGTCTTATGCTAAGCCTTATATAAAAATCCCTATTTTTATAATACTACTGTGTCGTGTCCATTTGTAGTGTATTCACTTTATTACTGTATGTGGTCATAAATGCTTAACGCACTGCCTCTGAGATAAGCCTGTCTGCTTTGACAAGCTACCAAGGGGGTGAGCAGGGGTTATCTAAGTGTGTGATCCCCTTGCCCTGACTAGAGAAGGTGTGTCCCTATTTGTCAGAAGTGTATACCTCTGCCAACTAGAGACAACCGCTTCTAACAGTCTCATACAGTATTTGTACTGGAATATTTGGCATTGCATTCATTATAGTAGACTCAGGTTTATAATGACATCCGATGCCTAATCCATTCTCGTTTTTTTTTCCTTTAAGCACTGTTTTGCACATATATTATTCAATTTGCACCCTTTACACTATTAGCACTTTACGATTACGTGTAGGCATGGAATATTCCGATTTTGCTAATTAATTCTAGTATTGCGTATTTGCACATCAAATAGGATATTTTTGTCATATATCATCTTGTTCTGTTTACAGGAGAGGTAACAATATATTGCTGCTAAAATCATAATTTTGTGTGTATTATAAGTATGTTAGCAATTAGCTCTTTAATCAAAAGAAAGGTTTTTTAGCTATATTTTATATATCTGTTATATGCTCTAGTATATATATGTATATTTGCACGTGTTAAATCTAGATCAAATATTTACTACTACCTCCAGTTGAAGTTTACATTTGTGTATTTGCACACGTTATATATGCCGTATGGATTTGCGCAGGCATTAGAAAGAAGATTTTATCTATGTGCATTTGTGCATTAGATAGAAAAAGGAACAGTTTAGACTCTGAATTTCAGATTTTTATATTGTCTTATTTCAAATTTAAGATCGTATTGTGATGTGCTTCATATCTCGCATTTAGTATATGGCCATTAGATGTGTGTACAGCGAGGTTTCCTCTATACAGTTTACACATTGTGGAGTATTTCTTCTGTATCTATGTATCTGCTGATCACGTTACCGGAAGAGCTATGTTAGTTAAAGTTCCCACTTTGTAATATGTCGCCAAGTGATAAAGGACACAGGTCGTGTCCGAAACGCATCTGAGATAGCACCCTTTTCTCATATAATAAAGCACTGAAATTGGCAACAACATAAATTTGTGTACGTGGTCCTATCTGTTGCGCTCGCACGAGGATATATATATATATTAACGGGGAGCCAGGTTCCCTGAAATGCTGGCTCACGGCCCGCTAGCACACGCACTTCAAGGCTGGAATGTTGAAGGGGACTCGAGGGCAATCTATGGAACACCGTTACACAAGGACTCTTTAATTTTGATCACTCTGCACCTTTCAGTTTTAATACCATCACCTACAGAGGTTTAATTTCAAAAGTCCCTCCCAGGCAACATGTACCCAGCAATACAGCATTTTGGGAGCTGTGGTTGAACTATAGCGAAGTTGTGAACATGTGACCATTGGTGGTCAGTAGAGTATCACTAATGGGAGAGACAGTGGTCAACTAAAGGTGAGGGTGGAGCCATACCTTGTACACAGCTGCATCTGAGGAAGGCCTCACAGGCCGAAATGCATTATGCGTGAGCTGTTTGAATAAAAGATCTCCTGACGTTTCCCCTGAGAGGCCTATACTTCTTCCTTGTGGAGTGGAATGCTGTGGATATTTTTGCGCTTTCCAGAGGCGCATTTGAGGCTCCGTTCCCTGAAGAGGCCGGAGTCTCACTGGCAGCCGCTGCTGTTGCAGCCTTCATGTTGTCAAGAGATTGACATGACTCCGGCCCACCTTATAGTGCACGCCATGCCAGAGGCTGGTGCAGAATGCAGTCCGTTATTAACGGGGAGCCAGGTTCACTAAAATGCTGGCTCACGGCCTGGCCAGCACACGCACTTCAAGGCTAGAGCGTTGAAGGGAACTCGAGGGCGATCTACAGGACACTGTTACACAAGGACTCTTTAATGTTTAACACTCTGCACCTTTCAGTTTTATTACCATCACCCACAGAGGTTTAAATTCAAAAGTCCCTCCCAGGCATCACTTACCCAGCAATACAGCATTTTGGGAGCTGTAGTTGAACTACAGCGAAATTGAGAACATGTGACCATTGGTCAGCGGACTATCACCAATGTGAGAGGCTATGGTCAACTAAAGGTGAGGGTGGAGCAATACCTTGTATACAGCTGCCTCTGAGGAAGGCCTCACAGGCCGAAATGCAGTACACGTGAGCTGTTTGAATAAAAGATCTCCCGACGTCCCCCCCCCGATTGGCCTCTACTTTTTCCTTGTGGAGTGGAATGCTGTGGATATATATATATATATATATATATATATATATATATATATATATATATATATATTACCTACTGGCGATAGCCAGTAGGTATATATAGTTAGGATTTTTTTCCTATGGGATTTTTGAAAATTCTATGTCGAATAACTTTGGCGTTTGAGGACAGAATTGGCTGAAATTTTCAGGAAAATGGAACATTTTGTTTCTGAGCAGCCCCTGAAAATTTGGGGGGGTTTCGTCAAGGGGGGGCCGAGAAAAAAGGGGGGTCCCAAAACGTGTTTTTCCCATGCAATTTTCCATAGGGCGGTTGGCCTCACTTTTAGCCTGAACGGCTGAATGGATTTACACCAAACTTGGCAAAATTGTAGGGACTGGTAGCCCGATGTGCCTTTGCTATGTCTCAAGATATAGGCTCCAGTGGTTTTTACGAAAATTACCTTTGAAAAATATATATTGGGCTACATTGGGCTATATATATGTTGGAGCCCAAATGTAGCCCAATGTAGCCCAATGTAGCCCAATGTAGCCCAAAGATGGCCACCAGAGACAAAAAAAACAAATGTAGCCCAAATATCAGCCAGATGTAGCCCAACTATAGCCCAATGACAGAATGTCCCAGAGTGTTCTAAAGAACAACTAGAGTGCTAACAGTCCTACTTATTACAAAGGTATGGCACACCTGAAGCCATCTTGATTGGAATAAAGTGGTAACTCTTAAAACATTTAATTTAAAAAGGAACAAAATGAGGGGGTTCATTTTGCCATAGAAAGTATGATTAGCGAATATATGACGAAATCCCGCATACCATCAGTCCGCAAAAAAAATCCCGCATGTACTATTAGGCCGCAAATTAAAATAACGAAAACTTTTAGAACGAATATGCCTTTAGCATACACTAAACAACTAAACTACCCTAAACCCTAAAACACTACCCCCAGCATGACCCTACACTACACAAACAGTACAACACTACCCTAAACCCTAAAACACTACCCCCAGCATGACCCTACACTACACAAACACTACAACACTACCCTAAGCCCTAAAACACTACCCCCAGCATGACCCTACACTACGCAAACACTACAACACTACCCAAAACCCTAAAACACTACACCCCAGCATGACCCTACACTACGCAAACACTACAACACTACCCTAAACCCTAAAACACTACCCCCAGCATGACCCTACACTACACAAACACTACAACACAACCCTAAACCCTAAAACACTACCCCCAGCATGACCCCACACTACGCAAACACTACAACACTACCCTAAACCCTAAAACACTACCCCCAGCATGACCCTACACTACGCAAACACTACAACACTACCCAAAGCCCTAAAACACTACCCCCAGCATGACCCTACACTACGCAAACACTACAACACTACCCAAAACCCTAAAACACTACCCCCCAGCATGACCCTACACTACGCAAACACTACAACACTACCCAAAACCCTAAAACACTACCCCCAGCATGACCCTACACTACGCAAACACTACAACACTACCCAAAACCCTAAAACACTACCCCCAGCATGACCCTACACTACGCAAACACTACAACACTACCCAAAACCCTAAAACACTACACCCCAGCATGACCCTACACTACAACACTACCCAAAACCCTAAAACACTACACCCCAGCATGACCCTACACTACGCAAACACTACAACACTACCCAAAACCCTAAAAAACTACCCCCAGCATGACCCTACACTACGCAAACACTACAACACTACCCAAAACCCCAAAACACTACCCCCAGCATGACCCTACACTACGCAAACACTACAACACTACCCTAAACCCTAAAATACTACACCCCAGCATGACCCTACACTACGCAAACACTACAACACTACCCAAAACCCTAAAACACTACCCCCAGCATGACCCTACACTACGCAAACACTACAACACTATCCTAAACCCTAAAACACTACGCCCAGCATGACCCTACACTACGCAAACACTACAACACTACCCTAAACCCTAAAACACTAGCCCCAGCATGACCCTACACTACGCAAACACTACAACACAACCCTAAACCCTAAAACACTACCCCCAGCATGACCCTACACTACGCAAACACTACAACACTACCCTAAACCCTAAAACACTACCCCAAGCATGACCCTACACTACGCAAACACTACAACACAACCCTAAACCCTAAAACACTACCCCCAGCATGACCCTACACTAAACAACCACCACAACTCTACACTACACTAACACAACACTACACTACACAACACTACACTACACTACACAATCACTAACCCACGAAAAAATTAACACAAACCCACTTACCTCTCTCGTCATCGTGGTTTTCACAACGCAAATGCATTTACCATACATGCCTTTAAAACGTAATTCTTTGTAAAGGCATGCGCGATAAATGCACATGCGTTTTGAAAAAATGCGGGATAATGGTATGCGAGGTCAATGACCTTGCGGGATAATGGTATGCGGACTGAAAGTCTGCGGGATAAAAAATGCGGGAAAATGGCTGCAAACCATGATTAGCAGCAGACTTCCCTGGTGAGCACTAGCTTTACTACAGTGATCTAATGAGCAACTAGAGTGCTAACATTCAGAATTTATGGCAAATGTGTGACACATCTGAATGCCTTCTTGATAGAACCAAAGTAAACAAGCATTGAAAATGCAATAGATCTCGCCCTCGTTTAAGTTAAAGCCATTCTGTTTGTAATGAGGTGGCTTTTTAGCTTTGCTTTTATTAGTGTTTTTAAAACTTTCATGTAAATAACATGCATATGTATGCATATATGTATATGTATGCATGCATTTATATTTATATAGATATGCAGATTATATATGTTTATATATGTATATTACCTACTGGCGATAGCCAGTGGGTATATATAGTTAGGATTTTTTCTCTATGGGATTTCTGAAAATTCTATGTCTAATAACTTTGGCGTTTGTGGACGGAATTGGCTGACATTTTCAGGAAAATGGCACATTTTGTTTCTGAGCAGCCCCTGAAAATTTGGGGGGGTTTCGTCAAGGGGGGGCCGAGTAAAAAGGGGGGTCCCAAAACACGTTTTTCCCATTCATTTTTCCATAGGGCAGTTGGACTCACTTTTAGCTCGAACGGCTGAATAGATTTACATGAAACTTGGCAAAATTGTAGATATGGTTTGCCCGACGTGCCTTTGCTATGTCTCAATATATGTGCTCCAGTGGATTTTGAGAAATTAACGTTTAAAAAAATATATATATCTGTGACAGCGCTCCGGTTAGCGCCCCGGTTCGCGTACCTGACGCGTAACGGAACTTCGCGAAGCGAAGCTGATTGGCTCTCCGGTGTCTGTCAACATTCTAAACAGTCCGGAGCGGCCGCCATCTTGTCTCTCGGTACGATCGAGAGACAAGATGTGGTGAAAAACGAAGGGGGAAATGAAGGAAAGGGGGCAAGGTAGACCACTCCTGACCCCCTAGGATTGATGAGGGGGATATTAAAGTGCCCCGCGGGGCAAAAAATTAAAAAAAAAATTTTTAGCGATTTTACGCCGTAGAGGCGCGTCCCGGTACGCGAACCGGGCAGCTCACCGGGCAGCTCACCGGGCAGCTAACCGGGCAGCTAACCGGCAGCGTAGCTGTCAACATTGTAAACAGTCCGGAGCGGCCGCGATCTTGTCTCTCGGTAGGTTCGAGAGACAAGATGTGGTGAAAAAAGAAGGGGGAAATGAAGGAAAGGGGGCAAGGTAAACCCCTCCTGACCCCCTAGGATTGATGAGGGGGATATTAAAGTCCCCCGCGATTTTTCGCGGTAGAGGCGCTTCCCGGTACGCGAACCGGGCAGCTAACCGGCAGCGTAACGGGAGTCCGCCATCTTGTGTTTTTGGAGCGTCCGGTTCGCGTACCGGGTAGCGTCCCGGTAAGCGTCACAAGGGGAAAACCAAGAGAAACAGTAAAAAAAAAATTAAGGGAATAGATTTCCAGCAAACTTGGCAAAATTGTAGGGACTGTTTGTTTGATGTGCCTTTGCAAGGCCTCAAGATATGTGCACGTGTGGATTTTGTCTAATTAAGGTTAAAAAAAATATATATATATCTGTAAGCGTGCTCCGGCAAGCTTACGTTACGGGTTTTGTTTGCGCTGCAGAGCCGATACGTCACGGTTATGCGACGCGTCATGAGGCGTCTCACGTGGCTACGTGATACGTCACGTAATAAAGAATATATTTTACAGCTATAGATATTAGCTTTTAAAAAACCAATGAAATTCACTGAAAAAACCATAGGTTATAGACCATATATAGTTAGGAATTTGCATTTACAAAACCTTGAAAATTCACTGAAAAAACCATAGGTTAGAGACCATATATAGTTAGCTGGACATTTTATTGACATAAAACCAATGAAATTCCATATATAGTTAGTTGCACTAACTATATATCGCGCACCCGCAATCCACTGCTGATGATGTCACATATTACATCATTCATGACATGGTCAGTGACATCACTGATGACATCACTGATGACATCTCAAATGACATCACTGATGACATCACTGATGACATCTCAAATGACATCACTGATGACATCATGACACACCAATACCAGTTACTACATACGCACTCACTGATTCCTACGTCTACACACACATTCACTCATTCACCCATACAATCACTCATACATACAGTCACTCATTATTACAACACTATCATATGCACTCATACACCTATGCAGACACTCACACACTGCCACTCATCCATGGAGTTACTCACACACCTAGTCAGTCCTGCAAAGAATCAATCACACTTCCATTTCCTCATCTATACAGTTAAACACAGAACACCATACTTCAGTGACATCACTGATGACATCACTGATGACATCTCAAATGACATCACTGATGACATCTCAAATGACATCACTGATGACATCATGACACACCAATACCAGTTACTACATACACACTCACTGATTCCTATGTCTACACACACATTCACTCATTCACCCATACAATCACTCATACATACAGTCACTCATTATTACAACACTATCATATGCACTCATACACCTAGTCAGTCCTGTGAAGAATCAATCACACTTCGATTTCCTCATCTATACAGTTAAACACAGAACACCATACTTTTCACACATATACTAACACATACTTACTCTCTTATACAATCACTGATACAAGTACACATTGATATGCACAGAGTCACACACCTCCCAGCCAGCCACACACACACTCAGTCTTCCATACATCCACTCATTCTTCAATATGTAAAACATATTTAAACTTTACAAAAACACACAGACACTAGATGATGTCATCAGTGATGTCATTTGAGATGTCATCAGTGATGTCATCAGTGATGTCATTTGAGATGTCATCAGTGATGTCATCAGTGATGTCACTGACCATGTCATGAATGATGTAATATGTGACATCATCAGCAGTGGATTGCGGGTGCGCGATATATAGTTAGTGCAACTAACTATATATGGAATTTCATTGGTTTTATGTCAATAAAATGTCCAGCTAACTATATATGGTCTCTAACCTATGGTTTTTTCAGTTAATATATATATATATATATATATTACCTACTGGCGGTCGCCAGTAGGTATATATAGTTAGGATTTTTTCTCTATGGGTTTTTTGAAAATTCTATGTCTAATAACTTTGGCGTTTGTGGACGGAATTGGCTGAAATTTTCAGGAAAATGGCACATTTTGTTTCTGAGCAGCCCTTGAAAATTTGGGGGGGGTTCGTCCAGTGGGGGCCGAGAAAAAAGGGGGGTCCCAAAACGTGTTTTTAACATTGAGTTTTCCATAGGGCGGTTGGCCTCACTTTTAGCCCGAACGGCTGAATGGATTTGCACGAAACTTGGCAAAATTGTAGGGACTGGTAGCCCGATGTGCCTTTTGTAGGTCTCAATATATGTGCTCCAGTGGATTTTGAGAAATTAACGTTTAAAAAAAGATATATATCTGTAACAGCGGACCGGGCAGCGCACTGGTTCGCGGACTTTTCGCGCAACGGAGCTTTGTGAAGCGAAGCTGTTTGGTTCTCCGGCGTCTGTCAACATTCCAAACAGTCCGTAGCGGCCGCCATCTTGTCTCTCGGTAGGATCGAGAGACAAGAGGAGGTCAAAACAAAGGGGGAAATAACTATAAGGGGGCATAGTAGATCCTCGCTGACCCCCTAGGTTTGATGTGGAGGTTTTAAAAGGGCCCCGCGGGGCAAAAAAAAATAATAATTATAATAATTGAACGGCTGAATGGATTTGCACGAAACTTGGCAAAATATTAGGGACTGGTAGCCCGATGTGCCTTTGCTAGGTCTCAATATATGTGCTCCAGTGGATTTTGAGAAATTAACGTTCAAAAAAAGATATATATCTGTAACAGCGCTCCGCTTCGCGTAACGGAGGTTTGCGAAGCTGATTGGTCATTCTGTCACTGGGCTATAGTTGGGCTACATCTGGCTGATATTTGGGCTACATTTGTTTTTTTGTGTGTCTGGCGGCCATCTTTGGGCTACATTGGGCTACATTGGGCTTCATTGGGCTACATTCGGCTAATTAGCAAATAGCTCATCGCAAACTAGGAATGGTAAAGAATCGCTATTTATTCCTTAAAGTTCGCTATTTAGGAAATGCAAATAACTTTGATGATACATATGGCGGTTCATCTCTAACAAGATAAGAAGCATAGGGATACATTTATGATGACTGGCGCATCACCAGGGATGTGTTAGTCATTTTGTGCCGCTGTTCCGTCACCTATGGTGTGCTGCATTTACAATGCGGCGCATCATGGGGCAAAAACAGCACAGATGCGTGATGTATCTGTGCCGTAAAGGTGGCGCATTGCTGGAGTTGTATCGCAAGTGTGATGAAGCTCCAGCAAGGGTCGGGGGTGCCCCTGTCGCAGGGTTTCTGTTCTCACACAGAACTGTGGACAGAGGATTGGAACCTCGGCGAATGCATTGCTGGAGTTGTATCGCAAGTGTGATGAAGCTCCAGCAAGGGTCGGGGGTGCCCCTGTCGCAGGGTTTCTGTTCTCACACAGAACTGTGGACAGAGGATTGGAACCTCGGCGAATTAGGGTGTCCCAAAACTCACGTTAGTAATCAAAAACTCCTTAGCAAGCTAGGTACAGTGTCACATTGGATATAACAAACTCTCAATGTTTAGACAATCCAGAATATGAACTTATAGTACCTCAGGATACGTGGAACTCATGAACAGTCGGTCGTTATAGATTTCTTAGAAACCAGAACATGGAGTTAAGAAGAACAGATGTGTATTTGAAATGTTTATTTACTAATGCCGTCTTCTCAGGCGTAGTACCTTAGATAATAAAAGTACACATATTATCAGTAGCAAAATTACCAGCATAGTTACTAGTACATAAAAAGTGAATGGTGATAGTATGTTAACATGCTGTAAATGAATAAGAGTTAGCAACACTTATAAGCAGCCGCGGGCCGTGGAGGGAGTTACGGTGAGGCAGGGAGGCGGGGAGGGGGCGAAGCAGGGTGGAGAATACAAGTACACATATTATCAGTAGCAAAATTACCAGCATAGTTACTAGTACATAAAAAGCGAATGGTGACAGTATGTTAACATGCTGTAAATGAATAAGAGTTAGCAACACTTATAAGCAGCCGCGGGCCGTGGAGGGAGTTACGGTGGGGCAGGGAGGCGGGGAGGGGGAGGGGCAAGGTAGAGAGGGCTCCACCCTGCTTCTCCCCCTCCCCGCCTCCCTGCCCCATCGTAACTCCCTCCACGGCCCGCGGCTGCTTATATCTCACCCTCCCTAATACACATATTATATTATTTGCTAAGAAGGTCTCTTTGTGTTGGTTTAGGGCGTGCCCATACTTTAGTGTCTTAGATTTGAAGGAATCACATCAGCATACACCAGCTCTCTCTTCATGTGAACCGCATCAACTGTTGTGTATGTGTGTTCGGCAAAGCAATATAAAACCCGCCTCATGCCCAGAATTGGCAGAAGTTGCACTTATGTTATGAGTATGAAGTCGTGGAGATCAGACCTCATAACAATTCTGTATCGTGTTGTTCTTGAAACTTTAGCACTCGCTGTACAGATATAGTTTAACAAGTAAAGCAGATAGTAGACCAATAACATATTATTCTCATGTAAACCACGATGAACTACTAGGTGGAAAGCTAAAGCAACAACTAAGTGTCGTGTGCAGAAGTTGCAAAAAAGGAAAAATGGCGTTTAAACCGGTAATGAGCCCATGCTAACTTAACACGGTGTAAAGATATCCAGGACCTAGATGACACCTCCTCATGATCCGGAAACGAACTGAATAAGATAATAGAAGTGCCATCTCATGAGAGCAGATTGCAAGTTTATATGTGGACGGTCCGCAAGGTAAAGCATTAAAAACTAGGAAAATTTAATGCTAAAGAAAAATAAAACAGCCAAGTACTTTATCGAGTCTTAAGCCAATAGGCAAGGTAAATAATAAAAACTTGACAAATAAGTCAATGAATTGTCAATGAAATGCTAGTACTCAGCATATCAAACATGAAAAAGGTCTATGACATAACTGTGTATGCAAAATAAGCTGCAACAGCCTCCAATAGGAAGTCACCGTCTTCATCCGAAAACAGTTCAGCCATCCAATTTAAAAGCGGAAAAGAACATACGTGCTCTCCCAGCACCGGATCCTCTATCACCATCAGAGGACAGCTCGGTGGGTTTTCAAGAAAGCTCTGTTCCAAGAAAGACTGTGCTGCCGCCAGTAAATTCCAGGGACCAAGTAGTCCATGCATCAATGCCACAGCCATAATCCTTTCGCCAGGACAAACCAACTCGTGAGTAATGATAGGAGTCATCAGCTGATTAAAGTCGACGTCAGGAGAAACCGGTCCGCAGAGACACAAATCAATGGCCCAATCGAAATCACAGGTCAGGCAGTGAAATACAGGCTGGACACAGGTGAAGTAGGAGAACCGAAAAGATAATCCATATGCCGTGCTTAATATCGCCAACGGCATTGTGCCATAATATTCTAGCATGCGATTGCGGAACAGTGTCAGCAGCTGCAGGGTCGGAGGTTGCATAGGAGGGACATCCATATTTAAAAATGTAAAAAAGCACAAGAGCGTCCGCTGGTAAAGCAAGTAAAAATGCCAATCTACGAACCAGAGTGCAGAAAATACAATGAAAGGAAGCAGGGATGACTCCAAAGATTTTCTCAAATGAAGTCACGAGACCACTGGTAACAACTTTAAAAAAGTGTGCCAGGGACTTTGTGGAGGATGCGTTAAAGATAGTCGGAAACATGTTGCTGAAATTGAAAGGCAAATCTTAATTGAAAAGGGTGTGCACCTCTGTATGGGTGTTCGCTATGTGAAGTACGAAAGTTTCACGGGCCGAACTCAAGGCCACCTCTCTCTGAGACAAAAGAGCTCTTATTCTTGCCATGCCGTTGAAACGTGTCCCAAGGTTGGTATTTGTGGCCAGATTGAAAACTCCCTATGTTCATGTGTGGGAGGAAATAGAACATTTCTGCAGCAAATAACCCGTTCACTTACTGTTACGATAAAAGGAATACTTTTAATTAACTCAGAACAATCTTCATTATTGAGCATCAAATAACTACCATTTTCCAACAACTTGAACGTGGGGATGATAGCAGGAACTGGCGTGCCTTGCAACACGCAAGCCATATTTGGTCGGTGTTTGTTGCATGAACCGTGTAACTGTATGTGCCTACACATTAGTGAATGATCTGGCGTCTCAGTGCATTCCTCTCCATTCAGATAAACTTCTTGATCATCTTTGAAACATCTGTATGTGTATGGAAGCGACCAGACCTCATGAAGAAAAGCACTACCTAAAGGTTCATAACGACCTATTGGTATATATTTCATACAATTTGAAAACTTATATAAAGCAAAAGGCAGCGTTATTAAACCGTGGATAAGGCATGTTGCCAAAAAACCCGCAATCCTCTGCTGATGATGTCACTGAGCATGTCATGAATGATGTAATATGTGACATCATCAGCAGTGGATTACGGGTAATGGTATCTCTAGTTTACTCCCTTATAGCTGTGTTTCTTTTAACATAAGTGTCTGTTTCCTTCCCTTATACTTACTGTTTTTGGTTCGCTTCCGGTTCGCGTACCAGCGAGCGAACTAGGAAGCGAACTAAGAGAAATAGAGGTTGGCACAATTCCAAATATTGTACCAATTTTTTAATAACGGGGAGGTAGTTCTGAAAAGAACTTTTTTTTTATTTTTCTGAACATTTTTTTACTGTTTTTGAATTTTTCGGAACAGTTTTATATTTTTTTGGGTTTTTCTTGGAGGGGGCAATGAAAACGATTCATTGTAAAGGGCTCAACAGGAGCAACAAAACAAAAAAAAGAAGTATTTATTATTTTGGGCGTTTCGGACAAACTTGCATATGATAGTCAATAGCTCTGTTGATCAGAGTGATGCTTTTTTCTCCGTAGGAAATGAATCCATCGCAAAATGCGCAGATGTGTTTTACATCACCAAATCTCATTTGTATATTTGGCACCATCTCCCTGCCCTCTGGTCCCGTTACTTCCGGTACAACAGATCTTCTGGCCATAATAGGGAGATTATCTAGGTCGTTCCGAAACTGTGCAGCACTGTAGTTGTTAGGATGCCACCTAGTCATATGGCGATGCATTGTGTAGTTTCCGAAACTGTATTTTTTGTCGGTCCCTCTGGACAGTCTATCTTGACATATAAGGCAAGTTACGTATCTTGCATTTACTTTTTTCTGACCTTTGGGAATTTTAAAAAATTGCCAAATGAAGTTTTCTTTCCGGTGAGACGTCCTGGGCTGCTCAGGCAAAAACTGCCTCTCTTCGTGCTCGTCCTCCTGTTCCTCTTCTTCTTCTTCTTGTTGAATTAGAACTTGAGCAGGTGGTCCACTCTTCCTTGGATGTGGTGGAGGTGGTGGGGAAGCACCAGCTGAAGCTACTAAAGAAGCCATTGCTCAGTGATCACAAAGGGTCTTTCTCTCACAATGATGAAAGTCAGAGTGAGGAAAGAAGGAGGGATTTTCATCATTTGGGAAAAACAAGAGTTCTCAACCAATCAAAAGTGTTCATTTTAGATTATATGACCTAGTCTTACATCATTAGGAAACCAAAAGTGAAATGAACCAATGAAAAGTGTTATTACCAAGTCACATGACTTGCTGTGTTTACGTTAAGCGCTTTGCAGGGCCTCCCGGTTTGCTTCCAGAAACCTGCGCTTTGCGACTCGCTTCGCGTACCAGTTCGCTAACGTAGCACGTCATATGACGTATCACGCGACAACGTGAAACGTCATGCGGACGGGAGGCGTCACGATGTTGTTTTCTAACGCGGCACTTGCGGTAAAGAAACGTTTACCGGCTCGCGGTCTATTTCGCGGCATCAAGGTCAGCTAACGGGAAGCTTCCCGATTCGCGAAGCGGGAACGAAGAAAAAAAAATATTAAAAAAAAAAATTATTCATAAACATATAAAATATATTTTTGGATTTAAAGAAGAATACATTTTACAGCTACAGATATTAGCTGTTAAAAAACCAATGAAATTCACAGAAAAAACCATAGGTTATAGACCATATATAGTTAGGAATTAGCATTTACAAAACCTTGAAAATTCACTGAAAAAACCATAGGTTATAGACCATATATAGTTAGGAATTAGCATTTAGAAAACCTTATTTTACTCACACAAAACCATTGAAATTCCATATATAGTTAGTTGCACTAACTATATATCGCGCACCCGCAATCCACTGCTGATGATGTCACATATTACATCATTCATGACATGGTCAGTGACATCACTGATGACATCACTGATGACATCTCAAATGACATCACTGATGACATCACTGATGACGTCTCATTTGGCATCATTCTTGTGCTAATACGATAAACTTCTTCAGACTCTAATATAACCTTAGATACACTCAGTGTATACAGACACTCACACACTGCCACTCATCCATGGAGTTACTCACACACCCAGTCAGTCATGCAAAGAAACAATCTCACCTTCATTTCTTCAACTATACAGTTATACACACCTTACTTATTGAAACATATACTAACACATATTTACTCTCTTATACAATCCCTGATACAAGTTCACAATGATCGATACAACCACTCACTCAGTGGCTCTCATGCACAGTTATTTATATATGCCAACTCTCACATGTACTGTGTTTTACATATGTACTTACTATGACATGTAGCATTGAGATATCCATTCACTCATCAATACACTCATGCACACAGTCAACTGCCCATGTAGCTGTTTCCACATGCACTCTTGAACTCATACACCTAGTGAATAAACTGCTCACACATCTATGCACAGAGTCACACACCTTCCAGCCACCCCCACACAAACTCAATCTCCCATAGAAATACTTGGGCAACCAATTAATAACACATATAGCCTCTCGTATAGCTAATGATCAACACATGCAGCAGTTTACATCACAACAGACATAATGATGCACAAATTAAGACAGTTTAGTCACTAACCCGTGCATTCAGTAAGACGCATTTAATCACTCACTCATACAGTCAATCACGCACCTACTAAAACCTTCATTCAGACACTTATACATCCACTCATTCTTCAATATGTAAAACATATTTAAACTTTACAGAAACACATAATCACTGGATGTTGTCATCAGTGATGTCATCAGTGATGTCACTGACCATGTCATGAATGATGTAATATGTGACATCATCAGCAGTGGATTGCGGGTGCGCGATATATAGTTAGTGCAACTAACTATATATGGAATTTCAATGGTTTTGTGTGAGTAAAATAAGGTTTTCTAAATGCTAATTCCTAACTATATATGGTCTATAACCTATGGTTTTTTCAGTGAATATATATATATATATATATATATATATGTTCACTGAAAAAAACCATAGGTTTGAGGCATGTTAAAGTTAGGAATTAGCATTTAAAAAATCTTTGAAATTCACTGAAAAAACTATAGGTTTCAGGCAGTTTATACTTAGGAATTAGCATTTAAAAAACTTTGAAATTCACTGAAAAAAACATGGGCCACATTAGGATGTCGGGCAGATCGCCACCACTATGCGGGCAGTGGTGATCCGCCAGACATCCTTCCCCGCCCGCCACCCGTTTCCCCCTGCCATATTACTATGGCGGGGGAACCATGGTGGACGGAAAGACCGTCTGCCGCTTTTCTGCCTGGTCAAGGAGTTGACCGGGCGGAAAAGGGTTTCATATGCTGGCGGTGTCTGTTAGACACCGCCATCCATATTAGGGTGAAGGTGGGGACATGCTTTTCCATGGTGGTAACGCCGCCATGGAAATGCATGCAGGAATGTCCTGTGGGGGCCCGTTCCGGGCCCCCAGGGACTCCGGGGTGTGGGGCATGCACATGAGGGGTACCTATGGTACCCCCCTGCACTTCACTGTACAACATGACAGGCACAGCACGGTGCCTGTCACGTTGTGCATTGAAGTGCACAATGTGCATTTTTAGCATTGCGGCGGGCGGTACTTTCAACACCGCCCGCCACAATGTTAAAAATGCAGGATAAATAAAATTTGGTTGAGTTCACTGCATCCCCAAATGCGATGCAGTGTGCGCAACGAAATTCATTTTATTTATTTAAATGTTTACTTACTTGTATAACTCCATAATCCATGCATTACTACCCCCACCCTGCCCCTCCCCCTCCCCACGTCACCGCCCTGAAGTTACTCCTACTGCCGGCCGTGGCTGCCCAAAGGTACTACTAACTCAGTGCACCATAATTCATCACCACATGGCCGTATTCCGGCAGAATTTAACTGATTCTTCATTCATTATTAATAAATTGCACTACCAAATAAAGTAACCTCCCTCAAACCTACACAAAATTGCCACTTGCCCTTACTAAGCCAGAGTTCACGAGACAAAAAAACATTACTATCACTACGTCCTGCCCAGTCCACACATCATCACAGGCTCCGTAGAACCTTGTTATTTCAGGTTATACTAACTCTGTGGAAACCAAAATTAGTATAACACCTATCACACCCTACACAATATCCCTTTAATATGCTTCCTTCCATTTTTTTTATATCACTTAAAGATTTAGTTGAATAATAAAATGCACGCTGCATATATTTTCGATCTTCCACTTCCACTATGATTGCTGATGATGCACTCCACCCTATGATGTACACTGCGGACAGCAGGGTTTACAACTTCAATTCAACTTTGCATCTACACTATAGACAGTAGGAAATTCAACCTCGATTTATTTAATGCAGAGACAATTATACTGTATGTATTCAGATTTTGTTGAAAAAAAGCATTGTTCTATAACTGTTCTGACTACTAGATTCCATATACACTGCACAGTAGGGTTCACAACTTGAATTTACCTTTTCATCTACACTACAGACAGCATTAAATTCAGCCTCCATTTATTTAAAGCAGAGAAAAAAATAGTGCTGTTGCACTGCTAGTATGCGCAAACACCTTCAATCGTTGCATTCTGTGAACTATGATAACAAAGAATGTAGAAAATTGCGCCAGAATGTACCTCCTCCACCGGCAATGCCAACTACCTCTGGGATATCACCTTCAACATCCCCACCAGACATGCGTCCTCATTTCGAGAAAGTTAGAATGCACTACGTGAAATGCAGTTTGTTATGGGGCAATCAGTAGACCTAGTTTACAGAACAATTGGTAACCATTGATGCTAGTTTATTTCCCCCCCCCTCAAAGTTCATATAGTCCAGTATGCAACAGTGAATGATTTCAGTTCAGCCCGGTCAGACCACGCATCATCGCAGGGTGAGCACACGATAAACACCACACATACCACTAACTCAGTACACTGTAAATAATCGCCACATTCCCTTGTTGAGGCAAAATTCAATAGTCAAAACACATTTTTACCAGTGCGGTCTGCCTGAACCATGCATCATCGCAGGCTCCACACTAACCTCCCCTACCTCAGTGCACCACAACTCATGAACCCTTAACGATAGAATGTTCTGTGTAATATTTCACATACAATGTTCCTACCATTGTACAACAGAAGTCATAAACCGTTATGATTAAATATCTGTGTATGATAACATGATTACTATTCTAATTCTTAACAACAAGAACGTAATAAAATCGAGTTGAGCACACATGCCCGTACCCACTTCAACTATCTATCTGTGTCTGTGTATTTATCGTGTTTGTAAAAAGCCACTCCTGCGCCTTACTATATTATATTGTGCTATAAATACCTGTGACAGTCAGTGTGGGCTATTCCTCTTTTTATTTTTTTTTAAAGCATATTTATATAGCGCAAAATCAACCCAAAATCATATCAGCTATTTTCCTGAGCACCGTATTTACAAAACATGTTCAGGCACGCGTCCATTACGTCATTACTCTACAATAACAGGATGTGGATGTAACTCCGAGACTCGAACACTGATTTCCAGCATCAAGTTCTTCAGCCTACCTGAATGACCACATACGTATATATATTAGCTGCCCTTAATGTGCCAAAAACTACAACCTAAACCTTTCACAGCCCTGTATTACTACAGCTACAACACTCCACTGAATGTACAATAAACATTCATAATCGCAGAAATACGTCATGTCTACCATATTTTATGTATTGAACTATGAACAAATAGAGTCAGTGATACCCCGTACCTTCCATGTTGGCCAAGTTGTGGAACTTTACAGATATAATGACACATTTGTTTTTAAGACCCGGGTGATGTCAGCACTACAAAACGGATACCCGAATCACTTCATTTCTCATAAATCTCACGACAGGACCATGCCCATAGCTTCAGAATCATGGTTCAGAGCCTCGCACAGCACTAGCATACGTCAGGTCAGCCCACTCCACTTACGCTACCAGGAAAAAACAAAAACGAAACATTGCCCAGATTTCCATTGTAGTGATTTCTTAGTTCCAGGTCTAGTTGTCAAAACGGCACACACACTCCTTCATGGCTGATATACACCCACACCACACCCATCCAACGCATCCGTCACTACACATGTGACCGTACCAATAAAATAGACGGGGCGCATGAGCTGTACGCCATTTTAGAGTTGCTCCCATCACAATCACTGTGATGGCCCGTCCTGGTGGTTCAGACGCCTCATGTAGGCCCGAACCACCGAACAGGTAGCCCACCACTACGTGCGAGACCTCTTTGGTCACTAAGTTAGTGGTACCGGAAGGACTGAGCGGGTGAAGAACCTGCAATGATGATGATAGGAGCACGAGCATGTCCTTAGCCATAGCGATATCAAGACTCAGCACCATATGTGAGACTTCTTGGTGGTAGAGCGGGACTACATGATGTAGAAGGTGCCCTGTCCATGAAAAGGTTAGCAAAGAGGCCTGGGTGCGCATCGGAGGGAGTCGAAGGGCTGCAGCCAACTGGATACAAAAAAGCGACGCAGCGATTTAGGCGTAGGCAGTCCTATATAGCGTATCTTACTGCATGTATATATTTTTTTTACAATAGCAGGAACGTTTTTATAATCGGTCAAACGTCCGGAATATAAACTATACAAATTGTTGTTTTTAAATTTGTGGACCCATGTCCACCAAAAATATTACATCTTTTTCCTGAGCTTTTTAGTGAGCAATTGGTTAAGCTCATGGGCCATATAGTGAACTCTGGCATCTACCCAGACCTCTGGAAATCCACATCAGTTCTACCCCTTCTCAAGAAACCCAACTTGGATCCATTAGTACTTGGAAACTACAGACCAATAGCTAGGATTCCTTTTGGTGCCAAGGTTCTGGAGAAATTGCTGAATAAACAGGTTGTCCAATTCATTACAGAAGTGGACATCCTTGACCCTTCCCAATACGGTTTCCGTGATGGACACGGTACCGAAACAGCTTTGCTGATGGCAGTGGAAGAACTCAGGAGTGTACTAGACGCCGGGGGGAAGGCCGCCTTGATCCTGCTGGATCTCTCGGCAGCCTTCGATATGGTAAACCATGCTACACTCCTGGGTCGACTGGCAATAGCTAGGGTTCACTTGGACGCAAGAAAACTGCTGGCGTCATTCCTGAAAAATAGGACCTTCACAGTAGAGCTGGGAGAGGTAAAATCTAAACCTTTCAGCTCCCCGTGTGGGGTCCCACAGGGGTCATCATTAAGCCCTACCCTTTTTAATCTATTTGTAGCGCCACTAGCTGGAATCATCAGGGCCTGTGGTTTCCTTCCTGTGTCGTACGCAGAGGACACTCAAATTGTGGTCTCAATCACAGATGATACAGCAGATACCTTTTTAAAACTGTATGAGGCAGGTCAGCTCGTGGATGGAGAGAAACTGCTTAAAACTTAATGGGGACAAAAGTGAAGTCATGATACTGGGAACAAACAACAAAATCTGGTCCCCTGAATGGTGGCCAGCTAATCTCAGTAACTGCCCAACACCGGTTAACAAAGTCAAGAATCTAGGGATGATGCTGGATAACAGACTTCCGTTTGATGCCCAAACCAACAAATTAGTAGCCACCATGTGGTTTATTCTGAAAATGATCAGAGAACTACTGCCCTACATACCTATGGACTCCCGTAAAACTGTGGTCACTGCTCTAGTTCTGTCGAGACTTGATTACGGAAAGGCGCTATATGCCGGGATGCAGGCCCAGCACCTGACCTAATTGCAACGTTTGCAAAACTCAGCAGCCAGGCTGATACTAGATATCCCTAGATCAGAACATATATCCCACCACCTGGATACCCTACATTGGCTCCCCTTGGCAAAACGTATTATATTTAAATCCTTATGTCTAACATACAAGGCACTCCATGGCTCTGGATCACTGTTCCTTAGACCACGTCTCAAGCCATATATCCCTAAAAGAGATCTACGTTCCAGTCAGGCAAAACTTATACAGATCCCTCCCTTTAAACACGCAAGGTGGGGAGGTAGAAGTTTCCTACTGCATGCAGCCAAGGACTGGAATTGGCTCCCACTTGCTATCAAAAACAGCACCTCCCTGTTGTCCTTTAGGAAATCTGTAAAAACGAGGCTGTTCGTATCATGCTAAATCATGCTTCCCCTCACTGCACTAGTCATACGTTTCTAATGCGCTAGGACGCCCATGGGCATATGTGCGCTTTACAAAACCACAAATCAAATCAAATCAAATCTAAATGCGAGAGGGAACATGTGTGAAAGGGCAATGTTATTCAACTCCACATTAAGATAGTAACAAATACCAATCATAACATATTTCTTTTACTATCTTTTAGATGTAGAGCTTCAGGGTGCAGTATGTCCCGGCACGTGGTGAAAAAAACACCGGTGACAGAAAGGTGAGCTACGAATATTCTTTGCAGTCACTCTCTCACTTCCTCTCTCCTTTGATAAAAAAATAACACACAATGTTAACTTCCTTTTTATCTGACAGGTTGTGTTTCACAAATTGGCGTCCCCCTCAACACCTCTAAAACTCAACATTCGAGGAATCTGCGATGATGCGTGGCCATCGTAACAACTTCTGAGAAAGCTGCTTCGACACGTAGTGCACTCTCTTTGAATCAGGCCAATGGCACAAGGTGAGCAAAGAAGCTTGTTTCCGAAACGACAACAAGTCATCTGTGAAAGGAGAGAGTGAGTAGTGTGCAGCAGCTTGACTGCGTAGGAATGTACAATTACCTCCGGCCAGTGAGAATAGATAGGTTACAACAGTTTGAGGGGCATACGAGCCCCTTGGGCCACTTTTCTGTCACTTTTAACATAAGAAAAGTGGCGCAAGGAGCTTCTAAATCTGCCTCTGACATCCCAAGAAAAACACTCACCTTCGGACTCTGCAAATCAATGGGGTGCAACAGTCTAGATACCCAATATTGAAAAATCACCGCTATGCAGTGGGAATGCATGGGGTACACTACTTTGGGGAAAAACAGCGCATTGACACCTCCTTACAGTGGAACTGGTTGTAATATAGTATCCTGAGTGTACAAATAAATAAACTAAAAATATACATGTGCATTTGTATATACTATGCTATTCCTAACTCTATATACTATCTTTCAGATCACTAAACTGGAGGGTGCACTATGAACCAGCACATGCTTGGACACACAACGAAGGCAAAAGGTGAGCTACGAGTATTTTCTCCAGTATTAACTGCTACATCTATAACTTTCTCTCACACTTTTATTGACGTTTTTTTCGCTTTCTCTCTCTCACTCTCTCTCACATCGTTTCTCTTTCTCTTTTAAATTTATGGACGCTGCTGTCCACCAAAGCTGAGTTCAAGTTGTGAATTCTGTTGGTCACAGTGTTTACACAAGGTAAGCAGAGTGGCCTAGATATACAATCCCTCCGATTAACTGCTTTAGAATGCAAAGTGATTATTTGCAAGCCCCTTGCGCCACTTTTGCTTCACTGAGAAAAGTAACACAAAAGTGGCACAAAAGTCTTGTAAATAAGCCCTAATAATATTGTCCTGCATAATGACTTGATCTCTCACCTAATTCTGTCTCATCTCTGAATTATTTTAAAGACCTGTTGATCTATAGTGTAAATCTGACAAAGTAGGCACTTCCATACAGACACCTCTTGAAAGTGGGCCTATAAGACAAGTGAAATGTATCAGGCACGCTGCACACGTAAAAATAAGAAAATATCGCCAAGTGTTTCCTTGACTTGTAATGTTTGACCTCTAATTTTACACACTAATTTTCATTTTTGTTTTGCAGATTACCTACCGTACTTCTATTGGAGTCCATATCACATTTTGTTTATTATATTGTTTTGTTAAAGTTATATTTCTAGTTATTTATTATATTGTTATCTTTCCAGTTTTTTATTGTTGTTTTAATAAAAGTTAATAAAAAAAAGTATATACGTCTTCTTTTTTTGGGGGGGTGGCGGTCGCCAATAGAAATTATATTTATAATTTGAAGTATAATTCTGAGGCAAACTCTGTACCAGATATTTACCAGAGTCTATAGCTACGACTAACGGTTTTTATGGAAAAGTTTTAAAACTCCAGACCAGTAACTTTTTCCATTAGCAACATAGTGTGGTGAACTTCTAACCTCTGTGCTCAAGTAAGTGTTCCATGAACTGTTAATATGGTAACAGGCAGAAAGCCGTTTGGGGGTAGGGTTGAAAGGTACTTGCTGTACAGAAACCGTTATATTTACCCTGGATCCTCTACATGACAGAAAATAAAGCAAGGTAAAACAAAACAGTGTACAAGATTTAAAATCCCCTTGCACCACTTTTGCGTCCAAGGCCCCCCTCCTAATTAGAAGTATGTGGGCCTCAACGACGCCCCTCAAGTCCCGGGTACCACCACTACCTGATTTTTACGGAAAAAGTAAAAGTCGCGCACCCAGCACAGCTGGATGCACCTCTAAACTGTAGGGTGCGCAACTCCAGCGCTTTTGGTGCCCAACTTCTACGTGTTTGGGAGCCAGCATTACTTTTCCACATCTGGAGCTACTAACATGCAGCTCCCCATGTGGAAAAGCAATCTGATTTAGATTTTGAAAAGTGTGAAAATATTTCCTTGCTATGGGAGGGCGGGATGGACACCCCGGGACACTGCAGGAGCCGGCACTCCCACAATACATAAAGCCCCGGGGAGTGGTGGTCTCCGGGGCTTTGGAGACCTTACAGCCCCCCCAACCATGTTTTTCTTAGCCCTGGGGTTAACGGGGCCCTCAAGTGCTCCAGGAGGGGGGCCACGCAGTCCCCTCTCCCACAATACTTAAAGCCCCACGGGGTGATGGTCCCCGCGGCTTTGAGGACCTTCGACCCCTCCCCCCACCATTTTTTTCTTTTTAGCCCTGGGGGGGTGACGATCCCCGAGTCGGATGTATGTTGTAGGTCCCGCTAGATGGATTACTGATGTGGGGATGTGTGAGGACACCATTGAAAGCGTGAAAACTATACAAGCTGAGGCCACTGAGAAAGAGGTGAATAAATGGAGAGTAAACAAGGGTAGATTAGGTTCCGTCACCAGCATGGAAGGGGTTAACAGCTTATGGTACAATGACAATCCTCGCACACTCCGCGACTTTAACTGTAATTTTCTCAGAAACTACTGAACAGATTGTCACCATATATGCAAAAGGCACACGTCGGAACTGAGGACTACCTCTTTGCCAAATTTGACGTAATTCCGTTCAGCCGTTCGAGCTGTAGCTGTAGCTGTGGCTAAAGGTCCTATGGGAATTTGCATGGGGAAAACACGTTTTGGGACCCCCTTTTTTCTTGGCCCCCCACTTCACCAATCACCCTGAAACTTTCAGGATAGGTGCGGACCAGAGCTGGCCAAAAGTTTGGAAAATTTCACAAAGATTCATCAATCAGCGCCAAAGTTATTGGGAATAGAATGTTGCGGATTTCCTATGCATAATAGGTCCTAAATATAACTACCTACTGGCGAATGTTACAATTCAGTCTGTTTGGAGTTCATCATAGGAATATAGAAGTGACAGAAAGCAGTTAGATTTGTATAGGGGCTATATATTAATGGTATTTTCTGTAGGAGAATTTCTCCTCCAGTGCAAGCACAAAGACTCTAACTGTATAATGTCAAAATGCATGTTCAAAACACATTTTGTAAGTGCAGTCCAAGGTAGTCCTAGTGTTTTAGCATTCAGCCGGCCCCTTGAAAGAATCTTTAATGACTGTCAGATGTGCATTTATTTGCTGGCTGAAATAGCCCTATAAGTCAAGGAAGCCTGCACTCGCTATACAGAAGCTTTTCTCTAATTGAGGGGTTTTAATTCTTCTGATATATTTTTTGTCTGAAATGAACACAGATCAGCAGAAAGGAGATATTTATGGAAATATGTTTTATTTTAAGTCATTACAGGAAAACAGAATCTTTCTCCACGTTTCTTTAGATTCTGTACTAAAGCGTTTTAAATCAGATTTGCATTAAACTGAAACGAATATTTTTGCAACAAATAACTTAGGGCCACATGTATGATTGCTTTGTGTGAGTTCCTAATTGCAACTTTTTGCGACTTGCAATTAGGAAGTGTCATATAGATATGCTTTGCCTTCACACTGTGTTAAGTTAGCATGAGCTTCTTAGGAGTTTAAACGCCATTTTACCTTTCTGCTGCTTCTGCACACGGCACATATTGTTATTAGAGCTTTGAGCCTAGTAAAATATTTTGCTTCACACGAGAATAATATGTTTTGCTATTGTAACAGCTTTGCTTGGTAAGCTATGTTTGTACAGTGAGTGCAGAGGCCTTCAAGGTTATTTCAACACAGTGGTTGTTGTGAGGTCTGATCTTCGCACGTTCTAGACATAACATACATGCAGCTGTGGCCAACTCTAGCTTTAGACGTGTTTAATATTGCACTACACAGAGCATACATACACACTTGATGATGCCTCACATGCAGAGAGCTGGTGGAAGATGATGTGATCCCTTACCACTACGATCAGAGGTATGGGACCGCCCTGCTAAAACCCAAAGAGACATTTAGATATAATATAATACACTAGCAAGGGAGGGTAAGATTTAGGTGCTATTTAGCCTTCTTCCCTCTAGCATTTTAACATGCTTTCTCCTTTTGTAATCTATGGAGTTGTAACTATGCTGATTACTTTGTTTCTTATAATATGTTTGCTTGTATTTGCTAAGATACTGCGCTTGAGAACACTGCATTAGAAATAAACATTTCAAACGTGCACGTGGCTTCATTGACTCCTCGATCTGGATTGATATGTTAGTATACCGAAAGAGTGTTCATGTGTTACACGTTACCTGAGGTGTTCTAAGTCCTTGTGTGGGTTGTCAAACATTGGGAGTTTGTAAGAACCAATGAGACACTGATTGCCAGTCTGGTAGGGGATTTTGGGTACTAAGGTGAGTTTTGGCACACCCTAATTTACTGGGGTTCCAGGGCTCTATGCACAGTTCTGTGTAGGAGCAGAATTCCTGCGACAGAAGTCACAAAATGCGATGGACAGCAGTGCGCTTGTCATTGTATGCAATTCCCAGTTGGTCTCAAATGGACCTGCCTCATCAATATTCATGAGGCACTTTGCAATTTGCAACCCATTGAGAATTGCCAAAATTACAGGGATGGTGGCCACCATGTCTGTGATTGTGTTTTCAATTAAGCAATTTTTTTGTAATGCAGCCCATTTTCCGTATAGAGAAATGTTGACATGTGATTTTCGAAGAAGATAATTTTCTAAGGGATAGTGCCTCAATACTTATGCACTTCTTCAGCAAGGGATACTCCAGTTCTCTTTCTCTCTGCTGAAATGAAACAAGGACCTTGTTAGTCACAGTTTAATCCTAAATTATATTTTGTAATCACTACCTACTCTTAAAAAATGTTTGCGCCCTCATTTGCAAAGGAGAAAGGTCACTTGTGGAAACTCTTCCCATTTGCGTATCCCACCAACTTTAAGTTGGTGGTAAACTGCGAATGTTTTACATCCGCATTCCAGTCGAAAAACATTCATACATTCCCCTACGACTCGCTGATAGGAAGGTATGCACTTAACATGCCCTTTCCTAATACCAACCCGCAAACCATATTTTGTGATTCAGTAATAGGTTACTGACAAAATAAAATTAGCACATGTCAAAAGGCTATTTTGCATGGCCTGATTCTCCATTTGTGACTGCTAAAACCTTTTGTATATGTGGCCTAAATGTGTTTGATTCCAAACTAGCGATTCTGCTTTTATTCTCCATGTCTTTAATACTAAGGAGCACCACAGCTAAAATGTATGCAGCTGGAATGAGGTTCATGGTGTACTCATGCATTATAAGGAATTAAATATGGTCTACTATCTGCTAAAAGCTCATTGCAAGTCTCTTTGGAGTTCAGTTCCTTTCCAAAGGAACTCTTCCTTTGGCTTCATTCCTCTCTATGATGACCGAACTCCTCGTTGACTTTCCATATCCTTAAAATGTATAGCAAGACTAATTTATCCTGTATCTTTCTTTCTAGCCATCCGCTGCATTGTGAACCTTGCAGCGTTGTGTTTTGCGATCAATCTGCTACATCCTTCTGGCTTGATAATCATGATTGCCAAGTCCAAATTATATATGGCTACTGAGGAGGGCGCTAGGTGGCGCACACACAAGATGGCCGCACACGTGTGAGGCTCCTGCAGCCCAGAGTCCTAATCCTGGAATTTATCTTGCTCAATGACACATCTAGAGCCTCTAAGTTAACCAACTGGAAGAAGTAACCCCCCAGCAGACTCGCTGCAAAAATCAGGACGAACGGACCTACCTTGCTCCTGATCTGGCCCACGGAGACTCCGGCCCGGGGTATCACGGGGATCTGCGTGGAGGGCTTGTTGTATAGAGTTTTAGGACCCTAGTGTAAATTTCCCGATTCATGCCCTTACATAGGTATAAAGTACTGTATCCTTATATAGGCATAGAAATCATAACCATATTAAGACATAGCTCAAGTAGTCCTAATACGGCTTGGGTACTTCCACTAGTTCCGAAAATCTACAACGATTTCTTGGAAAAACCCGCCTTCAGCAGTCAGGGACTTCCCCCTGCATGAATAATAATTTATCCAAGTACTCATGGAGTTTTCAGAGAATTAACAGCCTGATTCATGTACATGCCGTTTTGCGTGGCCCTAATAGCGAATCATAGCGACTCGCTATTGAGGACACGCAAAACGGCATTCATGTAGGAATTGCTAATAAAATAGCGATTCCTACATGTTCTTTATTTGCGAGTAGCAAATTGCTACTCGCAAAAACTCCCCATTCATTCCTATGGGCCTCTTATTTGCGAGTAGCAATTTGCTACTCGCAAATGAGATAGCGATTTTAAGGGTGCCAGGGGTGTCCAAAGGACGCCCTGTAGCACCCCTAAAATGCACATTTGAACAGGTGTTGCGCACCCACATGTCCAAAGGACATGTGTGTGTGCAACATGCGAATGTCTGACAAAATATCGAAATCAAAAATATCGAAATACAAAAATATCGGAACAAAAATATCGAAGTCAAAAATATAGGAATCCTATCCCTAACAAGGTAAGTACAAAAATATCGAAAAAATAATATCGTAGTACAAAAATATCGAAATTAAAAATATCGTTTTTTTAAATGTATTAATAATAATGTACAAATAATTATAAAATACATATAATGTTACAAATATTAAATAAAAATATTAAAACATAATTAAAACTAATACATATACATTTAAAATAAATTAAAAACTTAATAATTTAATGTAATTTTATATTTTTTAATTTCATTTAATTGATTTAATTTAAATTTATTTTATTTTTACCCTGTACGACTGTACCCCAAAACCCCAAAACTGACCCTGAACCCTAAAAATACCCCTTTACCCAAAAACCCAAAACTGACCCTGAACCCTAAAAATACCCCTTCACCCATGAACTGAAAACTGACCCTGAACCCTAAAAATACCCCTTTACCCAAAAACTGAAAACTGACCCTGAACCCTAAAAATACCCCTTTACCCATGAACTGAAAACTGACCCATAACCCTAAAAATACCCCTTTACCCAAAAACTGAAAACTGACCCTGAACCCTAAAAATACCCCTTTACCCAAAAACTGAAAACTGACCCTAAACCCTAAAAATACACCTTTACCCAAAAACTGAAAACTGACCCTGACCCCTAAAAATACCCCTTTACCCATGAACTGAAAACTGACCCAGAACCCTAAAAATACCCCTTTACCCAAAAACTGAAAACTGACCCTGAACCCTAAAAATACCCCTTTACCCAAAAACTGAAAACTGACCCTGAACCCTAAAAATACCCCTTTACCCATGAACTGAAAACTGACCCTGAACCCTAAAAATACCCCTGTACCCATGAACTGAAAACTGACCCTGAACCCTAAAAATACCCCTGTACCCAAAATTAATTAATATTATTTAATTACCAATTAATTATTAATTAACAATAACAATAAAGTAAATATATTAGCACATTTGCTGTAATTAATAATTAATATTATTTTGCACAATTAATTAATTAAGAATAACAATAAATTATATATAAAAAAATTACTATAATTAATGTAATTAAATAATTAATAATAATTAATTACCAACTAATTAATAATTATAAATATGTAAAAAATTATAATAATTAATTAACTAATGAATAGAAATTAATTACCAATTAATTATTAATTAAAATATGTACAAACATATATCAATTAATTAATTATTATTAAATTACTTCCCACCCTATTCCCCTATAAACCCATAACCCGCTACAGAACATATTTATCTATTAATAAATTAATTAAAAATAATTAAAAATTAATTCTCAATTAATTAATTAATAATTCCTACTAATTAATAATTAATTTAACATAATTAAATTACTTCCCACCCTATTCCCCTATAAACCCACAACCCGCTACAGTAGTAAAAGACAATATTTAATAAAATAACATTAAAAATAAATAATAAAACATAATAAATACAATATAATATACACTAAATTTATTTGAAAATTGATATTAGTAACATCAAAGTTATTAATTTCGATATTATTAACATCGATATTTACAACTTCGATATTACTGATATCATGCCAATATCGATATTTAGACTGTCGATATTACTTACCTTCGATATTTTTGTATATCGATATTTAAACTTCGATATTTTTGCATATCGATATTTAAAAATCGATATTTTGTCTGTGTACCGCAACATGCAACTTAGAAAAATGCTTTTAAAAGCATTTTTCTGAGTTTTTGCTATTTACCGACAGGTCTGACCTCTCGGTAAATAGAGGCCCCAAAAGTGCAAAATCGCTATTTCTTGATGTGTCATGAATAGCATTTGAGGAATCTCTATTAGAGATTCCTTAAATGCCATTCCTCGCAAATATGCGAATTCTTAAATAGCGATTTTTGCATTTGGGATTGTGAATACCAAATGCAAAAATCGCACTTGCAAAGGGCCAGATTCTCAGAATCTGGCCCTTTTGCGAGCGCTATTGCCTACATGAATCAGGCTGTAAGTCTCTAATGACGTTATTGCATCCAATCTTACGTCAAACTCGACACCTTCAAGGTATAACTATGCCCACACTTGTCCACACAAACACACGGTGGTTTGGAGCAGTTCGACTATCTACTTGCCCAACGCGCCCTGCTGCAGCAAGTGCCGAAGGAAGCCGACCCTCCAGCTGACGCACTGAGAGACGCTGTACTTTCTCCAGCCGAGAAATTCAGCTCCGGTGTTTCCAGGCTACCCTTGTGGGTTGCTGGGAAATCGAGTCCTGAGAGAGCGCTACCAGACCTCCTACATTCTAAAACCATGGTACGGAGCTGATTAGACCCTAAGAGAATTCTTGAATTAGATTCTTGGCAAAAGAATACTGAAACTAAGCTACACCTCACTTACTTCTTCCCTTGTACTTGACCTAGGTTAGGTACACCGGGGTAGGCGTATTTTAGAAGCACCAGTTGAGTACTTTTAGTCATTATTTATCAATGTATGTATTTTATGTACTATGTGGCTTAAAAACCATATCATGCTTTTACAGTATTATTTGATAATACTCTTCATACTGTACGCATTGTACTTTACAACAACTATTACGATTGTAGCAGTTCATTTCTTATGCTTGAGAAAGAAGAGTGTTCAATAAAATACCTTTTATTGAAAATGCCCGTCTCTCTATTTCTCTGCACCTCTGGTGAAACGAAGCATGCATGATTGACTGAGTGAAATAACTATCTATTGTTTCCGTGACTCTAGAGATATATTTCTTATTCTTGGGGAACAAAGTTGTCATGTTTTAAGCGGTTGTCAGAAACTAATCCCTTCTTGTTCATTCGAGAAAGTTTCTAGTGACCTCTGAGTTAGCTGGCACATATACAATTAAGTCTAGTATATTCGGTAGAGACCTAGTCGACCTCAGTCCTACGTCTAAACTACAGGATATACTATTCCAATGCGCAGAGCCTATTGGGAATATAGGAACTACACTACATGGCGCCCAACGTTTGGTAAGGTGATAATTTGACGCTAGATACTAGAGTAACTCAGTCGTACTTTTCACACAGGCTCCCTTTTTCCCGTAAAAATACTCCAATAGACGTCTGGAGTGGGTTAAAGGATAAAATATCCGCTTTAAACTAAGTAGGACGGAAAAAATCCTATGTATTCGTTTTTAGTTTGTTCAACGTTGAAGGGTAAAGTGTTCTAAAAATATTGTGCACCTAATCTTTGTTTCCTTGAAAATTGTTCTGCAACACTTCCAGTCAACAAAAATGCCAGAAAGTGACGACGAAAGGGAGAGAGCTGCACTAGCAGCACAGGCAGTTTTAGACGACACAAATCTCCAACAAAATGACACGGATGCCATACTCATCCCGGCAAATATAAGGAAAACAATCACTATAAAACTTATAGAAAACGGAGTATCATCGAGAGGTGGTAAAGTAATATTTGTTCTAGAAGCACATTAATATCGGCAGACAGAGGTATTCTATTCATGGATTCTGCTTCCTGTAGCAAATGCAGTAACACACGAGTTCCACTACTATAAATAAGAGGAACCACCAGCGGAATACGTTCCTTTTGAGGACGTTGAAATTCCACGAACTTACCAAGAGCATCAGCTCTGGTTTAATGGCGCCCTACAACATCGAAATCACATTACCAGGCTCGGTCCATTAGGTAGACCAGGAGCCACATGGCCGGTACTAGCCAACTATACACCACATCCTGACTTTGAAAGAATGATAGCTCCTGAACTGTTAGCTCAGCTAAAACAGCTGATTAAAATACACAGGCAGTTGGTTCAATATGTCATGAGGACTTTAACAGTCCAACCAGCTTTAAGAATTCCACAGTACATCCCACACCAGGGGAACACAAACAAAATCACACCACAGACTATACAGTCAGTCATTGGTAAATTGTCCGCAAAACGAGAACAAATTCCGATCTGATTAGCACAAAAAATGACTCAAATAGAGGCAGTATTCCCTGATAGTACACTTCATGAAAAACACAGGATTCTGACAATCTGTTTACCAATGGGGATTGCACCACACGTAGAGGACTGCGACACTTGGGGTACAGTCTTTGCTTCAATCTACACAAAAACACATGGTGTCCCGTCTATGGCAGTAATACCAGATGTTCTGAGACAGATTCAAAATGAATACGGTCCAGAACCGGCCTTAAATCTGGGTATGAAATTACTGAAAGATTTCGAACAGGTCTCGGCTATACTATTAGCCAACTTTAAAGGTGAAGCAGCATTCATGGCGATCCGCCAAAAACTAAAAGAAACAGATATTACTGAGCAACCGTATGAGGTTGCCAGAATTATTGAAAAATCATGAGAACTAGGAAGAGATAGTTTGGGTGGGAAACTAGTAAAACCCCAACTAACTGAAAATCCGGAAAAATAATCTCACTACTCATAAGAAGAAGTGGGAAAACACTAAACAGACACTTCCTAGAGAGAAGCGTTCACAGTCCAGAGGAAGGTCTCCTCAAAAGGAGCTCTCTGAAAAGAGATGCAACCTTAGAAATAGGGATAATTTGAGAAAACCTGATAGATATCAAGATAATGATACATGTTCCTCTCGTACCTTTCACACTTCCTCGCAGAAATCCGAAAGAAGAAGACGATCAGAACAAAAAGAAGAATGAGTAAAGTCCAAAAGACGAACAACACGTTCCAAAAAATCAGAAAACTCAATTCACCAAAAAGAAGGTAGCAAGTCTAAAGATCAGACAAGCCCAGGATCTTGAGGACACAACTCAAGAACGGGGAGTGGGCCCAGACAATGCTAGACAGCGCAGCAGAGGTATTCATAGCTCGCAAGATCCTGAAGGATCATCTGGAGACAGTGGACTTGAATGAAAGCATCCAAGTTGAAACTGCAGATACCAGGGTTAGTGTACCACATAAGTTATATGAAGTAACACTTCGGATGGAGAGGGACAAACCAAGAAAAATTAGAGCACTCTTTTGGGAGAAGCTCTCTAATGGTTATAACATCCTTCTAGCTGAACAAGACTGGCCAACTAAATTTGTCAGGGAGTGCCCACATGGCGAAGAGATAATTATGCCAGCCTTCTCAAATCACGTTCAAATTCATAAAAAATACACCTATGCCAGGAATTGGGCTGTAGCCCTGGCCCCAGCACTATACAAAAATCATGGAGGATATGATGAGGATTCCCCTCACCATAAAATCCAGTTGAAAACTCAACCAGCAATGCAAAGGCAATATCCTGTAAAACAGGAAGCTAAAAAACAGGTCAGGGAGATCCTAAATCAACTTGAATACCAAGGGGTGATTGAAACATACACCTCATCAATGAATAATCCTTTGCTTCCTGTCTCCAAACTAGACAATTCATATCGTCTAGTTTTGGATTACAGACATCTAAACTCTTGTTGCAAAACTTTTGCAGTACAAAACGCACATAGTGCAGCACTGATGAATAACATTGTGCGCAAAAAATATAAAATTGCATTAGATATCTCAAATGGTTTCTTTTGTCAAAACATTGCACCAGAAAGCAGGTATTTGACCGCTTTTTCAATTATGGGGACACATCGACAATTTTGCCGTCTCCCCCAGGGATTCAAGAATAGTCCAGGGTTATTTTCACCCAGTGTAACAGAGTTACTACAAATGTATGATGATGAGGCATTATCGTATGTCGATGACATCTATCTTTCAGATGATGATTTGGACGTACACTTGAAAAGAGTGAACACCATCATACTGGGGTTCGCTTCTGAAGGGTATGAAATCAATTTTAAGAAATCACAAATTGCCCACCTCAACGTTCTATTTTTGGGATATGAGTTATCAAGTGAAGGCAAAAACCTGGCAGCAAACTTTTTAGAGAAATGTGCGCTGCTCCAACCTCCAAAAACGCTGAAAAACTTACAGTCAATTCTAAGTTTCCTGAATTTTGGAAGAACTTATGTTCTAAATTACGCAGAAAGGGTTAAACGCCTCTACGAACTAATAAAACCTGATTTCAACCGTATTAATTGGACACAAAAACACACAGAAATTTTGCGTTCACTGCAAACAGACATGTTAGCAAAAACACAGTTACAAACACGTGACAACGTGCGTAATCTAGTGATCCGAATCAACCCAGGGAGATGCGGATTCACATACCTAACCTTTAATGAAGGTGAGACGGTACCTATAGCACACAAATCACATTTGTACACACAAGCAGAAATGAAATTCACTTCAACAGAAAAGATTCTGACAGCAGTTCAGACTGCTGTAGCAAAAGAAAGAGCCCTTGCACAGGGTAAACACATTAAAATCATTACACCTGTACCTGCCTTAGAAGCAGTGACAAAGGCAAGCATTCCAAATGCTAAGGCTCTACATCCAAGATGGATACAATGGGTTAATTTTCTTGCCGCAACAGACGTTGAATACGTTTTTGACCCATATTTAAAAACACAAGAATTCCTGCGAATTAGAATGTCCTCTGCCGACTGAAATTCTGCCACTTGAACATTACGGCTGTATAATATATGCAGACGGCTCAGCACAACCAGCAATTGGGGGTAAACAAGCCTATAGTGCTGCGTGCGCGATTGTTAATCTCTCGGAGACTGTACAGCTCAGCAAGCTGAACTACAGGCTTTCAAGATGGCGCTTGAAAATACCGATCGCGAATTCCCCACACTAATAGTGTGCGATTGAGGAGGAGCTTGGCGGGCATCCGAGATGGCCGCGTGAGCACAGCGCTCTCCGGACCCTCGCCGCTCCCGGCATTTTATCCTGGCTGAATCCTGATTTCTTGCAAGAATTCGTGTAGGGGACGTTTGGCTGATTACCCTGGCACTTTTCGGAAATTGATTTGGATCTCGTAATCCTGAGAAATGATGCTCTGAACTTTTGGGCTCCGCCCTTGAGGTGCGCCCGGGACGGGGTGCGGTTCTGTAGCCGTCCTGCAATTGAACAACAACGGCAGGAGATCTGGCCTTGTGGGTCCCCCCTTCCTAAGTTTCGGTTTCGATTCTGTTCCGACTTGGGCCACGGGTGTGGATGTCGTGTTGCCGCTGAGACTTGGAGGCAGATCGGCTGTTGGGCTTACATGCGACCTATTTGCTGGCCTGGCGACCTCTACCCGAGTTGTGCCCCCTTTTTTAGTGTACTTTTGATCCTGTACTTTGGGTGTCGGGCCCGTCGACTCTGGTGGCTTGTCCTGTGACGCATCTTCAAAATGGCGGGCAGAGGGGACAGAGAGACGCGCAAGACGAAAACACCTCTGCGCGGAGCTCCAGTTCAATCGAATGTCATGGACCGTTATACCCATTCTAAGGGGTCCCCCGGAGCTGCCCTGCCTGGTTCCAGTATAGCGACCGAACGAGTTTTGGAAGAGTCGGCGGAGCCCTCCCTACAGGATATCATGGGCGCCATCTCGGGTGTGAGGGAATCCATCGGACTACAGTACGAGGCCTTGGCCCATAAACTTGACACCGTGGCTATTGAGGTGAATCTGATTCGTGCTGATCTCGGCAAGACGAATGAGAGGGTACAATCATTGGATATTAAATCGTCTAGCCTTACGAAGGACGTCTCGGAGCTCCAGACAGAGATCGGAAATCTCCGTCGGGGGAACGACTTCATGACCCGTCGCCTGGAGGATTTTGAAAATAGGGCGCGTCGCTGCAATGTTCGCCTGGTTGGTGTACCGGAGAACCCTGAACCCCACTCGGTGGATCTCCTGGTTGAGGATCTGGTCTTGAACCATCTGGCCCCTTCTGGTCTTACAAAATTTTTCACGGTGGAACGCGCACATCGTGTTCCAGGGGGCAAAGTCAAGCCGGGAGCCCCGCCGAGACCCATTGTAGCGAAGCTTTTTCATTATAGAGACCGGGACGCTATCCTGCAGGCCTCGCGGGTGAAGGGCCCGGTGGCCTTTGAGAATGCTACGGTGAACTTTTACCCGGACTTTTCTCAACAGGTTCAGAGACAACGTATGGAGTTTCGTGGTGCCAAGAAACGTCTTCGGGATCGGGGCCTACGTTACGCCATGCTCTTTCCCACCAGACTTCGGGTCGAATACAATGAACGTACCCTTTTCTTTGATCGGCCAGATGCTGTTAATGACTGGCTGGACTCATTGCCTGATCGTCCTCCTGAGACTGACTCCGCCGCTCACCCGGGTGGTGCCGAAGGTGGTGCGGAGATCTAACTGTTCGGCTCTTATGTCTTATTTTGAATACACTATCAGGAGTGTTGGCCGACGTCCCTCTACATTGTGATTATTTTGTCTTTCATTAGTTATTTTTGTTCTTGCTGAGGTCCGGGGGAGGGTGGAACGGAGACCTTTCCTCCTCCGGGGTCTTTGTGTAGAATAGGGGTTCTTGGGCGACAGGCACACTGCAGGTTGGGGTGGCTCTTTAGCTTTTTGCAGGGGTGCAGGGTGGGGTGTGTTTCTCTTCAGTTTGGGGGAGGGGGGTTGGGAAGTTTTTTCTTTTCTGTGTGTTGTTTTCAAGGCGAGTTGCTCCTGTGTCTGCTGCTGTTTCTGATGTCTAGCTCATGGACGAGGGGTCTTGGCTCGGGCGGCTGGGATGGGGGGTAGAGGGTTAAAATTTCTTTCCTGGAACGTTAATGGCCTGGGAGATCGTATTAAGCGCAGTGTTGTCTTAAAATGTATACGACGTCTGTCACCGGACATTGTTTTTATGCAAGAAACACATTTGATTGGTAATGTTTGTTATGCAATGAATAGATGGGGCTACCGCCTTGTGGCGCACTCGGGGTTCACCTCCGGATCTAGGGGTGTGGGTATTCTTGTTCGAACCTCCCTTCCCCTGGCGATAGATGAGGTGATTCACGATGATCGTGGGAGATATACTGTCTTGGTGGGTAGATATGAAGGCCGCACCCTATCTCTCTTCAATGTTTATGTTCCCCCGGGTTTGCAGGCTTCTACTTTTACTGATTTGGGCCGTGTTTTGTTAGATCTCCCTGATAGTACTCTCTTTCTGGCCGGTGATTTTAACTCGGTGCTTTCCGGCCTTCACGATCGCCATCCCCCTAGAGATACCCCGCATGCTCAGCAGTGGTTGGGTGGGTTTCTAGATACCTTTGGCCTTGTGGACTGCTGGCGACTGTTGCATCCTACTCAGCTCCAATACACCTTCCATTCTGGGGCTCATGGCAGTCTGTCTCGGCTGGATTATTTCCTGATGCCCGCCGCCCACTCATCGGCGGTTCGTGAGATTTTACATTTGCCAAGGGGTATTTCTGATCACTCGCCGCTCTGGCTTTGTTTCGAGGTTGGGGTAGAGGCGGCGGGCCGAGTGGCTCCCATTAACCCTTGGTATCTTTCCTCCCCTGAGACTCGTACTCTCTTGCTCAAGTCCATGGATGCATATTTCCTGGAAAACGAGGGGTCGGTCTCTTCGGCTGTGTCCCTGTGGGAGGCATTTAAAACTGTGATTCGTGGACAGGCCCTTTCCTTGATTGTTGAGGCTAAGAAGGCTGGGAGGAGGGAGGTGGTGGACCTCGAGGGGGAGATTTCTGCTTTGGAGGACGAGTTGGAATCTGGTGTCACGCCTGAGAAACTCCATGCCCTGGGTCTGAAACAGTTTGCATACAAATCCTTGGTCACTGACGCTGCGAAGGTGATGTTTCGTGAGCAACAGGGCAGATTGTATGATGTGGGTGATAAAGCGGGCAAACTCCTAGCGTGGTTGGACAAGAAAGAAAGAGTTAATCGTGTGGTGCCCGTGATTCAGTCTGCGAGTGGTGAGAATGTGATTGAGCCATTGTTGATCGTTTTGCGGAATACTTCCGTGTGGTATATGCTCCCGTGTCTGTAAGGGATGTTGCCGACTCCCGCCTTCTTCTACGTGATATCACTTTGCCCTGTGTCACCGACTTGGACCGTATTGCTTTGGACTCCCCTTTTACGAATGATGAGATAGCCACTGCGGTTCGTTCGCTCCGTTCGGGCAAAGCATTGGGCCCGAACGGTTTGCCTATTGAGTTGTACAAGTTGCGCCCCGATAAGGTGGCGCCGTATCTTCGCGCCATGTTTCTAGAATCTCGTGAGCGGAACATACTTCCTTATGATCAGCGTCTGGCGACAATTGTTGTCATCCCCAAAGAGGGTAAACCGCGTGACCTCTGTTCCTCGTATAGGCCCATATCCCTATTAAATGTTGAACCTAAGGTGTTGGCTAAACTTTTGGCGACCCGTCTCCTTTCGGTTCTTGGGGATTTGGTCCATCCGGATCAGTCTGGCTTTATCCCGCATCGAAACACTGCTCTGAATTTACGTCGCCTCCACGGCGTGCTGGCGAGGGCGGGGCTTTTGACTGAGCCGGCCATTTTGGCGTCCCTGGATGCCTCCATGGCCTTTGACACTGTGGAATGGCCCTATTTATGGGCGACTCTTGAGAAATTCGGATTCGGGTGCGAGTTTATTAGCTGGGTTAGACTATTGTACGCGGAACCTCTGGCACAAGTTGTAGTGAACGGTAGAGTGTCGGCTCTCTTCTCCTTGGGCAGGGGTACCCGTCAGGGTTGCCCCTTGTCCCCTCTGTTGTTTGCGCTCGCTCTTGAACCGTTGGCGGCCTGGCTCCGTTGGGAACCATCCCTCAAAGGGATTCGTTGGGCCCCGGACTTCGAAGACCGCGTCTCGCTTTATGCGGACGATATCCTCTTGTATCTTACTTCCCCTCGCAAGTCTTTATCTGTTTTATTTGACGTTCTTGCATCCTTTGGCGCTAACTCAGGCCTCGTCATCAACTGGTCCAAGTCCTGTGTATACGTTTTATCTGGTATCTTGCCTCCGTTGCCGAGTAGACTTCCTCTTCAGGTGGTCCGGGATGGCTTCAAATACTTGGGGGTTTTTGTTACCCTGGACCCGTCCCTTCGTTTCGATCGTAATCTCCTTCCCCCGTTGCTTAGGCTCCGTTTGGACGTTGCCCGTTGGCGCAAACTTCCCTTGTCTCCCCTGGGTCGGGCGGCCCTGTTTAAGATGATGTCACTGCCGCGGTTTCTCTACGCTCTCCAGAATTATTACGATCCTATCCCTAAGGCCTACTTTCGGGAGATTGAGAGCCTTCAGAGGCAACTTATTTGGGATGGGCGACCGCGCATTGCTCTCGCGAAACTTTCCATCCCGTGGTATGATGGGGGCATGGCGCTCCCCGACGTTAAGAGATACTACTGGGCTTCCCATCTGTGCGCTATTAATCACGCTATGTTCTCGCCAGGTCGTAATCCGGCGTTTGAGATGGATAAACTTCAGCTTCCGGGAGGTGACTTTAATAGAGTGCTCTATTCTCGCTCCGCTGGGCGCCATCTTGTGGGACCCACTTTGATTGCTTTGTCGGTGTGGCGTGCCGCGAATGTAAGCCTGGGCTGGGAGGATCGCTTGACGTTGGCGACGCCGCTTTATGCTTCAGAACGTCTGGGCGGTCTTTGGTCCTCCAAGGGTTTTGACCGTTGGGACTTGATTGGGATCTCTAAGGTGGGGGATGTGTATTCTAAGGGTTCTGTGCGCCCGTTTCAGGCCCTCCAGGCTGACTACGGCCTGAGTAGTCGGGAGTTCTTTCGTTATTTACAGGTCAGGCACGCTTTGGTTTCGGTATTTGCTCCTGGTGAGATTCCGCCTGACTCTTCCCCCCTTGAAGACCGTATCCTTGACGAGCATCTTCCTGATAGCACTATCTCCCTGATCTATAAGAAGTTGATTAACAATCGGACTGACTTATTGGCCCGACTTCGGGAACAGTGGGTGGGAGATGGGTTGGAACTTGATGATGAGGACTGGCAGTCGGCCCTCTCCTCCCCGAAGGAGGTGGCTATCCCGGCTCGACTCCGTCTGGTCCAATTGAAGATCCTTCATCGGGTGTACGTGACGGGACCGCGACTGATGGTGATGGGCTTTTCCTCCGATGGACTGTGTAAGCGTGGATGTGGTTTGCGTGCTACTTTCCTGCATATTCTTTGGGAGTGCCCGTTGGTGGCTGCTTACTGGGTGGCTGTGCTTGATCTGATGACTGTGGTGACAGGGATGTCCTTGCGTCCGGAACCTCGTCGCTGTCTTTTGAATGTTTGGGAGCCCACTGACTATTCGGTGGCGCAGACTAGGTGGGCCACCCTGGGCTATATGATTGCGAAGCGAGATATTGCGCAACTCTGGGGGGCCTCCAGGCCCCCTGCCCTCTCGCAATGGGAGGATAACATGGACTGGTCCATGTTCCGTGAGAAAACCGTCTATGTGGCCAGGGGCAGACCCAGGGCATGGGTGAAGGTGTGGGGTCAATGGAATGAATACCGTGGCGACATTTGTACTCCTCCACTTGTGGACACTATTGAGATTACCCTGTCTCCTTAGGCTAGCGTTCTCGGAATCTTCATATAGGGACTGAGCTGGAGCTTCCGGCTCTCCCCCCTTCTTCTTCCTGATCTCTGCGCCCCTCCCCCCCCCCCCTCCGAACTCCTTAGTGCTTCGAATTTTGCTACTGCACTTCCTTTGCTGTCCCCCCCTTGCGTCCCTTGGGCTGACCTTCAGTGATACACTCTCGCCTTTTTGTATGTTTGTTCTTTTATATATATAAAACCTGTTTTTTTGCTCTGTATATAATGTGGAGTATAGCATTGTAGATTGACTGTTACCTCTGCGGGCATAAATGATATGTGTCTACTCCTTTTTAGCGGCTGGCCCGTGTGGTTGTAGGCCCATCTTTGTACCTTCTTGCTTGCTCAAATAAAGGTTTTTAAAAAAAAAAAAAAAAAAAAAATAGTGTGCGATTCGTATTACCGTGTCCAATCTTCCAACAAATATTTGCAGAACTGGGTTCCAAACGGTTTCAGAGATGCTAAAGGTGGCACAATTAAGCATAAACTGCTATGGGAACAAGTAGTTCTTTTACAAAAAGAACTACAAAAGACTCACGTGATTCATACACTGAGTCATCAGCATGATGGTGTTCACGCTGAAGGAAATTCATTGGCTTATGAGGCCGCAAAGGAAGCTGTGAAAACGGCTTCCGTAGCTGCAATCACTCGTTCAAAAACAAAAATAGACGGTGAAACAATGCTAGCAGTAAATTCCTCAATGAAAGGAAACTATGCAGCATTACCACTGAATTATCCACTCGGTAATACATACATAATTGATGCACACTCAGTTCCATTTGTTCCATTTGCCCTGGAGTGGGAGATAGAGTAATTCCAAACAGGAACGAGAGAGGTGCTTTGGTTCACAAGCCACATATGGGAGAGGGTCTGATACATCAAGGGATCTTAATGTCTCTAATAGAGTTAGAAAAGAGGTACTGGTGGCCAGGAATGAGCGTCCAAGTCTACGAATTTGGAATTAACAGCGATACCTGTCACGAGGTTCATCGCTTTGAAAACAAACAAATTCCTGACTACAGTGTAGCCAGCTCAGTACAGACACCATTGTTAGACAGCATTAGACTATCTGCACGCAGACGTCATTATAGAAAAATACGGTCCCACAAATATTAAGACAAGATTCATTTGGATGTGGCCCCAGTGCACATACGCAATCGGCACACTACATTCTGACCAGGGTCCTGAGTTTAGCTCTTGGGCTTACAAGGAGGCCATTGCCAGCTTGGGCGTTGCATTGCGGGTTTCTAGGGCATTCGGGTGACGGGTGGGTCAACCATCTAAATAGTGTCCAACGGAGTCTTAATAATCTGCCAAGAAATTCTCTGTGGGGAGTCACTCCATATGAATTATTATTTGGTACTAGAATGCTCATCCAGGATCTTGATTGTCAAACTTCAGTGGTGGAACAGAAACCCTTTGATATCAAAGACCGTTCGGCTGTTTTACATGACTTAAATGAAACAAGAAGAAGTCTGAGTAACACAACACAAAGCCCAATGACCACTGAAGAAAAACCACCTGTCCCAGCAAGACCTGTCTGGATTCCAAAGATTGGGGATCTGGACAGGGAAAATATTGTGGTAAAGAAGGAATTTGGGCCTTCTTATAGAAAAGCAGTACCTGTCTTAGCAATCCTTGGAACAAGATCAGTGTTACTACTGCCGCTTGCTGGAAAAAGGGAGAACAGAACAGTATCAATTGACCTAGTAAAACCACAATCATGAGGCCGATAATAAGTAGTAGGCCCAGTGGACTCCCAAGAAGTAGCAGATGACCAAATCTGGCTACTATTCAAGAGGTTCAAACTGAAAGACTTATCACCTTCGATAAACCTGCAGTAAGAAAAGAAGGACTTTGCAACATAGCCATGGAACTCGTCCCTCTTGATACCCAAATATCAGTTCATCAAGAAACTCCTGTCTACAATGATGTAGCATCTGACTATACAAACATGTCAAAGGACGAAGCAACTCCAGTGATCAAAAATAATCCAGATGCAATACCAACTATTGACAGAACTGCCTCTGGCTATTTTACAACTTCGATAACTTTTCTGAGGATCACAGTGAACCAGAAAAAAACACCAGCAAAAACACTTTTTAAAGAAAAAATAACAGAATTCCTTCATCAACTTGAGAGAACATATCTGGTTTCGCCACGGGTTGAATTTTGGATTGGATTAGGTGTACTTTTTCTCCTGCTGTGGCTCATTCTTGTTTTAAGTTTGGGACAAATGATAGATGGAAAATACAGTACAATGGACACAGCAAGTAAGAACATCAGCTTGCTCCTGCAACCTTACAAATCATCTCATTGTGAACGAAGAGACCTGTCATCAGTGAAAATCACAGCCCTTCCTCTACCTGGTGGTATAGCATGGGACACAACTGATTATGACATTTATGGCCCGGTGGAACTTCTGAAGATTCCACACCAGTTTAAGGTTTCTTTGAGTGACTTTGTCTCACCTGGCACATTTTCTGATGATTGGGACTTTGAAGCTGTTAATAACATGATGACAGATTTAGAAATGTCAGCAAAATTTCAAAAACATGAATACCTAGAAGGTTCAACAAGTTATGAAGAACTGTATTGTTATAATCATTTTGGTCACCATTATTTGCACAACTCTGTAAATCCTAGAAATGTTTTTACTTACAATCAATGGGAACATTGTCCAACGCCACCAAAAAACAGCTCTAAAACATTTTATAAGAAATTTCCATACTTTACAGGTTTTAAATTAACAAATCCAGAAATGTTTTATTTCAAAAATTTGAATAAGACAGGAATGAAAAGCATGTTGACAAATACTAAACAAATTTATTCTGCAAACTTTTATGCTCAGCTGTCTACATTAGGTTATAACTTTTGGAAAGACAATATTGAGACAAAAACTGTCTGGGGCACAAAAGACTGGCAGGTGCAAGGTTTAGAAGCCTTATTTACAGCCGGCATTATCCCAGAACAAATAATGTTTTTTAAATGACACTGTTCAACAAACATCATGTCTTGGCATAGCTAAGATAAAAGATTTAAACAAACCGTCCATACCTAAAGCCACACCTAATAGTAATAACACTTCAGATGAGGAGGTAGACGTGAAAGAGATTTTAAAACACAACAGAACCAATCCTGATTGGAAACAGTGGTTAATCTGGCCCATTGACACGAACAACTGTCAAGATATATTCATGAACAGAACAAAATGAATCAGCAAGATCCAAGATATTCCCAGAGACAACATCCAGGGATAGTAACAACATACAGTGTGGGAAAAATATGCCTTGACTGGCTACAGAAATCCACACTTCCAGAAATTAAACAACACTTGACTTTAATTAAAGAAGGCATTGACTTACGAGACTTCTTACTTGGGCTTCGTAAACAGCGTCAAAAATGTTTCATATACGCCGGTATATACGCAGCGTACAACGAAGCTTGGAAAACAACACAAATGGAAAATGCAGAAAAAATACTTGAAATGTATCGTATTAATTTAGAGAAAGCACTCTCTGTAGTGGACAATGGGTTAACGACTCTGTCCTCCAGAATTTATTCTTTGGACAGCATTGTATCATCTGCGATTGACATAATAGAACAGCGTTTGCTAATGTTACAACAAGGCCAGTCTCAATTACGTTCTATAATGCTGCTAGGCTGGATGTTACAAAATCTCCGTTCAGGCTACGTGCCATGGCGTCTAATCAAAACCACGTCATTGTTTATTGTTTTTAACCTTACAGATAAACAATTCTCTTTGGCACAAAGAGAAGCAGTGCTGAGCACTGAAAAACTGGAAAGATTAACATTTTCTGAGAAGCCTGTCTTAGAATGGATAATACATGGCACCATCACGATACCAGTGACGATTTTCCAATTTCAGTAATGTCTACGGCATATACCAGCAGGCATGTATGAAAGGTTGGGTAAAGGATACATTAAGTCAACCTGAACTTTACCATACACACATAAATGTTGGAGTGCGGGAAAGGAGGTATTTCTTAGTACAAAAAATTGTAAAAACTCACTAAGCGGTACACTTTTATGTGAAGGTATTAATTTACATGGAGCCTGCGAAGGTTCTTTAAATAACCTTTCTTGCCATATGCACGGTAGTCCAGCAGCAGTGATAGATCCGATTTTCAGGCAACTTTCCAATGGTAGCTACGTTATGCTCAATGATCACAGCTGTTATGGCATGTTGCCAGGAAAAGCCTATCTAGTTAGTGTGTCGGCCAGGGTCACTTGTTGTATGCAAGTATTGTATCCAAAAAGCAAGACAGATGGGGAGACGGCGTTATGGCCTTCACTAAATATCTCTTCTATACGAATTGATACTTTAAGCAGAATGAAAGCCATTCTTTTACAAAAAACGGTGCCACTGACCTCGTCTAGAGAAACTTATGATCTGCAAGTTGCAAGGACTTCTGCAGAGATACATGCATTTTTATCAGCAAACTGCCCTGTACATTTCGCAGAAATGTTAGGTCAAATCTTAAACATGTCTGATACCAGTGGCATCGCACATGTATTTAAGACGATCTTTTCGGTACTGTTAACACCATTCGAAGCAGTCCTCGGCATTTTTCCAAATTTCGTGCACTCTGGGTTTGGTGGACTTCCTCTCATTTTGGGACTCGTAGCAGGAATTCTATTTTTGTTCCTTCTGCTCCGATATGGCAAATCCAGTCACCGATGATACCCAGACTACAATGGAATGGGCTCTCCTGGCCATGCGGTATCGTGAAAGAGTTACACAGATTCTTGGCTTGGCTTGTTTAAGAGATCTGAATACCACCTGGTTCCTTTCATTGAGACCAATCTGGCAAGATTGCATCTTACCTGTTCTACGATGCCTGCTGTGCGGAGAAGAATGCGTGTTAGGTAACATGTACAATGGGACCCCCTCAAAGAGCAAATGTGGCCAAGGGACAGAGGGGAGGAACAATGAACCAGAAATAGAAAAAATCCCTTCGGTGGCCATATACTTCAATTATGTACATACATCAATTCATATCAAAGGCTAGTGACAGAAGGAGAATAATGCTAAACAAAAATCATTCAAAAAATAATATTTATTACTTCTTTTTTTTGTAAATATAAATTCATATAAACATCGTTATAAATCAAACAATTCTATGGACAACACATCAATTAATTATACAAATTCATGAAAGAGATAAAGGAATCATAAAGATAAGCAACAACTAAATATATATATATATCTCCCATGGTATCAGACATACAAACAACTTACTCTCGTGCTACCAATCATACTACAGTCAAACCTCATACATTGATGAAAAAAGGAACTGGTAAACAATTAGCTAGATAACACAGCTAAAATTGTTCAAGGGCTACAGAAAAGTAATAACGGCCCTTGTAGCAGGTCTACGCGCGTTTCGGTGGTTCAAGCCACCTTCATCAGGACCTTGTTCACCATTTAGTGCAGAACCCGGGGATCAGACTGGACAAAGAACCTAAAAAGGAGAATAAGTCTGTCACTCAAACATCCACAAATAAAGTTTATAAAAAAGGCATAAAACATTCACTATTGCAGTTAAACTATGGGGGCTCATCAACGCGACTCAAGCAGGCACCTATACTGTGTTAGTGAAGGGAATATGATTAAGCTGACTTCATAGCACAGCGAAAGAGAGGCCTATTGGGCCAAAAGTACCTATTCACTACAGAGCATGTTATCGGCTAAGTCATAAACACCAGATGAAAAAACACAAAAATTAACTGTTTGCATGGGAAACCTATCCTCAAGATAGGGGTCAGAGACTCACAGTAGCACGGCTATACACTGTCTATACTTACAAGAGAGCACAGTAAGTATTTTTCCTTTTTAAGGTGCAATTATAAAGATCATATGATGGACCAGATCAATTTGAGCAGCATCTACTTGCATGGGAAACTATCCTCAAGAAAGGTGTCAGAGACTCACAGTAGCTCAGCTGTACACTGTCTATACTTACAAAAGAGCACAATGAGTATTTTTCCTTTTTTTTAAAAAGTGCGATTATAGGGATCATATGATGGTCCAGATCAATTGAACAGCATCTACAAAGGAATTTAAAGGAGATTATAAATGGAACTGTAATGGCGACTTGCTGAAACTCTTGCATGTCCCAGATCAAGTAGGGCTTACCAATAGCGTCGTTTATGATGGAAGCAAAACAGGCATGTGAGACTCAGGACTTCATCCGAATTAATAGCTACAAGGAGAATTACACAAATACCGAGAATTACATAACGTGTGTGTGTTACCCATTGATGCCCATCCTTCTTTCACACTGACAGTAACCTACCAAGGTGGTCACAGTGTGTCCTTGTTCAATGGAACTTTGCGCAATTCATCTATGTGTCGTATTAAAAAGAAGAAGAAGATCTCAAGTTGGTTGGGGCTGCCGGCGAAGGGACTCAGTACTGTTACTTCCTAGTCTGTGCAAAGGAGGAAAAAATAACACAAGAGTCCAATAAGGACTAGCACATTCAACTTCATATGCATGTCCAAGATAGTCAGAGAAAAGGGTAAAAATGTGGGCTTACTTATGTGTACAGTAGAGATGCAGTCCGTTGGTACACTGCTTTATTGTATACGAGCGACTCTAAGAAGGAAGAGAGAGCGTTACATGCTATTCGGGATTGTGCAGGGTATGGCAGGAAATAATGCGCGTTATTAGTTGGATCGGCGGCCTATCTTGCAAGCGTGCAAGCATCCCAATCTGGTTAGAGATTGATAGATACAAGCTATTAATGTTGCCAGATACATAGTTGTTAGAAACCACTAGTAACACGGGGATCAGTGTCACGTGAACTCCCCAACCTTTTATAACACGCGCTGAGTGGTTGAAAAGCCCTGTGCTGTATCACGGACTAGTAACAGCGCACATGCATCTATACCCACCCGACAAGTTGATAACGGGGGTGCCGATACTTCAAAGATAGCATGCCCGGTCTTCGCCTTAATCTTACTGCTTTTACCAACCCGCGCTAGCAGGATGTGGAGCCCTGAACTGCCCGACCCTCGCTTTAAAGCCGGAGGTGCATACAGTATCGATCCGTGCCTAGAACGCCTACCTTAAAATCCGTGGTCCCGCGCCATAATCCTTCTCCGTCACTGCGCCCCCTGCTAACAAGACACTTCCGGCCCGCCAAGATTTATATACCTTCAAGGCGTTCAAATCCCGCGGGAAGTGAACGTCAGATAGTAGAGGTCTCCAACTATCAACACAAACGTAGGACTTCGAAGGAACCTGCATATTGATAGTATCCGACAACGGGAATAATTTCTGATGCAAACATAGAAAGATAAACAATACCGCTGAGCCCAAAAAAAAGGTGTAATTGAGGTCAAGTCTTGATACGTATACCGATTGCAGTTTTACATGTTTGAATGTGGCGTAACCCAAGGAGGAAGTGTACAATTTAAGGCAATTGCAATAAAGTGTAACTTCAACAATTCAGGATGTATCAAGTGGTTATGTCACTAGAATTGTCTATGTTAGTACTCCCACAATTCAGGGCATGAGGGATAACGCCTTTTTCCAGGGACTTTTTTCCAGCGCACGCTTGCGTGAAAAACAGAGGGAGTCTTCCAAGAAAAGCTTGGAAAAGCCGCAAGAAGTCCATCTACAGGATACGCAGTACATAATGTAATCCAGTCACCAACGAATGCAATCAGGGCATGTGTTGCAGCCAAACAATCAACACAAGAACATAGAACTTTTTCTACCGACTACAATAATGTATATATATTTACAACAAAATGCCCCAAAGAACTCCTTATAAATAAACGGAGAAGCCATGATCAAATATATTGAACATATAACCTGACATTTTGGTGTAAATCAAGATTCACTGAATCGGAGCTCCACCTGAGCTACCACAAGGGAGCAATAAAGGATAATTTATCTGAGGGTCTCATAGCAGTTGCCACACTGGCACCTACTATGGGTTGCTGTACCGCAGAGAAGACATGCTACCTTGTCACAAACCAAGATAGTTCTTCGTTGAGTCCCCTTTTGACACTATCCAACAGGTAAATCCAAAAGGTTTCACGTTTTTTGCGCGTTATTTCACTCGGTTGACCCATTTTGGGTGTGACCTTTTCCAGGATAGACCATTTGATCTCGTCCTCCTTATGGGACTTATCAATGCAATGTTGGACTAACGGAGCTGATAGCTTTTTAGTCCTGATGGCGGACTTGTGTTCACTGAAACGGACGCGAAACTCGCGACCCGTTTCGCCCACATAGGCCAAACCACAGTCACAGAAGAGGATATACACTATGTTACTGCTACGGCAGTTTGTGAGACAACGTAGTTTGATCTTCTTTTCATTATAGGTAACAGTGTCAGATACCATTGCTGCCTCACAGGCGTGGCAAGAACCACACCTGTGATTGCCCAATACTGCCGGGAGTCCAGTAATGGAGAGCTGGTTGTTGATTTGGGAACTTCTCGTGGGAGGTCTGGCGTGAACCAGCATGTCCCTAAGATTTCTATTTCTCCTAAACGCCAACATGGGGAGAGGAAGCGGCGGAACGCTCTCATCTGTATTCAAAATTCTCCAGTTTCTGTTGATAATATTCCGAAGTTTATGATTAAAAGTGGAATGGTTGATCACACAAGTGATCCTATCGTGTTTGACACGTGTTCTACCTTGTAAAAGTGCAGATCTATCATAATATTTGGCCCTTTTATAGGCTTGTCGCACCAAACGATGTGGGTAGCCTCTTCTCAGTAGTCTGTCTTTCAGTGCATCTCCATGTTGGTGAAATGCACCAATGTCCGTACAATTGCGGCGAATTCGTAAGAATTCGCCGAAGGGTATAGATTCCCTTTGACAATTCGGGTGGAAGCTGCCAAATTCCAAGATTGTATTTTTGGCAGTACTTTTCCTAAACAGACTGACTGTTAGATGTCCATTGGTACCTGCAATGGTGATGTCTAGAAAGTCCACCTTTTGAGTACTAAGGTTCATAGTGAACCTCAAGTTGGTGTCACTTGCATTGAGCCAAAGGTAAAACGCCTGTAGTTCTTCTTCCGATCCTTTCCAAATGAAAAAAATGTCGTCGATAAAACGCTTCCAAACAAAAATGTTTTCAAAAAATGGGGCCAGTTCGTTGTAAATATTTTTGAGCTCCCATTCTCCCATGTATGCGTTAGCCACACTCGGGGCACAAGAAGCCCCCATTGATGTCCCCTTAATCTGCTTGAAGATCTTCCCATTATACTCAAAAAAGTTATTCATGAGCACAATTTCCAAACATTGAAGAATGAAAATGTCTGGGCGATCAGATGGATATCTCCTGAGAAGAGCCGACACCGCCTGCAACGCTCGACACTGAGGAATGTTGGTGTACAACGCCTCAATGTCGAGCGTCACAAGGATGTCTGTGGCAGGGTTAAATTGTATGCCCTCTATTTTATTGATTATATCCCCGGTGTCACGGATATATGATGCATATCTCTGAGTCAGAGGGCACAAAAATCTATCTACATATTTTGATAGTGGCTCAGTACACGAGCCGATAGTCGAAATAATGGGCCGCATTGGAGGATTGCTTTCTGATTTGTGTGTCTTTGGAAGACCATACAAAACAGAGGTACTGGGAGTGGTTTTATTAAGGAAAACATATTCATCTTCGCAGATATGACCGTCTGCGAAGGCCACCTGAGTTGTTTCTTGAATATGTTTTTGCAGGCGGTCCAATTCCTTTCGCTGAGCAGGTCTATAATGGTCTGTCACTGCTAGCATTCCCAGCATTTTGTCGTCGTAACTCGTTCTATCAAAAACAGTAATACCCCCGCCTTTATCACAAGGCTTGATGACTATGGAGGAGTTGGTTTTCAATTCGTTTAGGGCGGTTCTTTCTGAGTCAGAGAGATTTGATTGGGGGGTGTAGGTATTTTTGATCACCCTCGCAATATCTTGGAGAACCCTCTGTTCGAAGATACGTACCTCGGAATGCGTGTTAGACATTTGTCTTACACTTCCATCAGCACTGCCAACGGATGTTGACACTTTGCTGGGTCCCATAACGACTCATATATCATGGTGCCCCCAACGGTTGCCAATCCTGATGACGGCATTCATAGAGATCTCACCGGCAAACCCAGCTATTGGTGAGGTATGTGGATCAACAGGCACACAGGTACCATCTACGGCGAACATTGCTAATGTGGATGACGCTGACGTCGATGCTTCACATCTATGCGCATTTGATCTACTTGATGAAGTAGTTCCACTTTCACAATCTGTGGTAGACGGTTTCTTTGCCAGCTTAGATGATTTGATGTTTCCTCCCGACACCGAGAATAACTTTTTAAAAAGTACACAGCGTTCCATGAACTCTGAAATTCGGCCTTCGGTTTTTAAAAACAAATCCTCTAACTTGGGAACTCTATGTTTCTACAAATCGACATTTGAACATTTTTTTTCCATCCCAGAATAAAACTTTTTTCACTTGGCACAAAGTTATCTGCTTAAAGTAGAACTATTCTTAGAGGACAAGAAATTCATTTGATACTTCCTATAGATGATATTTGGCAGTATTATATATTATGCTATGGAATGGTCTCAACCTTTTTTTTCTTCTGTAAATTTAGAGCCATTTCATAAATGTAATTTCATAATTCATTTAGATAACATTCTTTAATGACAGCTATTGCTTATAAAATATGTGCAAAACAAATACTCATGTATGTGTATAAACCATGTTTTGATGCATTTCATGTATTTTGGGTGGGATTATGAACATATGCTCTAGTTATGTTTTATGCTTATAGATTTAGTAATATTAGACATAATACATGGAGTGGGTGTTGTATGGAGTTTTAGGACTCTAGTGTAAATTTCCCAATTCATGCCCTTACATAGGTATAAAGTACTGTATCCTTATACAGGCATAGAAATCATAACCATATTAAGACATAGGTCAAGTAGTCCTAATATGGCTTGGCTACTTCCACTAGTTCCAAAAATCTACAACGATTTCTTGGAAAAACCCACCTTCAGCAGTCAGGGACTTCCCCCTGCATGAATATTAATTTATCCACGAACTCATGGAGTTTTCAGAGAATTAAGTCTCTAATGACGTTATTATGTCCAATCTTACGTCAAACTCGGCACCTTCAAGGTATAAATATGCCCACACTTGTCCAAACCAACACAGTGTGGTTTGGAGCAGTTTGACTATCTACTTGCCAGACGCGCCCTGCTGCAGCAAGTGCCGAAGGAAGCCGACCATCCAGCTGACGCACTAAGAGATGCTGTACTTTCTCTAGCCAAGAAATCCAGCTCCGATGTTTCCCGGCTACCCTTGCGGGTTGCTGGGAAGTGGAGTCCTGAGAGAGAGATACCAGACCTCCTACATTCTAAAACCATGGTACGGAGCTGATTAGACCCTAAGAGAATTCTTGGATTAGATTCTCGGCAAACGAATACTGAAACTAAGCTACACCTCACTTACTTCTTCCCTTGTACTAGACAAAGGTTAGGTACACCGGGGTAGGGGTATTTTAGAAGCACCAGTTGAGTACTTTTAGTCATTATTTATCAATGTATGTATTTTATGTACTATATGCCTTAAGAAACCATATCATGCTTATACAGTATTACTTGATAATACTCTTCGTACTGTACGCATTGTACTTTACAACCAGTATTACGATTGCAGCAGTTAATTTCTTATGCTTGAGAAAGAAGACTGTTCAATAAAATAACTTTTTTTGAAAACGCCCGTCTCTCTATTTCTCTACACCTCTGATGAAACGAAGCATGCACGATTGACTGAGTGAAATAACTATCTATTGTTTCCGCGACATTAGAGATATATTTCTTATTCTTGGGGAACAAAGTTGTCATGTTTTAACACCTTCGCTGCGGCGTCTATTCCGCCGCAGCACTAAGGGGGCGGGGTGGCCACGCGGCGCTCACACGCTGGTGACGGAACCGCTCCGTCACCAGCCTCGGGTGAGCTGTGCTGATGACGGAGCGGTTCCCTCATGGGCCCGCCCGCTCAATAGAACGCGCCGCGCAGGCTATATATATATATATTGAAGCTAAATGCTGGAGATGTATTCTCACCAAAAATAACTTAAGTGGCCATTATGAACTTGAACCTTTTGCTGTTATTGATAAACTGTACAAACTACAAGGATCACAATGCAACGAGAGACCACATGTAGGTGAGGAGCTACTAAAGCCAAAAAGCAACTCTGAAAGTCATTAACATCGGCTACTTGAAGAGCATCCACAATGCGTGTTATTGACTTAGTGTGGGGCTTTTAGGGACTGATGACCTCGCAGACACCATTCCCTCACACATAAGGATGATAGCTACTGAACGGGAAGTACGCTTCATGATGTGAAAAATCAACTGCCTACAAACTGACATTAATACAGTCCTCTGAGGAGCACCAAATAGTTTGAAATACATTGCGGCAGGCTGTATTGAAGAAAGGGGTTTTGGAATGTATCAACACATTGAAAATGACAATAGTAAATTGTTGCATGAAGCGCAGCATAAGGCGATATATTTTGCGGTATGAATACCCTCAGTAACCATATATATATATTTTTTCAACTTCTTTTTATTGGATTTTTATGTTCATACATCCAACAGTAAAGGCATCATCATATACATATATCAACACAGTTTGGCCGTGATTGCAGTAAAAAGATACATAACTTTAGGGTCGCGATTACAACTGATCAGCGTACTTCAACGTGTCAACATATAAGCAAGAGGCGATTGTGCATGCAGCAATTTAACAAACATATTTCACATTTCCAGTGCTCAAAGACATACCAGCAGGTCCACATCTTACCCTGCAATCATGATAGAATGGCCCATGTTAACATGTGATTCTCAGAGTTCTCCAATGCATAGTGTTTTCTACGTTAGCGTGCCACAAATTTCGCAGGTGAGCTAACAGGTAACATGTCAAGGGGGGCCAAATGTCCCTGGGACGCGATGCGCTAGGCAGCATTTCAGCATATGTGGCTAGACGTTCCTGGCAATGAACTAGGTCATCAATCCACTCCTTATATTTGGACGCCTGTCCTCTTCCCCAGCGGCAGGCTACATTCCTATTAGCCATAAGTAGCGAAAGATCGACATATTTATGATGCACTGCCTGTAGCGGTTTGACGTAGCCCACCAGAGCCATAAGTGGGGTGGGCTCAACTCGTGTGTTTACCATCTCCGTCAGTGCTTCAAACACTTGCTCCCAATATTCATTCACCCCTGGCCATTGTCAAGCCAGGTGCAGAAAAGCCGCTCCGGGGGCCTTACATCTGTCACACCTGTCTGAGTCTCGTAGGTGGTATCTATGCAGTCTGACTGTGGTGTAGTAAATTCTATGTAGGAATTTATAGAGTATGATACGGAACCTGCTGCTGGCTGATACCCACTCTGTTTGTGAGCAGCAGAATTCTCAATTATCATTGGTCAGGTCATATGTTGTAGCTAGTAATTCCATCTGCGTGTGCACTGCCTAGGAGACAAGGCGTATAGCCGATGTATTTTTAAGTGCAAGTGATTATTCATATACTTCACGTCGAATGGGGGCCATTAAGTCTAGGTATTTTTTATAGAATTCCACTGGAATTCCGTCTGTCCCAGTGGCTTTACCCGATTGCATACCCATAATTGCCTCTCTGACCTCATCCAATTCAAATGGAGCACACAAGAAAGTTTGTTGTACGTCGCTTAGCGAGCCCAGCGCCACATCTCCCAAGTAGCTGTCTAGGTCCAAGTCATCCCTCCTCTGTGTGGTATATAAACGGGTATAGTGCCGCGTAAAGGTGTTTAGTATGTTGGCCGAATCGCAGTAAACCATCCCATCCAGGTCCTCAATTTCCAACACCATACCCAGAGTAACGATGCTGTCTGACTATTCGTGCTAAAGCCTGCACGGCGCGTTCTATTAAGCTGTCCACCTCCTGCGGCTACTCTGCACTTCCATTCACAACCAAGTGCTGCTCACTCTTATTTGTTGACTCTGGAATTCCAATCACGCAAATATTATTGCGCCTACTACGCACTTCCAAGTCCTCATTCTTTGCGGTGATGTTTTTTTAGCAGTTTGTCCATGTGGGCAATCTGTGTAGCATTCCAGGATGTCGAGTCCTCTGCGTCCGAGATTCGCCTCTCTGTTTCCTTAATTCGATCTCATGCCTCTCTGACTTGTGTGCTATGGTGTCCATGCGAGATGACATACGATTAACTTTATCCACAATAGTGGCAAAACCTTGCCTGACTTCCTGTAGGATGCTCTGCACATCAGCAGCTTGTGTTGTAGTAGTACTCTGAGCCTCCCCTCCTCCATCCAGGTCCAGCTCATCTTGCACGCCGCGGGTTCCCTTTTTCACAGCTTCAGAATTCAGCTTCGTCTGTCTAGTGTCTGATTTTCCCATCATGTCACAATGGTGGGGGCTCAGCCAGTCGCGTCCTTGTCTGCGCACCACCCAACCACCAGTATTGCGGGTCAACCGTGCCTGCGTGTGTTACCACTCTCCGAGGTGCTAATTTTGGGTCTAGTGGCGCCACTCAGCCACAGCGCACAGCTCCCTTCTGCGCCTATTCACTGTCCAGGATACACTGGTCAAGGGGGGGTCCTTAAGCATGGTAGGGAACAGCTGCTACAGCCCCAGATCCCTGCACACAGTAGCCTCCAGTAACACAGGTAGATAGAGCAGCAGCTCAGCAGCTCAGCAGTGGTATGCCAAACGTTCAAGGTGCAAGGTGTTGTGCTAGCGCCTTATTCCCCCAAGCTTGAAAGTCTAGGCACCAGTCTCTGTAAATCACTCAGCAAATGTAGCTCCCCCTACCACAATGTGGCTCTCAGTAGTCTGCCACCTCAACCCTCACACAGAAGAGCGGTGCGCAGGGCCCTCTGGTGTTCTTCGCGCCTCCTCTCTCCCCGCAGCAGTCCGATGTGGAAATGGCGGCAATCACGAAATTCAGCAACGCCCAGACGTTCAGTTGGTTGTACACGCGCCAACTGAAGATCAGATTCTCTCCACTCCCCAGCCAGGGCCACCCCCCAGTGTCTCCCATTCCCGTGATTGGGGCTGCAACATTGGGGGGCTGGGCCGCGGCAATGCTCACAGTTTTTGCAGCCTACTCGGCCCCACGCAGGCCCAGCCGTCCGTGCTCAGATTCGCCGCAGTGATGTCTACTCTCGCCAGTGTGTCAATCGGGGGGCGATGACTCTCCCGTATTGCACCGGGTGCACGTTCCGAGTCCACACTCCAGTGGCCCAGGGAACTCACACTGCCACAGCCGCAGCTGGCCCGCAGCCGCACACAGTGTCCCTCAGCTCACGCCATCCGAGCCGCCGCCCAGCTGCTGCAGTGCTGTTCACCTCCTGCGGCTACTCTGCACCTCCATTCACCACCAAGTGCCGCTCCCTCTTTGCCACCAGACAGACCACGCGGATGCTGCTCCTTTCACCGCAGCGTGTCCCTCAGCACTCGGCCAAGACGCCTCTGGTGCAGCAGTGGCCTCAGTTAGGCGCAGTGGCCGCGTCAGCCTGTATTGTAATTCCTATATTCCCAATAGGCTCTGCGCATTAGAATAGTATATCCTGTAGTTTAGACGTAGGACTGAGGTCGACTAGGTCTCTACCGAATATACTAGACTTAATTGTGTATGTGCCAGCTAGTTCAGAGGTCACTAGAAACTTTCTCGAATGAACAAGAAGGGACTAGTTTCTGACAACCGCTTAACCTCTTCAACACACATTCACTGGATGATGTCATCAGGGATGTCATTTGAGATGTAATCAGTGATGTCATGAGTGATGTCACTGACCATGTCATGAGTGATGTAATATGTGACATCATCAGCAGTGCATTGCGGGCGCGCAAGTTATAGTAGCTGAGCTAACTATAACGTAGGAATTTCAAAGGTTTTGTATGAGAGAAATCTTCATCTAACTATAACGTGTGAAACCTATGTTTTTTTCAATGAATTTGCATGGTTTTTTAAATGCTAATTCCTAACTATAACGTGTGTGAAACCTATAGTTTTTTCAATTAATTTGCAAGGTTTTTAAATGCTAATTACTAACTATAACATGTGTGAAACCTATGTTTTTTTCAATGAATTTCAAAGGTTTTGTAAATGATCATTTATAAATGTATTAATTATTATGTTTTTTTTATACTATTGTCTTATATTTTCAATGTAAATATTTATATTTTTTTATTTATTAGATTATATTTCATATTCTTATTATAAAATAATAACAAAACTAAATCGCAAAGTCATTTTTGGATGAATTATTGCTTGACGTCGGTTGCAAGTATAACACAGCTCCAGCAATTCTATTGGGGCCCTATGCTCACAATGCTGTATCAATCCTTACACCTGCTTCAAGCATGTGCAAGGTTTTGACTAGGCATAAGCTCAAAAGTCACTGAATAAAATGTTATACATTTCACTCAGTCACTTTTAGGAGGCCTTGCTGCACCCCCTACTGCACAAGAAAGCCTCTTCTGGTGCAGCGCTTTACAATGTAATACACCCTCCAGATGCGTCACGTTGTTAATAGCACACACCATGGCACATCTTTTGCACCACCGCTGTGTCACAAAAGTGACGCAACGGCTGTGTAAAAAAGGCACAAGGGGATTGTAAATCCACCCCTAACACATACAAATTCACCCAGGCACTTTCACCAGCAGCACAAATTGAAGCATAGACTTCTAACATATTTATGTACATATGATACATTCAAGTGCTTCAGACATACTACAGTATACTATAGATAAACACCTTATAGATTTATGCTGTAGCAGTTCCTTATAGTTCTGCACTTTCATATTCTCCATACACTAGTAACATATTCATTCATTCATTTATGAACTACACATTCATTCTGACAAACTTTTACACACTAACATAGAAATAGTTCTTTCTTTGACCAGTGAAGGTAGTTCTAACAAGAACTGTTTTTTTGTTTTGTATTTTTTTTGTGTTTTCTCAACAAATTCCAAGCGGAACATAAGAATGAAAAAAAGAAAAACTAATGTCGAGGACAGCAATGATCTTGCATCCTGCGTTTCATCAAGTCTATAGACTGTTCCCCATAACACAAAAGTTTATCGCAATAAATGCATAGAATTTTAACTTTAGCAAAGTCAGAATCAAAATGTGGGTGTGGACTGCTTGCTGAAAATGCTGCTGCCGCAGTTGATGTGCTTGGTGTAGCAGCAGGTGGGTTCTCATGCAACCTCCGTCTTGCAGCCAGAGCAAAGTTCTTGGGGTGCAAGTTCTTCACGTGTCGCACCATATTTGCTGTGCCAAAGGAGTATTTTTTACATGGATCACCCCTTGAAAGAATAGTTTTGCAAATTTTACAGGTTACTTTTGGAGCATTAACCTTTTTTTGACCTTCTGGAAAAGTGAAAAACTTCCAAATTAGAGCTTCTTTCCTCTTCTTTGGACGTTCTTCAGGAATGAAATCTCCCTCTGAAGAACTGCTGGAAGATGACTCCATTGCTCTTATTATTGTGATCTTCCTTCTATTTGAGAAGATTCTCAGAACAAATGCTTCTTCTTAGAAAGTCAAAGTCGAATAATTATAATGGGACGGAACTTTCAACAGTCCCAATAGGAAAAGTTATGAATCAATCAAATCTCTAATTTTAAAGTCACATGGCTTTGCGTACGCTTATGATGCGCTTGCGTAGCTCTTTCAATATGAATACGCATGATGTTCTACCGCGATTTGTGTAATTATTTTTAAAAGTAATATATGATTATTACAAGTATTAAAAAATTCATAGTTATCGCAAATGTCTGCCCAAAGTATGTACATTAAATACATACATGTTTTAAACCAAGTAGAAACATTGCCCCCTTTCACGTACAGAACGCCGTACATGCCGTCACACCGAAGCTTTAATGCGACGCGTAACGTCAAAGCATATTCGTACCGTATGCGCGGGTACATGCTGAGTATGATAAGCAGTACAAACTATGGTGGGATCACCCTCTCACTGACAAATCAGAGCTCAGGGCGCGCTAAGGAGGAAGATTAGAAGTGCTGACTCATTGCAGATCCGTTTCTGGGCCTGCCTCTGCGCCCATGATAACACCGCCCCCATCTCTCTCTGTTGTTAATTGTTAGTGCACACACTCATACTCACACATGCGCTGTGCACGCCCGCTCACACTACCCACATGCCACCACCTAGCATGCTTGCTATCATTTAGCCTGGAAACCAATACATTACCCAATGGCATGTCCCCCAGGGCCATCATTCTTGCAGACCGCGAAAACGCTACCAATGACGGTCCTGGACTTGGTTTGGTCAGCCCCGCGGTTCCCAAATAATGCGGGCACTGACGTGAGCACGCTCTCTTTTGCCTGCCTCTGCTGCGGTGACAGACAGACTGTCGAAAACACCCCAGACTCAGCGAAACCGCAGCCTTTCAAGACACGACAAAAGACGAAAGAAGCAAAGGTAAAAGAAGACGTCAAAACATCAGCCTCCACTGTAAATTGTATATGCATAATGCTATTTTTTTATCCTTCATATGGCTTTCCTACCCCTCAATGGTTTTAAATTGTACCCACATAATTGAAATATTTCTTTATAAGTCACGAGGTGCTATACACCTCTAATCTTAAAAATTGTGCGTGCATAAATTTCTGTGTCGTATTTCTGTACTACGCCACGTGCTTAGGCCTCTATTATTATTAATTGTGTGTCCATGATAGTATTTTTTTTCTGCGTCACGAGGCCGTCCCAGGCCTCTATTAACTTATTGATCTTCCTTTGTTTGCTGGAGCTGCAACAGTTTTAACTACGGAATATTAAGAACCCACATTAAAATTCACTTTTGATAGTAGTTACGCAACTCAGTTTACGATGACTAATCAAAATGTCCTTTTGTTTCCTTCACCAAACATCGTTCAGAAACAACCACGGCCTATTGAGCAACAGAAACGGAATTCTCTGCAACTTATTGAATATACTTTGACGTATAGAAGCAGAGTTCAAGTCGAATGGTGAACTCCGGTAGCCGCACTCTTTATACAAGGTAAGCACAGCAGCCTAGATCTACAAAGTCTTCATAGCAATGCATTAGAAATAAGTCGCCATAACGGGCGTTAGTAATTCAGTAGGCACTTCCATATAGACACCACTTGAATGCGGCACAATAACAACTGAAATATACCAGGTACACTGCACTCGTAAAACTGTAGTGTTAGCTTTATTTGTGAAACGAGAGAGGGCCATATTATCAAGCCTGGGCGACAAAATTATCGCCACTTTATGGGCAGGAGAGTGCCGCTAAAGTGGCGATAATGGGTTTGATAATATGCTCTATGGAATTCCAATCGAAGCTCATGTTAGATGTGAAGGACATCAGACATGAGCTTCGATTGGAATTCCATAGAGCATTTTATCAAACCCATTATCTCCACTTTAGCGACAGTTTCCTGCCGATAAAGTGGCGATAATTTTGTCGCCCAGGCTTGATATTATGGCCCAGAGTGCGTAGTGTACAGCAGCTTCTCTGTAAAATCTATAATTACCTTGGAGCAGTGACAACAGATAGCTTACAACAGTCTGACAAACAGATCCACAACCTTATTACGCCACTTTTGAGTCACTTTTAACATGGGTAAAGTGATGCAAGGAGCTAGTAAATCTACGTCTGACTTTTCAAGAAAAAATCTCAACTCCAGACTCTGCGGCACAGTTTTAATGTTTTCTCTCTCTCTCACTCCCTGTGACATCATTTCTCTTTCTCTCTTAAACTTAGACACTGCTGTCTGCTTGGACGTGTAGAAGAATTGTTGAAGTGAAGTTGTGAAGTCTACTTCCTTTTGTGTTTGGCCGCAAGGTTTATACAACGGTAAGCACAGAGGCCTAGATCTACAAATCCTTCATGGGAATGCATTAGAAATAATTCGGCATAACGGGCGTTAGTAACGCAGTAGGCACTTCCATATAGACACCACTTGAACACGGCACTATAACAAGTAAAATGTACCAGGTACACTGCACTCGTAAAACTGTAGTGTTAGCTTTATTTGTGAAATGAGAGAGGGCCATATTATCAAGCCTTGGCAACAAAATTATCGCCACTTTATCGGCAGCAAACTGCCGCTAAAGTGGCCATAATAGGTTTGATAATATGCTCTATTGAATTTCAATCGAAACTCATGTTAGATGCGAAGGACATCTAACTTGAGCTTCGATTGGAATTCCATAGAGCATATTATCAAACCCATTATCGCCACTTTAGCGACACTTTCCTGCCGATAAAGTGGCGATAATTTTGTCGCCCAGGCTTGATATTATGGCCCAGAGTGCGTAGTGTACAGCAGCTTCTCTGTAAAATCTATAATTACCTCCGAGCACTGACAACAGATACGTTACAACAGTCTGACAAACAGATCCACAACCTTATTACGCCACTTTTGAGTCACTTTTAACATGGGTAAAGTGATGCAAGGAGCTAGTAAATCTACGTCTGACTTTTCAAGAAAAAATCTCAAATCCAGACTCTGCGACACAGTTTTAATGTTGTTTTCTCTCTCTTTCTCTCTCTCACTCTCTGTGACATCATTTCTCTTTCTCTCTTAAACTTAGACACTGCTGTCTTGGATGTGTAGACGTGTAGAAGAATTGTTCAGAATAAGTTGTGACACCAACTGCCTGAAATGTTTACCCGCAAGGTTTATACAACGGTAAGCACAGAGGCCTAGATCTACAAAGCCTTCATAGGAATGCATTAGAAATAAGTTGCCATAACGGGCGTCAGTAACGCAGTAGGCACTTCAATATAGACACCACTTGAACGCGGCACTATAACAGAACTGGAATGTACGAGTCACACTGCACACGTAAAACCATAGAGTTACCAAAACCTGTAGGGGCATAGTATCAAGAATGGCGATAAATTTATCGCCGTTTCAGCGGCAAGAAACTGCCTCTAAAGCGGCGATAATGGGCTTGATAATATTCCCTTGTGAATTCCCATAGTAGCCCAGGATAACACCAGACCCTGGACTGCTATGGGAATTCACAACAGCATATTATCAAACCCATTATCGCCACTTTAGCTGCAGTTTCCTGCCGCTGAAACGGCGATACTTTTATCCCCGTTCTTGATAATATGCCCTGTAATGCTTCAGCTCATTTACTCACATCTACATAATTCTAAACTCTAATTTTCTTTTTTTCTTTCGCAGATTACCAATCGGACACCTTTTGGAATCCATTTCACAATTTCTTTATAACATTGTTTAACTTATTTTGCCAGTTCTAATATAGTTATAACTGAGTTTCGTTTATATTTATTGTTTAATAAAAGTTAATTGAGTTGTGTTTATATTTATTGTTTAAGAAAAGGTAATTTAAAAAAACTACATACTTCTTTTATTTAGTGGGGGAGAGGTATGACGGCCCACAATAAAAATAATGTTGAAATACTATAGTTGTATATTCAAGACTAGGATTGAAAACTACTGAGTTCTAACTAACAGATACAATGAAAACAACGGTGAGAAACTACTAAAATGGCGGAGGACGGAGTACATAATCAACGTTTGGTGCCTCGGCACTACCTTTCAAATAAATATATAAAAAATATGACTATTAATACTGTACAAAAGTACAGCAGCGGATGACACACACGAACCGGGAAAAGAAAGCGACAGATTTACTAACTGATATAAAGAAAGGTTTGCTTGTTGAACTTGAAGAAAAAGAAAACGTGGGCTTCGAAACGACGCTGAGCATGCGAAGATAGTACAACTGCTACACCAAAAAAAAAAAGAAAGCTTTACATACTATCATAGAAATGAAGGAGCACATTATCAACAAAAGGGGATACATTATCGCCGCTTTTATTGACAGGAAACTGCCGATAAAGCGGCGATAATGTGCTTGATAATGGGCCCTTGTTTCTGAACAACAGCATGGCTTTCTCCCAGATCGCGGTACGATTAATCATATACACCGGGTTATTGCAACTTTAGATTATGCTACTGCAAATCATTTGGACTGGATTGGTGTTTTTAGACGAAGAGAAAGCGTTCGATCGCGTTTCATGGGTATTTTTATGGGCGATTCTGGAGAAAATGGGATTTGGACTACGATTTATATCTGCTCTACAAATTATGTATAGACATCCGAGGGCTAAGATATGTATCTCGGGGCAAGAGTCAATGGCAGTTAAAATCACGCGGGGCACACGGCAGGGGTGTCCCTGCTCACCTCTTCTATTTGCTATGTATATAGAACCACTGCTAAAGGCATTAATGTCATCCCAACATATACAATCCAATGGTCTTGCCTGGAGGTAATATACGTGTGTTAGCTTACGCTGACGATATTGCAGTAATAACATCTGACCCGGAATCCGCATTAATTGAAATAGAAAATCTGACTCGTGAATTTGGCAATGTGTCAGGGTACAAACTTAATATTCAGAAAACACAGGTTGTATGCTCAGCAGGATTATGTACTAATGATAGTAGAGTCACTTTAGAGGCCAAATATTTAGGCATTAAAATTAGATTACTACCTCAACAGTTAGTTATGGTAAACTGGTCAGATATACTATTATCAGTTAAAAGTCAACTAGAGAAAATTTAATGTTTACATTTATCATTGGTTGGGAGACGTAATGTTTTAAAAATGACTATTTTACCGAAAGTTTTATATTATTTTCGAGCAATACCATTGGAGATATCCACATTACAATTGAGGAAATTGCAATCTATAACTGATAGATTTCTATGGGGTTGGAAGTCCTCGCGGAGAGCATCTAAATATATGACATTACCAATCTTAAGTGGGGGCTGGGGAGTTTCGAATTTTGCATTATATTATTTGGCATGTCTAATGCAAAATATCAAATATTTTTCAATAGGTGGAACTCCACCCACATTTGAACGCCCAGATATCTTTTCTCTTTTACTTGGCCCACAATCTCGGCAAATGTTGCTTCGTTTTTTAGAACCTAGCTACTATAAAAGAACCAGATTTAAACTTATAATGTCCGCCTTTAAAGGATGGCGATTTATACGGAAGCTTATTTCATTGAGACGTATTAATTTTTATACTCCTTGTAATTCTATAGAATTGCTTCCGTTGATATTCAGGGATCGTATTATGGGTATATGGCGGGGAAAAAGGCATAACAGCCATTGGTGACATGGTTAAAAATGGTACATTTGCATCATTTCAGGAGCTAAAAGATGAATATAGTCTTTCTCAACATGATTTTTTTAAGTATCTGCAAATACGGAATTTTATCTTTACACATCCAAATATTATACCACTTTGCCATAATGAATTTATGGAAATACTTAAAAAACCAACACGTATAGGGATTATATACAACTATCTGTTAAATTTACAGCAGGATGATATGGAACAGCAGGAATTAAAATGGTGTACGAGACTAGGCACATCTGTAGTACCTTTTCAAGAATCAATATGCATGGCCGATAAAATTATTTTATCTGCCAATTTATATTCACAGCATTATAAAACTTTATTTAATCTTAATCATACACCACTTAAAATGTTAAAATGGAGTAATCGCAATAACGGGAAATGCTATAGATGTCAATGTGATCTAGCAGATATTATACATATTTTTTCAGACTGCATTATATTAAAACCGTTTTTTGTATCCATAGAAATTTTCTTAGCACATATCACAAAATGCGATGTAAAAATCTCAAGAGAGATGATTATTTTTGGTTTATCAAATGATAATGAATTGTTTTCAGGTTATCAAGATAACAGATATATTATATTCATGGCTATGGCTGTAGCTCGCCTTTGTATATCATCAATGTGGCTAAAGCCTGAAGCACCTACATATGAAATGTGGCGAGCAAAGTTTTATAATATTTTTCATTTAGAATTTAATTTATATCGCATTAAATCTATTGCGAAAAAGCGTAGAGGATACAAAATATGGCAGACTTTGATAGATTATTTGGATCACTAGTGACTATTATTCCTGTTATCAAATGAGATAATCTGCTTAGACGCTATTCATTTTATGTTAAAACCACCTTTACTGCTTATATGTTTATTTATTTATGTTGAATATGTAAATCACAAAGCTGATATATTGATATGTTGTTCGGGATATGATATAATCTCTTTATATGTTTATTCTCTTGTAAATATGGCTTTGAACTGAATCAATTAAAAAAAAAAAAGATAATGGGCCCTTGTAACTTCCCATAGCAGCCCAGGTTCTGGTGTTAACCTGGGTTCCTATGGTTATTCACAAGGGTATATTATCATGCCCATTATCGCCGCTGTATCGGCAGTTTCCTGCCAATAAAAGCGGCGATAATGTATCGCCTTTTGTTGATAATATGGCCCATTGCTCTTTTTTTGACCAGTAAACTTAGGTGCATATTATCAAGGACCAGTGTTAAAATTATCACCGTTTTATTGTCAGGAAACTGCTGATAAAATGGCGATAATGAGCTTCATAATACGGCCTTGTTATTTCCCGTTGAAGCCCATGTTAACACCAGAACATAGGCTTCTATGGGAATTTACAAGGACGTATTATCAAGCCCACCCTCCCAACATTAATAAAAAACTCCAGACAATGCAGGTACCTGGAGCTGGAAGGTTATTTTACATATCACTGCCCCAGAAATGTGGCGTTCCCCGTGACGTGTACGGGTGGAGAGAGAGAGCTCAAAACATATTTTTTTTAAAAGACACCCGAGGGGTGCCGCTCACCGAGACCGCGGGGAGTAGGACCGTAACCCCCCCACATACTTCAAAATAAAACCAGAGGAGTGCCATTCCCCAGGGCTCGGGGCACCTTACAAGCCCCCATTATGCAGAAAAATTGCCCCCGTAATTTGCCCCCCCCAGAACCTAATGAATAAAACAGACTTCTACTTTTTTTTCACCTTTTCCACGGCCTACAAGTACTGCACGAGTACCCCGCCATTTTTTATTTTAAAAAAAATAAAAATTGAGCCTAAAGATCCATGTACCACCCCCTGACCAAGACTATAGGCTCAGAATGTTTCTAGCCTGCCTTGTTTCCTTATTTCTCAACTTTGTTTCACTGTTTTCTTGTGACTCTGCTCTCCCGACAAACAACATGGCTGCCAACACTTCCTGGTTTGGAGTACTGACAGCAAATCAGCATGCAGCTCCTGCTCGTAATTGTACGTATTTCCATACGCGTAAGCCGCGATTTTTCTTTATTTAAAATAAAAATAAAAAATAGAGCCTGAACATCCATGTACGACCCTCTGAGCCAGCTTAGAGGGTCAGAATACCTCTACCCTACCCCCTTCCCTTATTTCTCAACTTTGTTTTACTGTTTTCTTGTGACTCGGTTCTAGCGAGGCACAGGATGGCCGCCAACACTTCCTGGTTTCGAGTGTTGACAGACAGTTCACAGCCAATGAGCATGCAGCTCGCGCTTGTAATTGAACAGATTTCAGTACGCGTGCTGAGCTCCGTCTCTAGATATCACTATGAGTTTACTTGCAATTTTCTCTGACACTACTGAACGGATTTACACCATTTAACAAAAAGCACAATCTGCGAACAGAACTCTACCTCTCTGCCAAATTTCGTGTAATTCCGTTCAGCCGTTCGGGCTGTAGCCCTGGCTATATGGCCCTATGGAAAATTGCATGGGGAAAACATGTTTTGGGACCCCCCTTTTTTCTCCACCCACACTTGACGAATCACCCCAAACTTTCAGGGAAGGAGCGGAACCGACCAGGCCATTTTCTTGGAGAAATTCACGACGATTCGTCCACCGGCGCCAAAGTTATTCCAAATAGAATGTTGTGGATTTCCTATGGAAACTAGGTCCTAACTATAACTACCTACTGGCAACCGCCAGTAGGTAATATATATATATATATACATATATATATATATATATATATGTATATATAGAGAGAGAGAGAGTCGTTGTAAGTGCCCATATGATGATGCATGTATGGAATATTTGATTTTTTTTTTTTTATTATGCTTTATAAGACATATGCACACCTAATTGTCCTTCACTTTGGCAAATTTGTATGCTAGAAAGCACTTCACTGAGAAGGAGTTTGTTTTGCTCTAAGGACGTCTATAGAAGTACAGAAATATATTGTTTCTTTGAAGAAAAAGAAATACAAGGTACTAACTGAAACAATTCTTTTAAAATATAAATTGCAAATCTTTTTCCAGTTCATAACATTTTACATCTTGTTGACTTCTGGAAACCGGACCAAAGTTTGAAAACACGTTACATGCTAAATAAGGCATCCCATTAGCCTGTTTATGTCATGCTTTCGAGTCAGTTCACTTGTATCCTTTATCTTCTCTAAATGTTCTAACTTGATAAAAGTGATAATTAATAGTTACTCATTTTCATAGAGAATAGAGCAAGTTTCCAAGAAAAAGAATCAGAATGATACATGATTGATTACGTTTTTATTGTTCATAAGGAAACTTAACCTCTTGGTTAAGAACCTATTCCTGACAATTCTCAAATATCTTATACTGTGCTTTTCCTATCTAGGCCCGCAATAAAAATGGGTTCATGCTGTACTTTGGCACAAAATGACTATTTCCTATAAAGGCACATCTTTTGTAGAAGAGACATCCAGCGAAATATTTTCAACTTGATGGTAATTGTATCTGCACTCTATAGATAAAGCTCTGCGTATGAAAATGTTTTGTTGCTGTACTACATAAAACAGATCATGTGCTTACATTTCTTAAATGCATCATGTGAATGCTGGAAAACAAGACTGGAACACTTGTGTCATTTTTATCTACATCTGCAATAGATATATGTCTTCTATTTCATGGCAGTCCTTCTGCAATTAAATGTCACTTCGTACGGGCCTTGGTAGAAAGGGTCTTGTGGGAACTGTTCCAGGGAAAATCAAGGTTCACTGGGCTCAGTTCATATGAATATTTACCTTAGTATTGAACCCAAAGCGATCACCAAGTACACTCGCTTAGTGCTTGACTCTCAAAGCAGTGATGTTGTGCAGTCCCAGGCTGACTCAAGAAGGTGGTGTGGGGATAGAGACTCATAACTCAATAGATATCAAATACCAATCACTAATCCACTACCCAGATAGTACTTCAATTTATAAAACAAAATCATTTTCTTCTAACACACAGCAGGATCACTGTACATAGTAAATAAACAGAAGGAATATTTTTAGGGGCTCTAATGGAAACTCATCCAGTGGCAATCTCAGGCAGAGTCTGTAATATTAGGGAACATTCTCCCTTGGTTCTTACTGGTGGATAGCAGTGGGTCTACTGTAGCAGCTCCTGCAGTTTGACTAACTAACAATTCAGTATATATTGCCCTACATAGCTGTGTGCTTATCCTACTTCTTCTGCGTTGCAATGTCACTGTGCATTTCTGTCCTTGGTCAATCAATCCAAAGCAGTAAGTAGGCAGTGCTTGCAGAATATGCTGGTTAGTAGGGGCTGCCCTCCACTTTGTGGTTTCCGTCCTGCATATTCCATGGCTCAGCGATATGTCAGTCCTGGCATTCTCAAACTCCAGACCGTCCAGAACTCTGCAGCCAGACTCGTCCTCAGCATCCCACGACATGACCACATCTCCCAGAACCTCTGCGTCTTTCACTGGCTCTCCCTTGAAAAGAGAGTACCCTTCAAACTGCTCACACACTCCTACAAAGCCCTACATAACACAGGACCCAAATACCTCAACAATAAAAAAATCCTTCCACGCCCCGAAGGGAAACCTCCGCTCCTAGCCCTTGCCGAGGTCCACCGCATTCACAGAGCCATAACAGGGGCAGATCCTTCTCCTACATTGCAGCAAAGACCTGGAACGAACTCCCCCTCAGCATCAGTCGAAGCCCGACACTGCAAATCTTCAGAAAGGACATCAAGATCTGGCTCTTCAGATGACCTTGGAGCTTACCAAACCCCCCCCCCCCCTCAGTGCCTTGAGACCCTCCTCGGTGAGTAGTGCACTGTATAAATCCCTGATTGATTGATTGATTGACTAATATTCTTGAAGGATTTGCAAAGTGAGCACTGGTGCCCACAATGCAGGTGAGTAGCAGCAGTCCCAGCACAAGCTGCGATGAACTTGCACTGAGTGTCGCAGTGCATGCAGTTGGACTCATCCTGTTGCTGCAACTCCCTCTCTGAGTCAGTCAAAAAACGTGCCTCCCGAATCACCTCATTACGTACCCCAAGTTTTGGGCTAAGTAACCTGCTGGGACTTTTTCCTCTGCTGTCAATTATTTTCTTTATCTGCTGCTTATTCTTAATTTCAGCTGACGAATGGGGGTCACCAGCAGTTGGTGGTTTCTTTGGAAAGGAAGACTCTGGAATTCACCTCCGGTGAGTTGTAATGTTCCTTTTTCCCTCAGGTGTCTGTGCACTTGCCCATGCCATATGAACAAGTCAGGGACTTTCAGACCTCACTACGGCACAACGGGTTACATCTACTGTGGCATCACAGTGGTGGCTTCAAGTCATCTCCGAGGCTCTGTAACACTCCAATCTCCTTCAGAGTAGTGTTTTCTTCATGCACGAGCATTTACAGATAAGCAGTCAGTCATCTCTCTTTCACAAATCAGTGTCCAATAACTTTCTACTGGCACACGTGTAGAGAATTCTCCAGGTTATTGATCCTGGCAAAGGGAGTTGACACTCGATAACCCATTCTTGGCGCTGTAAGGAATCTCTTGGTCACCAATGGTGTGTGATCTCAGGGTTCTGGTTGGAATACTGTGGCAAACCTACTGGGTGTCTCTGTCCATCTTTATATCCCAGTTGCAGCTAGTCTTTTTGTATTCCATCAGCTCAGTTCTGTGACTGTTTCTGGGCAGTTCTGCACTGTTGCTATTTCTACAGAAACTGGTCCAGGACCCCAGGTATGGTCTTTGTTAGAAGTGTGAGCTAGACGAATAGGGGAGCTGAGAGTTTTCTCATATGCGTACCCAAATCAGGACCGCAAAGGCCAGGGAGGCTGCCTCACTTAACTACCTGTCAACATGTAGGAGTAGTCTCTTTATATGGAGGCAGCCTCTTCCAGAGTGCAATTGGTCAGGAAGGCATGGGACAAAATTAAATGTTTCAAAGTGATTCTCTGTATCCTTCCTTGACACTCATCAGTCTCAGCTGCTAAAAAGGATTGCTGGAAGGTGCAGGGGTACGTCTACAATTCACACCTGCTGTCTGGGTTCTTCCTCCAATCCTTCATTGTTGGCACCACTGTAACAAAATGGAACCTAGTGAGGCCACAGCCATGTTTACCACAAGCTCTCCACATGCATTCCTTCCGCAATTCAATGAATGCACATACAGTTGATACCTGTGTCACACACAGATGGGTGAAGGATTATGTTGCAAGTGAATAGAAGAACTATGTCAAAACATTGGAGAGACCAGTAGGCTGCTCCTTCTAGTAGGAGACAATTAACATGCATTGGCAAGTCAATAGGTCTCACCTTTGTGAGATGCTCTATTTTTGTTTTCTCTATTCTCCCGTAGTTGTGTGGATAGTAAGTGTAGATTGTTTGTGTTTGTGTTAAGAAAATAGTTTTTAATATTTTGCTGATTAAGTGATGTATTTTGGATGTTTTGTCTGCCTCAGTAGACCTATTGTTTTTGTAAATGTTTTTTGTTGATGTTAGCCAGCTGAAGCATTAATGCCCTGCACTACCTGAATTGCATTGGAAATCAATAATGCAGATTACATAAGCTCCCTTTGGCATGTGTTCATCAAGCTATAGTAAATGCTTTTGTTAAGTCATTTGAGCATTGCGCACAGAGGCTTGGTTCTTTCTGGAGAGGGGTCCTATTTTAGCCTCTATCAATACAGAAGTTGTATCTATGAGGTATGTATATACAAACCTAATTGAAAGGCAGCAGTGCTCTGTATATTGTCAAGGCAGAGCCATCACAACATAAGATAGATGTTTTAGCTAGTTTGTGAAGTATTGTTGATGAGGTTTGATGTAAAAGTGTGAATCAATATCTGTAAAGCAATCACCTCTTGCAACATCATTTCTGGCAAACCTTCAGCAAACTTGAGTCACGTCAAACAGCACAAAGAATATAGCAGATTGCTCACACAACTGCTTTCCTCGCTCCTGAACATTAACTCTAGGAACAAATGGGGTGTGGAAAATGACAATGTATATGTACATAAGCGGCGTTCATTTGTGTTCACCCTCGCCACTGTTGAAGGTAAAGCGAAAGTCACGGCACAGTGGCCCCGCCATCTTGTCCCCTTTTTAGGCCCCATCGCGAACATAGATAGTAGCCATTTTGTGTGTCATGACCTCTCTGCCCACTGCCAATAGCCTGCATCTCCCTCTCTCTCTCCCTCTCTCTCTCCCCCCAGCCTCGCAAGTATCCCCCCCGCGCCCCGACAGCCCCCGGTCTCTCCTGTTCGGGCCATAAACGCACCACTAAACACGACCCTGTCCCCGTGCTGAACCCCTGCCCCCTCGCTCTTTCATCCTACCCATAGAACAGGCCCTTTTTGGTAACCTCTTCCTCCCTGCCCGATTGCCCGGCCTGATCCCAGGCCATCACCTAGTCCAACAGATGCAGTTTATTGCCCCCTACAGTAGGACCTCGCCTCACATCAGAGGAGCGGTGATTAATCAAGGCCTTCACACCCCTAGATCTGACCGACACCCCTACATTCCTCCCAGGAACACCTTTCCTCTCTTCTGATGACCCTCCCCGGCTACACCTGGCCTCTCGACCCAGTCCCATATCATAAAACTAGGTCTCGTGGAGGTACCCCCTCCGGCCCCGCATAGCGAAACGTGATCTTATCGCCTGCCCAACCTTAGATCTGACCACCCCCTCTTGCCCTCGTGTCCTGTTGGGACGTCCGGCTGCAGATTACAATCACATGTAACATTTGGGAGGGGAAAACAACATCAGAGCGACCGGTATGGGAATAGGCCTGAAGCTGGGATTCCAAACATGCCTTTTCGTACTTCAAAGTGTCTTTATTACAATAAGGAATGTTTGTACATCATAAACCTGTGTATAAAAGACGGAGCCGTAGAAAAACTTGTTAGAGCACCTCGAGAAGATACCCTGTTGTCTGATTTGACGTGTTCTGTTCCGTCGGAAATAAACTCCTGTTTCCTGCCTTCCAGTCTCCAGCGCCTGCCTCTTTATTTGGTAATCGTGAGATGGGTGAGAAGCGGCTAACGCCGGGCAAACCTAGAAAAGGGGTAAAACGACCTGATCTGCCTGAACCCTTTTTCATCAATTGGCGTCCCAAACGTGGGGCCCATCAGCGACACGTGGATCCAGTGAGAGAGGTCCCAACGACAGAGTGAACGACTGCAACGATCGGGAAGAGCTCTTGCCCGATAGACCCTTGTCTGGCAGCCGATCATCCGAACTTTACTGGTTCTGAACAGACCTCTCTCGAGTGATCTACGGTCCTGACTGGGAACCATCAGGAGTGCCACAGCAATTAAGGAGAATAGAGGACGATCGGGCGCTGGAAATGGAAGACGAGAAACTGTCCATACGGTCCAGGTAAGGTTGTGTAAACACGACAAATTGCGAATTGATTGTTTGATTGTCATTGGAAAATACTAGTATTACGCATTTGATTGTTTTGTCCTGAGAGACTCTTTGTCTACAAACGGGGAAGGATAGGAGTATTCTCCCTTTGCAGATAGTGAAGGGTGGGTAGCGCAGGCTTTTGCCCCCGTTGTAACCCGTCGCGCCTACTTCCCTCTCCATTTGATTGATTGTTATCCAAGCATTTATTGTTTTGGAATTGGTTCTCTTTGGATCATTCTCTATTTGCAAACAAGCACAGAGTCGCCATACTCTGTTTAGTCTTTGCAGATAGTGAAGGATAGGTAACGCAGGCCTTTGCCCCCGTTGTAATCCGTCGTGCCTATTTTTATCCCCCACTGATTGATTGTTTGACCGAACATTGATCGTTCGGAATTTGTTCTCGGAAAGGATCTTCTCTGCCTACAAACAGAGAGGAACAGGAAGATCTCTCTCTTTGCAGATAGTGAAGGGTAGGTAGCGCAGGCTTTTGCCCCCGTTGTAACCCGTCGCGCCTATTTTATTCCTCATTTGATTGATTGATTGTTTGTCCGAACTTGACTGTTTGGAATTGGTTCTCTCTTTGGGTATTCCCTATTTGCGAATACTGTAGAATAGAAATATTCTACCTAGTCTCCGCAAAGTAGTGAAGGATAGGTAGTGCTAACTTTTGTCCCCGTTGTAACCCGTCATGCCTATCTCCCCCCCATTGCTCAGTAGTTGGTTCAGCCCGGACCATTTATTAGAGGTAGACCATCTGGCTCCACCGGAGAACACCCCTAATAAAAAGGACATATATAAAGAAAATGCGGATTAGCCGCTGTATCGTGCTAGCAAATAAAAGAACATAAAAATCGTTAGGAAAAACAAAAGGAATCGAGTAAAATCAGTAGGCCACTGATGAGATCTCTTTTCAACCTCACTGAAATGGAAGCATTAGGAACAACCCCTCAGGAAATATGAAATTAGTGAGGAAAGCCGAACTCAACGCCATGATGACTGCGAGACAGCTCGGCTCCACCGACCACCCCGCCCAATTGACGACAAACCCTAGGCAAATATTAGAAATATACAACACTCTAGCAAAGTAACAGGTTAAAACATTTTTATTTGAATAAAAATATATTAAACAACTATTTACATGGCAAACGGCTGCAACAACAGACCCACAATGCATTTCGCCGTCTGCTTGACGCCATTCCTGTCCCTCCTTCCCCAAAGTAGCAATGTCGGGCTACCTTGGGCTACTTTCTAGTAGGTTTTTGGGCGTCAGAAAGTCTACAAAAGCCGTCGGCGGCGGCCTGGGGTGGAGAACCATTACGCGAATAGTCCGGAGGCGACACCACGCGCCAAGGCCTGTCCCCAGGATGAACCAAGGGACCCGCCTGACCCCACCCAAAATGGCGCCGGTACAAACGAAACTCGCAATTCCCCGTTGTGTTCCGGATGCTCAGACTTGATATCGTGAGATATGTATGCAGTTTTTGAAGCACATGGCGGGAGGGGATGAGTATTGCTTGAACATTCGGACAATGAATTGATATTAAGTTCTGACGCATCATTGATTACAGTATTATTGAAAGTTCGGATTTTCTTGACACTGATGGTACTTGCCCACAATGAATTTTCGATATGATTTTATTGCACTTATCGTACCTTGATGAAATAAAACGACCACTGACTCAGTTATGTTTTCCTCAGATAAATATGCCCTCATGTACAGTTCCAGTCTGCTCCGTGGCTGGCCCACGTGGTTGTAGGCCTGCATTTGTACGTCAACATTTTTTAAATAAAGATTTTGTGAAAAACAAATATAGTCTTAGCTCTTGGATTGGTAAGTTCGAATACATAGCCATTGTTTCCGATCTACGTAAAATACAGGCGAAATAAAGCAAGTCAATTACTAAAAGGTTAAAAAGCAAAGTGCCCAGGAATATTGAAAATGTGAATGGTCCAAGTTTGTTGCGTGTGTGTTTTTTTTTTTTTTTACTTTTGTGCAACATAAGGCAATCGATAAAGGTCCCGGTGTTCTGTTTTACTTTGTATGCCACATATCTCAGGGAAATTGTTTCAGATGCCCCTAAACCAGACCCGGTACCACTGTAGACCACCCCGCCTCCTCGAAGGAGAACACGAGTTCACCCCCACTTTGCACTGACTGCCCTTTTGTTTTGACCCCCCCCCACACAAGATCCGCAATACCACACGTGGGCGATCTATGCAATGTGCAGTCCATCAATGATTATGCCTCCCGCACTACCAGTCCCTCTGGGCTTAAAACGCCGAGATGGAAGGGACTGCACCCCGCGGAGATAGGTCGAATACGTGGTAAGTAAAAGCCTTTTGGGTTTATGCGCGCGGATGTGTCTTAAAACGCTGCCCCCACCCCTTCTGTTTCCCCTTCTTTCTGCAGATCACATCGGAACATCGACTAAAGTATGGAGGAGACCTAAGCAACGCGCCATGGTTCCGCGGGGACAACTGATACACTATCCATGGGGACTGCCCCTGAGGACATGACGACTTTGGGTGATATGAATGCACGCGTGTATGACCGGATGTGTATAACTCGACTGGATATACGTTGCACGCGTTGACTTGATAAGAGAGATGTTTTTGTACGACTTGAGTGATGATCGAACGACCGATGGAATGGGGAAAAAGGGGGTCTGAGCATGGTGCCTATACACGACGAGCAAACATAGATATAACACACCCTTACTTAGAAACGACCCTCTCCCTCTCTCTGAACTCAACGACTGGAAGGGGGGGGGCCGAAACAGAAACTTGACGGGTTATTGCAGTATGACAAAAATATGACTCCAACCGGCCCCCGAATAATGCAACCAAGAATGACGTGCACCTACAAGTAGGTTCATACAACAACTAAATAGGGGAAGGTTCAGGGCTATTCCAGGGTGAGGTTCACCCAAGTACCCTCCTCCTGGAAGACTAAGAATATTGTCAATGTTTAAGATTTACCACCTCCTTCTTGCACCCTCATGGACATGAAAGTCAAAGCTGCCCATTGTTCCCCCGACTGACACCCTCCGTTGCCTCAGCCGGGATACCCATTCGCTAATAACGATTCAAAGATCCCACCGTAAGTACTAGCCCGACCAGGTTAGTTCCCGAACAATTGACGAAAGTGTAAGTATTTGCAACAGAGGCCAACAGCAAAAGACAGCCAAGCGAATTAAATAGGATACTAAGGATGCGCAGCATGCAGGAGGAAATATCTTTGGCCAAGTACTGTTCTATGTGTTGTCTTGAGTTCTGTATATAATACATGTACCCCCCGCCTGAATTCATGTGTACGTAGTATATGGATTTACGTTGTCCCTCGGTCTGTGTTTCTATATAACATGACCCCTACTGTTTTGTGTTGTGTGCGCATTAAATGGCCTATTATTGTACACGTTTCTCTCTCACTCTCTCTCTTTTTCTCTCTCTTCATGTTGTACGTGTACCGAATAGTTCATTTAAAATGCGGACGACCCCTGCTCCCTCTTCCTTTGTGTGGTAACGTTGTGCCCCGCCGGCACGAGCCTAATTGGTTTTCGAACACAAAGGTGTTCGGCAAATTGACAGAAACTAAAACAATTGTAATTTGCCATATTACTACCTCTCCTTTCTGTAAAATGATGGAACTTGAATTGGCTATGAAGGAAAGGACAGGTTAGACGACTGAAGTCCCCTAATCTGGCCTTCTTACAGGAGGACTATATGTCAGTGGCTTTCTGTTCTCAGCTCGTTAGAAACAATGCCCAGATTGCCCCACCCCTCTGCACCCAAGTACGGATGTCCAAAACGTCCCCGTTTTCTCCCGATTGGCCCCAGCTCCATAACACGAAGTATAACTGATGACCCCGATTAACTGTTGCCCCCCCCCCCGAGAAAAGAATGTTTAGCCACTATCCCTCTCTCTCACGTTGATAGAAGACTGCCAGGGCTAGGGTCAGAAAGCCACATACGTCACGAATGAACGCCAAATAGACTTAGTACAAACTCAGTAGACATGCCTGTATACATGCCCCACAGTGATAACTCCTGACCGTGACCGATGAAACGTACCCCCAACTACCTAGATCTGGGACGGAATTGAAATGTATGAATGCCTTCTCTTGCCAGTTCGCTAAAACCTGTTTTGTACCCATTCAAGGATACACAGTCACCGGAGGAGAGGGGCTGGACGTGACGCACAGCCTGGCCACAGATCATGAGGCGCGTGTGACCTCGACCTAAGATGGAGCCGCAGAGCAACGGGACGCGGGACAATGCACCACTCTCAAACGCAGAAAACGAAGGAATGGAGGGCTGCCTTGAAGCCCTCTACTTGTTGACCCACGCGTGCCAGAAGTCCCCGCCCCTTTGGCCCGATTGATGGACCTGCCTGCGCATCACCCTTTTGCTCCCTTGGTCCGTCTCAAAGATCCGGTCCCACTCTGCCCTCTCCTCCCTCGATTATCCGACAAAACCCCCTTCTATCCTTTCCACGTGGATTTTGACTCCGAGAAAGAAATGCAGGTGCCCAGCATAAGGCACCCTTAAGAGAGATTAGTTAGGAAACAGGACTGTGGCCGAACGGCAAAGGACAGATCACACCCTGCGACGTGTAAAGAAGGACCCGAGCTGGACCTATAGCTCCACCGCCGGTGCTCAACAGCGCCAACGGAAGAAAACGAACTACCAGAACCTACCAGTGATGGCTCGCTACAAAAAAAAAAGGACACCGTAACACCCCTTGACTAATTGCTTGTATTGGACTAAATTCCTCCCTCAACCACTTTTTGCCTGTAAAATGTTTCATCGGTCATTTTTTTAAATACGACAAATGTAAATTTATATGTATTCCACCTCGTATGTCGCATCAACTGCACACGGTTATATGCAAATCCACCAGTATTGACAAACGCTATTCCATTGACAACACACGACTATATGTACACCCCGTCAGCTATGATAAACACGCAAATGACCTAACTTATGTTAAAAAGCGGCGACTGTGGAAAATGACAATGTATATGTACATAAGCGGCGTTCATTTGTGTTCACCCTCGCCACTGTTGAAGGTAAAGCGAAAGTCACGGCACAGTGGCCCCGCCATCTTGTCCCCTTTTTAGGCCCTTATCGCGAACATAGATAGATAGATAGTAGCCATTTTGTGTGTCATGACCTCTCTGCCCACTGCCAATAGCCTGCATCTCCCTCTCTCTCTCCCTCTCTCTCTCCTCCCAGCCTCGCAAGTATCCCCCCCCGCGCCCCGACAGCCCCCGGTCTCTCCTGTTCGGGCCATAAATGCACCACTAAACACGACCCTGTCCCCGTGCTGAACCCCTGCCCCCTCGCTCTTTCATCCTACCCATAGAACAGGCCCTTTTTGGTAACCTCTTCCTCCCTGCCCGATTGCCCGGCCTGATCCCAGGCCATCACCTAGTCCAACAGATGCAGTTTATTGCCCCCTACAGTAGGACCTCGCCTCACATCAGAGGAGCGGTGATTAATCAAGGCCTTCACACCCCTAGATCTGACCGACACCCCTACATTCCTCCCAGGAACACCCTTCCTCTCTTCTGATGACCCCCCCCGGCTACACCTGGCCTCTCGACCCAGTCCCATATCATAAAACTAGGTCTCGTGGACGTACCCCCTCTGGCCCCGCATAGCGAAACGTGATCTTATCGCCTGCCCAACCTTAGATCTGACCACCCCCTCTTGCCCTCGTGTCCTGTTGGGACGTCCGGCTGCAGATTACAATCACATGTTACATTTGGGAGGGGAAAACAACATCAGAGCGACCGGTATGGGAATAGGCCTGAAGCTGGGATTCCAAACATGCCTTTCGTACTTCAAAGTGTCTTTATTACAATAAGGAATGTTTGTACATCATAAACCTGTGTATAAAATACGGAGCCGTAGAAAAACTTGTTAGAGCACCTCGAGAAGATACCCTGTTGTCTGATTTGACGTGTTCTGTTCCGTCGGAAATAAACTCCTGTTTCCTGCCTTCCAGTCTCCAGCGCCTGCCTCTTTATTTGGTAATCGTGAGATGGGTGAGAAGCGGCTAACGCCGGGCAAACCTAGAAAAGGGGTAAAACGACCTGATCTGCCTGAACCCTTTTTCATCATGGGGTAGCTGCAAGACTGTGCGCTAACAGTTCTTTTTTTTAAATACATAGCTGTATAGTTTTGGGCTTGATTATTTGGTTGTGATTATTATTGTTAGTATAATGCGCCTCTGTGTTATGATTGGTGGTCTCACATGTGGGTGTATCTGTCCATTGGAAGCATTTGGGGCCAGGAAGCAAAAACGGTATTCAGAGGGGTGGAGATGGAAAGAGCAGCAAACAACGTAGTGGGTAAGCAGTACTGATGGAGTGGGTGGGTGAACAGAACAGGTGCCCTCGAAAAACAGCAAATGTGTTGAGACAAGATTAACAGGGCTGCTTACAGAAACGACGCTATAAGCATCAACACTACAAAGAAACAAAAGGGAACCTTCACAAAGCACTGGGTGAAAGAAATGAAAAAATAGTGCACGGACAAGACATGAAAAAGACAAAAGTGAAAGGATACTAAAAATAAGCCACTGCTCCATGGAAGGGAGCAATACACAAAAAGGAAGGACAAAAACATATATTACCCACCCTGAAGCAAGCTTTTGGGAAGGAGATGCAAATAACCTAATCAAAATCAATGGGCGAGCTGTACACCCACAGAGTGGATACAGCATGTCTCCAAGAGACAGCGCATCTACTCCTAGGTGAAACCTAAAAAGGTCAGCACTAGCATTACCATCATTTTGCTGCCATCACTGTTTTCCATCTACATTAGGGTTAGTTAACAGCAGTCTCTTTTGAAATTGAAGGTGAAAATGATGGGCCCTTCCCATCACAGACCACTTGGGTATCACCATGTCACAGAAAGGTCCAAACACCCATGCATGATTGTTGTGTGTCCTCGTGTAAGAGTCAAAAACGCTATTTCTTGCTATTGGCACTTCAAAAGAGTGGCACATGCTTTCCAGAGGTATGCAAGAGTCTGTTCTCCTTCCCAACAGGCGTGCACTGCTCCTTCAGGGAAAAACTACTATGAATAGCGAGTTTTGAATATTGGCCTGTCCGATGAAGGGATTTGAGACCCTCCATTCCTACCTCACATCCATGGACTATTCAGAACTCTCTCTTTACTAGTTTCAATCATATTTGACAGCTAGTTGTAGCCCAACTCGTTCGACTTACACTCAACCAATTGACCCTTCCCTACCAACAGTATCTCTCCATAAGCGTTGCCGAAATTGCTAAATGACAAAGAGGAAGTAAATCCTGATGCCCCAAGACACTCACAAATTTGGTCAGACTGGTCTACAGCATTTTCTCACCAGCAATTGGAGAGGTGAAGGCACTCAAGCAACAACAAGGAAGCATGCTGCATAGAACAAAACACTTTCATAAACATTTACGGAAAAAATGTTTACTTGTGAACAGTCTACAACTTCTTTCCAACCAATAAGTATCACAGGTAATGTCCTTCACCTTGTCAAAGTCCCCGATTTCTTACACCAATGCAATAGTCAGTTATCTGACATGTGAGTCTAAATTACCAAAAAATGGATTTGGTACCCACAAGGGGGAGTCTCATATATGACATCAGGTCACCCCAAGAATTATTCAGTTGATAAAAGCTAATGTCGTTTTAATTCAAGCAAATAAAACACACAGAAGTTTTATCAGAGGGAGGGCCTTCAGACGCAACCCACTTTTGGAATGCTAGAAAGTTATCATTATTTAAAATGAATGGTGATCCAATGAGATGTATATTGTATGTGCCTTATGAAACTGCAAACGACATGAACTATAGCAATATAAAACAATAATCTCTTGCACCATAATCGTGGCAGAGCAGATTTTGAAATTGTTTAATTGTCCCTGTGAAATGCTTTGCATCGAAGATTTTAAATAAAAGCTCTGAATAACGTAATGTGTATACGTTGTGTGATTATGTCACAAGCGAATTCTGTAAATTAAACATTATAAATAGAAACAATTAGGTTGAGAAGATTAGACTAAGTATGATGTCACTGTAGGATATATCAAATGCATACTCCCATGAAGTTAACTTATTTTTTTCATTTACAAGATGTGATTTAAATAAGTGTCTTGCTTGTTTTTTACACCCAGTACACGCAGGGAGCACATTATTCAGCGGAGCTATCATATCAGACTACAAATCACTTTGTCTACCAGAGTGGAGTCTTGACCATATTAAGTTTAGACACATTCATCTTAAGTAGTTATTGCATGCAAAATACAATTAAGACGGAGTAGTGCTTTCCTTACTATGAGCCTCTTAGCGCTAGCACCGTTATATGCAAGCATGCTAAAGGTTATCTCAAGTGCCTCGGGGCTTATTTACAAGCCCTTTGCGTCGCCGCTGAATCAAGTGGCGTACCAGCGGAGCAAGGGAATTGTAAATTAACCCCTGTGAGTCTGTAAACGCCTATTGTAAGAGAACATAGACGTAGAAGGATACCAAAATGGCTGAGGGTAAACATTGACATTCAACCTGAAATTGTACTATGTTTGGACTCTTCTATTATTTTTCTTTTTTTTTCCAACCTTGTATTTAATTTAATTATCAAAAGCCCACTTGTCTCTTGTTCCGTATCTGATTTACAGTTGACTTCATCTCCCTGCACTCTTCAGAATAGGCATCAATGTGTTAATTAGGTAATTACTCCAGTTTATGACTGTTTGTGATACAAGACACACCTCCGAAAACAGGACCAGTAGACTACCAAATCACTCTGCTTTTCAGCTTGCGAACGTATGTGCAGAAAGTGAACATAGGCATGATCTTATAATTGTCCGGGAGTGGATCATAAGTGATCCTATAATTGGCCTGGAGTGGATCATAAGTGATCTTATAATTGGCAGGTAGTGTATCATAAGCAGGATGTCCCCAGGTAAAGTACATCTTGACCTTTGGGAATTCCAGACTACTGAAATTTGTGGTCCTTTACCAGTGTAGAGAAATGTGCTTTCCATGCTTGAAATCCTTAAAAGTCAGAAGACGAGCATTGACTATTTATTATAAATAAGAGTTTATTATTTGGATATTTAGCATCAGTTCTTGATTTATAGCTTGCTATACAAAATGCAGTTGATCAGTAATTCTTATGATTAAAAAAGCATCCTAAATTGCACCCTGCGCGGTCTATCGAGTTTTTGAATGCGATATCCTTCTAGGAGTGCTACCGCAATTGCAGGGTATGAACTGGGGTTAAACCAGGCTTCAGTTAGAAACCCAATATAGGGGTGTTCAGAGCATAGCAGATCCCTAATGTTGACTCCATGTTTGGGTAAGGATCTAACATTGACCAAGAGACAATTCCAGCCTTCGTTGTCATGGAGGGTCTGGGCGGGGCCATGGATTTCGTTAGTGCAGTTGGTTTGGCTATTTCTGTGGCCAGGTATTATGCTCTTGGTCGGGAACTGATCTAATTCCATACTCTGGAATCTGCAGATTCTACATGAAAAAGGGTCTTCCAGAACTGTGGGTGTAGCAGGTGTAGAATAGGCTGAATGTCTATAGGGGTTAGAAAGACTGTGACTAATTCTTAGAAGTTAATGGCGTGTGTAGGAGCTGAAGTCTCCAGCTGCGTTACAAGGATTTGATGGAAAACCGGCAGGGATTCTGGCTCACGGCAACGTCCAGGCGCGGACAGGCGCAGACGGGCTTGCCTCAGGCATGCCTTTGGCCAGAATCTGACCTGCGAAGTACCATGCTTGACATTGTGGGACCGTACTGATTCACCAGGTTCAAGCAGGTCTTCTACCATACATCTTGAGTTGGTTTTGGGTGTGGTCCTCCAAGATAATTGATCATGTACCATGGATATGGGCCTTCAAAAATTTGGGAGTGAGGAAGGCAGGCAAGTAGTGCCATTCTCACTGTTGCCCTAATGGACCCCCCAAATATTTATAACAATGGGAGCTATATTCTTTTTATATTGCCCAAGGCATACAAATCATAATGCAGCTCTTTAACTAAGAGGCAATGCTACTTTGCTCACCCCTCAAATTTTTTAACCATTATTTTGATAGGGACGAGATATATTTTACACACATTTATCTCTCTTAAATTGAAAATGTAAATTTTTACTATATAAGTAAACTTTCAGAGCGGTTGTTCAGACCGCGATGTTAAATTTACAAACAATGCATTCAAAAATACTCCTCAAAGAGATAGACCAAAGCAGCATTGTTGTATCGTGCCAGAGATCAAGACAGGTTTATCAGTGTTTCGCTCTCATAAAACCCCACAAATGCAAGTTTTGCTGCCAAAATAATACCACTTTTCTCACCCATTAGTACATGTTCTACTGTTATCTAGACTATGACAGTGCTCCTTTGTACTCTGTTGCTGCCAGGACTGGTGCTTTAACCAAAACCTCCATACCTCACATGAAACAAAAGCAGACCCATTTATTGTACATGTTTTACTGGTGTAGTGATGAACTTACCACAGATGAGAGTAACTATATTGTTGTCTGTTTTTCTTTTTTTAATCATAGCGTATGACGGAACTGGTAACTTGTTTGCTAGAAATGGCCATCTTTGTCATGGTACCGCCCCAGATGTTTTGCCTTCCTTTACTGAAACGTTTTTTGAAAGTCATAGGATTCTGCACACTTTACCACTGCTAACCAGTGGAAAAGTGCATGTGCTTTTTCGGTAAACATGCTAGACGTAGCATACACAAAATGAGCCCATTTAATTTACTTACAAGTTCGAAAAATATAGCATCACATGTACCCAGGCCTATACATATTTGTAATGGCCTTCAGCACTCATTATGCCACACTAAAATAACACTTTAAAACATGTCTCCAGGTCTACCACTGCAGTCTGAATGTTTTCTCTTAGACTGCCAATTCGACCTGACAAAAACAAACCTTTTGCCAAGCCTAAACAGTTTTCTTTAATATTTATAAGTCACTTGTAAGGTAGGCCATAAATGATCATAGGGTAGTGTGCATGGTATTTAAATAGTAGGATATGTTTTATATGTCCAGGCAATGAAAAACCTCCAAAGTAATTTTTTTAAGTGGCAAGGCTAGCTCTCCTATAGGATAACACTGGTTTACAATATAACCTTTAATAAGTGCTAAATTCAGTTTAGAAGTAGCTAGAAAAATGGTTCAAGGACACATTTTAATAGAAATGTAAAATCCAACTTAATGATCAAGTTGGATTATAGTTTACTATTTTGGAATGACACATTTAGAAGGTTGTTATTTACCTTCCTAAAACCAAAAGGCTTTCCTGCCAGTGTAAAACTGTCACCTAATGCCTGATTACTCTCTTGTGGTGAGAAATGTATTGCTCCCAGTTGGGGAAAAGGGCTTTGGGTATGGGTTGGGGGACTCCTCCCTTGACAGGATTGTCTGAGTGGCTGTGCCTAGACCCTTCCTGAGGTTCAAAAGATGCCTAACAGTTTACTGGCAGATTAATCTCGCACCTAGGCATGTTCCCCCTTTGTCTCTCTAGTCAGGGTGGCACACAACCCAGTTGGGTGGAATAACAGACCAGACTAGGTTAGGGGGACAAAGACTTTTTCTCCACCCACAGTCTGACACTGGACATAAAAGTGGAACACACAGATCTCTCCTCAGAACACTCTTGGACCTGTGAAGAATCAGAACAAGGGATTACCTTGCTGTCTGAAGAACCTGAAGGAACACTGGACTTGCTTGCCTTGAACCCAGGACTCCAGAAGTGAATCGAAGCATTGGTTGGCCCCCAGATTGAGATACAGGGACACCACAAGCTTCAAGTGGCTCTTTCTCTGAACTACCCAGCTGACCTGTACCAACTGGATCTGCTGGCCTCTGTTGGAGTGAGGCCTAACCCTCAAGTGACCCCCTCCCATCTTGGACCATTGGCTGGTGTGGACTTTACTGCTCATGTACCCAAAGTGAAAGATCTGGGACTTGGAAACTTTTTGCCAACGTTCTGCCTGGTTAACTGACAGAAACAGGGTTTGCCATCAATGCTTTAGTTATCAATTTCGATTTGCCTGTTAGCCTCAGCTTGCTGATTTGTCCAACTGAAGGATATTGGACTTAAGGAGAAGTTTCAAAGTGCGAACATAGACGACTTCATCAGTCCTAATGCTGAGCAGCATCTAATCACCATCAAGTCTTTCCTCTGCAAGGACTTCAAAGTTTGTCCACTCTGAGCTTTCCTCATCTTCATCGACGGCTCCACTGGGACCCTGCTCTTCAGCAACCGGCCATCATCTAGCCACACTGACAACTCGTCGGCCAAGATTTTTGCTCCATAAAATTTTTGCTCCATAAAATTTTCTAAGTCAGAAGGTAAAACTTTCAACTGAGATATACCTGGTCCTTGTATCTGAGCAGCACTCCATCCTGATCAACCTTAACTGTTGATTTTGACCCAGTTTAGTGCAGCCAGATAACCATGTTTGGTGCTTTGTTTGTTTGTTAGAGGTCATTTTATCCTAATTTGGCTTGGTATTTTTCTTGTGCAGTGTATTCACTTTATTATTGTTTGAGAACTGCATAACTACTTACACATTGCTTCTTAGTTAGTCCTGACTACTTTGTGCTGGGCTACCAGAGAATTAGGCACAGGTTTATTTAGAAACTTTAGGGGTTCACCTTGACATGGATTTGAAATAGTATTTGAATCGGGTTCTCAACGACTTCAACTAATGCTCCTGTTGCACGGATTCTGCTCAGGAACAGAACTATGCTTGGGACCATAAAACATCAGCATGTAGGGACTCAGTCAACATCCTACCTCAGTAACTATGAGCCAGAGTCTGACTAACTATAGTGCCGAACTTGCCCAGCTAAGGGTTCCAGACAAAATGTGAGCTGGCACCCCAGACCAGAACACTCTTGATCCTCTCAGGGATGGAGGTAACAGGAGACACCCTTTCCCTTGCTCACTTGTACTTGTCCACAATATGATAGAAAAGAGATAGGAAGGAAGTTCAGAATATTTATTTAAACTATTGTGCTCTAAGATGCAGTATTTGTGTCACAATTAGAAAACAAATGGATAGCAAAAATGTTCATAGCATGGTTAACAAACCATATGCCATAAAAAGCCCTGTCATGCTATAAGACAGATTACCTAAACGCACCCTCAATCCTACTGAAGCTAAATTATTATTTATCAAAGATCTCCGGGGTTAGTGGCGGACCTCGTACCATTGCATGCATAGATGGATACTCTACATCTCAGCTGACACTGTAATCTTGCTCAGGGCCTTCTCTCAGTGAGATTTTAGAAATCCTGTCTTCAGTTATATGACATGACATGTTTGTTTATAAAAAGCAGCTGCATTCCCCTGTCATGTCTATGTGCTAGTGCCTGACCAGAAAGAATTACAAGTGGCATTGATGTTTGACCTTGTCTATGGTGTTCAGACTAAATCCCAGGAAAAGAACAGAACACAAAAACATATGCAGGTTCAGTGTGAAAATACAATGGGCATAAAAGCGAGCGTGTTTATGTAGTAACGTAGACAAAAGACATGCGGCTTAAAAAGTGCACAATTTGGCTAACTTAGTGAAAATGACAATGGGCCATGAAACACATGACACTCCATTTTCCTACAATTTGTTGATCACCAGCATCACTTAACCTTTGGCTAGGGCCCTCTCTTTCTATTATTACCTATGTTATCTATATATGAACTTGAAATACCCACATAGAAAAGAAATGAAAGGCAAGGCCTAAAACTATGTTGCTATTTTCCGTTAAAAAGTCTGTAATTTTATTTATACAGGTCTTTCATCCGGACTCTTAGGCACCTTATTTATGTAAGAATTCACCCCTGAAGGCTTTCTCTACATATACTACATAAACATGTCTCATCATTAAATTGTATCTCATGTCAAACAGTGCTTCATTTCATAATTAAAATGGTTTCCGACTTCATTATGACCGTCCTAGGCGCAGAAGAGTTTTCACAGAAAATGCAAAAAACGTAGGCATCACAGTTATAACCTTGTAAGTGACTAAACCAAACATTAACACTACACACTGAACTGCTACATGATACTTCCAACACATATGACACTCTCTTCCTACTCTCAGGAGACAGTGGCTATTGCCTCAAATGTGGGTGATGAGGTTTTTACCAGGACACCAATGAAGTATCAGAGCGGACATACATTTGTAGAAGTCTACAAATGCTGCTTCATTCAGGGACAGGCTGGCCTTATATTCAATCTGTTTGCTGGGCTTCAGCCTTTGAAGGCCGGTTTTAAAATCTAGAGTCCCCACTGGTCCCTTTATCACTTAATCAATTTCCCCAACTCCCTGATACTCATTGCGTCAGTCACAGAGAGCTTAACAAGAGAGAGAAGAACGGGAAAAGGAAGTGAGGGAGACGAAGGAGGTTAGAAGGAGCGAAAGAGAGAGAGAGAGTGTGAAAGTTAGAACAATTTGGCCAGGGCTGCCTTAGGTTCCCAGTCCGGCCCTGGCATCATTTGAGAGGACATTGTAAGTAAAAAGGAACTTGACATGCCTACATCAGAGCATATGTGAGAGCCAAATCAAACCACTCAGGAATCTGCTGCAGGTCTATCCCATTCACAATATACCAATGAATATATGTTTCAAATCCTGGAGGATCCCTGGTGAACTGCAGCAGGGCTTCAAATGCAATAATTAACAAATGGGGCTGCCAAACAACCTCTGACACGGCATTGTGTATGAATAGCTGCTGAGCACCCAAGGAGTACACCTGTCACTGATACTTACATAGTTAAGCGATGCAGCAGACACTTATACATTGTTATTGGTGAACAGATGGTATGAGGAACAATCTGGAATCGCCTGCGGATACCCTCCAGATAAATGTCTAAACTACCTAATTTGGCCAACCCACGGCAGCCAGTCAGGAGATTTGTGGAGTCCAAAGAACAGATTCTGTAGCTGTTCTGTCGTTTTTGGCCAAGTGCAACTGAGAGATCGGTCTATGGTGGAGGAGAATAGTGGATCATAAAGGCATGGCACATAGGGCGCAGAAATAGCCTGCAAATGGGAGGGTGGATGCGCTTTCCAGTACTGATAGAGAGTTATCAGAAAGGCAGGGAATACACCTACTTATAAGACTGGCTCATAATCTCATCGCCCCTAAGGGGCTTAGAAAACACATCCCTCACACGAATTCACACATTTTCAAATCATCGGACGTGTTTATTGAACTTACAAATCCGATTCACAGGCCGTATGCATTCAGTGACACCTATTTTCCTGTCAACAGTACAACTCGCACGATGCTGACAACTCCTGCTGCTTCATTTTCCACACAGCCTTCTTTCAGGTCTAAAAAGGCACTCTCCAGGTGTTGCCTCAGTCCTATCCACTTCTCATGCGGCAAAGCACATTTTCATCACACTGTTGGCAGCCGGGCCTCGATGGTTCATGTCATTACATTTGAGTTGACCAGGATGAATAAGAAACTATGTTAAAATGTCCGGTGGTTGACTTTCTTATCTGATAATCCTTGCATGTGTCTTAGTAAAATATCATTCTTGATGAATATTCATGCCTTGGTTTTATTTATTTTGGACAGTGTTCCGATCTCACTTACACCCCTGGACGTGACTAACTATCATCTTCATTGGCTCGTTCTTGAGGAAAGGCAGCAGTACACCTGTGTGATATACCCCTAGTATCAACATTTGTATAAATATAAAGTTTTGCCTTCGGACTAAGGGCTTCAAATATTAATTGGGAACACCGAAAGTGGTAACATATTGATCGAATCAGTAATAATAACACAGTCTGCTTATATCATACACTTTCAGAGTTCATGGGCGAATGTGGCCTTGAAAACCTCAAGGCGGAACAAGTTGACCAAATCTCAGAAATGGTTCAATGGCCATCTTAAGGTCTTAAAGGGTATAGTAAGAATTGTTGAATATTTGTCTTAAAATGATCCAAACGATGCCTATAGAAGTGAGCTAAAAGAAAGCTATCTTGATTGCCAAGAAAGACTGCTATTCGAAGCACAACAGAGAAGAATTGAGGGCCAGATTTATGAAATTGCATGTTTGCGTTGTTCTAATCGTGAACTTTTGCGATTCGCTATTAGAAAGTCCAAAACTGTGATGAACAACAGTGTGTTAGCGATTCACAGTGGGTTGCAAATAGACCTGCGTCATCAACATTCACGAGGCAGGTCATCATTTGTGACCCATTGTGAATGTCTACAGTCACAGGGATGGTGGCCTGCTTGGTCAGCACATCAGCATGTCTGTGATTTCTTTGTAAATAAAATATTTTCTTTTGTAATGCAGCCCGATTTCCTTGAAGGAAAACATGATGCCTTTCAGATAAAAAAATTAAAAAGCTACCTTTTAATTTTTTAAGAACAGGAAGTGGTTGTTGGTCAATTAATATCTGTTGGTATAGGAGACTCAGGGGACCCTCAGCAAATCCTGCAGGGGGCATCATTTTGTGTTATGCTACTGGGCATCTCTCAATGCTCTTCATCCTTCCTTCAAAGAGAAATAGAAGAACTATTATTTTCAAGAGTTCGATACATTATATGTAGCTCTTTTTTTGAAGTGGGCTGGTTCCAAAAAGGCGGAAGGAATCCTAAATAAAACGATTCTTCAAAGAAATAGCTTTGCAGTTAAGGACTCTGTAAATTGTTGTCCTATTGCTAATGAGGAAAATTACTTTAAAAATCAAATTGTGCTTGCATTATAAAATGAAAGAATCTTTTTTAAAATACATTATTAATGTCACGAAATAATTCATGAATTAATTACACATAGGGAAAATGGGCTTGCTTAAATGTATATAAAATAAAGTTTTTTTTCTTAACTAGGCTATCATTCTTAAATCTGCCCCTTCAAAAGGCCCAAAAGCCATTTCTTTCATAGCTTAATAGACGTTTGTTTAGAACATTGTGCCTATCACCATCACACTTATGTTTTTTTAGCCTCATCATGCCACATTAGCTCATCTAAACGGAATAAAGAACCTTGCTGTGACTATTAAACTAAATAATGATTTAGATATATTTTATGTCTGCCTCATCAGACTATTATTGCTAGTTTTGTCTCAACATATCTCACCTGCTTTTGTATTCACAATGGACATAGAGCGCATCCTTTAGCTTAGGTAGGAAAGTTCTCATGAGAATCCTCCTTGTTACAAGTGTGTTCAACATTATTTTACTACGTAGCAGTGTGGATGTTTATCGTGGGAATCTCTGAAGAAGCACTGAAGTTGACGACACCATCGGATTGATGAGCATTTTCCATTGGAGGAGAACTAGTAACACTTGCTAAGTTTTGTTACATTATTGGGTGATTTTTATTATAATGTGTGTTCCTAGCTAGTAAGGAGAGACCCAATGTGTTCTTCCTCTAAGGCTTGGTTGGAAGAGACCCCTTATGACTCTGCTGAGAGTTGCTTCCTATTCTAGGTCTTCGTTACTGACAGCTAGTGCTAAAGGTTACTTTATTCTTTACCTTATCCAACCCATTTTCTGAACAATGCTACTGCAACAATCATGTCTTCTTTGCTGATATTTTGATGGATTCTACTGAAACTGTAGGGAACTCTGCTGAGTTTTCAGAACGACTTTTTATTAGAAGTTCTATCTTGCTCTTTTCTGAAATGGAACACTTCAAGGGTTCTCTTTGAGGAAGACTAGCCTCTCAGCTAGTTTAGCCACATTTTTCCTTTCTGGAACACTTTGTATTGATTTCTGCTGTCACTAACCATACTTTCCATACTTTCATGGGGCATTTTTGTAAATTGAACTAATCTGAATAAAGAGACCCTTTGGAAACCCTCCTAGGGTTTCCCACACTAACATTCTCTAGCCTTTCAAGATTTCATAATGGATAGCCATAGACTGCCTCAAGCATATTTGCACTAAATGATACAATCTGGGAATGGAAGTCAACTTTCTGCCCAAAGAGGAATGAATATCACCTTGATTGATGTTTAGTAAGACAGGTTCAACATTGAAGATTCCAAGAAACCTGTGAGTGTGATGTTGATGGAGCTTTCTGATGCATTTGGTAGCTTTGTGCATCCCAAGGACCCTGACAGATTGCAAGGTTATTCAGTATGAATGAGGTTGCATTTACATTTTTAGAATCTTTCCTGCTTGACAGGAAATCCAGAATTATGGTAGGCCCAAGCAAACAGATCTAGTTAACATCAAATATTGGCTAAGTCATAGGTCATGTGTAGCTCACCTTAGCACATATGTATAGCATCTTCATAAACTTTTAGGTAAGTTGGATTCCAGTCACTATCCAGAAATATTCTGACGACAATCAAGCAGTATTTTGGCTGACTAGTGGACTCGGCTAGCCTGTTGACTTTGAAGCTGGAAACTCTACAATGGTTGGGTGGTCAGGTCTGTAGACTACTTATATGCACTTCAAGATTTTGAAGCTGAAGGCACTCAGGGCTTAATCTGTGCTGGTGCATGCTGGGGCACGACACCGTCTCTCAGTTCTCTACCCCAGCACTTATGATAGTTCACCAAATGGTGAGACTGTTTATCATTTTTGAGGGATCACATCAGAAGAGTGATTAATAATTAAGTATACATTAAAATGATAAAATGTGTCCAGGCAATTCATATAACTGTGGGTTGCTTGGAATAGTCCGAAATGTCACTCTTGTAGAAGTTTACATTTTATTAACTGTGTTGATAGTGGCATAGGTAGTTCTGGCAAGGCAAAACGTGGTGCAAACTGCAGTGGCCTCCTAAAATGGTCCCTGGTTGTTACATTTTCACAAATTAAGGACTAAAGGAGCTGTGAAACACTGTGCTAAAATGAGTTGTTCAAGTTCACAAAGATGGCAATTGGGAAGCAGGAATTGCAATAAAAGTCTCTAGGTCTGCAGCTGGCAAATTAGGTAGTAGGCCACATTTATAACCTGTTACTTGGGCATATCAGTATGTTCCCCTGACCTGCCTGGCAGCCATGTGCTCTGCACATCCTTCCCACTCCAGTAATCTTTCACATTCGTACTCCTTTCCTACATGAAGCAGCATATCTACCTCTATTAGAACCAGGCTCACAAAACTGGGAAACCTGAACTGCCCAAGCAAGTGACCTAGTGGTTAACTTACCTTCTGCAGAACCAGAAGGCATATATTGTTACCCATAACTCCTCACTTCCACCATTGTGTGAGCTTGGACAAATCAAGTAGTAGCACACTTTGCCACATCTCGCTTGCCTTCAAAGGTTAAAGCAACTAGACAAGCTCACCCCTTGATTTACACGCCATTGTTGGTTCAAACGCCAAATTGGGGCATCAGCGTATTTTAATGGGAAGTTGTGTATCAAACTATGCTCAGACAGTCAACTTGATTAAAAATTAAATTTTTATTAAAAATCACTCATTCATTCCGCCTTCAACTTGAACAAACAGTGTGCTGGTCAGAGGTAACATTCTGAAAACAGAAAACTAGTTGGGTCTATGCACCCCTGGCTGCCATGTAGTACAGGGTCAGCTCCTCCGCTTCGGCAGACGAGCGTCTCTCCACTGCTTTTAAGCAGTGTGAAACATCAAATGACAATAACTTCCAGTTATTGTCATTTATATTTCGTATCTTGCTGCTTTAGGTGGGCGGTTGGGCGGGGCTGCTCTGCTCTCTAAGCAGGACAGGGAGGGAGTGGTTTGCCCACTCAAAAAGTGTGCAGTGACTGTTTGGTTGGCCCTCTTGGGTTACCCAAAACAATCATGCTCATGTCCTTGTTCTCCATGCAGGCTGCATTACAGCCTGCATGGAGAACATGCCCACCACTCCAGCCTCCTGGATGAACGCTGTGTCACTGGGGAGGGAGCCTAGTTGCCTGGTTTCTGTTCCTGCCGGAGGCAGGAGAGCAGTAGCAGTGAAGACGCTGGACGCGGCCTCAAGGTAAGGTAAAACATTTTTTTATTTCCGAACTCCCCAGTGCAAAGCCCACCCCCCACGCCTGCCCCACTACCCACGAGCCATGCTGGACGCGACTGATGCTGTATATTGTGATTAGAATTTGCCTATCAGTAGTCTTCTTGGATGTTCTGCAGGAGCACATGCCTGGAGAATGTCTGTTCGCAGTATGGTGACATCAAAAGCAGGATTCTTTGAAGATTTATCCGAGGCACAGCTGTAGTAAATGTCAACTCCAAGAACTATGGTTAGTCAGATATCCCAAGAAGCAAATCTAGAGGTGGCACCAGTGAAAGTGACCGTATGGGAGCAATGTTCATGTGTGTGATTAAACAAAATGTGTTTTCACTGTTCTGAACACACTTCTCTTCACACAGCTAGGCAGGGTATGTTTTAAGGTGGTGCGACCGGTGCTGTGTTTAAAAAGAACTAGTGGGTTAAAAGCATGTAAACTTCCTGGTGCATCCAGCATTTTTCAGGATAAAACAAAAATTTCAAAATAACTCTGGTGATTAATGTTCCTACTTGTGAGGGATCGGAATTTTGTCTAGTGGCAGTTTTGAGCCATCCTAAAGTAGAGTGAAAGGTTAATGTGCCTGATGCAAAGCATGTATACCATGCACAACACAGAACTGAGTAGTGCTATAAAAAAATGTATGTCAAAGAGAGGCTATGGAGAGATGAGGTGAGGTGCACTGTTGGAGAGTGTTGGAGCAGGTATTCATGGAGAAGTAATTGGGGTGCCAACAAAGACTGATGCACCGGGCATCACGAGCACTAAAGTTGGCTCTACAACTAGAATTCTACAGTTAGCTGAGAACTTAGGTAATTTGCACTTTATTTCAAGGCTGTAATCTGTTTTTTGGTTTCCTGATGGGGCAGCTCCTGACACTATTGTCCCATTTATGACCTGGTTTACGTCGCTCTTGCAACACACAATGCTGTGCAAGAGAGACTCACACCTTAAGTCAGATTTGATGATGCCATACAAGGCCACTCTGCATGGCCCTGAGTGACTTCATGAATCTAGAGTAAGTCAACGGGAGCTGTGTTTCGTGAATTTGTACTTTGTTCTTTTAATACTTGAATCATCATTTAGCAATTTGCTCACATTTTAAGATCCTTCACCGCAATCACCCCTCAGCCGAGTAGGCGCTGAGTTGACATACGCACCAGTAGGCTGCCGGACAAATCCAGCGGCCATCTTAGCCAAGTACGCTGGGTGGCAGTCTAGTCTTTTCTGACGCGCTCTGCGACAGCTTAAAAGCAGGAATTACCGTGCAGGCGCTAGTCCTAGACCTACTCCTGAGGCGGAAGCCGGGAGCTGTGTTTCGGGAATTTGTACTCTGTACTTTTTAATACTTGAATTATCATTTAGCAATTTGCTCACATTTTAAGATCCTTCGCCGCAATCACCCCTCAGCCGAGTAGGCGCTGAGTTGACATACGCACCCGGAGGCTGCCGGACAAATCCAGCGGCCATCTTGGCCAGGTACGCTGGGTGGTGGTCTAGTCTTTTCTGACGCACTCTGCGACAGCTTAAAAGCAGGAATTACCGTGCAGGCGTTAGTCCTAGATCTACTCCTGAGGCGGAAGCCGGGAGCTGTGTTTCGTGAATTTGTACTCTGTACTTTTTAATACTTGAATTATCATTTAGCAATTTGCTCACATTTTAAAATCCTTCGCTGCAATCACCCCTCAGCCGAGTAGGCGCTGAGTTGACATACGCACCCGGAGGCTGCCGGACAAATCCAGCGGCCCTCTTGGCCAGGTACGCTGGGTGGCGGTCTAGTCTTTTCTGACGCACTCTGCGACAGTTTAAAAGCAGACGGGCATGCCTCCGCGCAGCAGGCGCGAACAGCGGGCGCGCCTACAACGCGCCGAAGGAGCGCCTAAGGAAAGCCCGTCTGCACCCGTCCGCACCCGCCTGAGCCCAGAGGCCTTGACCCCTGCCCAAAATCAGGTAACACCTATTTCTCTCCCTCGGATCTCATATTCATCTGATATCTTACATACTATCAGAGCCACACAAACTCTCATTAAATGCCCTAGCGCCAGCTGTATAAATATTTTTCCTGACTTATTGGAAGGTCCGGTAGCTTGCAGACATTGTTCCTTCCAGAGAAATCTGTGTATATCTTCCGTCTCACCAGCACGACTTCAAAGATTTTTCTCTCCTGAGGGCACCTCTCTCATCCTATGCAACGTGCGCTCCTTAGCCAAACACCCATATGAAATCTGGGACACGATCACCTCTCACTCACCAGAGATATGCTTTTTTACTGAAACTTGGCTAAACCCTTCAAACCATCCCACTATAAACATTGCCATTCCAGAGAACTACAAATGTATCCACCTGTATCGGACAGGGAAAGTAGGCGGAGGGATAGTCATTGCTTTCAAAAATCATCTCAAAATATCCTGGATTTCCACTATGATAAATGAGAGCCTAGAAATAGACATTTGTAAGGTCACTAAATCCCCTACGGAAAGTTGGCGTGGAGCATTAGTCTACCGACCTCCTGGCCCAAAAACAGACTTTGTGGATACCTTAATAGACTACATAGCCATCCATGTCCTTGCATCAAATAAATTCCTGATTCTGGGTGATTTTAATCTTCACTGTGAGGCTTACACTACTCAAGAGATCAGTAATTTCCTTGGTGATCTAGAACAGTTAGGGCTTACACAAAGAGTAATAGGTCCTACCCACCAGGCGGGCCACACCTTGGACCTAATTTTCTCCAATATAGATCAGCTCAAATGCGATCCTCTGTGGCCTCTTACGTGGACCGATCACTCTATGATCAAGTTTGCAATGCCCAACATTGCCCTTAAATCTCCAACACAGTTGGCGGTCATAAAACCAATATCCCGTAGGCCCTGGCATAAACTAACGACCTCAGCCTTTAATATAACTTTTCAGGCCGAGCAACAAATACTAAACCATGATCAAGATGCATCTGCTATGCTGACATCTTTTAATTTGATATCTTGTCAATTCTTTTGACAAAATTATTCCGATAAGTAAAAAGTCCAGACCAATCCCTTGTCGAACCTCAGCCCAATGGTACTCCCTAGAACTAAGACAGGAAAAATCCTCCTGCAAACAACTAGAGAGACGCTGGCGAGCGACCAAGTGTTCTCAAAGTAGACAGAAACTTAAACTAGCTCTAACTAGTTACCATCGAAATCTAAAGACGGCCAGACGCCTTTTTATTCTGAATCAAATCGAGAATGCCAGTAACTCCTCCAAATCCTTCTTTGGCATCGTTAGAGAATTTATATCACCTGAAGTGTGCAAACAATTGCCTGCGGAATCCCAGGAACTCTGTGATTCCCTATCTGCCTTCTTTCAGGAGAAAATCTCAATTATCTACTCCAATTTTCCTTCACAGGATAACACCCCCCCTTCAATCCTGTCCAGCCTAAAAAGTCCCACTAGCAGGTTAACCTGTTCTCTGGACAGTTTTGCTCCTGCCACACTTGAAGAAGTGATTAAAGCACTAAATGTGGCCAAATCAGGCTCCCCTGCTGACCTTTGCCCCCCTAAAATTATGTCTCTTTTGTCCCACAGCTGTGCACCAACCGTTCAAAAAATGTTCAACCACTCTATTCAATCGGGCACTATCCCCACTTCCTGGAAGGAAGCGTTTGTTCGTCTCATCCTAAAAAAAACTCTGGCTAACCCGCAGGTGCTCAGCAATTACCGCCCCAATTCACTGCTCCCCCTGCTCGCCAAAATGCTGGAAAGCATTGTAAATAGACAACTAAGCAGTTATCTTGAAACCAACAACATCTTGGCCCCCTCGCAATCAGGGTTTCGCCCAGGTTTTAGCACAGAGCCTGCCCTGTTAGCCGTTACAGACTCATTGAGGCTGACTGTGGATGCTGGGGATCTGCCATTCTGATTCTTCTTGACCTCTCCGCGGCCTTCGATACCGTCTCCCACACCAGGCTCGCGGAAAGGTTAATATCCTATGGCATCCAGGGTCCAGCCCTTAAATGGCTTAAAAATTTCCTAACGGACAGAGCCCAAACTGTCATCAAGGGTCCTTTCCACTCAGACAAACAATGCTGGACAAGGGTGTCCCACAAGGCTCCTGCCTCAGCCCTACCCTTTTAACATTTATCTGGCTCCGCTGGCTGAGGCAGTAGAAGCATTAGGTTTCAAAACAATCTCCTATGCGGATCACACCCAGCTACTGTTCACCATCGGCCCAAACCCAGAGGCTGACAGGCTCCGATTCACCAAGGACATACTTGCAATATCCAACTGAATGACCGACAACTGTCTCCAATTGAACCCCGGTAAAATGGAAGTTATGCTGCTGGGAAAGGCCGCTACCATCTGGACTAACGAATGGTGGCCTTTACAACTGGGTATTCCCCCTGCTCCAAAACAGAGTGTAGAAAACCTGGGTGTGAAACTAGATCGCCTACTGTCAATGAAGGATCATGTAGCAGCCACTATTGGTTCCTGCTACCACAGCCTTCGCCTACTTCGGAAAATGTTCCCATATTTTCCAACTGACCACCGTAGAACGCTGATCCAAGCGATGGTGATCAGCCGTTTGGACTACGGAAATGCCTTACTGGCCGAGATTGGGACCACACTCCTAAACAAACTTCAAGTAATCCAAAATACCACTGCAAGAATGATCCTAAATATGCCTGCTGGTTCTCCGTCATTGCCTTTGTTAAAATCTCGACACTGGCTGCCGGTAAAAAAAAGATCCTTCTTCAAAATCTGCTGCTTGTCTTTTAATGCTTTAAACGGCCGAGGCCCTGAATATTTACAAAAGAAATTGAACAGATACTCCCCTGGTCGTCTGCTGAGATCGGGCTCGGCGAGGCTGCTTCATATTCCTCGCATCCGTCTCAAGCATACAGGTGGTATGGCTTTCTCCTACCTCGCCCCCAAATACTGGAACAGTTTCCCAAATTTCTTAGAGATATTTCACTGTAAACATCCTTCAGGAAACATCTAAAAGCCTTTCAGTACTAAATTCCAACTCAGCCCAGATGTCGCTATCAGTGATGTTTTACTCTAGGCAGCGCCGAGATGCCCCAGGGTGATTCAAGCGCTATACAAGAGTGACTAACATAACATAACATAACAACGCAGCACAAATTGCTGTGTTGCCTTACTCTGACCTGGGAAGGTGTTTCATGGGCATTGGGTGGGTGTTCCCACACAAATCCCATGGTTTTTGCCTCATTCCCAGAATGAGGTTTAAACCTGGGTATGCACCAAAAAGATATATCGGCCCAGGAGAGGCGTAAAAAGGAGAAATATCTTTATTTCTCCTCGTATTCCTCTTTCCATGTGTGACATAGTGGAATATGCTTCTTGGGAAGCATATTCAGTTTTTGTGCAGGAATTTGTGAAGGAATCTTGCATGCATGCAATGCAGGCACCCTTGCACCATGATGCAAGGTTGCCTGTGTTGCCAGTAGGCTTCTAAAAGTGCATCAGCACAGAGGAAAAGACAGGAATGCTCAATATTGCCTTAAATACGGTGCATTCCAGTCCTTTGCATCTTGCGTAGTGCAGTGCAGCATGGTGACGTAATGCGCTGTACTCCATGACAAGTTTGTAAACGTGCCCCAATGTGTATTGTTTTTATTGCTGAATGATTGAATTTGTGCTTTGACAATAATTCAGGAGTGTAAAAATCTGTGACTTTATTTTGCAGATTTAAGGTCTATCTCACTACAATACTTTAACCCATTGCATTCATCGGACAGCCGGGAGAAGTCTGATGCTACAGTGCTCGTATGCGCGTTTAGCTCCCGGTCGACCGCGCACATGGCTCTGGCAATCCCTCTGGTGCAAGCATCAGAGGGATTTCCTGTCAACCAAGCAACCTTAGGAGCTGGGGAACAGCTACCTCAGCTCCCGAGGCTGTTCTGATTGTTTCAATGAAATTATGATCAGTGTGCACGTCCCACTGACGCATTTCACTGGAACCGAAACTGAAATGAGCCAATCGTCTCTTTCAATTTCACTGCCTAGGTGCTCAGGAAACTAACTCAGCCACCTGAGCACCAAGCAGACGGGAGAGGTATCATTGGACAGTGGCAATCCCCAAACAAGAATCTACCATGGATTTGGTAGCTGCCACTTTGGCAACCATTTTGGGACTATTCCGTCTCTCTGTCCCCCCCATTGGGAGCAGATGGGGCATTAACCTCCAATTTGGCCCCTAACACCAGGGATTACTTTCTTTGTGCAACCCCCCCCCCCCCAAACAACCTCCACAGTCTTTCTACCCTCCCCTCCCCCGGGAAGGCAAATGGGGGTTATTACCCAAAATCTACACCTGGGTGGCAGAAATCCCATTAGACACCAAGGTTCTTTTTTATAGAATAGGGCTGGGGCTGCCCACAATGGGCAGGACCATGCCCGAACCCAAAGTTATTTGAAAACACTCTGTCTGTCCCCTCCCCTCGGAGGCAGGGGGGCAATAGTCCCTGATTAGCCCAGGGGAGGGGGGGGGTGAAAGCACACTGGCACCAGGGATTTTTATGTATTTATATTTAGGGGTGGGAGCTACCCAAATGGGCATGCCGATGCCTCCACCCCTACAAGTATTGCCACATTCTTTCTGCACCCCAAGAGGCAAATGGGGGCAATAGCCCCTGATCTGCATCCTCCTGGGGGGGGCAGAAAGCCCACTAAACATCAGGGATTATGTTTTTTTTATACATAGGGTTGGGGGCACTGGCATTCCCATTTTGGGAAGCCCGTTCTCCTACTAATTGGACAGTCATTCTGCCCCCCAGGGAGCAGATGGGGCAATAGCCCCCGATCTGTCCCCGAGGGTCAGAAATGGCCCAACCCCCTAACACATTTATCACTGTCTATTTGACCCCCCCTCCTCCCTTGGAGGCAGATGTGGGCAATAGCCCTCTATTTGCCCCCCCAGGGGAGAGAAAGCCCACTAGGAAGCCAGGGTCTTGTTTTTAATTTTGTAGGTCTGGGGTGGCAGCTTCCTAGAACGGGCATGCTAAAGACCCACCCCCTAAAACATTTTCCACAGTCTCTCTGCCCCCCTGGGAGGCTGATGCCGACAATAGCCCCTGATCTACCCCTTCTGGTGGCAGAAAGCCCACTAGGATCCAGGAATTATGTTTTTTTATATTTAGGGGTGGGGGCTGCCCAAAATGTACATGTTAGTGCACCCCAAACACAAACTGGACAGTCTTTCTGCCCCACCTGGGGGCCAGATGGGGGCTATTACCCCAGACCTGCCTCAATGGGGACAGAAAGCCCACAAGATACCAGGAGTATGTTTATGTGCATGTCAGAGAGCGGCCTCATAGACAAGGGCCGCGCCCCAATTTTTCGAGGAACACATTGTGGCTGTTTCCTGTGTGAGAAAGTTGCAGTATCACTGCATCAGTACAGATTTCCTAACACCCACCATTCCCCTTGGCCTATCGATCAAAATGATACCTCACTTCTGTGGGTGCCCTAAGCAGAGTCATGGCAAAACATATAACTAAACTGCTCTTTGGACCCACTTTGATTCCCTCTTAATCTCTACAGGTTTTTGGACCTTCCCTGTCGAAGACACATGGCCCACCCACACAGGTCACCAAGGAGAACACTGAGTGGTGGGAAATGTGTGCCGTTGTTGTGATCTTACAACTTTCTCACACAAAAATGTGAAGAATATGTGACCCTTTCGCCTAAATTTGAAGTTTGCAGAGGATTCTGGGCAAGAAAATGTAGGGGGATCCACGCAAGCCAGACCTTCCTGGACTCTCCTGGGTGTCTAGCATTCAGAAATATATGGATTTGGTAGGTTTCCCTATATTTGCTGACAAGCCCCAAAAAAACTGTTGTCTTGCTATCTAGCATAAAACAACCTGGTTTTCTAAAGGGGTCATCTGGGTTTTTGGTACCAGATTATTTTGAGTTCAATAATTTTATACCACAGTACTTTTTGGGGTGTTACCTGTTGCGAGCTCTAGGTCTACCCACACAAGAGAGGTACCATTTTTAACAGGAGACTTGGGGAAATGCTGGGTGGGAAGACGTTTGTGGCTCCCCACAGCTTCCAGAACATTCCATCCCAGAAATGTGAGTAAAATGAGTTTTTTTAACAAAATTTGAGGTTTGCAAGGGATTCTGTGTAAAAGAACCTGGTGAGAGCCGCACAATTCAAATCATACAGGATTCCTTAGGTGCTGGCTGAGCTAGTGTCCGAAATCCACAGCTAGGCACATTGCTAAAAAAAAGGGTCAGTTTTCACTGGAAAAATGTGATCTCCCCAAATTGTGTTTTGGTCCATTTCCTGTCACGGGCACTAGGTCTACCCACAAAAGTGAGGTACTATTTTTATTGGGAGACTTGGGGAAATGCTGGGTGGGTGGAAGTTTGTGGCTCCCCGCAGACTCAAGAACTTTCCATTAGAGAAAAGTGAGGAAAATGTGTTTGTTTGACAAAGTTTGAGGTTTGCAAGGGATTCTGGGTAACAGAACGTGGTGCGAGCCACAAAAGTCACCACATTCTAGATTCCCCTGGGGTCTATGGGTTCTGGGTAACAGAACCTAGTGTGAGCCACACAAATCACCCCAACCTAGATTCCACGGATGTCTATTTTTTTTAAATGTACAGCTTTGCTTGGGTTCCCTAGGTGCCGGCTGAGCTAGGGTCCAAAATCCACAGCTAGGAACATTGTGAAAAAAGGGTCAATTTTCTCTGGAAAAATGTGATGCGCCCAATTTGCATTTTGGGAATTTTCCTGCTGCGGGCACTAGGCCTACCCACACAAGTGAGGTACCATTTTTATTGCGAGACTTGGGGAAAAGCTGGGTGGGTGGAAGTTTGTGGCTACCTACAGATTCCAGAACTTTCCATCACAGAAAAGTGAGGAAAATGTGTTTTTTTTAACAAAGTTTGAGGTTTGCAAGGGATTCTGGATAACTGAAACTCGTGAGAGTCACATAAGCCACCCCATCCTGGATTACCCTGGGTTTCTAGTTTTAAAAAATGTACAGGTTTGATATGTTTCCCTAGGAGCAAGAATCCAGGGGCGTGACAAAGGCCCTTGAAGCCCCGGCGGTGGGTGGGGGAGGCTTATTCATACTGGAGAGGGCCCCCTCAGCCCTTACTGTTGTGAATGTGAGGGGCCCCTTCAGAATATCTTGCAGGGGACCCACTCACGCTTTGTTGTTACGCTACTGCTAGGGTCAAAATCCACAGCTTGGCACATTGCAAAAAAAGGGTCAGTTTTCACTATAAAAATATAATAGGTCCACATTGCATTTGGGCCGATTCCTGCAGCAGGCACAAGGCCTACCCACACAAGTGGGGTACCAATTGTATCTGAAGAGACTTGGGTATACTCAGAACTGTAGAACAGGTGTTATTACCAATTGACTTTCTATGCATTTCTGCCTTTCAAATGTAAGACAGTGTCTACAAAAGAAGTAATTTTGAAAAATGTCCTCTAATTCACCCGCTAATACCGGTACCCAAAATTTTGGAGATGTCCAAATAACCACTGCTTCTAAACTCCATATTTTATTCCCATTCCAGAAATACTTAGGTTTCCTTGATACCTATTTTTCACTCTTTATATTTCACTAAATGAATTGCTGTATAGCCGGTACACAATGAAAAACCATTGCAAGGCACTGCTCAGTTACTGGCTCTGGGTAACTCAAGTTCTTGTTGAACCTACAAGTCCTATATATCCCTCCAATTAGAACGGTCCAGCAAACGTAAGGGTATATTGCTTGAAAAAAAAGATGCCATGCTTACAAGATGTTACAGGTGAAAGCATTTGTACAATTGGCTGTTTTTTCCAACTAATTTTTAATAATATTTTATTTTAACTGTTAGTTTCTATAAGAAAACCTTGAAGGATCTACACAAATGACCCCTTGCCTAATTAAGACCTTTATCTACTTTTCTGAAATGAATAGCTCTCAGGGATCCATTATGTCGTTCATGACCCTTTCTACCACTAACTGGAAGGAGGTTGAAAGCACAACAAATAGGAAAAATAGGCTATGTTGCAATAAAATGGCAAAACTGTGTAGAAAAGTTTTGTTTTCTGACAAAAGTTTGCCTGTTCCTAAAAGGAGAGAAGATGGTGATTTTAGCACCACAAACCCTTCGTTGATACCATTTGCAAGTTAAAAAAAAGACACTTTCTTCTGCATCACTTTATTCCCATTTTTCCCCAAACCCCCAAAATGTAGCTATAGTTTTGGTTAATTTCTCAGTCCCCTACAGGGGCACCCACAAAGACTGGGCGCCTTTAGAATCTATAGGACGTTGGAAGAAATTTTGGCATGAATACCTTATGATGACAAAATGTTACGGGCCTAGGCCGAACGACCCCAAATATTTAAAAAAAGACTTAGGACAGGAAAAGCGCCTAGCAGATAAGGGGTTAAAAAATGAGGAAATTAGGTGCAAGGTTAATTCAGTAATTATCCTTGTTTTCAAATCAGTACACCGTTTGCTAATTCCATGACTTTTGATGCTGTAAGAAACTTCAACGCTCAGACTGAGGCTCTCGTCCTGTGGCTCCAAGCTGTGGGTTTCCCCCTAATGGCTGTTTGGTGGGCTGGTTGCTTGAAACCATGAGTGTGTTATCAGTAATTCTTGTTTCAGTCGTAATATGCAAATCTGTTTTTCCAGTAATTATTTAGACTTTGCCAGTTGATTATAAGGGTTACCATGGTGGAGACTTCAGAGGACCGGCAAGGTTTTGAGACTTCCATCAAAACCTGACCTTTGCCAAAAAGCCTATTGTGATGGATGGCCATCTTTAACATATGTTTTTATTCTTTCAATATGGCTGCTGCATGACATGATGCAACCTGACATTACATAATGACTATTTAAAGATGAATAGATGATGGGATTGGTTATCACGGTCATTTGACAGCGCAGCTCTGGAACACTGGTGCTCTTGGACCTGTCTGCCGTGTTCAACACAGTCGATCATAAAATTCTGATGGACCGAGTCGAACAGGCCGGCATACGGCGTTCCGCCTTCAATTGGATCAAGTCCTTCTTTGAAGGCCGAACCCAAGCAATATGACTTGCCCCTTTTACTGCCCCTAAGATCACCACCACGTGCGGGGTCCCAGAGGGCTCGTCCCTATCTCCACACTTGTTTAATCGTTACCTCCTGCCCCTGATTCACTCGTTAAGAGACAGGAACGTAACAACTTTCAACTACGCTGACGATCTTCAGCTTGTCTTCACCTGGGACAACTCCCCAGACTCGGTCCATGAATTCCAAGCCACTATGCTCCACATCCAGCGCTGGATGGACCTTAACCACCTTAAACTCAACCTGGGCAAGACTGAACTAGTCTTGGCAGGGAAGAGCGAGATTTTCTGGGGCCCACACTACTGGCCGACAGAACTAGGATCCCGCCCCCACTCCTTTCCCCTCCGTGAAAAGCCTTGGGGTCACCATAAATGCATATCTTTCGCTTGAAGGACAAGTAGGGGCAGTGGTCTCTACCTGTTTTTTCCAACTGCGCAAATTCAGGTAGATTGCCCACCGGCTGACCCACTCAGCCCTCATATAGGTTGTAATAGCCCTGGTACTTTCTCGTCTCAACTTCTCCAATTCTATCTACTTTGGCCTCCCACTGTTCTTACTCAAACATCTCCAAATGGTACAGAACCAGGCTGCAAGACTAATCCACAAACAACCAAGATGGCAATCTGCCAGACCCTTGCTATCCAAACTTCAGCGGCTACCTATTGCCCAACGCGCAGCTTTCAAGACAGGGTGCGTAATCTTTAAGTCCCTGCACTGCAGGAGTCCCAAATTCATCAGCTGCATGATTGTAAGGCATGCCCCCCTCCGCAACCTGCAGTCAGCCCATCTTCAGCTACTGACTACCCCTGCCTTTAAGCTCAAATGTCATGGAGGGTGTAGGTTCTCCTATCTTGCCCCTAAATTCTGGAGCTCCCTACCACTAGCGATCCGGACTTGTGACAACCTGTTGGGCTTCAGAAAAGTGCTTAAGACTTGGCTGTTCGAGCAAGCCCACACGTAATACGTCTCCGTCTTAACATTGCCCAAGATCAGCGCCATGAAACCTCCTGGTGACCGTGCGCTTTAGAAATGTCTGCTAACATAACATAACACTCTACGGACTAGCCGTGCACTTTACCAGCTTTTCAAATCTCAATTCATTCATAACATGGTGGCCATCTTCCAAGCATATATATATATTCTTTTCAAAATCTGTTTATTGAATTTTAAGATTGAAACAGATATAGAGTACACGTGCAACATTTATCAAACTAGGCCAATAATTACATCGAGCACATGAATGTTACAGCTTATTCACGAGTTCTGCGGCCTGACAGAAAACCCCCTATGGATAAGTACAATCACAGCATGTTGCATTCAGTAGTCCACAACCTTCTGTCAATCCATTCTCTGGGGAGAGGATTACAGAAAGGAAACTTAATATATCTAACAAACAAACAAAACCGTGATGTCATGGTGCAAATAATAATGTAGTGCACCCAAGGGCCGGGCCATTAAGCTCCAGACGTGGCTTTCTTCTAACCACAAGCTGTCCTCTGTGTGGCAGAGGCACTAAATGTGAAACAGGTTAAGGGCCCTTAGTCGTGGGGCGCACGCCGTCAGCAGGAGCCCCCCGAGAAGTAACTCAACAGCTGGGACCATGTATTTTCAAAGCAGTTTCTGGTGTCGCCTACAATGTCGGCCATGCGTTACAGAGTCAACGCCCTCCAGAGCCGCACATGCCATTGGGTTACTGTAATGATGAGAAGTCCACAAGTGATGTAGTATTTAAGAGATGCTTTAATCCAAGATATACAGATAGACCCCACCAGGAGCATCCATCATGGTGCTCAGCCCAGCCAACTGTAAACTCTAAGGCAGATCACCAACATTCTGATAGATGCATCACATGAACATTCTATTAGAGGTAGAGAAGGACAGCATAGAGAATACCAAGATACTACATTATCCTCTCTTCTTAACGGAAAACAAAAAGCTAAAAACGGCAACAGAGAAGAAGAGAAAATGAAAGCAAGAGAATTGAGCAAAAGCGGAAAAAGAAACAGCAAAGATAAAATACTCATAAAAAGAGGACAAAGAAAGAAGAATGGAAAAAAACGTATAAACCATCCTCCCTTCTTACACCATATAAACCATCCTCTCTTCTTACAAAACTTTAAAAAGAAGAAAACAATGGAATACAATAGAAAAGAGAAGGAACAAAAGAAACCTTCGTTTCATGAAAAAGAAAGATGAGGAAAAGTAGAGATGAAACCTCATCAAAACACTATTAGCTCTAAGCAAAATACAAAACGTAATGCAAGAGATAACAGTGCAAACAGTTGCAATAAAAATAGATCAAATCTTAACATATTTAGCATAGAAAGCATAAATGCACATAAATAGAGAAAACATAAGCTAAATATGTGGATGTAAAACTTTAAAAACTATCCCATCCTCGTCGCCATAAATGTAATCATGAGAAGTCCACAAGTGATGTAGTATTTAAGAGATGCTTTAATCCAAGATATACAGAGAGACCCCACCAGGAGCATCCATCATGGTGCTCAGCCCAGCCAACTGTAAACTCTCAGGCAGATCACCAACATTCTGATAGATGCATCACATGAACATTCTATTAGAGGTAGAGAAGGACAGCATAGAGAATACCAAGATACTACATTAACCAAGCATATTTTTTATACTTCCAAGATAGCCTCAATGGGCATGTTGCAATCAATGTTCTGCTTAGCAGAATACATAATATAGGGTCCGCAATGGGCAAATGCTATTTTCCATACTCTCAAGATGGCCTCCATGTTGCTCCTACCTCATATATGGCAGCCACATTGGAAGTATGGAAAATATTCTTCCAAAATGGCCAGCAGCCACCATTGACTTTGCCACTTTAATAAGCAGTCATGAAGTCAGTAGGTACGTTCAACAAGCTTCCTGGCTCTGTGCCACCTGGAGTAGGGGGGTGAACAGTTGTTGTGAGGGCATGGGGGAAGCTTTGAACAAAGTGAAAGAAAGCCAGATCTCTCCAGATTCATCAGCGCTTCAAAAGTGGAGCACCTGTCTGAACATTCAGCTCATCCAGGTGAATTTCCCTGTGGCTGCCTGTCAAACGACATTGTTGATGAAGAGGGGACAGTGGGGAAGGGACGAAGAGTGTGTGAAAGAAGGAAGGGCAGAAATCATTGAAACTTGAGAACTCTGGAGGGTTTGCTGTACAGGACCAAACTGGGAGGCAAAGCACCCATTAAGTGTAGTCTGGTTGAGTCGAGTGACTGGGCTTGTACTGTACCTTTATAGTCAAGCCTTTTTACTCCTTTTCTGAATTAAAATGTACATATTTTAAGCGCATCTGTGGCACACGTTATGCTAACAGAGATTAGTAGTACACTGCTGCATTTGTAATTGTAAGGCTACACAGCACTACTGTATGCCCCTACATAATAACATATATGATTGTTTAAATAAATCTGAATTTCACAGTATGATGTGAATGCAAAAAGAAATAGTAGCTGATAAATGATTTATTTTGCTATTTTAATTTCATATACAGCATTTTTTTTAAAAATAACACAGAAAACCAATGGTCAATACCAGACAGCAAAAGGCTTTGCCGCACTTCTGTGGTGATGTATGTCTAGAGCGCTGGGCTGTCATGGAATTTTATGACATCTTTGTGATTCCATGTTGGGTAGTTGTCTCTAGGCCCCTGTAGGAGAGACATGTTGTGTGACTGAACAAACACGTTCAAGCCTCAACAAACGTGTCAGCCCCCTACTTCATGAATTTGGTGACAAGCGGGCAACCGGAACCATTTACAAGTGTACCAGTCAGTGTCGATAGAAACAGGGGCCAGAGGATCAACGTCGACTTTTATTTATGAAAGGAAACTTTATCAGCAACCGCCATTCAAGGTACAAAGAACAGCGGACTTATCTAGGCTACATGCCACAAGTCATCTTGAGGTGAGAGACATTCGTTTTTTCACTGTTTAGCGGCTTAAATTCTCTGCTTAATTCGCTGCGAGCAACAACAGTTTCACCGCAAGACGGGCGAGGCACGAGATACGTGAGGCACGAGATGCGCGAGCTGATCTAACATTGCAATCAATGGAACGCCCTATGGAAACGCATAATACAGTCTTCTCGTTCGCACTGGCAATTTCCTTTTCAACAAAAATGTCCGCTGTCAGGGTACAAACAAACTTACACCGTTTCAGTCAAAATCTTCTTTGGCTATACTTTGTCCCCATGATCACTTCTTGCTCACGAAATGGTTCCTGGGTAATGTACCTTAACCTAAGAGTCAGCGAAAGAGAAGAAAGACTAGGACTGGAGTGATGAAAAATAAATATATATAATAATATATAAGTGGCCCTAAAAAACATATATCTGACTCTTCTAAAGAGAACAACAAACTCATAGCAGATTTTATAGTTGTTACTGCATTTTTTTTAAACAGTGATTTAAGATAAGTGATCCGGTAATGCAGGTATAAATCACAAGTAAATAAAAAGTGCGTAGTGCTCTGTTTCGTGACGCCATCACAGGGGCATGGAGCAGAAGGGTATTTTTTTATACAGGGGAACGCCACCAAATAGTGTACGATTCCTAGTCTTAGCCTAGTGAGAACAAACCGATGGGATGGTCTAGTAACAACCGTTAGATATTTTTGATAGCCGGTAGTGACCACATTAGAGTAATAATACAGGGGGATTGTTAACTGCATGTTGACATCTCTACGTGCTTGGGCTTTCTTCCCCAGATAAATATACTTTTTTTTTTTTTTTAAACCTTTATTTTGGAAAAGGAATACAGATACAGACCTACAACCATCAAGGCCGGTCAATCATACAAAATAGCAAGAACAAATCAATACACAGCTCATCAGCCGACAACCCGAGGGTCCGGCAGCGTGACAGTATGGTGTGACTCGGGACATTTGACAGATGAGGATAAATAAAAGGTTTTCATGTTTTTATTATATACAAACAACAAGTAAAAACTTAAGAAAAAGAATCGAGGCAAAAGTATCAATATTAGTCCTGTAATGTACAGTAGGGGGGAGACAAACGAAAAGCAAGCATCAAACAATCGTAGAGGCGGGGAGCGGGGACCAAGAGTGAATAGCACTTCACAAAGAACAGAAAATCAAAACACTGGAACGTACAGTCAAGGAGAACTCGGAAGGTCTGGGGGGTCAGCAAAGGGAGGGTCACAAATCTCTCCACGGTACGAATTCCACTGACCCCAAATCCTCCCCCACTTCTTGGGCCGACCTCGGGAGATGTACACAATTTTTTCTCTAAACATGCACCAATCCATGTTCTCCTCCCAGGTCGAGACCAATGGTGCCCTATGAGACCCCCAGAGTTGAGCGATATCTCTCTTTGCAATCATGTTGCCCAGCGTGACCCCTTGAGTCTGAGCAATGGTACAGTCATTTGGTTCCCAAACATTCAGCAAACAGCGTCTGGCCTCGGGGAGTAACCCGACACCCGTCACTTCTCCCATCACCGCATGCACTCGATTCCAAAAAGCCACGACCGCCGGGCATTCCCACACAATGTGGAGGAAGGTAGCAAGCAAACCACAGCCACGCCGACATAACCCATCCACAGAATAACCCATATGGATCGATCGTGGACCCATGACATAGACACGATGTAGAATCTTGAGCTGCACCAGTCGGAGACGCGCCGGAATAGCGACTTCTTTCGGGGAGGATATTGCAGCCTGCCAGTCTTAATCGTCTAATTCCAGACCGTCACCAGTCCATGCCTCTCGTAGCTGTACAAGAAGGTCCGAACGGGCATTAATAAGCTTTTTATATATGAGGGAGATAGTGCTGTCAGGGACATGTCCATCCAGCACTCTATCTTCCAGGGGAGAAGACTCAGGGATCGAAGTACCAGCGGGGAAGACCGAGGCAAGTGCATGGCGGACCTGAAGATATCGGAAATATTCCCTATCACTCAGCTTATATTCCCGTTGTAGCTCATCAAAAGTTTTGACTCTGTCAACGGCCCAAAGATCACCCACTGTGCTAATACCGATAAGGTCTCATCTATCGAATCCCTTCGAGGACCACAGACCACCCAGTCTCTCAGCTGCATACAGGGGAGTCGCCTTAGTCAGTTTATCCGTCCAGCCCGTGGCCGATGTTGCACTATCCCATACACGTATCGCCACCGCAGTGGGGCCCGTCAGACGCCTCCTGGCGGTCCTGGAGTATAGCGCTCTATTATAATCGCCCCCCGGTAGTTGCCACCTATCCATATCATAGGCGGGATTAGGAACAGGACCATACATGGCATGGTTAATAGCACTCAACTGTGACGGCCAATAATAGCGCCTGACATCCGGCAAAGCTATACCACCGTCATACCAGGGCAAAGTCAATTTTGCCAACGCTATACGCGGCCATCCACCCCAAACCAATTTCCTCTGAAGGCCCTCGATTTCACGGAAATAGCCGGCCGGAACCAGATCGAGCGTGTTCTGGATGGCGTATGGGAATCGGGGAAGAGACATCATTTTAAACAGGGCCGCTCTCCCTAAAGGAGACAGAGGCAATCCACACCATGCCACTACATCCGACCGAAGTAGGGCAAGCGGAGGCAGTAGATTCCGCTCAAATCGTACCCTGGGGTCCATAGAAATGTAGATCCCCAAGTACTTGAAACTAACACTGGAGACAGGTATAGGGCAGAAACGGGGCAAAGACGGTTGTCCACCTGCAAGCGGGTAAATACAGGATTTAGCCCAGTTAATAACCAAACCAGAGTTCTTCCCGAAAGAGCTCAGGATGTCAAACAGAACACCCAATGACTTACGGGGAGAAGTAAGATATAACAGTATATCGTCGGCGTAAAGCGACACCCGATCCTCAAAGGTAGGGGACCACCCTATGCCCCTGAGCGAGGGTTCCCAGCGGAGCCACGCGGCAGGGGGTTCAAGAGCAAGCGCAAAGAGAAGAGGCGACAGAGGGCAGCCCTGCCGCGTGCCACGCCCGAGGACAAAAGGGTCAGAGGCCCTTCCATTAACCACCACCTGTGCCAGCGGTTGCTCATATAAAAGCTTAACCCACCCGATAAACTTAGGACCAAAACCAAACTTGGCAAGGGCAGCCCACAAATAAGGCCATTCCACCGTGTCAAAGGCCATCGAGGCGTCAAGGGAGACCAAGATGGCCGGTTCCCCAAGAGACCCCGCCCTCGCCAAGGCACCATGAAGGCGTCGAAGATTGAGTGCGGTATTACGGTGGGGGATAAACCCGGACTGATCAGGGTGCACCAAATCGCCAATCACCGTAACCATTCGGCTCGCCAAAATCTTAGCGAGAACCTGAGGCTCCACATTTAAAAGCGAGATCGGCCGATATGACGAACATTGTTCCCGAGGCTTTCCATCCTTATGGATGACCACAATGGATGCCAGTCTCTGATCCCGGGGAAGAAGCCTGAGATCTCGCGACGCCAAGAACATCCGATGAAGGTATGGTGCCATTTTGTCGGGACACAGCTTATACAGCTCGACTGTCATACCGTTCGGGTCCGAAGCCTTTCCCGAGCGAAGCGCATGGATAGCGAGCGCTACTTCATCGGTAGAGAAATCGCCTCCATTAGCTCCCTGTCCGAGTCCGACAGACTGGGCAACGTTATATCTCGGAGCAACAGGTGCGAGTCCTCCTCGGGTCTGTCTGAGATCGACGCGTAAACCTTCCGAAAGTGCTGGGCAAAGACCTCCACTATCTCGACAGGGTCCACCACTCGCACGCCATCCACTCGTTCAATCACGGGCACCACCCGGTTCAATCTATCCCTCCTGTCAAGCCAAGCAATCAATTTCCCCGCCTTGTCACCCACATCATATAGGCGCCCCTGCTGCTCACGATTCATCGCCTTAGCCGCATCAGTCACCAGAGCTCTGTATTCAGACTGTTTAAGCGCCAGGAAGTGCAAGCTACCAGGCGTAGTTCCAGACTCCATCCGCCCCTCCAACTCAGAGATATCATTTTCCAGACGTACCAATTCCATAGTTCTGCACCTCCTTTCGCTGGCAATCAAAGAGAGAGTCTGACCCCGGATCACAGTTGTATATGCCTCCCATAAAGAAACAGGGGAGGATACTGACCCTTCATTCTCAGCAAAATAGTAATCCACACATTTAACCACTTCCGTACCAATTTTGGGGTTACGAAGATGCCACGGATTAATAGGAGCGATCCGACCCCCGGATTCCAGCCGCACGTCAATAGTGAGCCATAGTGGGGAGTGGTCCGAAATCCCCCTAGCCAAATGTCTAATTTCCCTCACTGAGACCATCTGTGCCGCTGGTATAAGGATGTAGTCGAGTCTCGAGAGACTACCATGAGCCCCCGAATAAAAGGTGTATTGGACCTGTCCAGGATGGAGTTGTCTCCAACAATCCGCTAATCCCAGTGTGTCCAAGAAATTCCCCAGCCATAACTGTGATGCGGGGAGGGTTCTACGGGGGCTACGATCCTCCTCTCCACTGACGACCAAATTAAAGTCGCCACCCACTACCAGCAAGCCATCGGGGAGTCCCAGGACTACCCCGCCCAAATCAGAAAACGTGGTGGGCTGAAGACCAGGGGGAACATACACAGACAAAATGGAGATCGTCTTCCCCTCCCAGCGATCCGAAACAGCGGCATAGCGGCCCCTATCATCTAGCACCTTATCATCTACTTCGAGGGGGAGGGAGTTTCTAACCAGGATACCCGCCCCCCTCGACCCGGTGGTGAATCCAGAGTGGGCCACCAAGCGGTAGCCACGTCTATTCAATGCATGGCACGTATTACCCACAAGATGCGTCTCCTGCAGTAAAACGATATCCGGGGATTGTCGCTTCAAGTATTGCAAAACTATCCCCCGTTTTATCCTATCCCCGAGACCATTAACGTTCCAGCTCAGTACCCTCAGCCCCCTACCCCCCATCCCAGACAAGAACAAACAGTCCTCCCCGACACAGAACAGGCACAAATGATAAAATAGCGACCAAATCGTAGCCTCGTAACAAGCAAACAAGAAAAGACCCCCCCACCACCCCCCCAAGGAACCCTCAACACACAACCCCCCACCCTGCACCCCTGCGGTAGAGCAAAAAGCCACCCCAACTTGCAGTATGCCTGTCGCCCCATTAAACTAACCTACAAGAAGAGAGAGAAAAACGTCCCCTGAGGAGGAAGAGTCCCGAATCCCTCCACCCCCGGGTATCTACAACGTAGAAACATCGCTAATCACAGAGCCACTGCAAAGCGTCCAACAAATTGGCTCGTCGGCACAGACTCACTACTCTTGTTCTTCCAAGCCGCCCTCGGCGCCCCCCAAGCTCTCCGGGCTGATGTGTGGCGTCGGCAGGGTGTCCAGCCAGTCACTGGCCCCCTCGGGGCGATCAAAGAAAAATGCACGTTCATTATGTTCGATCCTCAGGCGAGCCGGAAAAAGCATGGCGTATTTCAGTCCCATGTCCCTGAGACGTCTCTTCACTCCCGTAAAGCCCATACGTTGCTTCTGCACCGCCTGCGTGACGTCCGGATAGAAACTGATAGACACGTTTTCAAACTTAGTGGGACCATTAGTACGGGAGGCCTGCAGGATAGCGTCTCTGTCTCGGAAATTAAAAATCCTGGCTATTATAGGCCGCGGAGCGGCACCAATCTTGGGCTTCCCACCTGGAATCCTGTGAGCACGCTCCACCGCAAAAAGATTACTAAGGCCCTTTGGTGCCAAGTGGTTCCGAATAAGATCCTCCACCAAAAGGTCCGTAGGCGAGTCTGTAGAGTCCTCCGGAACACCGACGATGCGGACGTTGTTGCGTCTGGCCCGGCTCTCGAAATCATCCAGCCGACGGGCGAACGAATCCCTGGCCATACGAAGATCGCGGACCTCGGTCTGAAGATCCGAGACATCCGTAATCAAGCTCGCTGTCTTGACGTCCAGGGATTTAACCCGCTCATTGGTTTTCCCCAAGTCCGTCCTGATAAGGTTGACCTCGATCGCCACCGTGTCCAGTTTAGCGGCCAGAGTTTCAAATTGCCGACCCATCGCAGTCTGGATACTGGCAATGGCGCCCATGACATCCTTTAGAGTCGGATCTTCAGTCGCAGGAGCATCGTCACCAGATTCCCCTAGGGCCTTGCTCGGTCCACCCGGGGATCCCTTCGGGCGGGTAAAGCGATCTATAGTCTGTGCCTGGACAGCCCCTCCACGATTCAGGCCTCGGGTGTTGCGCCTCTCAGAGTCCGTCCTGCCCGTCATGGTGGGCAACGAGCTCCGACAGGACCTCTGGAATCTGGTCAAAATGACGCCCTCTATGACAAGCCTGTTGAGTCGAGAGGTCGAGGAACGACAACCAGAGCGGAATTGACGGCTAGCCCAGGGCAGCAGTATCAATCAGTAGCGAGGTGGCGTCAACAATGACCAAAATCGAAACCGAAAGTACCACAGGGGCAGCGGATGCAGCTCTCCAGCCGTTGTTGTTCAATTGCCACCTAGGCACCTCGGGAACTCAAGCCCCCGGATGGCCTCTGCCATAGGCCTCAAATTATGAGGAGCAGCAAGTCCGGCTCCCGGTGGCCAAATCGAGTTTTGGAAAAAGCTTTTGATATCAGCAGGGCATCAACAAGAAATACCCGTCGTCCTAATCAGGATTTGTTCCAGGATAGATGAGGGTGGCGGAAGGGGTCTCGGGAGCCCTCTGCTCACGCGTCCATCTTGGATCCGCGCGTAGCTCCTCCTCTAGATAAATATACTTGATCTCTTTCTTGGGGATATTGATTACGCTTTCTGGGTTAGCCATAATATTCACGTTAAACATATCCCTAAAGGTTGTTACCACATAGTTAATCCATGGGATCAATGAGCTTTTATCCAGGCGAAGGCAGTCACTGATGATACTTCTAGTAAAACCGGTTTCTTCCTTCAACCATATCGCTCTCCATACCATCAGGAGTCTTAGCCCAATTAAATCTGTCAGATATTCCAACCCCACTTCATGATGTACTATCTCAGTAGAGGCTGACATAGGTAAGCAAAGAAGTTTTAAAAAAAAAACAATTTTCTTCGACTTGGAAATCCCCATGGCGGCAATGCCCCCAGACACCAGATCCATAAAGTGCAATTGAGACGCATCTTTGACGATATATAGACAGCATGTCATGGATGCGGCGGTCCCCCAAATTATTAGCAAATTTAAAAACTCCAAAGGCACTTTTGGCCATCTTGGCTCTAACATTAGTTATCTCCTGCAACCACATACCACTACTGCTAAAAGTTATACCTAAATAGCAACATTTTTCTACAACTTTTATTTTTTGGTCCTCAATATAGAAGGGTCTCAACTTCCTCATTTTTTGGCCACATGACATGATAAATGTTTTAGTATTGTTAATCTTCAGATTCCTTCCCCTAATAAAACCTGAAAACCTATCCAGTAATCTCTGCAAGCCAAGGGGAGTTCTCGATAAAAGCACCGCATCGTCTGCGTAAAGCAGCACAAGGCTAACTTGACCCTCAGCTTGCGGGGCATCAGAATTAACCAATTTAAGCTCTGCATCAATGGCATTAATAAAAAGGGAAAAAAGGAGGGGCGCAAGGACACAGCCTTGCCTTATGCCTAGATTGACCTTGATTTTATCAGTACATTCTCCTGCATGACCATACCAGATAATTTAGTGTAAAGTCTGGCCAAAAAATAAATAATCGCCGCAGGGGCACCTTGTTCTAGTAACGTTGTCCATAATAGGGAATGATCGACTAAATCAAACGCGCTACTTAAATCTGAAAAGCAGAGGAAAAGCGAACCCTGCTTAGCGCGCGTGTATTTCCCTATTATGAGGTCCAAGTTAATGCACTGTTCGATGGTCCCAAGTCCCTTCCGGAACGCAAATTGTGACTGCGCAAGGATTCCATTGTCCTTGGCCCACTCTTCTAGCCTAAACAGCAGCACCCTACTCATGGTTTTCAGGGATGAGTCTAAAAGGGAAATAAGTCGATAGTTTTTTGCATCGGACCTATTTCCCTTTTTAACTATAGGGATGATTACAGACTCCCCCCAGGTAGGTGGTGCACTTTCCATTACTGCCGCGTTAAAAACTTTGGTCAGGAGAGGGCCCCAGAGTAACATGTCGGCCTTATATAGGTCAATTGGCAACCCGTCTGGGCCCAGGACCATGCATTTAATTCAAATCAACAGGAATGTACTCTGGCAATACAGTGAAGATGACATAAAGAGTAAAACAATTTCTTTGCTTACTAAATATTTATTATTATCATAAAAAGTAATCTAACAATTTCTATTATTAATTCCATACATAATAAAACCAAATTAAAACAAATATCATATTCACCAGGAAGAAATTTTAAAAACAAACTCATACTTTTAGCTTTTAACTGTTAATGTCACAGTACAATTATGAGATTTTGAATCATATACAATTGTGCAATGCTAATGGATTATGTACACTTATTCTTCTTCAACGCCTTTCAGTGGCAAAACCACCTTCTTCAGGACTAACACATTTATATTCTGCCAAAAAGTACAATGGTGAAAAAAATGACAGATAAACAGAAACCAAATATTACCAACAATACATAGTATCAATTCCTCTTTTAAAACATACAATACTATATTTAAAATGAAATTTGTCATAACCACGACAGAAACACATGTACATAATCAAACAAGTTCACAGTGCACAAAAGTCACTTCCTGTACTGTATAACCACAATCATCTGTTCTTCTCTTCCCATTTGAGTGGCCCGTCCTATCTCCAACCATTCTTAGGAAATTTAAAGTGCAGAAAATGCACTGTTTAGTTAGCATGCAACCATCAGTTGTCAAATATATACCTTCCATTACACATCATGACCCTCTTATTCTTCAGCCTACCATTCATACTTTAAACCTCCTGTCCTAAGATTCTTACTGACATGAGTCCCTATATAACACTTACATTATATAAGGGAGTATATATCACCCACCTATCTATTTTGTGTACAATAGTCATGCCCACGGTCTGAATCATGGATAGAACACTTTAAAAAACTCTTTATTGTTAATATTTCTAATTAAATCCTGTATGTCTTCAGTTCTCACCCATATGTTTAAGGCAAACACCTCACAATACGCAAAGGATTCTTATGCGGTTAAAATGTTGTTCCTCAGCGGATCCGCTCAATAAGATGGCTTCCCATCTCTTTTCTAAATGATTTTTTTATGTATGTTAAAACAAAATATAAAAAACCCAAACGTATCAAAATTGTTTTATGATCACTCAAATTGCAAATTTGTGAGCTCACCATGTTCTCATCTCTAACAGCGAGGAGTACAAAATGTAACCCAATGCCCATGAATCCTCATCAAAGGTGGTTATGGGGAATAATCTGTGTATACTATATGTAGACCACGGGAAACGGTAAATATGAATATAACATATAGTATTACAAGAATTACCATCACCATTCATTCTCACATATTGTCCTAAGTCAAGGCTGTCCTGCTCACCTCCAATTCCTCCTTAAATGGCACTTTCCCTTGCTGGGAAATAAGTCGGGAACCCTTCAGATTGATTTGCTGTTGTGGGTGTATTTAGCTGGACTCAATGGAAACACTCCGTATTTGAGGCATAAACATATTGAGGAAAGGGATATTCAGTATCATTCAATTAATCTCCTATATGAAAAAGCTGCTCTTTTTTCATAGCTGCTGCTTACCTTAAGTGACGTACCCACAGGCACCGCCTCACTACTCGCCCAGCAAAGGAAAATAAGTGCTGAATTTCCTGCTATGTATCAACCCCAGTGCGCTAGCGTCACTGTTTCTCATGTTATCTAACAAGAATCTCAGAAGTAACAGCAATGTGGGATTGCTATCTTAAACAATAAACAAAGAAAGCTGACACATCTTGTCAGGCCATCATGGGGAGATTCGATATCTCACCGCTACCTGTGTTCCATGAATTTAGGCCAAATTTGGGCATTGTATACTTAACCTTTGCACACCTTTCTGTGTTTGTGAATATCCTCACAGGGCTTTCCCATGTACCCACATACCGGCCCCTATTTTTCAGGAAAAATCTGGATGGAGTCGATGTGGGCACCCTCTTAACTTCAGAAGTAAATACATTGTACGCTCAAAAACTATGAATTTAGCTTAAATACAACAGACCTGACAATTTAGCAAAATATTTCACCATGCTAGAAGGGGGGATAACCTATGAGGTGGAAGCGCCTTACATTGAGAGCTACCTAAGAGGTACTCTTTCCCTTCCCCCACCAACCCACCTTCCAAAATAAAACGAAAAACAATACCTTGCTGAGGCTACCACCAATGTCCTTTGGTGTTTCCACAACATTCAAGGATATTGGCAGCCTAAAGCCTCCAAAAAACGAGCTGGAAAACCACTGTGTCTAGTGGTTTTTAACTTGTCTTTCCTGACACTGTGTGATATGTGTCCTCACTGGGAGACTGTGGGAAGGAAGCCACTACCGTGTGACACATGGTGGCACCGGGTAAGTTGGCAGGTCTGATACAATCACCAAGGGACTAACCAATAATGACCTACATGGTATGCTTCTAAATTTTGTAAAAAACAAACAGATTTATACCCTAACTAGTGTAGGCTTCATACAATTCACACATTGCTCAGGGACATAAACTTTCTCAGAATGTGGAACCCAGTCCAGTAATCATCTGAGACAACTATGAAAATAGGAAATACCAATAAAGAGACCAGCAGAGGTGCTCAAACCTGCCAGTACACTGAAACCCATACATTGCACATCTATCCCTCATCCATCACGCTGCTAAGCTCTGTGTCCATAAGACACTGACCACACCTCGGTGGTCCTCATGCACTACATGGAAACAGTTCCGTACAGGATTTAAAAAAACAACACCCTTCCAACCATACACCCTTCATGGTGTAGCATGCTCCTCCCATTTAGATAAGCACTCCAGTGCCTCACATTGGGGTAGTAAGAGTCATGTAAATGTTGCAATTCATTACAATTGACATACAGCATTGAGATCGTGAAAGCGGGGACAACGGGAGGGTATCCCTTGCACGCCTTCTTCCCTGCATTTAAGGAATCCTGCCTTAATAATCATATTGAGGCAGGATTTATGTCTGCCTAATGCTCACTTAATGGAATGGATTTGTACATCCTTTGTGGAAAATAATATAAGTCGCATCACAAAGCAGTCAAAGTGCAAAAACATGAGGGGCATATTTACAACCCCTTATGGCCACGGGAACGTCACTTTTTGTGACGTTCCCGTGGCGATAGGGGCCTTGCCTTGTATACAAGGCAGCGTTAAGCCATGTTAAGTGGCTTAACGCTGCCTTGTATATAAGGCACCCTTTTCCTCTATGTTTAGCATGAAAGGGGTGTGCAATGGGTGTTGTGGTGTGCGTTCCACTACAACACCCATTGTATTTGATGCTGCCCAAGGGTGGCGTACATAGGAGGTAGTGCCAAAAGTAAGACCAGGAAAATCCTGTTCTTAAGTTGGCGAAACGAGGAGAAATTCATTATTTCTCCTCGTTTTTGCTTTTTCCATGTGTGCTGGCTTGTGCAGCACACAAGGAAAAAGCAAAATGCCATGGTTTGTTTATGTACAGGAAGGTGCTCCTTTCTGTACATAAACAAACCTTTTTCAAAAATGCCATTTTGTAACTTTCATGTGGGCTGCATGAAGCAGCACATATGAAAGTTACAAAATGGCATTTTAGGATTGTTTATACGCAGGAAGGGACACCTTCCTACACATAACCAATCCTACCCTGCACACAGACACCCTTGCATTCTGGTGCAAGGGTGCCTGCGCTGGAGCTAAGTTGTTAAACTTAGCGCCATCTGAGGGGGAAACGCAAGGCTGCACCACATTCTTGAAAATACAGTGAAGCTCAGGAGGCTAACGACACGCTCGGCCACTTCATTGTACATATCCCCCTGAGTGCTTTGCGACCCGACCAAAAAGACAGGAGGCCCTTTTTGTGCAAATGTGCACGAAAAGGGCCTGACTTGATTCACAGCCCAAGACACGAAATCAAACAGTATGGCCAAATTGCATATAGAATGTATTCTAATTTTCTTAAATATATAAGAAGACTGGTAATTTGCTGCTACAGCGGTTTTGTTAATAATATAATAAATATAGTAATAACAGTAAGAATGTTATTGTAAATACCTACAAACATAACAGTACAATGGCAATAATAACTGAACATATATTTTACTAGAATATAGTCTTCCGTATGAATTCAAACACGGCCACACAAAGGGGCTCAGTGCGCTCATTTTCACAAGAGATATTTTTTTGATACATGAATAAGTTATTGCTCAAATTAGTATAGAGCTGAGAAGAAGGAAAAGCCATGCATAAGCATAATGTTTGCTAGAAATACCCCGGTTCTACTGATTCAGGTAGAAGTCGTGCTGACTTGTGCTGTATTTTAGCACCCTGTATAGCTCGAAGTGAGAACCAGCTGTACAGGAAAGTTCAAAAGAAGGACAGTCTGTCTGTAGTGAAAGGTTACTGTCTGCGCAATGCACGAAATAGATGAATATAAATGTCAAATGTGTCAGTAGGTCAGTCACCTGCATATGTATTGGAAACCTACTGAATTATTTGTTCTTTTCAAAGTAGTCTCATTTTAGCGACATCTAACAGCTCTAATAGTATACTGCTGGGCTCCCCAGAGCTGATGGTGATGGTATACAAATATTTTGCCTGGAGTCACCAACAATAGCCAGGAACTTAGGATGTAATTTGAATGATACAGTAATAGCCCTATTTAGGTTTCTGATGAATCTCCTTCAACAGTGGTATGGTATTTAATATTATTAGGAGCCTTTGTGCCAAAGTTTCACGGCGTAAAAGACTAGTCCAATAACTTTATAAAGTGTTGACATTCTAAAAAATAATACAAAATAAAAATTGGAAAAATATAGTGACTCAAGAGGAGACCCTAAAAAAGGAGTCTATACATAATACTAGATGCAAGTTACGTAACTAACAACAAGCTTTAAGGTGTTTCTTGAAACTAAGTAAGGCAGGTTTCTGTGTGCAGTGATAGCGGCACAGAGTCTCACAATTTGGCTGTGGTAATCAAAACGACTCTGTATATATAGTGTACTATTCTGGAACTTGCAGCAGTGCCTCGTGGCCAGAGCATAGGGTTATCGCTCTAGGACGTACCATTCGAGCCTGGAACATCTCCATGACTCTGAAAATCAATCTCGATCTATCAGACAGCCATTGCAGTGATTGAAGGATGATGGTTATGTTACAACGCGGTGACAGTAAACTAATCAAAAATGCGGAAGCCTTTTATAGCAGCTACCGTCGCTTAAGCAGCTTATTTGATGCTGCAACATGAACGCACTCCGTTCCACACTAAACAAGGATGTAGATAACTACAAATGGAACATTAGTAACAGACTCTGTCTTATTGCTGCTTTTATTCAAAAGCGACGTCAGTTCTCTGTACATCCAGTCATCCTAAAGAACACAGTTTCACCTAGGGCTACATAACTTTCGTGGTGAAAGTATCCCATTCATAAACTCTCAAATGATTGTGATCATTAAAGTTCCATGAGATGCGATTGCCAGAAAGTAGACATCATTTTTGTGTAAGTAATTTTGATTAGATACTATTGTTGTCTAGAAATGCGACACAATACTGTTTTCTCCAAAAAATGGATTTACAATTTCTACATTACTGTTCACATGACAGACACAAAACTATGCAACTATAAATTGGTGATTGATGTTGTCAGGCCGAGCATGATACCAGTGACAGCCAGTGGTGTAGCTTGGTCGGTAATATAACTGGGGTGTAAGCTTCAGATTTCCCAACAATCCAGCTGGCATTGCTTGTTAATTTACATTATACGAGAAGCAGGACACAAAGGTAACCTAAGAGGAGCCCTGGTAGGAAGGGCAGGGACCTTGTTTTCTTCTAAAGCATCTTTTATGTCTCCCCCACTTCAAAGGCAAAACTAGGCATAAGTACTGGACCCCTGATACCACCAACTCAGTACACTCTGGACCTGAGAACACTCTGCTATGAAGAAGGACTGCTGTGCTGCTGAAAGGACGGCACTCTGCTGGATTTGCTGGACTCCTGCTTTGCCTGCCCTGCTGCCTGCTGCCCCTTGCCTGGTGGTGAAAAGGAATGGACCTTGCTCTCTACATCCTCAGAGCCAAGTGACTTCAAGGGCTTGCTGCCTTTTCTGAATTCTCAGGGATATCAAAGTTTTCATTCCTCTCTGCTTCAGCTGCTGGACTCTGCCACCTGTGAGTTTTGCCCTGCCAAGAGGTGTCAATCCAGTCCTGGGCCTTCAAGAGGGGTTTTGCAGCTGTTTTCTTCCAAAATCTTTGTATTACCTGCTGCTTTGCCTCGTCATAAGGGGTTTGATGATAACACAGGACCTGACTGTGAGGTTAGAAGATGACGCAGTGCCTTCATCGCAAAGGGGTTTAACGACGACGCAGGACCCGACTGCATATCTTGAAACTGAGTTTGAAAGAGAATGGGTTTCAGTTGAGAGAACAGGAAGCAGTGGCGCTCTAAGCAATGTGATCACTGGGCTGAACTGTTCGTGCGGTGGGCACGCAGTGCAGAGCAGGACAGGGGAACACAAACCCAATAGGAAAAAACAACCCCTGCACTGGTGTAGGAAGGCCTAAACCAAAATAGAAGAAGAACAAATTCTGTGCACACGCTAATGAAGTAGGTGGTCCTGGTGTCAGGACTCGAAATTACGTGCAAAAGGAAATATACGTAAAAGTTCAATAAAGGTCAAGCACAAAGGTTCATGTAGGTGAAGAAGGTTTATAAGTCAATTGTTGGTCAGTACAGAAAATAATAGTCAACCGACATGTGTTTCGTCACACCGTGAAGGAGATGTAACTCATCAGGGCTGATAAGGCTACAATGTAATCAAGATCGTGGTGGCTGTTTCCGATTAAATGCCAGTGTTTAACAGAAGGAATGAGTCGCTAAGTACCCCGCTCCTCGAAGTTTGAATGAAAGTAAAAGATGGGTGCGTCCAGAACTTCCCGAAGGTACCTAGGACGAAGAAAAAACGCACCAGGTCCGTGCGTCCGGGAAGCGAGCGAGGTCAGGGTAGTGGAGCCCACACACACGTGGCTGACATTTAATCAGAAACACCTTACTTCTGATCCCACTAAAAACTCGAAAACAAAAAAACATAGACTGGTCCTTCGCCGGTAATGCGCCCAAGATATGGAACTCTATCCCCCCCACATCAGAACTATTCCTTCCTTCCCTAAATTCAAAAGTCAGCTCAAAATCCTGTTCCTTGACCGCTCCTTAACTATCATATAGGAGCAGCCCAGATTGTCTTAAGAGATTCTGCTCCCCGCCCGGATGGGGAATACCAGACCCTGTAATGGATCTCTCCTTCTTCCTCCTCCTATGATTCGTATCCTAAATGTTGCGTTGTATTGTATTGTGTTTTGCTTTGTTTGCTTTCTTTTGCACCGCTTTGCAATTATGTGAAGCGCTCCGATACCTTCCGGTCTGGCTAGGGCTATATAAAACTTCCTAAATAAATAAATAAAATAAATGGTGTTTGAGTAGTGTAGGGGGTCGTGCTGAGGTAGTGTTTTAGGGTTTAGGGTACTGCAGTGGTGAATGGGTAGTATACGTGGTCGTGTTGGAGGTAGATTAAGGGTTTAGGGTAGTTCAGTGGTGTTTGTGTAGTGTAGGGAATTGTGGTGGGGGTAGTGTCACTGCAAGAGTACATGTATTTATATGTCTGCAAACACATCAACCAACCAAATAATTCTCTCTCAATTTTCCCAAATGGACACAGACTCACAGTGTGATTCTAGACAAATAACAATATTTCTTATAAATGGAGTAGAAGGGTAGTACAGTGATGTTTGGGCAGTGTAAGGGGTCGTGCTGTGGTAGATTTAAGCTTTAGGATAGTGCAATGGTGTTTGGGTGGTGTAGGGGGTCGTGCTGTGGTAGTGTTCTAGGGTAGTGCAGTGGTGTTTATGTAGTGTATGGGGTCATGCTAGGTATAGTGTTTTAGGGTTTAAGGTGGCGCAGCGGTGTTAGTGTAGTGAAGAAGGTCGTGCTGGGGTAGTGATCTAGGAAAATACAGTGCTGTTTGGGTAGTGTAGGAGGTCGTGCTGAGATAGATTGAAGGTTTAGGGTAGTGCAATGGTGTTTGAGTTGTATATGGGGTCGTGCTGGGGTAGTGTTTTAGGGTTTAGGGTAGTCCAGTGGTGATTGGGTAGTGTAGGTGGTCATGCTGGAGGTAGATTGAGGGTGTAGGGTAGTGAAGTGGTGTTTGTGGAGTGTAGGGAATCGTGCTGGGAGTAGTGTCACTGCAAGAGTAAATGTACTTATATGTCTGGAAACACATCAACCAACCAAAGCATTCTCTATGTATTTTTCTAAATGGAGTAGATAGATAGTACAGTGTTGTTTGGGTAGTGTAAAGCGTCATGCTGGGGTAGGTTTAAGGTTTAGGGTAGTGCAATGGTGTTTGGGTAGTGTAGGAGGTTGTGTTGGGATAGTCTTCTAAGGTAGTACAGTGCTGTTTGGGTAGTGTAAGAGGTTGTGCTATGGTAGATTTAAGGTTTAGGATAGTGCAATGGTGTTTGGGTAGTGCAGGGAGACGTGTTGGGGTAGTGTTCTAGCATAGTGCAGTGGTGTTTATGTAGTGTACGGGGTCATGCTAGGGATAGTTTTTTAGGGTTTAAGGTAGTGCAGTTGTGTTTGTGTAGTGTAGGGGTTCGTGCTGGGGTACTGTTCTAGGAAAGTACAGTGGTGTTTGGGTAGTGTAGGAGGTCGTGCTGGGGTGGATTTAAGGTTTAGGGTAGTGCAATGGTATTTGAGTAGTGTAGAGGGTCGTGCTGGGGTAGTGTTTTAGGGTTTAGGGTAGTGCAGTAGTGAATGATTAGTGTAGGTGGTCGTGCTGGAGGTAGATTAAGGGTTTAGGGTAGTTCAGTGGTCTTTGTGTAGTGTAAGGAATCGTGCTGGGGGTAGTGTCACTGTAAGAGTACATGTACTTATTTGTCTTCAAACACATCAAAACATCCATTCCATATATTTCAAAACTTCATTTTACTGTTAAAGCTAAACTCATTTTGGAAACACATAACCAATTACTATTTTCTAATTCTACCAAAATGAGAGAACACAATACGTTTTTAAGCAATTACATGTCAGGAAACACATGAAGTACCAAATGCTTCTCTCAGAGTGATTCCTAAATGCACACAGACTCACTGTGTGATTCTACACAAGCAACTCTATCCCTGGCATTTTACCAAAACACATTTAGGTGACTCTACACATTGCACATTTAGGTGACTCTACACATTGCACAACATTTTCGACTACACATTAGTATAGAGTGCTTCTATCAGAATGATTCCTAAATGCACACAAGACTCACTGTGTGATTCTAGACAAAAAACACTATCCCTTGTATTTTACCAAAACACATTTCATAGTCTAGAAGGAGTACTGCATTTTAATGTAGAAAGTTGACTCATTTTGCAAATACATAAAAAATGACTGGTTTCCAATTCTACCAAAACATGAGTACTGCATAGTTATCTGTCTGCAGACACATAAAATACACAAATGCTTATCTCAGGATGGTTTCTAAATGCACACACACTCACAATAAAATTCTAGAGAAAAAAAAGTATTCCCTGCACTTTAGCAGGAGAAAAACATTACTCTGATTAAAATCAAAATGCCCCACATACATCCCCTCACAAAGTAATAACTCACCTTTCAAATCGTTTTGTACAATAAGAGGTATGTCAGACACACACCAGATTTTCTTATACAGAATCTGTATTTTGTATACTTCTCAACAGAACCAACGAATGGCACACTTTCCCTCTCATTTTGAACACTTATACACCTAAACATCAAATCACATTGCTTCCGACATTAATTCAAAAGCAAACACACATTTCTATTGGTTACACATTTCAACCCTTTCCAAAAGACATACATTTGAATTCTACCCCCAATCTGCCTTCTGCCTGTTACCATAGAAACAGTTAATGGAACACTTAACTGAACACACAGGTCAAAAGTTCATCACACAATGTTCCTAATAAAAACAGCAAGTGTGCTTGACATTTCAACATATCAGCTTATCCTATGTAACGTTCCTATCAATCAGTTTTTGTTAACCAATAAGAATCATGCTAATAAAAACAGAAACATGCACCCTAGTTTTCAGTGTAGAATGTTGTCAAACAACCATTCATTTCTTTTCTTTTTTCAAAACTGCATCTTATCCACCATTTTAGAAAAATCTTAGTTTTCAAACTGCCATTTCATTTACAGAGACCATCTGAGTGCGTCCAGATCTCCCTTCAAGATGCTTAGAGTGTGGATTGTGGGACACAGCTATATTTTCTGGAGCCAAAGGTATTCAGAAAACAAAGGAATTCACAAACACCTAGGTTTACCAAATGTAGACATTAAATGATTGGACAGAGAAGGTTAATGTGGCACCAATTGATGCCATTGGTTATATCCTTTACCCTGACCTCATAATTGTGCACTGTGGTGGCAATGGCCTAGGCACTTTGACTGGGGTAGGTCTGGAAATGCTTATGAAGGACACCTTTGGAGAATTTATGTCACTTTTCCCCCAAACTGCCTTTGTCTATTCTAACATATGCCAAAGGCAGAAATGGAACTGGTCCAATCAATTTTGTCCACAGATTGAGAAAGCTCGGGAACATGTGAATAAATCTGTTTCTGCTTTTATCCGAGACTATAGAATGGAGTCCATTTACCACAACAATCTGCTTTTCAATATGCATGGCATCTAAAAGAGAGATGGTGTACATTTTATAGATGAGGGGAACAGAGTCTTCCTCTTGAACTTAAGAACCTGCATTGGTACTTACTTGTAGTTACTAAAATCTCTCAATAAACACAAGGGCTCTTTTTAGAGCCACCTAAGAACTAAACACATAAGCTTGATGTATATCTGAAAAACATTATTTGTTTTTTGGCTTGGCGTCGCGCACCCAATGCTCCAAAGTCATGCAGCCAATGCGTACAAGTCATGCACCACACACACTGGAGTCACGCACCCTACGGGTTAGACGCCGTGCATCCAACGCGTGCACACCAGGGGCCGCACTGAGCGCCGCGTTGGGTGCGCGACTGCTAATTTTATAGTAAAAAAAAATAGCCCCTATGACTAATTTTTATTAGCCCTGGGGACGCATTTCCCGGGGCTTATTAACAGTGTTGGGGAGCGTGGGGGGAGCCCCATTGCCCCCACTGTCCCAGCCGGCTCCCATTGTCCTTCAGGAGCCGACATTGCTTTCCCACATGGAGAGCTGCTAACATGCATAAAATGGCTGCCAACAGTTCCTAGTTTCGAATATTGACAACCACTTGACAGCCAATTAGCATTCAGCGTGTGATCGGGAGGGTGCCCTCAGGCTGCGCTCACGGTGTACGCAGGGTGCGCCGTTCCTGCTCGCCCATAGATCTATAAATGGTTGCAACTGTAAATTTCTCAGTAACTACTGAACAGATTGAGACAATTTAAGCAAAAGGCACGAGTCTGAACTGAGGACTACCTCTTTGCCAAATTTGGCATAATTCCGTTCTGCAGTTCAGGCTGTAGCTGCGGCTAAAGTTCCTATGGGAAATTGCATGGAGAAAACACGTTTTGGGACCCCCCGTTTTTCTCGGCCCCCACTTGACGAATCATCCCTAGATTTTAAGGATAGGAGCGTACCGGACCTGGCCAAAAGTTTGGAAAATTTCACAAAGATTCATCAATCGGCGCTAAAGTTGTTGGGAATAGAATGTTGCGGACTTCCTATGTATAATAGGTCCTAACTATAACTACCTACTGGCGACCGTCAGAAGGCAATATATGTATATATACATCTCATCAGTGATGTTATCAGTGATGTCACTGAACATGTCATGAATGATGTAATATGTGACGTCATCAGCAGTGCATTGTGGGGGAGCGAGTTATAATTAGCTCAACTAACTATAACAGCGGAATTTCTATCGTTTTGTATGAGTGAAATATCCAACTAACTATAAGGTCCCTGAAACCTATGTTTTTTTCTGTGAATATGTATATATATATATATATATATGAACACAATCCTGTGTTCAAATTTTTCCAAAAGCAGGCACCGACTCCGTGGGATTCGTAATCAAGGGTCTTTATTGGCAAGAAAGACGATCAGACGCGTTTCGGCGGACAAGTCCGCCTTGCTCACTACATCTGATTTCACCAAGTGCATAAGTCATATATATAGTGATACAATGTAACCCATTGGTTCAAGAAAAACGACAAAACTGACATGTGACACAGTAATAGACATAAAGGGTAAAAAAACAAAGTGTGTAAATGATTCTTTACAAATTAAATTGGTTTACCCTCGTGATTTCTTTACATCTTGTATTTTTAACCACACTAATAGTACCTGGCTCGAGAATTTGAAGTGTGTCTAAAGCTCATCACTGCTGGGGATGTTGCTATGGACATGGAAAAAAGGTTTGCTCTTTGTTTAAAGCCTGTCAGCGCATGTCCATTCTGTAACTTTCCAGCAACAACATCAGTCAGTTCTATATATATATATATATAGATAGATATAATTTAGAATGTAATGTAAGAGATGTCATGAGTTGTCTCTGATCATATCATGAGTGATTCTATATGAGAAGTTTTTGGTGTCATAAGTTATAGTTAGCTCAGGTAACTTTAACTGCTGAATTTGTATGGCGTTGAGCATGTGAAATCTGACCCTGACCATAACATCACTGTAACATTGTTTTTTAGTCAGTTTCTAAGTTTTTTAAATTAAATTTCCAATCTCTTACGTCCATGTAACCTTCTTTAGCTTTTACAGTAAATGTGTATGGATTTTTCATTGTTAGTTCCTAACTATAATGTACCTGTAAACTTAGGTTGTTTTTTTTGTAAATCTCAAAGTTTTTTTAAATTTTATTTCCTAACTGTAACCTTTGAGAGTAAGTTTGTGAGTGGCTGTATAGGTCAGTGAGTCGGTGTGTGAGTGGCAGTATGAGTCTGTGAGTGAATTTTGAGTGGGTGTATGCGTGTGTGAGTGGGCATGTGAGTGGCTGTATGGGTCTGTAACTGGGTGTGTGAGTAGCTCTATGGGTTGGTGACTGGGTATGTAAGTGGTTGTATGGGTCTGTGATTGGATATGTGAGTGTCTGTATAGATATATGAGTTGGTGTGTGAGTAGTTTTGAGCGTGTGTATAGATTTGTGGGTCAGTGAGTGTTTGTGTATGAGTGTGAGTGGCTGTATGGTCTATGCATGGGTGAGTGAGTAGTTGTGTGGATGTGTGTGTTACTGTGTGGGTGTGTAAGTGGCTGTATGGGTCTGTGAGAGGGTGTGTGTGTGTAGCTGTATGGGTTCATGAGTGGGTGTGTGAGCGGCTGTATCGATCTGTGAGTAGGTGTCTGATTGGCTGTATGAGTCTGTAAGTGGGTGTGTGAGTGGCTGTATGAGTTGGTGAGTGGGTGTGTGAGTAGTTTTGTGGATGTGTGAATGGTTATATTTCCTAACTCTAACCTTTGAGAGTGGGTGTGTGTGTGGCTGTATAGGTCAGTGAGCGGATATGTGAGTTGATGATTGGGTCTGTTACTGGGTGGGTGTCTGAGTGGCAGTATGAGTCTGTGAATGGGTGTGTGAGAGGTTGCATAGGTCTGTGCTCTGAGAAGGTATGCAACTGACTGTGGGGGACTCTGAGTGGGTGTGTGAGTGGCTGTATGGGTCTGTGAGTGAATGTGTGAGTGGATGTATGAGTGAGTGAGTGGGTGTATGAGTGGCTATATGGGTCTGCAACTGGGTGTGTGAGTAGCTGTATGGGTCAGTGACTAAGTGTATAAGCGGTTGTATGGGTATATGAGTGGGTGAATGAGTAGTTTTGAGTATGTGAGTGGATTTGTGAGTTGGTGAAAAGCTGTATGGGACTGTGAGAGTGTGTGTGAGTAGCTCTATGGGTCTATACCTTGGTGTGTGAGTGGTTGTATTGATCTGTAAGTGGGTGTTTGATTGGCTGGATGGGTCTATAAGTGATTGTGTGAGTGGTTGTATGGGTTCGTGAGTGGGTTTGCGAGTGATTTTTGGGTGTGTGAGTGACTGTATAGGTCCATGAGTAGATGTGGTAGTGCTTATGTGGGTGTATGAGTTGATGTATAGGTCTATGAGTGGGAGTGGTTTTGTGGTTAAGTGGGTGTGTGTTACTGAATGGGTGAGTGGCTGTGTTGGGTCTGTGTGTGAGTGCTTTAGTGGGTCTGTGAACGAGTACTTGAGTGCCTGCATGAGTCTGTAAGTGGGTCTGTGAGTAGATGTATGGGTCTATGAGTGTTTATGTGACTTCAGGTGTGGATCTCTGAGTAGGTGTGGAACTGCCAGCATAGAACTGTGAGTGGGTGTGTTAGTGCCTGTCTGGGTCTGTGAAAGTGTGTGTGAGTGCCTATGTGGATCTGTGAGCAGATCTGAGAGTACCTGCATGGCTCTTTGAGTGGGTGTGTGAATGCACACATAGGTCTGTGACTGGGTACGTGACTGCCTGTGTGGGTCTGTAAATGGGTATGAGAGTACCTGTATGGGAGTCTGTAGGGGCTTCAAAATGTTTTTTTCAAAGTGCATCAAGATTTGTGAATCTATGATGGATTTACATAGGCGGACATGATGTACCTCACGGGTGAACCACAGACTTGAAGTGGAAAAAAAACAATATAACGAAAATTTGTACTCAACATAGTTCCCCCTCACATTCCTCTAACACACCCAAGGGGTCAGAGTACCTCTACCCTGACCACTTTAATCATTTTCCAGAACCATTTAAGTCCCCGGGATCATTCTCCAATACTCGCGGTCAGGTTTTGGTCAGCTGATCATGGCATTGCTGGTCGTGCGCAACTTTGTGGAACCACCGCAGTGGATCCATGCAGGGTCCGAGTCCCTATAAATATTAATTAGTTTTTCCTTTATTAACTCCACAACTACTAAATGGATTCCCACCCAATCAGAAAAAGGTCTCTTTCTGGACCAAGAGCTACCTCTCTGCCAAATTTGGTATGGTTGCGTTACAAGTAGTTTGGGCTGGAGTCATGTTCAAAATCCCTATGGGAAATCGCAGGAGAAATGCAAAATGTTTGACTTCTTCCTTTTTATAACCCCTGCTTGACAAATCACTCCAAAACTTTCAATGCCGAACTAGACATACTATGCCACTTTATTTAGGAAATATCCTGATGATTCTTCCAACAGCGCCAAAGTAATAAGCAAGTCAAAAAGCTCTTTTCCTATGGAAAGTATGCCCTAACTCTAACTACCTACTGACAACCACCAGCTGGTAACAATAGTTAGTACCTAGTTTCCATTGGGAAACATATTTTTGGTTTGGTTACATAAAACTTTGGCACAGTTTTAGGAATCTTCACGAAATGTTCAAAATTAGTTTGCCAATCACTTCAGCGGCTGTGTTGAAAGTTTCAGGTTTATTTAATAATGACTGCAGCCCGAACCGCTGAGCAGAATTACATCAAATTTGGCAGAAATCTAGATTTTGGTCCAGAAAGCATGCTGATTATGATTTGGTGTGAATCCATTCAGTAGTCTTTGAGATATTAAAGGAAACCCACATTTGTATATCTAGGGATGCGAACCCTCCGCAAATCTTGCCTATCACATGCAGAGACCTGATTGGCTGCCAGCACTTCAACCTTGAAGTGTTGGCAGTCATGGAACTTGGACTCAGCCGAGTCACAAACAAAAACATTACATAAAAGAGGTGTGGTAAATGAAGATGCATTGTAGGCAGTAGTACAGGGGAAAAAATATTCTTTATATTTTTTGATAAAATTCATAAGATACAGGTCAAAGATGGCCGGAAGGAATCAGGAACGCCCCACTGGGAGCAACATCCTTTCTGCTCAGCGCATGTACTCCAACTGACATTCACTCCAAAAGGGACACATCAGCATACTATTACCTCACACTCACACTGGCTGAGCAGCAGGGAACCTAAAACTACAAAGAGAATGCATGGCAAAGAAATGAAGATTCCACACACCTCCCTTCTTTAGGAAAACATTGGAAAATAACGATGCATATAAAGTGGTAATACTCAACAACATAAAAAGAAGACAAATGATAGAAGTAAAAATTCACACACACAATACATAAATTGAAAGGACCAGGAAAGAAAATAATAATGAAGCAAGGTCAGAAATAACAAACACAAAGACAAAAAGTCCTAGCCAGAAATACTGAGGACAGGGGAACAAATCCTACTGAAGACCCACCCAGATTCTCCTCCCTCAGCAGACAGTAAAATATTGAGGTGCAACATTAGTGCCACCCCAAACTAGAGTCACACACTCTACAAAATAGCACTAGGGTGCAATACAAGTGCCAAAACAGGTGTCATACTACAGCTCCATCAATGAACCACAAAGGTAGATACGATAAAGTGCAAAAACATATGCTCCGGCAGGTGCAACCCATACACCCCAAAGAAAAGGTTTGAGTGCAAGGAAAATACACATCACCAGAAACATAAGAAATGTACTAAAGCAACTAACAACACCATCACAATGCAACGTCTGGGTGCAATTATGTCTCATCACACATGAGCATGGTGTGAGCGCAATATACATGGCCCATCACCAGAATAAGTAATACTAGCAAGTAACATGTGAGTACAAGTAAATGTAAGTATGGTTTGGGAACAATGCACAAGCCCATCACCAGAATAAGTAATACTAGCAAGTAACATTGGCATACAAGGCAAAGTAACTATGGTTTGGTGCAGATGCATCCCCGTCACCAGAATAAGTGGACATAGTAAGTAAGGTTTAGGTTGCAGGATCCCTGCCCCATCACCGGGAACTGCAAGAATTTTTTGGGATACAATAACTATGCCCCAGCACAAGTAATTGTATGTAACATTTGGGCAAAAAACATAACCCTCATGACAAGTAACAGAAAGTAACAATTGCAAATGGTACAACACACTCACAACACACTCCCTAACACACATGCAGCACACTGGAGTTTACTCCTTGGATTACAGACTTGATTAGTAAGCCTGTTTAAAACAGAACAAATGCAGCAAAGAAAAATAAATAACAAATGTGTCAAACCCAAATCCATCAGAACAACAATAATAAAATGTAATGCAAAGTTAATATTTAGAATTGAATGAAGAAACCTACAAATAGCGCAGTGGTTCACAGAAAACTAAATCAGATGAACACACAGCAGCACCAAAAGGTTTGCCAGTGAAATAGCCAGGCTCACAAAGTAATATGCAACATGCATGGAATAATTGAAGGAATTGGGGAACATATTCCTTCAATTCAATCTTAATGAATAATTAAATGTCAACAAAGAAGAAATGAGGACTCAGCACATAACACTGCAGTATATAAAACTGTATGCGGCGCCAGCCGATTCTTGTAAAATATTAGAACCACGGCAGTTCAATGAACACAAAGAGATGCTAACTAGTTCCACAGCAATATTGCAGAATAGAGCTAGAAGATGGTTGGAAGGAATTAGGAAGGCCCCATCAGGAACAGCATCCTTGCTGCTCAGCCCACGCACTCCAACTGACATTCACTCCACCAGGCACACATCAGCATTCTTTTACATCACACTCACACTGCTGAGCAGAAGGTGACATAAAACTGTATGCGGCGCCAGCCGATTCTTGTAAAATATTAGAACCACGGTAGTTCAATGAACACAAAGAGATGCTAACTAGTTCCACAGCAATATTGCAGAATAGAGCTAGAAGATGGTTGGGAGGAATTAGGAAGGCCCCATCAGGACCAGCATCCTTGCTGCTTAGCCCACGCACTCCAACTGACATTCACTCCACCAGGCACACATCAGCATTCTTTTACATCACACTCACACTGCTGAGCAGAAAAAACTAAGGAGAGAATGCATGGATGAAGATACCACAAGGGGGCAGGGTAGGAATACCCTGACTCCACAGGCCTGGTTGTGGGATCCCACAAACATCATGCCGGAGGCCCCCCAAAATATTTTTTTTCAATTTTGCTGCAAAATCTCAGGTGGATCTGTGAATTTGTAGCAACATTGAAAGCACAACAAGTGTGGTCTCCTGCACTTGTTTTCACTTTGGCCCCGGGTGGGCCAGTTCCCACGGGCATGATGATATTTCATATTAGAAGGAGGAGGCACATGGGGCCCCCATCCTAGGGCTCATTCAGCCCTGGGGTTCAACCAGCTCCAAGGTGCTTTATTAAAATATGGGAGCAAGATCAAGCACTAACTCCGCTCCCAGGCAGAAGGTGTCATACTGCTCCCGCTTGCTGGGAGCCTATTTTTAATGTGTTTCCCTCCCTGCCTGCTGCTTGCAGCCTGCTGCCATGCGAGCAGGGAAACAGATGAAAGATTGCTCCTGCATGCAGAGAACTGCATATTTGACACTTCCCTGTGTGCTGGAGCTATGCTGGCTCACGCAGGAAGCAGGGAGCTGGCTGGGACCATGGGGCATTGAGGCTTGCCCCACGCTACCCGTCAAAGCACACTGAGTGCCCTGGGTGGGGCCAGGGCACCCAGGTAGACGTGGTCAGGCCACAGGGGATGAGTTCCTGGGGCCAAATCATACAAGAGAGAGTGCCCCCTCCCAGCATTATTTTTTTAATAGATGGGAGTGTCCAGGGTCAGGGTGGTCTGCGTGGCCCCCCCTGATTATTCTTAAATTTAGCACCAGGGAGGTGGTAGTCCATGGGATATAGTAGATCCCCGGGATGGGTGTCCGTGTGGCCCCTCTCCTTTGATAAAATAAAGCAGCGGGGAGGTGGTGGTCCTCGAGGGCTCAAACAAACCCAATGGAGGGGGGTCCTTGCGGCTGCCATCCAATTTTTAACAATGCCCGAGGAGGTGGTAGTCCACAGGGCTTCAAAGAGCCTTGGTTGGAGGGCCCTTATGCAACCCTCCATTTTATATTATACTGCATGCACCCGAGACGAGGACCACCCGTGGCTATACTCAATAAGCATAAAAGAGCAAGCTTGTTTTTATTTTAATTTTTGTCACAAATTTGTGAATCAACTGCAATTTTTAACTTTAATATCTCCAAAACTAATGAACAGCTTTTGACTAAATAGCAAAAAGTGTGATCTCCGGAACAAATCTGCCATATTTGGTGTAATCCCATTCAGCGGTTCGGGCTGTAGGTGTGTCCAAAGACTCTATTGTAATTAACATGAGAAATGCACTTTTTTTACCCCCCTTTTTCTTGCCCCTCGCTTGACGAATCACCCCGAAACTTTCCACGCACAACTAGAATTACAGGGGCACTTTTTCTGAAAAATGTCGTGAAGATTCATCAAACGGCGCCACAGGATATAGGCAAGTCAAAAAACGCTTTTCCTATGGAAACATGCTCCTAACTACAGTAACTATCTAGCCACAGTATATAATATTACTGAAAAAAACAAAGGTTAAAGTGACATTAGGGAAAATGTATTTTTCAACAAAAAAAACCCCTGAAATTCACCATATATAGTTATTTCTAGTAACTGTATCTTTTACCCTAAGGTAACTATAACTCACACCCTCGCCTAGCACAGTCTTACCATCAATTAAATCATTTCATATGTTGAAATTATGTTATAGAACATGTCATAAGTGATAAAATATGTGCGATAATTTGCTGCGCATTGCAAGGCAGCGAGCCATTCTTACATCAGGGAATGAGTGATAGTTACTAGAGAGAACTAACTGGTGAATATCAGTGTTTTAATTAGTTTTAAATGTTGCATCGGTACATAGATTTTTGCCTAACTATAATGTCAATTTAACCTCTGTTTTTTCAGTGAATTTCTAGTTTTTTTTAACCTAAAGTAATATTTAATACCCTACGTAAAGCCAACCCCTGTCGTACACTACTGTGCATGGCCTTCGGTGTCCAACCCCTGACAGTGCGCGGTGTGGGTTTTGCCGCAGGTCCTGGCCTGCAGCCAAGCCCTACATTCTATCCACACCTGGGAGCCAACCCCCGGCGCACACTCCAAATGCCATGCGTGGTGTGGGGTTGGACGCATGGCCTCGCCGTAGGCAGCCAGCTCCCTGATGAGTTAGGGGATCTTGTGGTCCCTCTCCCAAAGCCACTATTGGCCCTGGGGTACCTTTTTTTAATAAAGGGGAGAATGGATTGTGACTCCCCTCCCTCCCCAAGCCTGTAAAGTCACCAGGGACCACATTGCTGGGCTCAAACAATATATTATTAGGGAAAAAGGGTGTACAGTCTCCTTCCCTAAGCCTGTAGGGACCCAATCTCCCAGGGCCACCAGCATTTATTTAAGGGAAGGGGTACCTGGCCCCTCTCCTGAGCCTGAATAGGCCCTGGGGAACCTGTCCCCTGGGGCCAAAGAATATTAATGGGAAATGGGGCATGTGGCCCCCTACCTGAGCCATAAAAGCCCCCTGGGACACCATCTTCCAGGGCCAAACAAATTTATTTTAGGTGTGTCCCCCTCCCCAAAACTAAATGGGCACCAGGGACCCCTTCCCATTGGTCTAAACACAAATAATATGGGAGAGGGGCATGCGGCTCCCCTCTCCATGAGGTTATTTTTTGGGGCCGGAAATGGGTTCAGGGAGGAGGTTCCCATGCCCTTTCCCCTAAACGTAATGACTTGAGCCACTGGAGATGGGGTCCCTGGGACCAGCAAAGGATAGGGAGGGGTACCCCATTCCACCTCCCCTTTTAATTGACATGGCCCTGGGGATGGGGTCCCAAGGGCCCACCTGTGGCTCAAGGAGGGGGGCATATGCCCCCTTCCCAAATTATTATAATTTGAAATCTCTGACAGGCATTTTCTTTTTTTAAAGATTAGCTAGTACTGAGGGAGTCCTAGAGGACTTTCGCGGGATCACAACTTAAAAAAAAAAAAAGATTTTGACCCCATGGACACATGGCCTAGCAGGGCAGGATATCCCTACCCTGCCCCAACTTTATTTTTTATTTAAATGCAGGGCACGGGACTAAGTTCCCGAGTCCTGGAATGGCTACAGTAACATTTTTCTTCATGTTGCAGGACGCCATTCAGAGTGCTTGCTCCTGCAAGAGCTTATCTCCTTTGGAAGCAAATTGGCCCAAGTTAAAAAGCCCCCTGGGCCAATCAGACTATATGTTTTGGTCAAAGTAATATATATTATAAATGATGGTTTGGAAAATTAATACCAACAAAAAATATTTTGGAATACGATTTTTTCATATGGATCTCATACTCAAGCCAAATTGCTAACAGAAACTTTGAACAATGATCATCTTTGAGGTATGCCCTGAAAACATGCCTAAGATGAGAAGCATGCCAGAGAAAGAAGTATTGCTGGTTCTGCCCAGATGAGTTGCTCTGCTGCACTAAGGTGTAAGCAATTTTGTTCAGAATAATATTACTCTTTGATATAGAGTCTTCAGAGCAGAAGAGGTTGTTGAAAAACAGACGATCTGCTAGTTAATCTACCATCACTTGGTTTCTATCTAAAGGTGCACAACTACTACTTGTATAAATGCTCCAACATTGTCTAGAAGTGGCTATGGAAGCCAATCAATACATCAATCAATCATAGTATTTATAGAGCGCACTACATACCCATGAGGTTCTCAAGGCGCTGGAGAGGAGGAGGTGCCGCTACTGCTTGAAGAGCCAGGTCTTGAGGAGTCTTCTGAAGGTGAGCAGGTCTTGGGTCTACCGTAGGTGGGTAGGGAGGGTGTTCCAGGATTTGGCAGTGAGGAAGGAGAAATATCTTCCACCGGTGGTCTTTCTTTGAATGCGGGGGACAGCGGCGTGGGCGAGGCTGGCGGGGCGGACCTATCGGGTGGGGTTGTAGAAGGTGAGTCTGCTGTCGAGGTAGGCGGGTACGGTGTTGTGGAGTGCTTTGTGTGCGTGGGTGAGTGGCTTGAAGGTGATCCTCTTGTCGATGGGGAGCCAGTGGAGGTCTTTCAGATGGGGGGTGATGTGGCTGCGGCGGGGGAAGTTGAGGATCAGTCGGGCTGAGGCGTTTTGGAAGTGTTGCAGTCGTCATAGGTGTTTGGCCGGGCTACCTGTGTATGTGCGTTGCCGTAGTCCAGCCTACTGCTGACGAGGGCCTGTGTCACCGTCTGTCTAGTTTTGATGGGGATCCACTTGTAGATTCTGCGAAGCATGCAGAGGGTGTTGTAGCAGGAGGAGTAGACGGCGTTGAGCTGTTTTGACATGGAGATGGCGGAGTCGAGGATGAATCCTAGGTTGCGTGCGTGGTCGGTGGGTGTCGGTGCTGTTCCCACTGTGGTCAGCCACCAGGAGTCGTCCCAGGCCGAAGGGGTGGGTCGAGGATGAGAACCTCCATCTTGTCCGAGTTCAGCTTCAGTCGGCTGTTCCTCATCCATTCGGCGACGGCTGTCATTCCCTCGTGGAGGCTGGTTTTGGCGGTGTGCGGGTCCTTGGTGAGGATGAGGATGAGCTGGGTGTCGCCGGTGTAGGAGATGATGTTGAGGTTGTGCTGGCGGGTGACTTGAGCGAGGGGGGGCCATGTAGATATTGAACAGTGTCGGGCTGGGGGAAGATCCCTGGGGTACGCTGCAGATGATGTCGGTGGCTTCGGAGCGGAAGGGAGGGAGGCGGGCGCTTTGTGTTTTGCCGGAGAGGAAGGAGGTGGTCCAGTCCAGGGCCTTTTTTGGGATTCCGGTTTCTTTGAGGCGTGTCATTAGCGTGCGGTGGCAGACCATGTGGAAGGCCGCTGACAGGTCAAGGAGGATGAGGGCCGATGTTTCACTGTTGTCAAGTTAGGCCCTTATGTCGTCTGTGGCGGCGATGAGGGCTGCCTCAGGGCTGTGGCTTCTTCGGAATCCGGACTGGGATGGGTCCAGGATGTTGTTGTCCTCGAGGTAGCGGGTCAATTGGGTTTTGACGATTTCTCGATGACCTTCTCCGGGAACAGGAGCAGGGAGATTGGCCGGAAGTTCTTGAGTTATTTGGGGTCCGCCTTTGGTTTCTTGAGCAGGGCGTTGATCTCGGCATGTTTCCAGCTTTCCGGGAAGGTGGCTGTCTTTAAGGAGGCATTGATAACTTTCTGAAGTTGGGGTGCTGAGTCGGCTTTGTTGAATATGTGGTGATGGCAGGGGTCGGACGGTGATCCTGAGTGTATGGAGCTCATGATCTTGCGGGTTTTGTCGTCGTTGACGTTGGTCCAGGAGGTAAGGCGGTTGATGCTGTTGTAGTTCGCGAGTGGGTTGGGGCTTGGTGTTGCCGTGGTGGTCATCATGCTGAAGCTGTTGTGGATGTCGGCGATCTTGAGGTGGAAGAAGGTGGCCAGCGAGTCGCAGAGTTCTTGTGAGGGCGGGATGTCGTTGGCGTTGGCGCTAGGGTTGGCGAGTTCTTTCACGATGCTGAAGAGCTCTTTGCTTTTGTGTGCATTTTTGTCCAAGCAGGTTTTGAAGGAAGATCTCTTGGCAAGTCTGATGAGGTGGTGGTGACTGCGGGTGGCCTCCTTGGTGGCTGCGTGGTTGTCCGGTGCTCGTTCATGGAGCCATTTCTTCTCCAGCTACCGGCAAGTAGGTTTGGAGGTCTGGAGTTCTTCGGTGAACCTGGCCGCTTTCTTGCTGGTTTGGTTGTTGGAAGGTTTCTTGAGCGGGTTGAGAGTGTTGGCGCAGTCGGCGATCCACTGTTTGAGGTTGCGGGCAGCGGCGTCTGGGTCGGTGGGGTCGGTGGGTGGGTTCAGGGCGAGGGTGGCGGTCAGCTGGTCCTCGGTGACTTTGCTCCAGCAGCGTCGGGCGGCCGAGGGGCGCAGTGGTGCGTGGTGGGCTTTTTGTAGGTGAAGTGGACGCAGTGGTGATCAGTCCAGTGGGGTTCAGTGGTGTGGTCGTAGGAGACATGGGTGCTTGTGGAGAAGATGGGGTCAAGCGTGTGGCCGGCGGCGTGGGTGGGTTTGGTGATGAGCTGTCTGAGGCCGAGGTTGTCGAGGTTGTCGATAAGGGTGGCGGAGTTGGCGTTGTTGTTGTTCTTGAGGTGGAAGTTCAGGTCCCCTAAGAGGATGTATTTAGTGGAGGCGAGTGCGTGAGTGCTGACGAGGTGGGCAATGGCTTCGCTGAACTGAGTCCGGGGTCTTGGGGGCCTGTAGACGAGTGTTCCTCTGAAGATGGTGTTGGGGTCGGTGTGGATCTGGAAGTGTAGGTGTTCGGTGGTGCTGAGGGTGTCGTCTGTGTGGGTGGAGAGTTGAGGGTGGACTTGTGGACGATGGCTATTCCTCCTCCAGTTCCATTGGTGCGGTCTCTGCGGTCGATTTTGTAGCCGTCTGGGATGGCAATGGCGATGTTGGGGGCGAGGCGTTGTTCCACCAGGTCTTGGTCAGGAAGGCAACGTCTGGGGCAGAGGTGTCGAGTAGATCCCATAGCTTGTGTTTGCGTGCGGAGCGGGTGTTGAGAAGTATACAGCGCAGGTTGTTGGGTCTGGTCCGTGGTGGTTTGGTGGCTCTGTTGCAGGTGAAGCTGCACATGTGGTCAGAGAAAGGTCCGTGGGTGCGTTTCGGGGCAGCCTGGAAGCAGCTGTGGTCTTGGCCGGCATTGAGTGTGTGGAGGGTGCTGGCGTCGTACTGGAGTCTGGTGTCATGGCAATTGCGAGGGCCAGGGGTTCTGGTGCTGGGCGCGGTCCAGGCGCGGACGGGCGCAGACGGGCCGCCATTTAAGGCGGGGAGGGATGGGGGAGCAGCTGGGAGGCGGGAGCAGGGCAGCGAATGGACGGCGAGGGGGCGGGGCCGCAGGGGAGCAGTGGCTGGAAACGGGCAGAGGATACAGAACAGAAGAGGGGGGTGGGGGAATGAGCAGAACGCAAGGGTAATAGGGCAGAAAACAAAGTTCAGAACACGCACAGGGCACAGCAGTGGAAATAAAAACGTACCGGTGGCAATAACAGTTAAATGTGCAGGGGTATAATACTGGAAAGAACTAAGTGGCACAGAACAACTGAGTGGCACAAGATGAGTGGCACTGAACAAACAGTAATACACTAAGTGGCACAGAGCAAATACTTAGCTATGGGGCACAGCTGACAACGGCAACGCACAGGGGGCACGGCAGACTCGAACTCCTGCTCAGAGCGGCAGTGAGGGGGTGGAAGCAGAGTCTGACAGGTGGAGCTGTGTGGCAGAAGGGGAGTGACCTGGCCTGCAAGCAGGGTCAGGGGTCGCTCTCTCAGCCATTTAAGGCGAAGAGAGAGGGAGAAGCAGCTGGGAGGCGGGAGCTGGGCGGTGAATGGATGGTGAGGGGGCGGGACCACAGGGGAGCCGCAGCGGGAAACGGGCAGAGGATACAGAAGAGAAGAAGGGGGTGGGGTGGGGGGACTAGCAGAGGGCAAGGCAATAGGACAGAAAACGAAGCTCAGAACACGCACAGGGCACAGCAGTGGAAATAAAAACGTACAGGTGGCAATAACAGTTAAACTCACAGGGGTATAATACTGGCTAGAACTAAGTAGCACAGAACAAACTGAGTGGCACAAGACGAGTGGCACAGAACAAACAGTAATACACTAAGTGGCACAGAGCAAATACTTAGCTACGGGGCACAGCTGACAATGGCAACGCACAGGGGGCACGGCAGGCTCGAACTCCTGCTCAGAGCGGCGGCGAGGGGGTGGAGGCAGAGTCTCACAGATGGAGCTGTGCGGCGGGAGGGGAGTGACCTGGCTTGCAAGCAGGCCTGCAGTGCCTCAAGGGATTTTGATGTTGATACACACAGATGTCCTAAGGGCCGTTTTTAAATACAGGTACTCACTTTGAGCCAACAATACTTCCTTTGTTTATTTATGGCATTAGGAAAGTCTATACAACACTCCTTTCCTCATCACAAATTATTCACCAAGGGATATACACAAAACTCCTTTCCACATCACAAATTAGTCACCAAGAGATATAAAATCAGGCGAATACATAATTTGGAGAATGCACATCAGTTATAATAAAAACCAACAATGTATCTGAAATTAAAATACTAGTTAATATTTGGGTAATTAATTTAACAACTAGTGAACTAGATGGAATTCTAGTTGTTTTATTTCTAAAAGTAGGTATGGTAATCTTTTTCCTGATGCCAAGATGTAGGTAGTTTTAGGTGGTGTTTACAGCACAGACAAATGTTGTACTGAATATAGAACCTTCAAGTTTAGGAGTATTACTTTTTTCTTAGGCTTCTTGGACAAATGGAGACAGTGAGAAAGATTTTTATGTTTTAAAGAATATTTATTCTTCTTAAAATAGCATACAGTAGAATAATACAAAGCAATTAAACAAGATATACAGAAAATTCTGAATAAAAGTAAGAAAAACTAAAATGGTATACATTGCATGAAAACAGAACATTACAGTATGATTATTTATCAACTTTACAAACTTGAGGGAGTGCTAGGGGATATTTGATATTAACAAGTCTTAAAATCTTGTAGGGGAAGTCAGGGAGGTTGTAGAACCTCCTGAAGATGTGGGGGGGAAAGCTGCGATAGTGGAGTAATCTAGAAATGGAGTAACTGTGTCCAAAGGGCCTTTTGTTTTAACACAAGAGATAAAGGCTGCATATATGTAGTATCCAATCGGTGGTTGTGACAAACTGGATACCACCACGCCTTAAAAGACAATTGTGTAAAATCCTTCCAATTACGAGTTATTAGTTGGAAATCAAGTGCTAATAACAAATCTAGCATCGGCAAATGAAAAGGAGCATTAACCCAAACCTCAGATACATTACCTAAAAACACATTGGAGTAAGAGAGAGACGTTATTCTGAAAATGTAGATTAATTTGGCATCAAACTTGTAACCAGAATGCATAAACTGGGGGACAAGTGAAAAGTAAAGCGTTTCAATCAGCTTGTGGTGCTGAGCAAATCCAACAAGTGTCTGGAGTATCAAGGTTAACCTTGTAAATTGTATCAGGTGCAAAACAGAGTCTATTGTAAATGAAAAAAAGTGTTTGTGTAGGACTCCCTGAATTTAATCCATATTCATTTCCAGGAAGATATAGGTAGAGTTGTGGAAAGATCTTCTTCCCACTTGTGTACAGTGCGAGACTGTGAGAACGTTTTTTAGATAAGGAGGGTTTGTTGTGGTTGATGACTTTGGAATCCAGAGAGCAGTGTTTAAAAGGATCCTTAACATAATTAGTTATCAGTTTAGGTCACGTAGTATAGGGGAAATTAAACCAAACTTGCCGAGTTAGTGATAAACTTGGCGACTGGACCCTAATTCCAAGTTGCACAGTACTACAGCTTGAAAAATGCTAATTTTGTAAATCTTTTGTTACCCTTTGGTAAATTTGCTCCAACACGGTACAATTACAAGTTAAACCGCATGGGATGGTAATAACTATTACTATGTGGAACCCAATCCCATAGGGTTTAATGCATACATTTACCACCTGCTCTGAGCAGGTGGTAAATGTATGCAGGGACCACTTGTTGAATAGAGGAAGGTGGGGACATAGGGAAGAAAAGGGGAAGGTATTTTCTTGCATGGAGAAGCATTCTATGCCTCTGTCAGAAAAATAAAACATGGAACAATGTTTGGCTGTTGATTCAATCAAAATCTCATGCAAATTTACTGTGTGAAATTACCACACAATAAAATAAGGTCTGATTCTCCCACACCTGGAAAAAACAGGTGTGGAAAAACTTACCTACTCATAATCAGAGAAAGCAATATTCCATGTAGTTATACTGCTCTGCTTGACTCATAATTAGGGCTTAAATGTAATACTTCTTTGAGAACTGCGATAGAGAACCTGGGTTTTAGAAGGATGGTATCCCAATGTCTAATGTGAGGATAACTATGGCATGTACTATTGTTCTGAACAGATCTGCAAAATACGATGTCTGTTTTTTATGATAGAAGTTAGCTTTTGCCACCCTGTTGATGTGATGGATAAGAAATAAGGGGCATATTATCAAAAAACGGAGTTAGAATTATCACCGCTTTAGCTTCTGAAAACTGCCGCTAAAGAGGCGATAATGGTTTTGATAATATGACCTTGAGAATTCCAATAGAATGCCAAGTTCTGGTGTGACCATGGGCTTCTATTGGAATTCTCTACGGCACATTATCAAGCCCATTATCGCCGCTTTAGCTGCAGTTTTTAGACGCTAAAGCGGCGATAATTCTAACTCCGTGCTTGATAATATGCCCCCTTTTAAGTGTCAGAAGTGAATCTAGGAGATTTATCTGTGGTGGTGTGAGGGAGAAAAAGTACCAAGTTTCAGAGTATCCAGAAAAATAAATCATATTTGTGAGACCTTAACAGAAGAGAGGCAGGTTTCCAGGATATAACATAAGGAAGTTCACTTACATGCAGTTCTAATATCTTTGCAGGCATGTGTAAAAGGTAAAACTGGGAGTCATAGTCATATTTATGAACAGAAATCAATAAATTCTTGAGGATCATAATCATCAACTCTCCGTCCTAAATGAACAGTGAAGTAGCTGAGATAAAATCCTGGGGATGCCAAAGCACTGCAGCATTATATCTGAGGTATATTTACCAATCCTCACTACTTGGCACCTGTTGTTGAGGAAGGAGGTGATTGAGCTCTGGACCTGCTCTGGATTTGACAAAAGCCCATGAGATATTTCATCATTCAAATAACCCTGCCATGACCAACATTGTTGAAGGATGTTGGTAAGTTTTGAACAACAGGTACTCAGGTAACCTGTCTGACTTTGTTGCATATTTTGCAGTGTTTTCAGGGTACCAGTTACGTCACCTGTAGTCAAGGAGGAAGCAAACTAATAGTTTACCAGTGCATGTTACTTTACAAGGACAGTATTCAGTTGATTGGAGACAAATCTATCCAAGGTTTTTCCTAGCGTGAAATGGAAATTGGAAAGCAAACTTGGGTTTGGGTTGGGTTTTATAAGCATTGGGATGATTTTAACAAAAGATTGCAGAAAGGTACCTTTTGTGAGGAAAGCATTAAACAAGCTGCATGAGGGAGTTTCAAAATTGGAGATATTTTCATAAATTCCATTAGCGGGTAAATGATTAACGTAATTTTTTATTTGTTCAAACTGTTTTATAATATCTAATTTTCACCATAACTGATGGAGAAAATAGGCTCCCAGGTACCTTTACTTTTCTGTTGAAGTGCTTGACTCTGAGCAGGTCCAATACTGACTTTGTTTCTAATAGAAAGGATCTGATTAGTGAAATACTAAAGGAATGCCTTGCATTCTAGCGTGTATGGAGATATTATAACTTTTATTTGGGGATAACTTTGGTTTTGATATATTAGTTGAATCAACAAAATACATATTACACTTTTCACCAGCATTTATTGTCCTTCCAAACTTATGAATGGGGTTAACTATCCTTTCTTCATTCTCGATAACTATATAAAAGAATAATAATTCCAGTTTATATACCACAAACTACAAACAAAAAGCATCTCTTTGTATGAACAGCAGCCGTTAGTATGACCTGGCTCTTTAATAAATTCTCATTTTAACAAACTGGGAAGAATGGAAGAGTCTCGGGGGATCGAGTTAAACACATAACTCAGATCATCAGGGTTGTGAAGACAATGAACCTTTTCAGAATTTTTAAATAGAAAATGCAAAGAATCACAAAATGAGGACTTGAAAAAATGAAAGTTGCCTACGATAGAGATATATTGTCAAGTTGCCTCGTAATCAGGAATGTCCATTTACATGTCTTTTTCAAGCACTTGGCATTTTCATGGTACAGTACTACTAGAAAGTGATCTGAAAAAAATGGGGCAACCCTGTATCCCTCAAAACAGGGATAAGATGAATAATGAAGGTCAGTGGTTCCTACGGATTTATTTCTAGACCTGTTTAGTCAATAGAAGGGCTATCTAATACTGCTTCAGGTCCAGGAGAGCATACGAAATCGAACACATATTTTCAGATAGATATTTCATAAAAAAATACTGCAAGAATTAACATAATAGCGATATGCAAAGGCAAGATCAAAAATAACTTTGATTTATTTGTCCTAGAGTATCTTGGTTGCAGGTGCATGGCAGTGCATGATACTTTAAAAAAAAAAATCTCTTTATTGTATTTCCAAGAATACACAAACAATACATCATCTTCAACGTGAAGGTGACATCATAGTAAAACTACAAACATCATAAAGTGTGCAATTTGCTCTTGACTCATACAGTTGGACGGTACATGAACACGGCTTCATCCATAGTTGACAGTAATATATAAAATGATACAGTAACATTACTTCAGCGTGGTAGGTATAGTGTCCTGAGTTTGCGATCTGAGGTATTGGCGCAGAGGTTCCCATATGTCCTTGGGTTCGGAGGAGGTAGGTAGCTCCTCCGCATATAGTTCCAGGCTTTCCCTGCAGTAATTCAAATCCTTGAACCAGTGATCCACCCTAGGGGTCAACTTGCTTTCCCAGGTCATTGCTACGCGACGCTTTGCCATCAACAGTGCAATACGTGCAAACTTACCAATAACTCCTTTCAGCTGAGGTATGTAACACAATAGACATATCTGCAGTGAGCATTGTAGGAGGACCACAGTCATGGTGTGCATATGTTTGATAACAGCATTCCAAAATGTAGACACTGGAGCGCAATCCCACGCCAAATGCCAAAAGTCGGCATCCTATTTACCGCATCTCTTACATTGACTAGTGTAACAGAGGCCCAGTCAGTGTAATTTTAGAGGCGTGTGATACATTTGGTGGATATATTAGAAGTGAATGATCCTTAAGTTTCCATTGGGAGTTAGAGATCCAGTCAGCTTGCATATATTCACCCATTCAAGCAGCGTGAGCGGGGGTAGTAGTTTGTCATTCCAACAAGTTCGACTTTTGTCACTAATAGTGATTTTCTCATCCTGCACTGCTCTATAGAGCTTAGTTACTAGTTTGCGGCATGTGAGCGCAACCAGGAGTAATTGCAGAGCCTGCAAAGAGTGAGGCTCAGCAGGAAAGGTGGAATAATGTGCTCTCACAGCAAGTCTCAGTCTATGTAATGTGAATTTAAAAAGCATATTTGCATTGGAGATATACTGAAGCTCATCCTGTGCAATAAAACTCCCCTCTGGGTAGATATCACGCATGACCTCCATGCCAACCTCCCTGAAGGACCACATCAGACCTTCTTCCTGGGTCACCGAAAGTGCAGCGTGATGAGCCAGCGGCAGCGCAGGTGCATAGAGTGGAAGTTTGGACGTCAGTTTCTCTATGGCCTGCCATGCAGCAATAGTGGCATCAAGTGTATTAATTTCATGTTGGGGTGTGCCTCTTCTTGAATGTGTAAAAATTCCAGATAGCGGAATAGGGTGCGCATCCCCATCCTCCACTGCTACGTGCGGTGTGAAAGCATGTGGCTTATCCCAATGGTACGCATATTGTGCCTGCACACATAAATAGTATTAGTAAAAATCTGGGGCACAAAACCCCCCTTTGGCATATTCTAAGGTCAATGTGTTCCAGCTGAAATTGGCCTGTTTGTCGCCCCAAATCAGTTTCAGCAATAGAGAGCGGATTGTAGCAAAGAAATGAGTGGGAAGTTTAATAGAGATGTTGCTGAAATTATCATTTTGATAACAGTGATACGGTCTGCCAATGACAGGGGCAATGCCACCCATCTCTTGACCTGCTGCTCCAGCGAAGCACAGGCTTTCCCATGGTTATCTCGTTCCCCTACCTCCGGATCACCCAGACTCCCAGACTCCCAGATATTTAACGGGGTCGGAAGAACATAGCAGCGGATATTCCAGAGTCGGGGGTGTTGTCACTGTCATTAGTGGGATTATTACAGACTTCCCTCAGTTGATAGTCAACCCCGAGAACAGGCCGAACCAAATATATTCCTGGAGGACAAGGGCCACATATTGTTGAGACTCTCGTTTGAAGAGAACCATGTATCCGTACAACGATATGCCAACAGGGCCATGTAGAAAGTTGAGAGCCGTTTCCCTATGCCACTGACGTATAATGCATGCTAGAGGCGAACAGCAATGGCGACAGAGGGCAGCCCTGTCTGGTGCCTCATTCTATCGTAAACGGTTCTGAAGTGTGGCCACCAATGCGCATTCTCGCCGATTGGTCAGTATATAGGAGTTGTATCCAAGTTATAAAGATCACCGGGAACCCCATATGTTGAAAGATCGTAAACATGTAGCGCCATTCGATGGAGTCGAATGCTTTTGCAGCATCCAACAGCTGCTGCGTGCAATGTGGGATCTAGCACCTGAAACATCGAAAAGATTGTGCGCAAATTGTGGGATGCAGAGCGCTCCGGTATAAAACCAGATTGATCCGGTAAGACCAGGCACAGCATCAGACGCTGGAGTCGTGTGGCGAGTATTTTAGCTAAAAATGTTGTCTCTAGGTTGTTCAGGGACAGTGGGCGATAGGAATTGCAATCTTAAAAAATAAGAGAGTCTCCCAGAAACCAGAAAGGACAGGGTATCAATAATGTAAACAAAAAGAATTCCTTTCTGTGTTGTTATACTTCAAATTGGTGACCAAAAGGCCTACACACAAATCATAATTTACTTTGTATTCAGATTATGACCCTGATAATTATAGCTACACAACACAAAATGTACTTTTGATTTCTCAATTTTTATTTTCCAGACTGGGGGAACCATGAGACAACCATAAATGCGAACCCGCAGCCACAAAGACTGGGATTAGAAATAGAAAGCTGTAAAGCACCCATAATAAACCTTTCAGATAAAATACTCACAATACATGAGATTCGTGTTTTAGAAAAACGATTATGGTTTGCACCAAGTACTACCGGATGCAGGTTTGCCATAGAAAGGGATGTGAGAGATCTTTTTAGAAAAATTCGAATAAAAAAATTCTTTGAAGGAAAGGAAAGAAGGGAAACAAAGAACAAGTCAGGTTTCAAACCACCGTCAACTTGGACACCTAATAAAGGAATGGTTGGACAAGAAGTTGATGTCTTTGAAAAAACGGTGATAATAGGTCTAGAAAAACTATTAGACACAAAAGTGTGGACACAAAATAATCTATCCAAATTAGAAAGAGAGGCGTTGAAAAACTTGTCTGCCTGTGATGAGATAACCATAAAACCAGGGGACAAGGGGGGAAGTATTGTGATACTAAACACAAATGACTATGAGATGAGAATGCCGAAACTTTTGGATAATAAAACACATTATAAACCCTGCAGTGCAAGAGATTGGGAAAATCTAAAAAAGAAAGTGAGAGAGAGGGTTAATCTTGCAAAGGAAGATGATATCCTTTGTGAGGAAGAATATCAATTTCTGATCAATGATCATCCCAAGGTTCCAGCCCTTTATGGGCTACCAAAGGGCCATAAAAATATGGAAGACCCCCCTATGCGACCCATAGTATCCGGAATTGAATCATTAACGGAACCACTTAGTAAATATGTGGATCACTACATCCAACCCCTTGTAGCACAGTTACCATCCTACATTAAGGATACTACGCATATGATCTCTAAAATTGAAAGCACTGCATTTAATAAAGACTCTCAGTGGCTTGTATGTCTTGACATAGAAGCCCTATATACTAATATTCCTCAGCAAGACACAGTGAGGATGATGGAGGATATTCTTAGGGGCGAATCTAGCGATCTTACGTCACAGGACACGTTCATCTTAGAGTGCACCGACATAATTTAAAAAAATAGTATCTTCTTGTTCAAGAAAGATTATTATTGTCAAATAAAAGGCACAAGTATGGGAGCGACATGTGCCCCAAGCCTTCCATGCCTCTATGTAGGTAAATTTGAAACCCAACACATATACAATGAGATGAGTCCCTTTTTTGAAAATGTAAAATACTGGTCTAGATTCATAGACGACATTTTCTTCATTTGGGATGGTCCAGAAGAGGACCTTAACAATTTCCTCGAGTGGCTCAACTGTGGTGACCCTAACCTTCTACTAAGAGCCAATGTACAGTTGATTTTTTGGATATCAGGATCCATGATAATGATGGTATCCTTAATATAGAATTATATGTGAAGCCATCAGATCACAACACCCTACTTCACCATACCAGTTATCATCCAAAATGTCAAAAAGATGGGATACCCTTTAGCCAATTTTTCCGCATAAGGCGCAATTGTAGTGACAGGAAAAGTTTTGAAATAGACGCAGAAAACCTGAAATTGAAGTTATCTCAAAGAGGCTATCCAAAGCGCTTAATAAAAGAAGCGTACAAACGCTCCAAGTACTATAACCGTGACAGCCTCTTTGAAAGTACTGCGAGAACTTACAAACAAAACGATGGAATCATTGTGGTATCGGATTTTAATGATTTTAGTAATAAAGTAAAGAATTTGATCAATAAAAACTGGTCCACATTAAATAGAATGGGAGCTGTACCAATAGATAAGCCGATTTATGCGTACAGGAGGAACAGAACAATCAGAAACCACCTTGTGCAAACTTTCAGAGAGCCAAAAACGGGAGGACAAAAAAATGTTTTGGATAACACTCCCATCAGAGGCAATTTGCCTTGTTGGACATGTACCCACTTTAAAAACATCATAAAAACAGACAAATTGGAAGTAAATGGCATCGCTCATTGGATGAACAACCATGTAAACTGTCGGACAGCCAATGTAGTGTATCTAATAATCTGTCCTTGCCAAAAATGTTATATCAGTGAAACGGGACGAGAAATGCGCCTTCGTCTCACCGAACACCGGTCAGCAATAAAAAATCTGAAAAAGAATGCACCTCTGGTTGAGCATTGGATTTCCGAAAAACACGGCTTGGATGACATTAAATGGTTCATCCTAGAAAAAATTAAAATATCTGCCAGAGGGGGGGATCAAAACAAGAAACGCAAGCAGAGAGAACAGTTTTTTATGTCGAAATTCAAATCAAATTATTTAGGACTTAATGGCCGAGAAGAATGGGATAGATTGATAAGATAATGTACACTGTGAGTTCTTATTCTAAAATCAGTATCAGATGAGAGAGGGTAGTGTAGCCATAACAACAGGAGTCAAAACAAGCAATTTTATGCTAGATAGACTCAAGCAGAACATCTCCATTAAATGAAGTCTCGAGGCAGAGTTACCTATTGGTAACTGGTAGGAGAAGTGAATAGACCTTAGTGTCTCAAATAAAAAATCAGATATACATCTTTGGTCAAGAAATTCGGTTGATTTCAATGATACTGTTATAATGAAAAAAGTGGTCTGTTCTCAACCTTGAATGTGCATGAAAAGTAGATGATCTTTGCAGCTTAAGAAATAATGTAAGAAATGTGTGTACTAATATTTCTTTTATTATCAGTCAATATCGTTTTTAAGTTATAGGACGATATGCAGCAAATACATGAAAGGATAATGATTAGCAAACATATTGTATGTAAATGGCTTTATAATGCGGGTGAAGTTTTGAAATGATATAATCATAACATCAATGCAAATGAATGTACTTGATTGTCTATTGTACTTATTGGCATCCACTATAATTATAATAAGAGGTTATGCTGAACTTAAATGTGACACAAGATATGCATCCCCACTAGTAGATGAAATGTGTACTTATATCATCAATACATTGTATACAAAAATTATACATATATACAGCCCATAACAGGCTGCAGGCGCATGGATCGGGACAACCGGTGTTGTTGTTATTTGATACGGTGCCTTAAAACAAACTGCCAACATAGAAGACGGATGCAGTTGATAGCCCGATACAGCCGTTTTTGTAACATCACTAGCGTTCAACAAACTCTGTGTACATTCTCGTAGACAAAATATAAATAGGCCATTAAATTTGTTGGAATTGATCATGCAAACCCCCATTTTTCCGTATTAATTACTAGTTATACCGCACTCGGGATAAATAGACAGCGGTTAAAGTAATTATAGAATATGTGGAAAATGGTAACATAGACTCGGTCGAACATGATAAATATACCGAATGATATGTGAAAACCGAACATCAACAGTTTAATGGACACGGTTCAGATTAATGGTAACATCGACCGTTTGAAAAACCTACTAAGATGGCGCGACTATATGCGCCGGAAGGTATGTAACGAGTCAGTATTACTGTATAAACTACTAAAATGGCAGTTAGAGGGAAAAGCACGGGTGAAACCGATCGTATAGCCGAATTAATGTCAATTAAGCAATTAGAGAAAATAAGGCCCGTATATAAAGCTTCGAGCCAACCATCACTTTAAATCCAGCACGGGGAACATGATGGTGCCAGATGATATCTAAACGCCGAAACACGGTAAGGAGTGTCGGGTCATCAGGGGGACACGCCAAACGTTGAGAATATACCTTTTAACTTTTAGGCATAATCCCTGTTTAAGCTTTAGGCAAAATGAGGAGTGCCCGGCGCCCAAATTAACTTGTCAGCCTTGGGCAGGACGGTATAGCGAACACAAGCCGTTTAGGTGATGTTGTACTCGACTCTATATACAAGAACTAACTGTCGGCGGTTAAACTGAGTGGTCGACAAACGACAGTTTCTCTTGCAAATGTAAAGTGCACAAGTTTCGCCTGCTGTATCGATTAGTGACAGTTTCGCTTTGTAAAATAAAATCTAATGCGAACATGTCCCACTCTGCTTGCCGATTACAGCGCACTAAACCTATAACGACAGTTTCCTTTATAAAGGTTAAAGTGAACCTGGTCCTTTCTTTTTATTTATTACGGCGCACTAAACCCAGAAAAGGATAATATGTGCAGGGATTTAAAACTTTGAGGAATAGGTTTTTTCCTTATTGATATTGGGACTCAATGACCTTTAATTTAAAACGCGTAGATAATATAAAAAAATATACAAATGCTTGTTTAAATATATACTGAGATATGGGTACTAAACATATCTCCATTATTCAGGTATCACAGAAGAAGTCGGCCATTGTATCAAGACAGGGTAATTTGATTATACCCGGAATATCGTCTCCGAATTAGAGGAAAGTTGGAAAGCAAAATATTGGATGAATTTATGTGCCTTGGTATGTATTTATATCTAAATAGATTCGAGCAAATGCCTATGAGAAAAGTACATAATATACAGATTTGAGAATAGAACCTCTGATTCATTCACATAGGTACTGTACATACCAGAATTTTCAAGATGTTATGCGCAGATTAAAAGACGCAGCAATTATAACATGACACCATAGACACAAGCTTCCCCGTTTTTAAGTAAGTATGCAGTGTTATCCAGTATCTGCAGAGTGGACTAGGACAGCAGTACTTGTACTTATGCTTTTCCCTTAAAATTGCAGAATTTGTGAGCTATATTTCACTGGCTACATAATCGTCACGAATACGATATCCTTTGGCCTCTACATTGATGAGAAGGACCAAAAATTTACAAATCAAAGTAAGCATGTCAGTTATTAAAATGACCATGACACGATCAGCACACAACTTGTCAAAATAGACGATTTCTCTAGTCAGTATAATTAATTGTATGCATTCATTTTTTAGAAAGAAGATTATTCATGTTTTTAACTCGTCTGTCCTGAGGAAGGTGTTACAACACTACAAAAGCACCGAAACGCGTCGACAAAGGACCTTTTATATTTATGTATAATGTTTTATTAAATTGACTTTATGTATTATGTATACTTATTGATTTGTGATTTAGAGCAAAGTATTTGGATCAGTGTCTCTGAGTTAGCAACTGTAAATTGGAATTGTTAGTTAGATTGGGATATGATATACCAGAGCTCGTGATCAGGATTACAATATATAATGAATGTCTGACGACTGTATGTTTTTTAACAAAAATAAAAATTGAGAAATCAAAAGTAAATTTTGTGTTGTGTAGCTGTAATTATCAGGGTCATAATCTGAATACAAAGTAAATTATGATTTGTGTGTAGGCTGTAGTACTGAAAATTCTGGACCCGTGTTATAAACATCATCGTACCATGACGATTTTGATATCAGAAGACCGAGAATGGCTAGTACACTATGTACAAACATTTTCGTCATAATCGAGTGACGATTTCACCTTGAAATCGCAGTTTTCGTCCTGAACCCTCGGGTTCCATTTTGTGTACGGCAGCCATTTTGTGATTGCCCTCACATAGGCCGTTGACTAAGGCCAAAACATGATTCTGAAGGACACGTACACCTTTGCTGACTTCTCTGCGACCTGGGCAAGCTGACTCCACTGCCCAAGGCCAAACCTGTTCGGTCAGTTCCTCTCCCAGTGGCTGAACGAGATAGTATCAAGGCACAACATGCCATAAACCTTTCATCGCACACAAACCACGCCTAATCTTGCACACACCTGTCCCTGTTTCCTACTTTATGACTTGCTTTACAAGGAGGAGGTGCCCGTTTTTATTGGGGGTCCGTCGATATCTGATGAAAATACTGGGCCTTGCCGGGTAATTGATTGTGGGCTGAACAAACTGAAATGTGGGATTGTCATCATGACTCTGCTTTTTCTTTGTAGAGAAAATATGTGAATGGTCAACTGTAATGTAAAGAATGTTTGCCTGAAGCATAATATTGTGTATAAAAAGAGAAGGCTGGCTTTGTAAGGTTGAGCAGTCTCCTGAGAATATACACCGTGTTGTACTTCTAGGATACCTGTTACTTGGTTGCAGCCAATAAATTCGATCCTTGACTTCACCTAGAAGACTCTGTGTTTCTGTAGTCTGAAACAGGAAGGACCCGAAGTCTTAGGGTGTTGTCCCTGGCACCGCTGGAATACCGGTTCAGTACCGGTTCTGAAAAACCCAGTACTTCAAGGCCTTTTGGTCACCAATTTGAAGTATAACAACACCGATAGGAATTGCATGCAGTGGGTGGTTTATCTTTTTTAAGCAGGGTAATGCTCATGGCTTGTCGAAGTCACAGGGCAAGCGACCAGACTTGGGTGCCTCACCATACACCTCCAATCGGTGTGGCGTTAGGAGTTCAGCATACTCTTTATAAAATTCAGTCATGAGGCCATCTGGCCCTTGATCCTTTTTATTCGGCAGGAGCGAATGTTGGCCAGAATGTCCGACGCTTCTATCGGCTGACTAAGGTAATTGTGGTGGCCGTCCACGAGCCAAGTGGAGTCGATTTCCGACAGATAGTCCATGAATTCCACCGCCACCCCCCGGTCCCACGAGAGGTATACATATCAGCGTAACAGGAACGAAATTGTTCAGCTATGTCCTGGGGCGTATCGTGCTCCGCACACTGCTCATCTATTTTTCACAATATGTTGGTGTTCTGTGTGGAACCTGAGTTCAGCGGAAAGGTTACGACCTGGCCTCCCCCCTCTCCATAAGCTTTCGCTATGTGACGCTTAGTGAGGTACCTCATTTCAGTTTCAGCCAGGTCATTATATTTCAGGATGAGCTCATAGATTTGTGACAGTTTATTTGTGTGCGGGGCTGCGGTATATTCTCGTACAAGGTGCGATAACTCCTGCTCAGTTTTTGTAAGTTGAACATGAACATCTTTCAAAATACCCGCCGCAGTGCCTATACACATCCCCCTTATAGTAACCTTAAAGGCCTCCCACAGGGTGGCTGCGCTGTCTACAGAGCCCACATTCGCATCGAAATAGTGCATGATTTCTTTCCTGATGGTGTCAGCATATACAGGATCCAGCAGGGCCTCCGACCTGAACCTTCAGGTAAACAGGCGATGGGTGTTAGTGGAGATGGAAACAACTCAATGGACTGGTTTATGATCAGACAACGTATGGGGGAGAAAATCTATCTGTGTCACCCAGACAATAGCCCCCTCACTCAGCAGCCAATAGTCCAATCTAGACCAGCTGTCATGCGCAGGTGTGACATGTGTGGCCTCCCGTGCCTCACAAAGTCTGAGCCGCCACACATCCACCAAGCAAAAATCCAGCATTGTATAATTTATACCTTTGGCTACCCGAGGGGTACGCCCACTCTGCTGCCCCAATTTATCCTTTCCTGGATCCAAATGAGTGTTGAGGTCTCCACCTCATAGAATTTCCACCTCAGGCCACTCCCTTAACATGTTGAACATTCTGGTGAAACATTCAAGGTTGTCTTCAACGGGACCATACATGTTCACAATGATAAACAGGGTCATACCCATTGTGCCATGTACCATAGCACAACGTCCCTCGTTGTCTACCTATGTTTTGATTGGGGTGAATCCTAAACCACGTTTGATCAATATTAGTACCCCCCTTGCATAGGAAGAATAAGACTATGCAAGTTTATATCCTGCCCACTTAGCTGCAATCTTTCTTTCCGTCCTGTTTGTGAGGTGCGTCTGAACCCCATGCCTGTCTAAATATGCAGAAACCTGTCTGATTTTCTTAGGAGAGTTAAGCCCTCAAACATTCCATGTTACACATGTAAACATCTCACCTACTATCGCCATTTAGAGTGTGAAAAACACGCATACCTTCTACCCATCCACCATAGTGAGTGTCAAAATATGTCCATTAGCAAATTGAAGTGAGCACATTAAACATACCCATCGTTCCAACTGTCAGACCCCCACCCACTTCAGCATACCCAACGTGCTAAAGCCATCCTGTAACAAAACACATACCCTAATCAAAGAAAACATAACTCAGGATCCGAGTTGGGGTACACCCAGTGGGGAACGCTGTAGCGCTACTTACTCCCTAGATGATAAGGGAGGTGGCCGACAGCAATAACATTCTATCCGCCAACCAACCATCAGTGAGTAACCTTGCAGAAACAGAGTGGCAGTACTTCACCAGTCAAGAGAAGAGAATCCGTTTGTTGTACACCCAGCAAGTGAGGAGTAGTTTAACTCAAGTGTAGCTGCAGCCTGTGGCAGGGCTCGAAAGCTCTGCGAATATCATGTCTAACAACACACAAAATATTGAACAGTAATCTTAGCTGTCGTCATCAGAGTCGTCTTGTACCAATTTTTTTTGCGACAGAGATTTAGCAAAGTCCAGAGCCTGCTTGAGACTGGTAAATATCTTGGCCTTATCATCTATGCCAATGCAGAGACGTGCGGGGTACAACATGGCATATGGGACTTTCTCTGCAATCAGTATCTTTTTTACTGACTGATACTCCTTTCTAGCAGCTTGAACAGCAGCCGTAAAGAGTTGGTAAAAGGCCAATGTGTTGCCCTGGTAGGTGACGGTGCCCTTCTCTCGGAAAATTCGAAGGACCGAGTCACGATCCCTGAATTGAGCAGCCATGCAATGATTGGCTGGGGCGGACCCAGGGCGGCGGTCTGTTTGATAAGGACTGATGGGCCCTCTCCACAATCAGAAGCTGCGACATGTTCTCAGCGCCACAGATATCTCGGAGCATGTTCTCTATATAGGTTTCCAGTAGGCCTACATTGGTTGATTCAGGTAGGCGCATAATGTGCAGCTTATTACGCCATGAACATGCTTCCAGGTCCTCGTTCTTGGCCTGGATTACTGCAAGTACCTTGTCTATGTCCATCACTTTAGATGTCACGGGCTGGAGACCATCCTCCGTAGTCGATATTCGCTGTTCTGCTTCACCTATTCTGATGGCTTGGTTATAATCCATGCAAGTCTTGAGGGCTTCAGTTTTCCCATCTATCGATTGAAGACTAGCCTGCATTGCCAACAGAGTCTTTTCCACAGCGGAGGTAGGCTCCACAAGAGCATCCAGTTCCGAATCTGAGGTAGCTTCACGGCCAGATATACCAGGTTTCTTCTGCTCGAAGGTGAGACGGGATTGTGATCTATCTGGCTACCCCATGTTTAGCACGACAGGGCCCACGCCCTCACTCCCAGCCGCATTCAGACAGTGTTCTTCGTGATTACCAGCACGTTCACTGTACAGCCCAGGCGGGCATCGCCAGTCTCAGATCCTCGTGGACTTGAGTGTGGGAAAGGCACCAAGACTCAATGAAGGCTCACTCAACAGCAGAAATGTTGAAGGTTACTCTCACCAATTGGCCACAGAGCTCCGAAAATGGCCCTAGTGGCCCTTCCACCACAAGCCCCACCACGTTTGAGGCCCTGCAGGGGGCAATGCGATGGGGAGCTCTAGTGGTCAGACAGTGCCCAGATGTGGGAGCGGGGCAAGGAGGGGGTGCAAAAACCAAGTTCCAAGGAGTGCCCTCAATCCGATAGTGAACTGTGTCACATGAGCATGCAGCAATAGCGACCAATCCAACACGTCTACACCACGTCCCTGCAAAGTAAATCATGGTGCCCGAAATCTGTGTGCGCTCTCCGCAGACCTCACAGAGTTAACAGACCCCTGAGCGGCAAGTCCACAGCCACCCCCAGCAAGCGATGTCGCCCAAGGGGGGCCCAAAGGGGGAGGCTGTCCAGCTATCCAACAAGCACGCGCAGACCCCAGGGGCACAACCAGGCTCACCTCTCGTCTTTCACCGTCCAGCGTCGTTAGATGTCGGGCACCCCCTCAGTGCTCAGAGCAACTGTCCTGTGACGCGCCGGTAACCGCACCTTGACCGGCTCATCAGGCACTCGGGAGCTCCGCACTCACTACCGCCCCGGGATGGCCCCCGATTGGGCTGTCGGTGCCAGCTCCCCCACGTCACCTCAGGGCCGGCACCCCAAATCCAGCACCCGCGGGGGAGCGCCGTAGTTCCGTCCACATAGTGTCTTTGTGCAATGGCCGCCCTCGATGCACGCTGTACCTTTCGGCCGTCGATCGTCCTGCAGTGACCCCACCACGCATACAGCTGTCCGTTGTCTTTGCCGTCGCTTCAGTCACTGTGTACTAGCAAGCAGGAATGTCTCCGCAGGCAGGCCCCTGGCCTAGCAGCAGAGGGTCTCTGTGATCGCCGCCATTTTCCGGGTACGCCGCTTAGACGGCCTCCGCTCGGCATGGGCGTCTCGGCCTCCCGAACGCCTCATTCAGCCAGTGAGTCGCTCCCCATGTTGCGGGGATGCAAATCCGCCACTGTGTGACCTGCGATGGCGGCTAGAGGGTTAGGATTATAAAGGATATTTGGCGTCGGCCGGCAGAGCTGCTCTACAGCACAGCTAACTTGCCGCGCGCCAAGCCACTCCCCCCCCTGCATGATACTTCTGCGCTCCAAGACCAGATATGCTCTTATCTTGCCCTGATACCGACTACATAATGCTCTGTATGTAAAGCCTTGGGTCCCCCTGTACTTCATTAAGCACCAGAATTCATTCACAACACATTTGCTGAAACCATGTTTGACAGAAGACTGAATGCATTCAAGTCATGAAGCACTGAAATGTATTTTCCCGGTGGAAATTTAAACATGATCTATTGCTTTGACTTTTGCTAGCTAGAGCTGGTCCTGAGCAAATCGATTTAGATAAAACGTTTGTAAGAGCATCAAATGTCAAAGCGCAAGCAGCAGCATCTCTGCAGTCTGCGAGCACATGCAGAGGGGAAGGAGAGCCGTGGGTTTCGGCAGGCTGTTGGTCTGCAGTGCATTTATTCATGAGGGAATAGAGAAATTTAGCACGTATTTCAAGCATACAGAAGTATACTGAGAGGAAGTTGAAGGTTGTGTGATGAAAGGCAACACACAAATAATCTCCGATAGCAGACCGAGCTTGAATGCAGAGACCGTACTAGAGAAAGACAAGAATGACACTTTGGAGCACCAATTTAACACAACACATAAGCAAGTGATTAGCCACAAACTCATTCCGTGGTTATGAAATGAAATGCAAAGTGAGAGAGACATTTCACAACTACTAAAGAAAGCCTTTTGGGTGGAGGCAGGGTACTCAAGGAAAAAACTTGGAACCTCGAGCAGAAACATTAGCCCAAAAGATGTCCACCTCTGACACTGATTCCAGGGCCTGAAGAAGGAAACTACCTGCTGGGCGCTGTACTGCAAACACAGCTCCAGTGCCACACCGGAGGAAGCTACCTGCCGGGCGCTGTACTGCAAACACAGCTCCAGTGCCACACCGGAGGAAGCTACCTGCAGGGCGCTGTACTGCAAACACAGCTACAGGACCAGACGGAGGAAGCTACCTGCAGGTTGCTGTACAGCAAACACAGCTCCAGGGCCAGACGGAGGAAGCTACCTGCAGGGCGCTGTACAGCAAACACAGCTCCAGGGCCAGACGGAGGAAGCTACCTGCAGGCCGCTGTACTGCAAACACAGCTCCAGGGCCAGACGGAGGAAGCTACCTGCAGGACGCTGTACTGCAAACACAGCTCCAGGGCCAGACCAAGGCCCCTACCTGCAGGACGCTGTACTGCAAACACAGCTCCAGTGCCACACCGGAGGAAGCTACCTGCAGGGCGCTGTACAGCAAACACAGCTCCAGGGCCAGCGGAGGAAGCTACCTGCAGGGCGCTGTACTGCAAACACAGTTCCAGGGCCAGACGGAGGAAGCTACCTGCAGGGTGCTGTACTGCAAACACAGCTCCAGGGCCAGAGGGAGGAAGCTACCTGCAGGGCGATGTACAGCAAACACAGCTCCAGGGCCAAACCAAGGCCCCTACCTGCAGGGCGCTGTACAGCAAACACAGCTCCAGGGCCAGCGGAGGAAACTACCTGCCGGGCGCTGTACTGCAAACCCAGCTCCAGGGCCAGACGGAGGAAGCTACCTGCAGGGCGCTGTACAGCAAACACAGCTCCAGGGCAAGACAGAGGAAGCTACCTGCAGGGCGCTGTACAGCAAACACAGCTCCTGGGCCAGCGGAGGAAACTACCTGCCGGGCGCTGAACTGCAAACCCAGCTCCAGGGCCAGACGGAGGAAGCTACCTGCAGGGCGCAGTACAGCAAACACAGCTCCAGGGCAAGACGGAGGAAGCTACCTGCAGGGCGCTGTACAGCAAACACAGCTCCAGGGCCAGACGGAGGAAGCTACCTGCAGGGCGCTGTACTGCAAAAACAGCTCCAGGGCCAGACGGAGGAAGCTACCTGCAGGGCGCTGTACAGCAAACACAGCTCCAAGGCCAGACCAAGGCCCCTACCTTCAGGGCGCTGTACTGCAAACACAGCTCAAGGGTCAGACGGAGGAAGCTACCTGCAGGGCACTGTACTGCAAACACAGCTCCAGGGCCAGACGGAGGAAGCTACCTGCAGGTCGCTGTACAGCAAACACAGCTCCAGGTGCCAGACGGAGGAAGCTACCTGCAGGCCGCTGTACTGCAAACACAGCTACAGGGCCAGACGGAGGAAGCTACCTGCAGGACGCTGTACTGCAAACACAGCTCCAGGGCCAGACCAAGGCCCCTACCTGCAGGGCGCTGTACAGCAAACACAGCTCCAGAGCCACACAGGAGGAAGCTACCTGCAGGGTGCTGTACAGTAAACACAGCTCCAGGGCCAGCGGAGGAAGCTACCTGCAGGGCGCTGTACTGCAAACACAGCTCCAGGGCCAGACGGAGGAAGCTACCTGCAGGGCGCTGTACTGCAAACACAGCTCCAGGGTCAGAGGGAGGAAGCTACCTGCAGGGCGATGTACAGCAAACACAGCTCCAGGGCCAAACCAAGGGCCCTACCTGCAGGGCGCTTTACTGCAAACACAGCTCCAGTGCCACACCGGAGGAAGCTACCTGCAGGGTGCTGTACAGTAAACACAGCTCCAGGGCCAGCGGAGGAAGCTACCTGCAGGGCGCTGTACTGCAAACACAGCTCCAGGGCCAGACGGAGGAAGCTACCTGCCGGGCGCTGTACTGCAAACCCAGCTCCAGGGCCAGACGGAGGAAGCTACCTGCAGGGCGCTGTACAGCAAACACAGCTCCAGGGCTAGACGGAGGAAGCTACCTGCAGGGCGCTGTACAGCAAACACAGCTCCAGGGCCAGCGAAGGAAACTACCTGCCGGGCGCTGTACTGCAAACCCAGCTCCAGGGCCAGACGGAGGAAGCTACCTGCAGGGCGCTGTACAGCAAACACAGCTCCAGGGCAAGACGGAGGAAGCTACCTGGAGGGCGCTGTACTGCAAACACAGCTCCAGGGCCAGACGGAGGAAGCTACCTGCAGGGCGCTGTACTGCAAAAACAGCTCCAGGGCCAGACGGAGGAAGCTACCTGCAGGGCGCTGTACAGCAAACACAGCTCCAAGGCCAGACCAAGGCCCCTACCTTCAGGGCGCTGTACTGCAAACACAGCTCAAGGGTCAGACGGAGGAAGCTACCTGCAGGGCGCTGTACTGCAAACACAGCTCCAGGGCCAGCGGAGGAAGCTACCTGCAGGTCGCTGTGCAGCAAACACAGCTCCAGGTGCCAGACGGAGGAAGCTACCTGCAGGCCGCTGTACTGCAAACACAGCTCCAGGGCCAGACGGAGGAAGCTACCTGCAGGACGCTGTATTGCAAACACAGCTCCAGGGCCAGACCAAGGCCCCTACCTGCAGGGCGCTGTACAGCAAACACAGCTCCAGAGCCACACCGGAGAAAGCTACCTGCAGGGTGCTGTACAGTAAACACAGCTCCAGGGCCAGCGGAGGAAGCTACCTGCAGGGCACTGTACTGCAAACACAGCTCCAGGGCCAGACGGAGGAAGCTACCTGCAGGGCGCTGTACTGCAAACACAGCTCCAGGGTCAGAGGGAGGAAGCTACCTGCAGGGCGATGTACAGCAAACACAGCTCCAGGGCCAAACCAAGGCCCCTACCTGCAGGGCGCTGTACTGCAAACACAGCTCCAGTGCCACACCGGAGGAAGCTACCTGCAGGGCGCTGTACAGCAGGGCCAGCGGAGGAAACTACCTGCCGGACGCTGTACTGCAAACACAGCTCCAGGGCCAGATGGAGGAAGCTACCTGCAGGGCTCTGTACAGCAAACACAGCTCCAGGGTCAGACGGAGGAAGCTACCTGCAGAGCGCTGTACAGCAAACACAGCTCCAGGGCCAGACGGAGGAAGCTACCTGCAGGGCGCTGTACTACAAAAACAGCTCCAGGGCCAGACCAAGGCCCCTACCTTCAAGGCGCTGTACTGCAAACACAGCTCAAGGGCCAGACGGAGGAAGCTACCTGCAGGGCGCTGTACTGCAAACACAGCTCCAGGGCAAGATGGAGGAAGCTACCTGCAGGGCACTGTACAGCAAACACAGCTCCAGGGCAAGACGGAGTAATCTTTCTGCGGGGCGCTGTACAGCAAACACAGCTCCAAGGCCAAACCAAGGTCCCTACCTGCAAGGCGCTGTACTGCAAACACAGCACTCCTGCCTGCTGTGCGAATGCCTCAGTTGTGTATATTGCTGTGCGGCCAAAATTAAGAGGTATTTCAGCAATACACACTTCAAAAAGCGAAACGCAGTCACTGGTGCTTACTGCAAGAAATCAGGAGGCCATGAGGAAGTAGAGGAGATTTTTGTAAAAATAATGGAGAAAATCAGGACAACTCACACTTCAGTTAGGAGGCCAAAATATGCTCCATGCTGTATGTAGATGATATCCAAACAAATAAGTGAGAAGCATATGGATGCTCACTTGACTTTGAAAAGAGAGTGGAAAACGTAGATGATGAATGAGTGAAACTGTCGAGACTGACCAAAGACCTAAAACTAAAGCCCTGCAAAGTTATGAATACAAATATTTGTTTGGGGAATACATTTTGTGTTGCAATATCTGCATTGTTGGCTAAAAAGAATAATTAAAAATTGATGGACTACAAGAGTGCTTTGATATGATGCCCCAGACTTTGCGCTCATCAAAGTGAAATTCAATGTGCAATATGAGATTAGAAAGCAAGCATAGATCACTGGCTGCAATGTAACTCCGCCAACCTCACCCAGGTAAAACAAAGCTATTGAGATACAGAGTTAAAGATATATGACCTGGTTGTGACAGCATTGGTAGGAGGTGAGGTATGATGAGTTTGCCACCTGCGGCAGCCGCATGTAGGAGCGGGAGGGGGTTGCTGGAGATTCCGGTCCCTGCAGCCCAGTGAGAGCTGCAGGTAAGAGCAGGGGAGAGGCCGCCGCTCCCAAAACTCGTGTCACCCGGGTCAGACCACCCCCCCCCTTGCTACGCCACGGATTATTGCAACCATGCAATATCTGAGGGTTTGTTTTTTGATCAGTTGATTTCAATATTGTATGCCACAAGATAAGCCCTTCAAATGAGCTATGGCATATAGATTCTGATTGTTGTCGATGCGGCCAGAAATATTTTGAGTATTCCACCCCCAATCCCACGACAATAAATGAACTGGGTGAACATTTCAGGGTTTGGTCCAGATAATTGCCAAGTGGGGTAGACTGCACAATTCAACATTCCAACCGTGCACAGAAAGACGTTTGCAACAGGGTCGACATTTCCTGGCCTGCTTGTAATCAGGCCATTAGTGCAATAATCTATCTAGTAAAAGGGTGAAGGTCAGTTTGAAAACTCTGCTATTTCTATCCGACATTTACTCATTACTTTACAGAAATCATGACGTTAGAAATCGTAGTTAAGAAAGTGCAGGGACAATAAAATGAAGTACTTAATGCTACTCCCATTCACACTGAAACTCATGCACAAAGGGAAGATGATGGCAATGGAATACGTGGAATTCAGAGGAGGAGCAGAAGCTTTGCCAGAAGAGCATCAGCTACCAAGATATTTACTAGCAGGCACTTAACCCAAATATTATGTATTTCTTACTTGTAAAGCACGATATTATCAATACTTGTGAACTTGCACTATGGAGTGCTAACATGTAGGATACCAGCCGCCTACTGCAACTAATTTTGTATTTTTTTACCGAAAGTTTATTACGCATTTTAGGCAGCATCTTCTCTCCAATCGACTCGAGACCAGCAGAATCTTAATGCAAAAATCTGAGTTTGCAAAGAACGATACAGCTCTTGAATTCGGAAACTAGAACCGAGAGATAGCAGTTTTTTCAGAAAAACATTATCACTTTAAATAGGGTTGCTTTATTTATTTGAAACCTTTAGAGAGGCCTTAGAATGACTGTAACATGATGATATTACCCTGGCACACAAGATCAGGACGAGTAGTAAACAGGTCAAAATTTGGTTTGGTGATAAAAGGTAGAATTCACAAAATCCAGGCATAGTCCAGGCAGAATTGGATCAATACAGGGTCTACATTCCCATGGAGGTAGGTTTGCAGATATGGCAGGATTCTTTACAGGATTATCAGGTGAAAAAAGAAAATGCTGGTGACATTATTCACTTGCTTATCTAGTGATATTGTAATAAATAAATGTTGAGCCCCAGAATCTTGACGTCTTTGAAAGGGGTGGCGCAAGGACCTGCCATCACAGGTCACATGACTGAGTCATCTAAAGGGCGTTCTGGATTGGCAAACAATACCTCAGTACCAGTTAGCTTCAAATTGAAAAGTCTGTTGACATCAAGCATCTTCTTGTGGCCAAGAAGATTTTGCGGATAATTGACTGAGTCTTACTGACTGTATCTAAAACACACTTATCTGTATCAAAATAGGTTGAGCTTCATCTTCAAAGTTTGGCCTCTGCCTTATGTAGCCGGCTAGACCGAGGCCTCTAGTAAATGTTTAATAACATTGATGATAGCAGTGACAATATGGTGCACCCCACTTTAATGCTACGAGTATGATGCTTAATGGCCAAAGGGACACCACCTGGATTTAGATTGTTAAGGGTATAATCTAATGTATTGCTATCAGTTTGAACCAAGTCTAATTCACCCCTTAGTGTAAGAGACCATGGCTAATAGTGTGGAAGGCTGCTTCAATAGGATAAGCGTATTAGCGCCACTGTTAATCATCTCACATCTGAGAGCGTCCGAATAGACAGTGCAGCGGATTCTCTACTACTGCCATGGCCAAAGCCTATTTCAAATTAGTCCAACAACTGATTTGTACTGAAGCTTAATGTAAAACATAAACCACTGTTGTCCATTATAAATCTATTATCCTCGATGTCTTGAGGAAAGCAGTATTTGCTATGTTGCTGTAGATATACTTTGACAACAACAAAATGGTAATCAACACATTAGACAAAACAAATCCTGCATGCAAAACGTTCATCTTTGAATGTCTAAATTACATACCAATAATTGCATTACTCTGAGTCCAAATACCTCCCTTGCAGCCATAGTCTCCTTGGAGACAATAGACAAATGTTGTTGGATGGAGCAATTTAATGGCAGGTCGTGTGGCAATGGGGAGGGTTTTTTATTGGATAACACTATGTGGGATTGGCGACTGGAGAAGCAGGAGAGCATCAAGTGCAATGGCTGCAAGTGAGGGAAGAACAAGGAGGTAATGATACCTGTAAACAAATGTTTGGTTGTTTCGTAACTCTTGTGAAATTGGCAAGAGTACCTTAAGCGTTTAAAAGAAAAAAAATAAAACTTAATGACAATCATACAGATGATACCGATAAACAATATTGGCTGATTACTCACATCATGGTACAATACATAAAGATCAACAAAGCAGTTGCATTAAATAATCACGTCACTGTCCACAGTTCTGCGTATTTCCAACTCTACCACCGGGGATATACATATGTCGCCTCGATAACCATTCCACTTGGACCATTTCCTGTCCCATTTTTTCGGGCACCCCCTGGTTATGAAAACTTTTTTCTCCGCTATCATGCATGTGTCTTATTCTTTCAGCCATAGGCGTAAGCGTTTTTAAGGTGCACACGTATAAGCATGGTATTTTTTCTTTTATTTCCTTTGTGTTCTTCTTAAAAATATATTGTCATGAATTATCTGTCCTTCCTACACGTATCCTTTAGAAAAAGGAGCTTGAGCACTTTACAGAATCTTTTTCCATGTATATTCTGCTGTAATTAGATGAGCACGTACGTGTGGGAAATGCATAGCAACCTGTCTGGGAATCCCCACTTGTGGATCTTCCCATCTTCTGTATTGCATTTCCCTGACCTCTATTCCGACACACTGCTAGGAGTGAGTGATAATCATTATTTAAAATCAGTACAATTGATTGAACCTCAAATGAATTCAGAGATTAAGACTCAAGCTCCTCTCAAATACTAATGTGTAAATAAAATGTAGAAATAGTTAAAAAAAGCCTAATTTACATCTTAAATCACTGAGACACTATAAATGTGCACATCTATTAACTAATAAATATATGTTTACTAAAGTTTGTTGTATGTGTGGCTATGTATGCATAGGTAGCTGGCTCTCTATACGTTCACTAAAATGAAGTACACTGTGTAGAGAGTCTAGTGAGACCAAGATTGGTATACAGAGGCAAAAGTAGCTAATAATAATGCTCTAATTATGGTAGTGCAGGCGAGCAGTCAGGCTTATCAGAGGACAGTGCTAACCATTTGTTGTACTCACAGAGTCAATAAATGATACACAAACTCAAGGAATACATTAAGACCAATTTCCAAAAATAACACTTACTTGTTTATAATTTTTCAAACCAAGAACTTCGTTCACATGTAAGTACTTATTTTCTTATGATTTTTCAAAGTTTGGCAAATAATTAAAAGTTGTGCTCTATTGCGCACAATGCATTCCAATAGGAGAAAAAACGTAAATGTATAGAAAATCGTGAAAGCAGTTCTTTGGGTTCACCTTCAAGGTTTTGTGTAGCAGCAGGCCAAGGTCACCGATTGTCAGAAAAGTCCTGGATGTGGTTGGGAGCAGGGTGCTGGTGAGCTACGAAGAAGGGCATCACAAAGGGGCTTGTAGGCACATCTGAGGGATCCCAAACAAGGGTTGAGCTCACAAGGGCCTCAGGAGCACTGGAGCACAGCTGGTTCATCGGTACCTAGGCCAGTGGGTGCTGGTTGGTCAGTCAGGCTATGAGTGTCAAGGTGGTCTTGAAGTCAGGAGCAGGCAGGTTGCGGGGACGATTAAAGTACAGCTGGGCTACTCACAGAGTTGGTCTCAGTTCTCTCCGCACCCTTTGATGGGTGCCTACTTCCAGGGCAGTTGGAGTCCAGATTGGACTCTTTGTCTTGATGAAGGTTGCAGGGAGTCCAGTACCCCAGGTAATGCTCCGGCACGGCTAAGGTAGGTTCTAGTGTCTTCACACTCAATGAGGAGACAGATCTGACCCTCCAGAGCTGGTGTACCTCTTCTGGTTTGGTTGTTATGTCATCATCTCTGGGGAGCAAGTAAGACGGACTTGGCAGGTTGGTGGCTGTGGTCTAGAGGGTAGTAGTTCCTCTACTTCAAGGGAGTTCTTTGATTTGCAATTGGCAAAGGCCTGGAGATCATCTGGGGTTCTTAGAGGCCTTGCAGCAGCAGGACGAGAAAGCACACCATGATGGGTGAGTCTTGAAGCAGCAGGCAGGGTTTTGCGCCAATAATCTGCAGCTGGCACTCTGTTCTCAGGTTAAGCAGCTCTTCTTTGTCGGGTTAATCTTTAGGTCCATCAAATCTGAAGATCTGGGTCGAGGAATACCACCTAAATACTAAATTTAGGGGTGTTCAAGTGAGTGACAGGTAGTAGTCAATTCGCTACTTAACTTTGAAGGGTCTACACTCTCTATGTGACCACTTCCAGAGAGAAGGGGCACAACCCTGACCCTGAAAGGCTATTTTCTCCAACCCAAAATGGAGGAATTGGAAAAGTAACTGGAGAGGACTGGACTGCATTTCAAAGGTGGCATGTCCTTTGAAACTTCCCACCCTGGATGGCAGATCCTGCTTTGAGGAGGTGTGAAACACCCCTGCCCAGAGTGCGCTTTGTTTCTGAACTCTGAGAGAGAAGGTTGTCTCCCCAAGAAGCCAGAAACATGTCTAGTGGTGGCAGGCTGGCTCAGTCTAGCCAGCAACTACACTAATACTTAGTAGATTTTCAGGAGACACCTCTATGTTGTCCTCTGTGTGCATTTATTAATAAATCCAACACTGGCATCAGTGAGGATGTATTGACATAAGATGTTTGGTACCAAACATCTGTGGGTACTGTGAAACCATCATGGAGCTGGGGAACTCCTACTGACAAGTATCCAGCCCATGGTCGCTTTATGGCTTCCCTGTGCACTTATAATTTTCAAGAATGGACTTGGATATTGTAGGGTCATAACCACCCAGCAGACTTATCCACACATGGGATATAGGTCACCCTGCCTTAGGGCTGTAAGGCCTGCTGTAGAGGTGGCTTACCTATATCTCATGCAGTGTCTTGGGAATGGGATGTGTGCTATGTCAATTCTTCAGTATTCTCTGAAATATGGCATGCACCCTGCACTGGCAGTGTGAATGATTTTGGTGAGGGGTCCCTGGGATGGCCCAATGCATGCTGCAGCCCTAGTGGACCCTTTCAGTTCCAATACCCTAGGTACCATGGATAAAATTTGCTAGGGACTTACAAGGGGGCTGAAGTTGTGCCAATTGTGGAACAACGGTACAGTTTAGGAAAAGAGATCTGATACTGAGGACCTGGTTAGCAGGGACCTAGTGCGCTTTCAGTCGAAATCACATAAATCACATCATGTTCCAGATAAAAAGTGGGGGATAAACATGTCAAAAGAGACACTTTCCTAAGGTATGTATGTATGTATGTATGTAGTCGTGTGCCATTTCCATAATGTGGACCTAGCGAAAAGGCAGCAGAGCACTGCTTGTGGGCAAAGGCAACCTTAAAGTCTGTGAGTAATACGTGATGAAACTGAATAGTCCATTCTGATGTAGTGTTCTTTAAAGAGGTGAGTCTTCAACTCTTTCCTAAATTAGAACAGCTAAAAAGGCCTGTTATCTTGTTTTTTCTTTTTACAATTCTTAGTCTGCAGCTGTGCTGTGAACCATCAGAGTTGGTGACCTTCTCAGAAAGATAAGCAGGGCTCCTTTGTAAATGATGCAGATAGTTTTGAATCTGGTACAGGTTGGCAAAGGTATCCAATGGAGTGCCATAAGGGTGGAGGTAATGTGATGATATTTCTTCAGGCCCTGGATGAAATGTGCTGCAACATGTCGATGCCACCCTAAGCTGCCATTGTTGAGTCTGGGAGGCCATGGTGTAGGGCACCATCCAAATGCAAGAGCACAAGAACTTGAACAGCCAATCTGAAGTGGGTTTCTGGAAGAAACTGTCTGGCTTTCTTTAAAAGAGAGAGTTGGTACCAAGCCATGTTTGTCTTTTTGGCAATGTATTCTTTGAGGAAGAGGTTGGTGTCCAGGATGAATCCAAGTGATTTGGAATTCAGTGAGAGTTGGAATTCGAAACTGTAAAGAATCATGTAATGGAGCTAGGTTTGTACTGTATCTTGCCTGCTGTTCTTGAAAAATAATAGGAATTCTGTCTTGATTTTGTTGAACTTCCGGTAAGCACTGGACATGCTATCCAGGTCTGGATGGTTTGCAAGCTGTGTTTGAAGCGTTGGATTTTTGAAACAGAGGAGACTTTCAAGTTGTGTGTCACCAGGACATTGTTGTATGTTGATGTTGTCACCTGTGATTAGAGCACCATGGAGCACTGGGGAACTCTACATGTGATAGGGCTCATTTGTGACCTGGAAGTGCTCATTCAATTAAAAACACATTTTGCAAAACGTGCAGGATTATGGGTCACAAGTTCCAGAAAGTAACATAATATTGAATTTAACCAACATAATGTTGCTAAATCAATAATTGAACTTTCCAACAACTCGCATAACATATCGCAGTCATGTGTGGGAATGAATTCTTTTAAACATGGGGGCAGATTTATGTTAACTGGCGCATCCCCAGGGATGCGCCAGTTAACATGCGCCACAGTGCGCCACAGCTCCGCCACCCATGGTGCGCCGCATTTATGATGCGGCGCACCATGGGGCAAAAACGGCACAGATGCGTGACGCATCTGTGCCGTAAAGGTGACGCATTGCTGGAGTTGCGTCGCAAGCGCGACGTAGCTCCAGCAAGGCTCGGGGGTGCCCCATCTCCACAATGCTGCGTCAAGACCTACGCCTGCTTCAAGCAGGCGCAGGCTTTTGACGCAGCATTGGCCTGAAAGTGACTGAGTGAAATCTTATAGATTTCACTCAGCCACTTTTGCGAGGCGCACCTGCCCCGGAACGCCCACCCTGTGCCGGAACGCCCACAAGCGGCGCAGGGCTTTACAACGTGACGCATCTGCCTAGATGCGTCACGTTGTAAATCGTTCGTAGGGATGCGCCACGTTTACGCCGCCTTGCGTGACGCAACAGCGGCGTAAACGTGGCGCAAGTGCCTCATAATTTTGCGAAACCAGCAAGTTCAGTTATATTGTCAGCGTTCAAACAAAATGTTAGCACATCAATACAAGTAGAAATCCCATTTGAAAAAAATGGGTTAAAGAGTTTATGTCAAGAGACAGCAACAGAGCTGATGCAAGATACATTATTTCTTCTAATTGCAAAATCTGTAATAATGTTGATCATTTGCACAGTTCTTCCATTTGCCTCTGAACTCCTTAATAGTTGAAACCCAAGGCAGCGGACCATGTTTGCTGGGGCCTTCAGACACATTCTCGATCCACTATCCAGGCTTGGAATTTTAGCTACTTTTACACTCCACCAGATCATATGCCTAATTCTGGGCATTTCGAGCCCCACAGGGATAGGATTGGCCAGCTAGGTAGGATGAGAGTTGGGGTTGATGGAGAGAGGAGCGAGGTTTTGGCAGCAGTACCAGGGGGCGGAGACATATATGGCCGTCAGGTAGCCCCCCAGAGGGAGGTAGGAGGGTCAGCACTCCCGTTATTCAATAGTTATGCTCCACTTCGCTGGGGTAGTCATCTTAGTGAAGTAGACTGACTACAGGGAGAGGAGTCAGGCCAAGAAAACGTGCCAAATGTGGCCTACCCAAATTTAAAACCGCAGGCAGAGGAGCATCTAAGATGTGTTATTTCGAACGTGATCCAGCTTGCCTCTGGCAAAACAAGGCCACCTAGGATTGAGGCTTCTCAAAGTAGTGATAGGCCTATCATATGTACTTGCCCCCCCCAAACCCTCACGGGAGTTCCTTTGAATTAGTATCCTAGAACGTAGCAGGTCTGTCAGCTAAATTCCAAAATCAGGAATGGCTGGAATATATTAATAAATCAAAATAATCTGTGTACAGGAAACCTGGGAGGTAGACCACACTAATTTCCATCTAGCTGGGTATAAATCGTTTGGGGCTCAGGCAACTAAGTCCATGACGGGAAGAGTGAGGGGTGGTCTTATAATATTTGTAGACTTGTGTTTGGAAGGGATTTGGGTTGATTTAAAATGGAATTCGGATTATATGATAGGCCTCCGGTTTAAAAATAGGGGCCTCAACATAATTTTGGTAAATTTCTATAATGCGGGAGGATCCAGAGTGAGAGAGCTTGACGAAATACTTAGTTTGTTGACAGAACAGAAGCAGGGCACAATGGCACCCATGCTTCTAATAGCGAGGGACTTTAACTGTCACTTGTGCCCAAATTTGTTACCTATTAAAGAAGACTGGACCTCATGCAGTTTGGAGGAGGGACCACACTTCGAGCACACGCTGAAGGGCAGGGAACTGAGTAGGGCGATGAAAGGTCACATGCCCGAACTTTCGATGGATCTATTGGCCATTGCACCTAATAGGCAGGTCAACCCTACCTTTAAAGGTAGGGCCTGTAGCTCATATATTAATTTGAGTGGAGTGGTGTGGCTCACTGGGTAGAGGCGGCAGACCCGGAAGCAGAGAACAGCCCGGGACCAGGGTTCAATTCCCGACGTGGCAGGGTCGTGGACCAGGGTCAGCGGACTCGATAATTCTCGCCTTGGTGCCTACTCTAACCAGGGATCACACTCGGCAACTCTGGGCATTAGCTTGCCTCATCTCTACAACGGCCCCCCACATTCGCCGGGGATGCCTGGTTTCACCTTGGAGATACCCAGTAGGGACCATCTCACAGGGATAGCCAGGACGGGTTCCCCAGCGGTCTACAGCGCCACGACGCCTCAGGGCAGCAGTGCGCTTTACAAGACACATACATTTACATTTACATTTTATATTAGTGTCCCAATTGCTTAAGAAATGGCTACTGGGTTTTTCAATAGAGTTGAGCGGTTTTAGCGACCACAACCCCCTAATACTGTCGGTAGTAGAGATAAATGTAAGTAGGGTTTAAAGGAGGGGGGCTGGGACAAACATAGAGAAAGCTACGGATCAGGGCAGGCGCCTGAAATGGTCAAGGATTAATGGTGAAAGATGTTATAAGTCGTTTGCAAAAGAGGGGAAACAATTTCTAGAGAAATGTCTAGACTTAGCAGTGGAAGGACCAACCTTAGTGGTGGCATTTGAGGAAATAGGCCGCCTGATAGATGCTCTCATGCAGACGACAGGGCAGGGCAAGCCTAAAAATTATCCCAGATGGTTCGATAGTGGGTGCTCCCTTGCACAGAGGAATATAAGAGCTGCCCTTAGACTTAACTTAAGAGACAAATACAGGGTTATGCAATGTAGGTTAACTTATTAGCAGGCAGTAAAGCGCAGGAAGAACGCACTCCAAACTCAAACCTGGGAGGACCTGAGATGCGCCGCCGAAAGGAAAGACATGATCACCTTTTGGAAGTTATTTAACAAACCCTGCTTTCAAGATGTAAATAGCCCGCAGATAGGATCCAACGATCTTCCCGAACAGTGGGTGGAGCATTTTAGAGGGCTTTATAATCGAGGGAATATTGAGGCACAGGATAACGAGGAGTGGGTGGGGAGGTGGAATGTTGCACCAAAATTCACCCTGGAAGAGATTACTGCTGGTATCCTGGGTCTTACTAGAAATAAGGCACCGGAACCGGATGGGACCTTTTTTTAAGCAAGGTGGACCTATGGTCACCAATCTTAACAAGAGTAATAAATGCTGCTATAGCTACGGGGCTCCCCCGCTCATAGTCAACTGCCATAATAGTCCCAATTTTTAAAAAGGGGAACAGAGATAGTCCTCAGTGCTATCGCCCCATCTCCCTAATAGATGTAACTGCCAAAGTGCTGGGACTTGTTGTTTTAAATTGCCTGATGAGCTGGGCTGAGGAACAACATATCCTTACTGACGTCTAGTACGGATTTGGGCTAAAAGATCAACAACAGATCAATGCTTAAATCTATATTTACTGGTGGCCAAATACACCATCGCCAATAATGAAGCGGTCTTTTTAGCTTTTATGGACCTTACCGCAGCATTTGACTGTGTTAACAGGGAGAAGTTGTGGGTTCTAATGAGTAACCTAGGGGTGGACCAAGACCTCATTAAGATTTTGAGAGCCCTACATTGAAATGAAATGAAATGAAATGAAATGAAATTTAGGTCTTATATAGCGCATGGCTGCCCATGAGCGTCCCAGCGCTGAAATTGCAGAACTTCTGAGGGTGAAGACGGGGAAGGGAAGAGGTTATTGCGGGAAGAGGTGAGTTTTTAGGAGCTTGCGAAATTTCAGAAGATTGGACTCAGAGCGAAGGTACACTTCGGCCAAAGTTAGGTACAATCTAGAGGGTGAAAGCACTGAGCCTTTCCTTTGCACTAGTGGTGTACGACAGGGGTGTATTTTGGCTCCGTTTTTGTTTTCCCTGTATATAAATGGCCTAGGACAAGCCCTAAGAAGCTTAAATGTGGATTCACCTAGAGTAGGCAGAAGAGCAATCCCTGTCCTGCTTTATGCAGACGACGCGGTCTTGTTGGCACCCACTCCACTGGGACTACAGCAACTGATGGGTTTGTGTACTTTATGAATAATTTAGATCTGTCTGCCAACTTGACCAAGTCGTACGTTATGGAGACAGGGACCAAATCAAGGAAAAATTTTAATTATAGAATAGGCGAACATAGCCTAGAGAAGGTGCAGTCCTTCTCGTACCTGGGCATTTCATTCGACAGGGGCTTAGATTTTAAAGCATTAATTGAGGAGCGATGCAAAATGTTAGTGTCTAGCACAGGAGCAATTATGAATTTTGGCCGCAGACTAGGGCGGTGGTCGCCAGAACAAATGATGAACCTATACAACTCAATTTGCTACTCTAAAGCTGTGTACGGGGCAGAATTGTGGGTGTTCGTCGATTCCGACAACCTGCAGGTCAAGGAGAACAAATATTTGAGAAGGCTCCTCAAAGTCCCACAGTGCGTCCCCTCTCACATCGCTCATGAAGAACTGGGTGGAGCGTTTATGGGGGACAAGGTGCAGGGTAGGCCCTTGCTAGCATGGCTAAAGATATGGGTCAACCCAGAGGCCATCTTGGACTGCCTGGGTCGGGACAGGGGAATGAATATCCCATGGCTGAAATATATACAGGTCGTTTTTGAAAGCATTGGCAGTAAGGATCTCTTCTTAACGCCGACCGGAATTATAGGTCGGGATCGGGACAGGGTGAAGGAGATGTTTTTTAACTATAAAGCCTCATCTAGAGAAGATAGGCAATGGGGCAAACAGTCAGTTGAAGCTCACGGCTTAATGAGGACCTGTGAAGGAATGGAACCTTACCTTGCCCTCATACATAATACTCAGGACAGATTTTTAATCACACGTTTTAGGCTCAACTTTTTACATCATCTACTGGCTGATCCGGTAGGTTTCACCCTTCATTTTGTATTACTATGCCCCTTTTATTCATTGCCCAGGTGCCGTTTTTTAGTCAGTCTGCTGAAAAAAAAACAAATTTAGGCACGCCAAGGAGGCCCTTTTATATTTACAAATGGCCCAAGACCCCTTGAGCCTACTTTCTATAATTTGTTTTTAAAGTTAGCAGTCAAATTAAGAGAGACAAGAGGGATCTATTGAAGGACGTCCCGCCGAAATTATGAGTAATATGAGGGGGTGGGAGAGGGGCTCAATGAATTGTAACATTAATAGTCTTTGTATTCTTTTTAAAATGTATACTATTGTTATTTAAACCTGTACTTTTATGTTGGTCATGTAAAAAATGCCGAAGTCTTCGTGGCTTGCTGAATCTGCCACTTCTGATACGATTAGCAAATGATAGTAGTTTTCAGGACAGTGTTTGATAGAGTCACATGAGTGGTTTCATTTTCTGTGATCATGTTAGATTTTAGGTCATTGATTGCTGTGACAAGATAGTAACCCAAGTGTTGAGCTTGGATCTAAAAATCCCCATTTAAAAGGAATTGTAAAGATGTTGGCTTTGTGTGCATCACTAGATGGTAGCATGTTGATGAAAGCAGATTTTCTTGCTAAATGATGAACACCCCGCATTCCAGACGTATCTGTGTGTTACGAGTGAACTGTGGCTCCACTACAGTTTGTCTAAAATGGATGTGAGTTCGCATGGGAAAGCCTCAAGGTATTGTGGGTAGAAACTTTGTTTTTATCTTTAGGAGCCCTTCCACGGTTGGAAGGTAGATTTTTATGTTTAGCCTGCACGATGCAAAAGTGCATGTTTTTTTCTTGGTATGGGTTATATTAATCTGTGGCTTGCTTGAATCTGATAATTAAAGTCCTAAGTAATCCTAACTAATCATATGTATATATCTCAGCTTTATTGGTCCTAAGCGCCATGCTTTCTTAAGTGTATTCATGTGTTTTTCAAAGACATCATCCTTTGTTTTCCAAATGTTTACAAGCAGTGTGTTACCAAAGTAATCTTTCATCCAATACCTCCTGCAGCCAATTGTTTTCTGATCTAATATGGCCAGGTCATCCGCATATTTGATTATCTGTATATTTTGAGGGCCAATCCTGTGTGTGTAAAACTTGGCTCTTGACCGAGCCTCACCAGTCTCAGCAGTGTGTAGGTTGAATAGCAAAGGGGGCTGTACACACCACTGCACCACTGTTTAAGACCTCTGCCATCTCTATACATTCCAACATTTTGAGGTCATATCCGACTTTCTCTCTCACCATTCATCTTGGAGAAAAGGGAGTAAAAGGCTTCCACCTAGGGATAAAAGTGTGCCCAATTTAATTAAGGTAGACCATAGGTACAGGCGGTAAATCCCATCAAATGCCACTGAATCATCTACAAAATAGGCAAAGGCAATCCAAAAGGCAGAGAGCTCTTGTGTGTAATATAGGTAAGAGCTATGAAGTTATCAATTGTAGAACACTTTTGTCTGAAATCAGTCTGATAAACCAGATTATTATATTTGTTTCTGCCCATTCTTCTAGTTCACTCTGGAGGATGCTTTTACCTGTATATCCAAAGGACGTAATTGGTGGGGTATGAACTGTCTTCTTTATTGTACATAGGGGAAAATATTGACCCTCACTATGACTGGGGGCTTGAGCATATTGGAATGACCAGCAGGTCCAGAATTCAGCCCCAGCTTTAAACAAAGTACCTGGTATCCATCGGGGCCTGGCGTGCCATTTACCCTAATTGACTTTAACCCTCTTTTATCCTGGGTCAGAACAACCGGGCCATATGAATTATTTAGGTTTGCAAGTTGTGCCTCAGACTGAAATGATATTACTAGAGAGGCTTCATTAAATGTGATATAGAGATCCTATGTTATTTACCCATCTCAAATAGCTATTTTTAGGAAGTTCACAAACTACCAAACTTTTGCCTCATTATTTTGACCCATTGACTGAGTTAACTTTGGCCTTTTTACATGTTTTGTTATCACGCCTAAAAGTGGATTTTCATTTCAATAGGTTGGATGTGTACCATGCCATGGCATGATCTTGGAATCTTTAGCTCTCATACTATTTGTGTTATTATTATTGTTTTCACTTTTTAGGTTATTGCTAAGTGAGTCCATTATTATGGGTCAACTGAGGATTGACTGATCTGCCTCCAAAAAAATGAATAAACTGATTGGTTCCAGAAGCAAAGGATTACCACATTTTAAAGTTTACCATTGATGTACTGCTCCTAAACCGCCTATATTTTCTACCAAATTTAGATTTTCTGCAGTGCCAAATTCAAGACCATGGGCCAGATGTATGACCCTTACAATTTTCGATTTGCTAATTGCGTCGATTTACGACTCGCTAAATGTAATTCACAACAGTGTCTCAGACTCTGTTTGCTATTCCTAAGGGGGTTACAAATTTCCTCATTAAAATTCATGACACAGGTGCTATTTGCGACCCTTTTTGGAATGGCTAGCATTCCCAGGGATGGTGGCTTGCTGGAGTTAGCAGACCATTATGACTGTGACTGCTTTTTAAATAAAGCAGTTTTTTTTAATGCAGCCATTTGAAAAAATAGAAAAATGAAACGTTTCAGGTTCATTTTTTAAGAGTAGGCCGTGGTCCGTGGGATCACTGCATGCTCCTAAACAAAATTTTTACTCACACTCACAAAGGGGAAAGGGTCTTGTTGGGACCCCTTCCCGTTTGCGACTGGTTTAACTGCGAGTGTTTTGCGACCGCATTTGCGGTCACGAAGCAATCTTACATTGGAGTACGAGTCGCTATTAGGAAGGGATGCCCTTGGAACGCCGTTACCTAATAGCAAGTTGCAAACCCTATTTTGCGAGTCGGTAAAAGTTACCAAATCGCAAAAAAGGGTTTCTACATTGAGCAGACCAAATTTGGGGTCGCAAACGGGCCAATTTTCCGTTTGTGCCCGCAAATTATTGTCATACATCTGACCCCAAATGATGTAGCAAGCATTGCAGGATGTGTGCAGGAGAGACAAAATGGTTGTGATAGACAGATGTAGTGCAGGGTTAATACTCCACCAAAAGAAAATGGCGTATTAGATGTGGTTTGATATGGTTATAAGGAGTTTTGCAAAGAATAAACATTTCATGGTGAGACGAGCTTGTGAACACTATGTTCTACGTTCTTCATTTCATTTGAGAGCCTGGGCGAAGAAGCATATCTCAGTTTACCCAGGTTGTTAAGGTTAAAATCACCCGATACAATGATCTTATGCAAATTGCTACCAAAATTGAGTCAGAGAAGGTATCTTCTTTTCTGGCACCTTTGTGAAGATTTAGTTAGACACTGATTATAAGAATCTGCATGCTTCTGTTATGAAGGCGGCAGTGATCTAGAGATGCTTGACATTTCGACTTTTTGATGGAAATCCGACTATGTTCATAACAGTCACTTTCTTATATATAAGACTGACCTAATGGGTGAATTGTTATTTGTTGTCATACACTAGTTGTGGGCTATTAAACCAGTAGTTGCGCCTTTTCTTTTCGCTTTGACCACCAGATTTTGTTGGTTATGTATTCAAGAGTATCCACAGGTCCAGAAGTGTACTGAAGAGTAGGTGTCTGAGGTCCTTCTTTTGTACCCTGGTGCCCTGGTTCTGGAAGGTGGGAAAAGCATATAGACAGTGGTTTTGAAGTGCATGAATTTCCTGACTTACCTGCCCTGTCTCCAACATGGCTGAAGTGACAATGGAGGATTATTAGGCCTTTTGCATTAAGGGAGAACACAGGCTATTCAGGTGTAAGAGGGGTTGTACTCAGCTCCCCCCATCCTGCCAGTAGATGCCCCCCTCAGGCACACCTAATCCCTCTGTTGTGTAACTGTCTGGGAAGAACTAACAAAATCCAACTGTCAGTTCCACCCAGTCCTGTGACCAAGGCCAGGCTGTAGACACAAAAGGGGTGAGGGCAGAAAAGCAATAACTTTCTAAAATTGGCATTTTTAAAGATGTGATCAAAACACTGACTACCACTTCCTATTTAGAAATTTCACTTCTGAAATGTAATAACTAAACTCAAATTTTATCATAGAGGAGAGGCAGGCGTTGCACTAGTGAAAAATGAGTTTGAAATGTTCGCTACTAGGACATGCAAAACTTAAGAGTATGTATACTACTTTTTTCATACACTACTCCCTGCCCTTGGGGCTTTTCAGGGGCTACATTAGGTGTGACGTATATGTACTAAAAAGCAAGATTTCAGCCTGGCAAACATTTTGTGTTGCCAGTTTGAAATGTCAGTTTAAAACAGTCACACACTGCTGCAATAGCAGGCCCTTAAAAGGGCTACTTAAGTGAAGGGGCACAATCAGTGCTGCAGGCCCAGTAGTAGCTTTAATTTCCAGGCCCTGGTTACATCTGGGACTTACAGATACATTAAATGTGCGAATTGGGTGTAAGCTAATTTTACCATGTTTTAGGGAGTGAGCATACATACTTTAGAACTGGTTAGCAGGGGTAAAGTGCAGAGTCCAAAGGCCAACAAAAATGAAAACAGCAAAAATGGAGGCCTAAGGCAAAAGGTTTGGAAGAAAACCACCCTAAAGCTGACAGGTCAAACACTGATTATTTCCCATTTGCTACTGTGGATGACTTTCACATTCCGCCCATGCTAATACCCCTGCGATAAAGTCTAAGTTTGGCTTTAAGAATCAACTTCATCAGCGCTTTGTGCTAAGTTCATGCAAGTCAACAACAGGCTTGCTGGCCTCGAACATTATTATCAGACACGATAGCAGCCAGCAAATGTGGGAAGATCGGGCGTGTCTCTGTGGTCTCCAGTCTTCTGATGCTGAGGATTCATGACCTCTCGCAGTCTTTCACTGATGATGCGTCAGGTCTCCATTAGTCTCTTGATGCTCCATGTCAGTGTAGGCTCCCTCCTCTAAGGCTCCTTTCAATCAGTAAGTGTACCTTACAGTAGCATGGGCATGACAATCCCAGGCAATGGCCCTGCTTCCACAACGACTTTCTCATGTTACACAAGGGTTGCCAACTGGTTTGGGACAAGGGCGATAGCGTCAGTGTCCCCCACTTATCATGCAGGGGTTGGCGATTGGTCCTGTACACGTGCAATGGCCCTTGCATCAAGGTGGCCCCCACCTGGCATGTGGGGATTGCTGATTATATCCCCGAAGTGGGCATCTCACACTTCGCTCACCAGGATCCACTCGGCATGATACCTGCTGAGCCTCGCTCCCCCCAGAAGTTCTCCTCCTCCTAACATGGTCAGCTGGTTTTGACAGACAATTAAAAGGCTGGTGCTCCAGGCTCAAGGACAAGTGGTTGCGACTCCCTGGGCAATGACCCCTTACCCAGCAGGGAGATTAGCAGACCATGGTCCCTAGTTCCAGCAGATAGAAGTCCTCATGATCTTCGCTCCTGTTGAACAGTGCTATGAAGAACTTGTAGTTATCCATCTTCCAGCTTTAAAGTCCAACTCTAGACACAAATGGACTTAGTGTCTGATTCTTTGAAATTCAGGTTATTGGTGTTAGTTCTTTTGAGGTGCTCTTTTCTCTGCATTACCACATCGTCAAAAGGACAGTCTGCCACAGCAGGAGTGTCTGCAATTCTGACTGACAAACAACATAGTCCAAGGGAGTAACTGGAGATCACACCTAGATATCAGCCTCCATTGAAATGTGCCTTATGCAGGTTCATAGGCCTAGGCCTCCCTCTTTATTTGAACCTGGTCCAAAGTGCCAATGTAATCTCTCGTGCAATCTCCCCAACAATGAGCCCAGGCTCCACTGACCAGTAACTCTTCCTTAAATCAATTAGACCTTTCAAGTTCACAGAGGACTGCATCCCTTCTTTGTGTTCTCACCCCATCCAAAGTAATGCCAATAGTTTTCATTTCCTATCTGGAAGTTGCAGGCCTCTCCTCCAGTAAACTCTACAGGCTGTGTTTTCTAGATGGAATCAACAGGCCTCAATTTTCTGTGCCATACAGGGCACACACATGCATCCAAGCATGCACACATAAGTATCACGAGCTGTCCAGCGCTACAACACATGCCAAAGGAATGTTAAGTACACAGCCTATGAACTTTACATGATTGGGCCAGTAAGCCCTACTCCCATTGTAATTGGGTATTCAGACCTCCCAGGATTTTGCTATTTGCAAAAAAATGTGAAATCAGCACTTTTGTAAAAATGCTGCGATTTTTACAAAAATAAATGTCAATAAATGTTTGATTAGGTCAATGCGTACATGTGCCCCGTCCTACAATTGAATTTGTGTATTTTTGCTCCTTCTTGCATTTATTCTGTAATGTGATGCATGCACTTGTCTAAGTGATTAAGACTTAATTAAATCAAAAGCTCTTGCTTTTTCCAGGACCTTTTGGCCTTACGTGAACTATTGTTACACTACAATAAAACCTTGTCTTTTTTATATAGTGGTTGTATGTTCCCAAAATATCATTCTTCCTGTAATTTATTTAGGGAGACCCAATCTTGGAGTCTCCCTCTTTTAAATTGTACTGAATAAAGACCAACTAATGAAATGCTACACAATGACAGCGACAATACACAAATGTAAAAACACAAAAGTTCACAGTTAGAAGACCACTGGGTCAATCTATAAAACTAATCTGCTTAAGATCCTTTTGATCACCAAGACACAGGAAGTTAAGTGCACGGGCCGTCAGGGACTGTGCGAAGTTATCCGCTAACTCTATATTATTGTTAGTCCTCTTAGGCACACATAACTCATGCTCTGTCTTTCGTGATCCTGTGATATAATTGTAATTTACATCCTCCAGTTCTCAATTTGTGAAGGGACCGTATTTGTTTTTAAAACAAGCAATTAAAGTTATGTGCATTGTAGTGCTTGCGACCTACATTCAATCACAGCCCATAATTTGCCTCATTACTTTAGATTCTGGACTGCTGTATCGGCAAAAACCATCATGTGCTATTGTCACTCAACGCGGGTCTGCCTCCCCACTTACTATTCCAAGGTACGGGATTCTCTTATTCAGTTACTCTGATCCCTGCGATGATCCCGGCGGTCTGAAGCGCGGCTACCTAAGTCCTGGCGGCGTCTCCTTGCCCATGTGCCGGATAGCTCTGCCCTGTGGCTAAATCTGACACAGATTGTTTTTAGAGGAAGGTGGCCGTCTTAGAATGAGCTCACCCTAGTGAGGGCAATTCTATCTGTATCAATACCAATCTCTCCGACATGATAACCACATTGTTGCAAATAAAGAAATTATATAATGAAATCACCTACGTCATGTCTGTGCTTTATTCTATAGACATGTGTACTGTGGTACAAATATGCATAGTGTATAGGTGGAAAAAGATGGCAGCCATCCTGTAATAGGTTACCACTTCCTGGGACATTTCTGTATATGATATATATAAAAAATTCTTCTCCTCATTCATAATAAGCGGTGGTATTTAGAGTCTAAATGTTACAATAGGTACATTACATGTATTGCTTTAGTTCAATCAGCAAATGCACTGTGCCACTATCGAGTAAATTGGTGTCCTCACCTTTGATCATGTTAGGCAAAGGGACTTTCACATGATCACTCTGAGTAATTCTTGAATTATTCAATATCATCAGTGGTGATTGTATGTCTCCCATTTACGATGGAAGATGCATTTCTATCTTACATTCAGTTAATGTCAGGCTATGTGTGTTGTCGGTGGCTGAGCCTACGGTGTGCTAATGTATCAACCAATCATACATCATCTCATACTGACAGGTGCAGGTATAAAATGTAACGCTTAGCCCACCCTGAATGAAAAGACATGTGGCCTTCTATTTCTTGTTATTACGGATTGGCACAGGTTAATGGACACCTGAATTATGTCTGCTCCCTCATCTATGCCGATTAGTGACTTCTGAACAGTTGACAATATCAAATGGAATCAGGATTTGACTACTTCGTGAATGCATCAACAGGTACTATTAATTTTGGGTCACATAAAATACATATAAAAACACGAGGTGTCGTAATGTTTGGGGTATGTTACTTGTGGATGACAATATGCGGAATACATGGGCTCCAACTAAATGGCACGAGAATTGATAACACCATATTAAAAGGTTGCCTGGTTACGGTGTCACTTATTCAATTGGTCCTTTCACAGGGGGTCATGTGATGAATTCTCCAACACATATAAAATCTGTAGACTGCCTGAGTGTCACTACTCACTAACATGGGTTTAGCAAGCCTGCTTTCTCCTGCATCTTTGATGTGATGGAATATTTGTTATGTTACACTTTCTACGGGTGTTTCCATCTTGCATCCTTACTGTTTTTAGTCCTTAAAGGATGACTGAATTGTGAAGGATGACCTATGGCTCTGTACCAGGAGTATAGTGTGTTCCATTATGAACAGCTCTCATTAAATACTATTTCAATTGGTAAGCCTACTGATATGAATATAGTATATATGGTTTCAAGTAACTATTCCGGCTATATGGTGAATGAGTATATATTTTTTGTGTTTTTGACTTTGATTTTTCCCTGTTTGACCATAAGTTAATATGTCAGGAATTAGGAACTTTATTTCTAAAACTATCACCCACAAACAACTGTTCGTGTACTTTATCTTTTCCTCTTTTGACATCTATTGCCCATGCATTATCTTGGTATCTGGACTTAATACAGTCTTAGCACAGGATTATATGAACTTTTACAATGAAATACGCCTCTGGTGTACATTTTAAAGAAATTGAGCTTTTCACTTTAACAAAAGTATGTATTAATTCAGATTCTTTGTGTTGTTGTCTGTAGTGTTTCTCACTGTTGGGTATGGCATCGCTTTCTTTGTTAAGATCCACTGTACTTATTGTTTTGTGTTTCTTAATATGAATTAAATTATTTGTTTATATATGCATGTGATTTTTTTTGCAATTCAGTCCTAACTTTCTATGTATACATGTACTTTTATGTGTTTTCAGCCCTGAAGAGCCCTTGTTGTTGGGTGAAATGCGTTGACTATGCCTGTATGCCTGATAAATAAGAATTTGAATAAAGAATGTTCCTGATTACACTGGGAGCTGTTGATTGAAATTTTTGGAACTCAAACTTTAATTTTTGTGATTATATTGCCTCTCATTCCGTTGTTGTAGTTGTATCTGACCTATGGCCAGGTGGCAGCTGGTCATTTGAAGAGGGCAATATAAAGTAGTGTGACTTGTATGTGACTATACTGGGTGGTGCAGTAATGTGTGCCTAGCTGCCATTCTTTGCTCCCAATTGATAAACGGGTTTACTTGCAAACCTGGTGCACTTCTACTTTTCAAACTAAAAATGAGTTTTGACAGTGATAGAGAGGAATTGGCCAAGTACCTCATTAAACCTAACGGTGAGATTCGATAAGTGGTATCTAGTGTAGGGAATAAGAAAGAAGGATTAAAGACTAATTTTCAAAGGTTAGAATGTTTGAAAAAGAACAAACTTTCCAAATGGTGGGACGGAGTCACACTAAAACGTTATTTGGTCAACAAAAAGGTGCCTAGGAGTCTTAGATCCTTACCTTCCCCAGTTTTGATGACCTTGATCCTGATTTGTTATTAGAATGGGAGGACAACCTACATAACTCCTCATTCATGATGATGAGAATTTAATTCAGAATACGGTGAGGAAATGATCTAAACTTAGTGATGAGGTCAAGACCTTAGAGGAAGACATTAAGTCCTTGAACTTAAAAGAAGCTACCAATGAGAATTACTCCATTTTGAAGGAACACATTATTGCTAATCAAGTGATGTTAAAAGACAGAAAGATGAGCAAAATAATTGAGAGATGACAAGCACTACGAAAAGGGTGCATTTTTACATTTGCCCGATGTTTTGATGATGTAAAAGTCCCAAAGGACAATATACCGCCCTTGTCTGACACAGGCAGTGTGTCAAGTATTAACAGCAGTTCAGAGGCGTTATCCTTGGAAGAACTAAGTCTGGGTAGAGGTAGTGTTAATGAAATACAAGGGTCGTGTTCTTCAACTTTTTTAAAGGAGATGCTGAGATTCCATATTGGAAACAAAAAAAAAGGAGGAGGAGGAAAATGAAAAAAAAGAGACAGGGTTCTAACCAGGAACCAAAAGAAACAACTGAACAAATAATGGCAGCAACCCAAATTGGTGAAGCTGATTGGCTCTTGAGGGTTTTGTAAAAGAGGATCTTGTAGTAAACCTTTCAAACCATATTTTGACTATACATGCCTGAAACTGTGGTATTTAATAAAGGTCATGGAATTTGCCCAGTATCCCATGGTGCCTTTGCGGAGTTACATGTGGAGTTACATGTGGATCTATACAAATTCATTAGGAAAGTAAAACTGAAATGTCATTTTGTAATCAATGAATACAGGAGTGAGAAAGTAAGACAAAAAGTAACCCCTACAGAATTTACAGTCGCACAGATTAAGAACATCTCCACAATTCTTTCTCCAGATACTGATAATGAGTCTTCATTAGATCATATACTTGAGAGTCTTAACATAGCACAAGACTACAGATGTGATATTGGCCTACATACCCGCAAAAAATTTACATCTAGTACTAATCTAGTGACAAACGACCTACACAGTTTGTAGGAACAAATGCTGCAGCTATATAGGACATATCACAAGGATAACTTATTAACAAAAGTGAAGGAAGCTTTACATAGCCTTCAAGGGTATGACTCTATAGTAATACGAGAGCCAGACAAGGGTGGGAACGTTGTTCTAATGAACAGAAGTGATTATGAGGTAGTGCACCGACAGTTGAACAACACATTACATCAAGTTGCAAAATAATTCCTGCACATTGGCAACGGATCAAAAAAACAGAAACTGTTGCACTGGAAAGAAAGCGGTCTTCTCTCAGACACTGAATTAAGTTTTCTTTTAATCAGTAATCCTAAATTCCCATGTTTGTATCGACTTCCAAAGATACATAAGAAGGGATGTTTCCCGCTAGGGCACACTATTATCTCTTGAATTGGGTCCATGACTGAACACCTTTCACAGTCTGTGGACTAATTTCTGCAGCCCCTGGGTGGAACTCTCGCTTTTTACATTAGGGACACTATGGACATACTAAGAAAGTTTTAGGATCTACCATGGGAGGAATCACTCTGGTTTGTTACCTTAGATTTCAAATCTCTTTACACTTGCATTAAGAAGGACTTGGGGAGGATGGCAGTGGAGTTTTTTTCTATCCACCCAGAGGGCCAATCTGTTGAATCACAATTATATTCTATTGGATATGGTTGACCTACTTTTTTACAACAATTATTTTCTCTATGATAGAAACTGGTATAAACAGTGATAAGGAACGGCAATGTGTTCCAAACCTGTGCCATCGTACGCTAACCTCTTTATGGGGTGGCTGGAACATAATCATGCATGGTCGATGGTGGCTGCTGAATGGACCAAGAACATACAATTTTGGGGCCAATACACCGATGACATCATTATCAGACTGGACTGGGCGAAATGTCCAGATAAAAGAGTACTTAGGCTTCTCTAAATGCCACCTTCACACTAAATATGTCCCAACCAAGAATACTGTTTTTGATGTGGAGTTTTATGTTACCAATCATAAAATACAAATTACACTGTACAGGAAAGGAACTGCCGTCAATAGCATACTACATTATGACAGTGCTCATCCTCCCTGCACCAAAAGAGCCATTTCGTTTGGTGAATTACTCTGTATCCGCAGGTATTGTAGTGAGGAGTCCAACTTCAACTTCCATGCAAAATTGACAAGTGCAAGGTTATGTAAGAGAGGATATGAACAACAGGGTCTATGACAAGCGGAACTACGAGCTAGAGGGGTGAGTCGGAAGGCCATTTTGATTAATAAGACAAAGAAAGAAGAAGTGACAGATTGCTTATCATTTATTACTACTTACTCATCCCTCAATTGTGGCATCTATAAGGCTCTAAACAAACTCTGGGCTATCCTAAAACGAGTGCTAGGGGTTGGAGACTTGATCTCTGTGAAACCTTCCATCACTTACAGGAGGAGTAAGACTATCACAGCGACCTTATGCCCGAGCTACACATTACGTAAAACACCCAATACACAGATGTGGCAAAGAAGACCACTGGGCTTTTACACTTGCAGGGATTGCAACATTTGCCTTCCGGGGTGCAATAGGATACAGACCTTTAGTTATAATACACTATTCAACATTTCATCAATTATCTCACAAGATTTGTTGTGTATGTACTCATATGTGTATGTAATAAGATCTATATGAGTAGAGTAGCACTATGCATCAATTACAGATGTGAATACAAGTACATAGAAGGGCTTGCTTAAACAAGGACATTACATATGCCTTGGTATCTCATGAATGCACAGGTGGATCTGATAGATCGAACTTCAAGTTTCATGGTGTTGATATGGTATTACTGGACAAAAAGGGGGAGGATAGAAAACAACGCCTGAGAAAATTAGAGGCTAGGTAGATCTGTAATTTACAATTGGTAAAACTGGGATTAAATGTGGACAATGAGATGCACAGCTTCCTTTAGGGGAAATAGCTTTTTGACACTTGTGCTGTTTGATTTAAACCATACAATTTTAAATGATTCTTCCTATCCGAATTGCAACACCTATTTTGTGCTGTAACAGTTACGTTGTTTACAGATGTCATCAGTTTGGCTCCAAAATGAATGTGTCGGATCTTATCTCCTCCACCAGGAGGTCCTTTCTCTTTTTCTCCTACTTGCTGTACCATTTGCTGCTCATTACATTGCCTCATAACAGTTGAATTTTCTTGAGAGGCACTACCTATACATGTACTACAGCTTTTCTGCAGGTAGTGGGAACACTGGACTCAGGATAACCTTTCCCTTGCTTTGGGATGCTTGTACTTGTGGATACCTATAGTAGCAGGGAGTACAAACCCTGATCTCTTTACAGCTTTACTCATATTTTACTTGTCTACTGGGGTATTTTCCTCTTTTCTGTTTTCCTTACTCTACTCTACAGTTTACAAGTTTGTTTTAACATGCTCCACAGATCCTCGGGATGAATGGTATTTTATATTGGATCACCAGATACAATGGACATTATAAATATGGTTGGCCCTATTGACTGTTGCATGTTGTAATTCAATGACTGTATCTTGTGGCCTGAACCTTTACGACTTTAGAACTTTAGCCTTTGTGAAAATAACACGTCACATGTTGATATTCATTTACTGGATCGCTATCATTTTGTATTACTTCAATGACTGCATCTTGAGCATTTAATTTATCAAGCATTACACAAGAATAGCAATGTGCTCTTATACTAGGATATTGAACTTGATCATGAATTGATCTGGATAACTATTGTAGAAGCCGTCCTACTGAGAATTGGGCACTTTACAATTTAAAATCGGGACCACCAGTACTTTCCGGTTTTGGGGCCATGTGCTCAATCAACTATAACCATATTAATGGGTCCATTTTTTTCCCATGAAGAATTGGGCCATTTTCACAGCAGTATAAATGGAATTAACAATTAACTAATAGCGTTGAACCATAGTATTAATTCGGTGGTTAGAGGTCTAACATTGCATACGTTTCCTGTCTTGCCACCTTTGACTTCTGGTAGCCGGAGGTTTTACAGTAAAGAGAGAGGCGAGAAGTGCAGGATGCCTCCGACGGGTTGAACAACTTGTGAATTTGTTTAAATAAACTTGTGAGTACAAGTGATCTGTTTTGTACTTGGTGGTACGTTGGTCGCTTAGTACGAGGAAGTAAATAAAATGTAGATTTGTTTGTGGCGGTTTTCTCGTAAATGCAATTGCCTATTTCCATGGGGGTTTATGGACTTATGAACTCGTAAACTCAGTAAAAGAAATTAGCAACAAATTTGAATGCCATAGTGCGGGGGTCAATTGATTCGAGGAATTAGTTTTAAACACAGATGTGGTGGTTTATCCGAGACCACAAATATGTGCGTAGATGGGAGTTTATGGACTATCTGTGAGTGGTGTTTACAAGCAGTCTTGTTGTTTAAGACATAACGATAAGTGCAGTTGGGAAACAGGTGTGGGTTATTCCAGACGAGTACTGGGATCTTTGAAAAGGTGGAGTTTTATATGGCCTATCCCAATTTTGGACCATACTTGCTGGACTTTTACATGATGTGGTAAATATCAACTCCAACACGAGTAGAAATGCCACTCGCACTGTTGCGATACAAAAGAACTGTATGGTGGTAATGTGGGGAGGTAGCCCTTGGCTTCAATATTTTAAACTCTCAGACTTTCAACTACAGGTGCAGGTATACAATGTTAAGCTTAGCCCAACCTGGTGAAAAGATGTGTGGCCTTATATTTCTTGTTATTACGGATAGGCACCGGTTAATGGAATCTGAATTATGTCTGCTCACTCATCTACACCAATCAGTAACTTCTTAACACTTGATAATATCAAACGGAATGAGGATTTGGCTACTTCGTGAACGCATCTCCAGGTACTATTAATTGTGGGTCACCTTAATTACATAGACAAACACAAGGTGACTTAAGGTTTGAGGTGTGTTATTTGTGGATGACAATATGCGGAATACAAGGGCTCCAACTAAGTGGCACAAGAATTGATAACGCCATCTTAAAGTGTTGCCTGGTTACGTTGTTGCTTATTCAATTGGTGAATTACAGGTCCTTTCACAAGGTGTCATGTGACAATTTCTCCTATTCAGGCTATATGGTGAATGAGCATCTTTTTTTTGGTTGTTTTGACTTTGATTCTTCCCTGTTTGGCCATTAGTTAATATGTCAGGAATTAGGAACTTTCTTTCGAAAACTATCTCCAACATACAACTGTTCATGTACTTTATCTTTTGCTCTTTTGATGTCTATTGCTCTTGCATGATCTTGGTAATTGGACTTAATACGGTCTTATCACAGGATTGTATGAATTTTTACTATGAAATACACCTGTGGTGTACATTTTAAAGAAATTGAGCTTTTCACTTTAACAAAAAAATGTATTAATCCAGGTTCTTTGTGTTGTTGTGTTTCTCACTGTTGGGTAAGGCATCTCTTTCTTTGTTAAGATCTACTGTACATATCATTTTGTGTTTCTTAGGATGAATTTAATTATTTGTTCCTATATGTATGTGATGTTTTTGCAATTAAGTCATGAATTTTTATGTATACATGTACTTTTATATATGTTTGCAGCCCTGAAGAAGCCCCTGTTGTTGAGCGTTATGCGCTGGCTGCGACTTTATGCCTAATAGGAAAAAAATTGAATAATGATTTTTCCTGCTTACACTGGGAGCTGTGGATTGAAATTTTTGGAGCTCAAACTCTTTTATTTTTGTAATTATATTGCCTCTCATTCCGTTGTTGTATCTGAATTATGGCCAGGTGGCAGCTGGTCATTTGAGGTGGGCAATATAAAATCTTGTGACTTGTATGTGACTATACTGGGTGGTGTAGTAATGTGTGCCTAGCTGCCATTCTATGTTTCCAGATGCCGACAGTACTTAGGTAGCCGCGCTTAAGACCGCTGGGACAGTCGGAGGGATCAGAGTGGCCATATAGGAGACACCAGTACCCTTAAGTAGTAAGTGGGGAGGCAGAGACGTGTTGAATGTCAATAGCGCGCGATGGTTTTTGCAGATACAGTATTCCAGAGTCTGAAGTAATGAGGCGAATTATGGGCTGTGATTGAATGTGGGTCGCTAGCTCCACAATGCACATAACTTTCATCATTTATTTTACAAACAAATACAGACCCTTCACAAATTCAGGACTGGACGATGTAAACTACAATTATATCATAGGCTCACGAAAGAATGGCATGAGTTATGTGCGCCTCAGAGGACTAATGATAAATTATATAGAGTTAGCGGATAACTTCATACAATCCCCAGTAGCCCATGCCCTGAACTTCCTGTGTCTTGCTTATCAACCAGAAGATCTTAAGCATAATTAGTCTTATAGATTGACCCAAGTGGTCTTCTGATTGTGAACTTTTGTGTTTTCATGTTCATGTATTGTCTCTATCTTTGTGTAGAATGTCATTAGTTGGTGGTTATACAGTGCAATTTGAAAGAGGGAGACTCCAAGACTGGGTCTCCTTAAATGAGTTACAGGAAGAATTATATTTTGGTAACATACAACCATAATATAAAAAAGACAATGTTTTATTTCAGAGTGTGACTACAGGACGGGGTTCCAACTCTGTCCTGGAGTTAGAATCATCATTGATGAAACTCGGGTAAATAGTTTCGATTTGGAGACACAAGGCACATGTGGAGAGAAGGGGCCACGGGAAAGGGGTCCCTTAACTGGTTTTGTCAAACTGAGATGTGTATATATGAATAGAGGTTTTTGTACATATATATATGTGTATATATATATATATATGTATATATATATATATATTCACTGGAAAAAAACATAGGTTTCACACCAGTTATAGTTAGCTGAACATTTTACGCAAACAAAACCATTGAAATTCCCACGTTATAGTTAGTTGGACTCACTATAACTCGCGCGCCCGCAATCCACTGCTGATGATGTCACATATTACATCATTCATGACATGGTCAGTGACATCACTGATGACATCTCAGTTGACATCACTGATGACATCTCAAATGACATCACTGATGACATCACTGATGACATCATCCAGTGAATGTGTGTTTCTGAAAAGTAAAAATATGTTTTATATATTGAAGAATGAGTGTATGTATAAGTGTCTGGATGAAGGATTTAGTAGGTGCGTGACTGACTGTATGAGTGAGTGATTAAATGTGTCTTATTGAATGCATTGGTTAGTAACTAAACTGTCTGAATGTGTGCATCAGTATGTCTGTTGTTGTGTAAGCTGCTGCATGTGTTTATCAGTAGCTATATGAGTGGTTATATGGGTTATTGATTGGTTGCCCAAATATTTGTATGTGAGGGTGAGTGTGTGTGTGGGTGGCTGGGAGGTGTGTGAATATATGTGTGAGCAGTTGATTCACTTGGTATATGGGTTCAAGGGTGCTGTGGAAAGAGCTGTATGGGTGGTTGACTGTGTGCATGGGTGTGTTGGTGAGTGAATGGCTATCTCAGTGCTCCATGTCCAAGTAAGTACATATGTAAAACACAGTGCATGTGAGAGTTGGCATATATAAATGACTATACATGAGAGCCTGTGATTGCGTAAGTGACTGTATGGATCAATGTGTACTTGTATCAGTGATTGTAAAAGAGAGTAAGTATGTGTTAGTATATGTTTGAATAAGTAAGGTTTAGTGTGTAAAACTGTGTAGTTGAGGAAATGGGAGTGTTATTGATTCTTTGCATAACTGACTAGGTGTGTGAGTAACTCTGTGGATGAGTGTCAGCGTGTGAGTGTCTGTATAGGTGTATGAGTGGATATGATAGTGTTCTATTGATGGGTGACTGTATGTATGAGTGATTGTATGTGTGAATGAGTGGATGTGTGTGTAGACCTAGAAATCAGTGAGTGCGTATGTAGTTACTGGTATTGGTGTATCGATAATTTCAGGAATGGTAGTTTGTATTTAGTTTGTATTTAACACTGGGTGTATCAAAGGTTATATTAGAGTGTGAGGAGGTGCATCGTATTATCACATGGATGATGTCATCAGTGATGTCATCAGTGATGTCATTTGAGATGTCATCAGTGATGTCATCAGTGATGTCACTGACCATGTCATGAATGATGTAATATGTGACATCATCAGCAGTGGATTGCGGGCACGCGAGTTATAGTGAGTCCAACTAACTATAACGTGGGAATTTCAATGGTTTTGTAAAAGTAAAATGTTCAGCTAACTATAACTGGTGTGAAACCTATGGTTTTTTCAGTGAATTTCAAACGTTTTTTAAATGCTAATTCCTAACTATAACAAGTGTGAAACCTATGGTTTTTTCAGTGAATTTCAAAGGTTTTTTAAATGCTAATTCCTAACTATAACGTTTGTGAAACCTATGGTTTTTTCAGTGAATTTCATAGTTTTTTTTAAAAGCTAATTCCTTTGTTTATCGACTTTGTAACCTACAATTTTTTTTTATTAGCTGTTTTTTACAACTATTAATTATATATATATTTTTTTTTAATTATTTGTTCAATTTATATATTTTTTTTATCATTTTTTCCTGGTGCGCTCAGGGTGCACGCACCGGTAAGCTTACCCGTATCATTTTGACTTGGAGCGCTCAGGGTGCAACACATTCTGTACCATACTTATAAAAGCAGTATTTTTGATTTTCCGAATGAAAATGATTTTGCATTTCCGTAAAGCTACCAAAACGTCACTCAGGCGCGCCGCGTAAGCGCCCCCGGAAGCGCCTACGTTCGCGCCGCATACGCGCCCCCAGAAGCGCTCCGGTGCGCGTAGCGTAAGCGCGTCAAGTCATGAGACCTTACAATAACAATTTTCATTGGTTGCTAACAGTTTTTTTTTCTTCAAAGAATGAAAACCCCACCCTTTTCCTTCACTTCTTCTTTCACTTTGGTGAGAGCAAGACCTCTTTTTTTCTGTGCTAACAATCTGTGGATAGAATGGCTGCCAGAGCATCCAGCAGCAGTGAGGAGTCAGATGGTTTCATAGATGAAGAGCCTCCTCAGCCGAAGGTGAAAGAACATTTCATTTGGAAAAATGTTTCTATACCTGAGGGACTTAAAAAAGTAAAGGCTTCAAAGGTGGAGTGTAAGATCTGCCATATTATACTTTCCCGAGGAGACCCCAGAAGGAAGTACAGTTTTGGTAATTCAACTATGATTCGGCATGTCCAGAGGAGGCACCCCAGAAATATGCCCGGGAGAGTGTCAGGGCTCTGGCACAAGAGGCTCCAAGGGATGGTGCCTCTACTTCAACTGGAGGAGCAACTGCATCGGTGAGGGGGCGGCCAGAACAGCTGATCACAAATATTCAGCCTGTTTTTAATGAGCCCTCAATCAAATGCAAACATTGTGATGCACTACTTTGTTACGGGGAACAAAGTATTTTGATCATTGCTCGAGCAATAGAGAACCACCGCTGCCGTCCTCAGCCCTAATTTTGATAATTTTTTTTTGCTCCTGTTGAGCAGTTTGCCATTCCCTGTTTTTGTTTTTGTTGAGAAAAAAACGAAAAAAGAAGGAAAAAAAAGTTCTTTTTAGAACTACCTCCAATTCTCAAAAAAGAGCTGTATTCTTAAAAAAATGAAAAAGAGTAAATGAAGTGGAGTGCAGTGAGAGAGAAGAGGAAAATGAGTGAGAAAGCAAAGAAAGGGATGAGAGGGGAAGGGAAGTGAAGTAGGGGGACTGAAAGAAAGTGAGTGTGGGTAAGGAGAGTGAGGAGAAGGAGAGTGAACATGGGGAATGAGGATAAGTGAAGAAAATGTAGTAAAGGAACGGGGGTGTGGAAGGGTAAGAAAAGAGCACTAATGTTTAGGAAAGAGTGGAGATACAGACTGAATAAAGACAAGTGAGTGTGAGACAAGGTGAGAAAGGGAGTGAAGAGACAGAGAAAGTGAAAGAAAAAGTGAGAGTAGAAGACTGTGGGCCTTATTTATGAGGCCATGCGTCACTTTTACACAGCGTAAAAATTGCACCTTGTTGAGTCATATTTACAAAGTGACGCATCTAGGTAGATGCGTCACTTTGTAAACACCTGCGCCACATTATACCTGCGCCAGGTATAATGTATGCAAAGGGGGCGTATTGACGCAAGGAAGGGTCGTAGAAGTGACGCAGTGAAATCTCTGAGATTTTACTGCGTCACTTTTAGGACGCCATTGCGTCAAAATCTTGCGCCTGCCTCACAGCAGGCGTAAGACTGACGCAAGTCCTTTCTTGCCCCATATGAAAGGATGCATTGCTGGAGTTGCGTCACTTTTGTGACACACTCCAGCAATGCGTCACTTTTGCGCTTACAGATACGTCAGAAATACTGACGTATCTGTAACTCCTTGCGACATGATGCGTCTTACATTAAATATGACGCATCAGGAATGTCGCAAGGAGAGTGTACTGAGAAGTGATGCATCGCTGCTTTCACGCATCGATGCGTCATTTCTCATAAATGAGACCCTGAGTGAGAGAGGAAAGAAACATAAATGAGGGAGTGTGGCTGTGTTATAGGGAGTGAGTGTGATAGAAGAGGAGTGACAGACTAAGGGGTCAGAGAGAATGAGGCTAACAGGGAGAGAAAGAGGGAAGGGGAGTGTAGAACTAAGAGGACAGACGGAGTAAGAGAAGGAGTTAATGAAGTGGAGTAAGGAGGTTAAGGGAAGGGAAAATAGTGAAGGAGTGAAGGAAGGGAAGAGAGAGGACAGAAAGTAAAGGAGAAGGTCTGAAAGAAGGTGAGTGTGGGAGTATAGCTCAGTTATAGGGAGTGAGCGTGATAGAAGAGGAGTGAGAGACTAAGAGGACAGAGAGAGTCAGACTAACAGAGAGAGAGAGAGAAAAGGGGAGTGAGTAAGTTAGAGGACAGAGGGAGTAAGAGAAGGAGTTAGTGAAGTGGAGTAAGAAACTGCACATTTTAATTGGTTGTACTTTTGAACACTTTGAAAGTCACATAACATTCACCCATCCCCCCAGTGCTCATTCCCCTGTTACCATGGTAACTCCCTCCTCACCCAGCACACAGTTCAGAAGTTCATCACACTATGTTGCAAAAAAAAGCAGCAAGGGTGTTTGACCACTCAATGTACCAGATAATCATGTGCAATGTTTCTTGAAATGACTTTTTCTCAACCATTGAAATGACTTCTTTCAAAAAACAAAAGCATGCACCCTAGTTTTCAGTGGAGAATGTTAAGAAAGCACCAATCATTTTTTGTTTTTCAAGTGCACTGAATCTCAACCACTTTTTTACATAACTCCTACTTTCAAACTGCCATTTCATTTCCACAACTTATCTGAATACAAGCACATCTACCTTCAAGATGCCAAAAGTCTTGTTTGTGGGTCATAGCTTTGTCCACTGGAGTAAAAAATACGCAGCTAACAGAGGTATTTACAACCTTGATTTACCAAATGTGGACATTGTATGGATTGGACAGAGAGGATTGAAAATCCTTTATGCATCTACCACACCCTGACCTCATAATTGTGCACTGTGGTGGCAATGACCTGGGCACTTTGACTGGGGTAGGTCTGGAAATGCTTTTAAAGGACATCTTTGGGCAATTGATGTCACTTTTTCCCAAAACTGCCTTGGTATTTTCTAATGTATGCCAAAGGCAAAAATGGAACTGGTCCAACCAATTTTGTCCACAGATTGAGAAAGCAAGGAAACATGTGAATATCTGTTTCTGCTTTCCTCAGAGACTATGGTATGGGTTCCATTTACCACAACAACTTGCGTTACAACATGCAAGACATCTATAGGAGAGATGGTGTGCATTTTACAGATGAGGGGAATAGAGTTTTCCTCTTGAATATAAGACTCTGCATTGGTACCTACTTGTAGGTACAAAAAACACCCACATAACACAACAGCTCTTTTCAGAGCTACCCCACGTCTAAGCACTCTAAATTATTTTTTTACTATAATTTTTCACACTGTTTTTCCCTGTGGTGCGTTCAGGGTGCGCGTACCTGGGAACGCACCCAGCGCTTACCCCGTGAAAATTTCAACAACAAAAAAAAGGTTTTTTGCCCTTCAGGGTCCTTCTAGGCCCCCCTCAGAAAACCTAGGGTGTCAGGATGTGTCTACTCTGCCCTTTTAATTATACCCCCCTTTCGTTTTCACCTCTTGTGTCTCGATTCTACCGAGACACAAGATGGCGGACTCTCCAGACTGTTTAGAATGTTAAACTGGTAACTAAGCAGGAAAGGGCGCTCAATTTATCTTCAGGAAATTACACTAGAATGTAAGTAATTGGTGCAGCTAGGTAGGAAATTGGATTTATTGGCTTTGAATTGGATTTATTGACATCGTATGACAATAATACAAGAATAAAAGAAGTACTCTACGATCAAAGAGTATTTTGTGGACATTACTTCTTGGACATTATTTTTATTTTTATGTTCTTTGATTTACAATTGGGAACCTCACACCAGGATCAGAAGAATGTATACTGTACCCAGTGAACAGTGACCATTTGATCACGACACAAATAATATGGTTAATTAACACAGCATAATTGTTTCTCTATATTATGATTATTCTGACTAGTATATACTTTGCGAATTAGGTGTGTTGATATTTAGGAACGCAGGTGGGATCCCCCACTGTTTAGAATGTTGACAGACACCCGACAGCCAATCAGCTTTCCGCTCGCGCATTCCCGTAGCGCGCCGGGTGCGCTCCCCGGTACGCGCACCTGTGAGCGCTCGGAGAGCGCTTATAGATATATATGTGTTTTTGAAGTTAATTTTTAAAAAAAAACACTGGAGCAATTTTCAGCAAATATAGCAAAGGCACATCTGCGTACCAGTCCCTACAATTTTGCCAAGTTTGGCGTAATTCCGTTCAGCGGTTCGGGCTGTAGACTTGTCAGACCGTCCTATGGAAATTAACATGGGGAAAACACGTTTTGGGACCCCCCTTTTTTCTCAGCTCCCACTTCATGAATCCCCCCGAAACTTCCAGGGAAGGAGCGGAGCGGAGCTGGCCAAAATTTTGGAAAATTACACACAAATTCCTTAAGCGGCACCAGAGTTATGCCCAATAGAATGTTGCGGATTTCCTATGGTAGCCAATCCTATCTATAACTACCTACTGGCGACCGCCAGTAGGTAATATATATATATATATATATATTAGCAGCCCATCACGACGTTGTCCGGGCATGCTGTAGCCGATGCCACTGTACCTTAACACGCTCCAGCTGCGAACGTGTTTTTCCGGTGTTCGCTCCATCCCCGAACGTGTTTGGCCACTCCAGCTTGTTTGGCCGCTCCAGCCTACGCCCCTGCAATATGCGAACGTGTGTGTTCGCGCCATCCCCGAACGTGTTTGGCTGCTCGAGCCTATGCCACTTAGACGCACAACATCGCGTCAACGTCCAACGCCCACAACAATGCTAAAGGACACGCCCACTCATATTGGAACGCTATTCCAACACAGAACGCTTCTCTTTTGCTGAATCCCACAACGCACACGCCCACAACGGACTACTTTTCACAAAATGTTCTTTTCCCCTTCTAATGTATATGTTGGGCTGCTGTATAGCCTATGACCATCTGCTGATACTGTAGTTTGCAATGCTGTATTGGGTGTTCCGATTGGTGCTGTAGTTCTTGAGCTTACCCGCCTCAAAGGTTTGGGCTCTCTCTTCATTATATTAGTATAGATATATATATACATATATTCACTGAAAAAACCATAGGTTATAGACCATATATAGTTAGGAATTAGCATTTACAAAACCTTATTTTACTCACACAAAACCATTGAAATTCCATATATAGTTAGTTGCACTAACTATATATCGCGCACCCGCAATCCACTGCTGATGATGTCACATATTACATCATTCATGACATGGTCAGTGACATCACTGATGACATCACTGATGACATCTCAAATGACATCATCTAGTGTCTGTGTGTTTTTGTAAAGTTTAAATATGTTTTACATATTGAAGAATGAGTGGATGTATGGAAGACTGAGTGTGTGTGTGGCTGGCTGGGAGGTGTGTGACTCTGTGCATATCAATGTGTACTTGTATCAGTGATTGTATAAGACAGTAAGTATGTGTTAGTATATGTGTGAAAAAGTATGGTGTTCTGTGTTTAACTGTATAGATGAGGAAATCGAAGTGTGATTGATTCTTCACAGGACTGACTAGGTGTATGAGTGCATATGATAGTGTTGTAATAATGAGTGACTGTATGTATGAGTGATTGTATGGGTGAATGAGTGAATGTGTGTGTAGACGTAGGAATCAGTGAGTGCGTATGTAGTAACTGGTATTGGTGTGTCATGATGTCATCAGTGATGTCATTTGAGATGTCATCAGTGATGTCATTTGAGGTGTCATCAGTGATGTCATCAGTGATGTCACTGAAGTATGGTGTTCTGTGTTTAACTGTATAGATGAGGAAATGGAAGTGTGATTGATTCTTTACAGGACTGACTAGGTGTGTGAGTAACTCCATGGATGAGTGGCAGTGTGTGAGTGTCTGCATAGGTGTATGAGTGCATATGATAGTGTTGTAATAATGAGTGACTGTATGTATGAGTGATTGTATGGGTGAATGAGTGAATGTGTGTGTAGACGTAGGAATCAGTGAGTGCGTATGTAGTAACTGGTATTGGTGTGTCATTATGTCATCAGTGATGTCATTTGAGATGTCATCAGTGATGTCATCAGTGATGTCATTTGAGATGTCATCAGTGATGTCATCAGTGATGTCACTGACCATGTCATGAATGATGTAATATGTGACATCATCAGCAGTGGATTGCGGGTGCGCGATACTATATATGGAATTTTAATGGTTTTGTGTGAGTAAAATAAGGTTTTGTAAATGCTAATTCCTAACTATATATGGTCTATAACCTATGGTTTTTTCAGTGAATTTTCAAGGTTTTGTAAATGCTAATTCCTAACTATATATGGTCTATAACCTATGGTTTTTTCAGTGAATTTCATTGGTTTTTTAACAGCTAATATCTGTAGCTGTAAAATGTATTCTTCTTTAAATCCCAAAATATATTTTATATGTTTATGAATAATTTTTTTTTTTAAATATTTTTTTTTCTTCGTTCCCGCTTCGCGAATCGGGAAGCTTCCCGTTAGCTGACCTTGATGCCGCGAAATAGACCGCGAGCCGGTAAACGTTTCTTTACCGCAACTGCCGCGTTAGAAAACAACATCGTGACGCCTCCCGTCCGCATGACGTTTCACGTTGTCGCGTGATACGTCATATGACGTGCTACGTTAGCGAACTGGTACGCGAAGCGAGTCGCAAAGCGCAGGTTTCTGGAAGCAAACCGGGAGGCCCTGCAAAGCGCTTAACGTAAACACAGCAGGTCATGTGACTTGGTAATAACACTTTTCATTGGTTCATTTCACTTTTGGTTTCCTAATGATGTAAGACTAGGTCATATAATCTAAAATGAACACTTTTCATTGGTTGAGAACTCTTGTTTTTCCCAAATGATGAAAATCCCTCCTTCTTTCCTCACTCTGACTTTCATCATTGTGAGAGAAAGACCCTTTGTGATCACTGAGCAATGGCTTCTTTAGTAGCTTCAGCTGGTGCTTCCCCACCACCTCCACCACATCCAAGGAAGAGTGGACCACCTGCTCAAGTTATAATTCAACAAGAAGAGGAAGAAGAGGAACAGAACGACGAGCACGAAGAGAGGCAGTTTTTGCCTGAGGAGCCCAGGACGTCTCACCGGAAAGAAAACTTTATTTGGCAATTTTTTAAAATTCCCAAAGGTCAGAAAAAAGTAAATGCAAGATACGTAACTTGCCTTATATGTCAAGATAGACTGTCCAGAGGAACCGAGAAAAAATACAGTTTCGGAAACTACACAATGCATCGCCATATGACTAGGTGGCATCCTAACAACTACAGTGCTGCACAGTTTCGGAACGACCTAGATAATCTCCCTATTATGGCCAGAAGATCTGTTGTACCGGAAGTAAAGGGACCAGAGGGCAGGGAGATGGTGCCAAATATACAAATGAGATTTGGTGAAGTAAAACACATCTGCGTATTTTGCGATGGATTCATTTGCTACGGAGAAAGAAGCATCACTCTGATCAACAGAGCTATTGACTATCATATGCAAGTTTGTACGAAACGCCCAAAATAATAAATACTTTTTTTTTGTTTTGTTGCTCCTGTTGAGCCCTTTACAATGAATCGTTTTCATTGCCCTGTGGAAAAGTAAATTTTGCCATGTTATATGTGCCTACGTGTTCCCCATGTTACGTTATATGTGCATGATCGATATGCATGTATTCCCTTCTGATCGATTAAAGACGCAATTACAGTTGTGTCCATCTCTAGTATGCCAGTTTCCAGTTATCGTGAATACAACGAATATTAGGCCTATGTAATCCTACGTTGCCACGTTTTACAGTGTGCACGTTAATTCATTGAATTGTCCCCGTTTCTAGGCCTCAAAAGGGCCCGGACTCAGATTCAGCTCCTGTCTCCTGAACCCTCTCCGAGGAGCGATACAGCCCCCACCTGTATCCCTGACCCTTCACTTACTTCATGCCTCGCAGTGCCCGGCTCGGCCTGGCTCTGCCTCCCAGTCTGCCAAGAGTATGTTATGTTTCTAGTTATCAGTCCAGCCCTCCTTCTCTGCATTCCTAAGCTACTGAATCGCATCAATAGTTTCCATCATGGTCTAGCCTTTATGTCTCCATGTAAGAGAAATACAGTATTAATATTCATTTAATATTCCTCACACACGCACTATATGTAGAATTATGTATGCACCAGTCTTAATGTCTGTTAGCCTTTACCCTGATAACTTTTGGATTCTATCAACATGTTCCCTAAACACGAGATACTAGATAGGCTTTAGGTACATGTCGCTCTGACACTCCAGACTTTCGTCTCCTCTTCTAGCACAGAAGTCATAGCCCCCAGTTCTCTCTAGTAACACGTCATTGCCAGTTTGCGCGCACCACTAGGTTAGAGGTCCCAGCTGCTCAGGTAGCCCCCTCCATGTTTCCGCCCCGTTTATGACATATTCTGTTACGTTTGCATCACATGTCTATGTATACGCCCTGTACACACCTCTTGTTACACCCACTTTATGCCTTATCTTTCGCGACTGCTACAAACTCCGCCTACTGCTACGCCTACTGTATTGAATACAATGTATTTGTTTAACTATAAATATTGTGGACTGTTATTAAAGTTTGCTAGCCATTCCCAGATCCTGCCCAGGCAGCTGCCGGGCCCTGCCATCCCATTCCCATGCAGGCTGTCCTGTTCCAGTCCTTTTATGCCTGATTAAAGCCTGTACACTCTAGCTACCTCGTATCTTGACTCTTATTTATTGAGCTAACCGTTTATTGTATCCAGTCAAAAATAGAACCGGTAATTAATTATTTATTTACCACATAATGGCGCCCGAACAGGGACTTGCCCTTTCCCCACGCGCCGGAGAAGCCACGCAGGCCCCCTGATCCTCTGCAGCCGTGACGGAACCATACCGTGCACGTGCAGATATTTCTGCTTCAAGTATCCCTCAGGCCCACGGAGGAGACGGAGGTTGCGGTCCAGCATCCAGACGAGGCGGTGGAGGAACGCGGCGAGTCCCGACCAGAGCCCAAGCCGAGAGTCCAAGGTCCGAGGTATCCGGAGGCCCACCTGTAACTGAAGTCCGAAGTTCGTCCGTCCGTCGTCGTAGCAGTCCAGTCCAGTCCGAGGCCTTCCGTTCTTGCTGCCCGGTGAGTACCGTTGCTGGGGTAGTATCTAGACAGGGTCAATTAATTTGTCTCTGGTCCGTGGGTTTGGGTACACAGATCCAACACGAAGTGTCCACTTAGGTGGATGCGGGTCCTGACGTGTCTCTTTATGGGACCGGTAAGTTTCGTACTGTTTCAGCAGTACATCTAGTAATTCTAGTCAGTTCTGTTCTTGAGAAATTCATGTGTTCTGTTCTCAGTATTTCAGGTAGTATTCTGTCCGAACTGTTATTTTAAATGTTATTCCATGTGTTTTCAATGTCGTGGGATGAATGATTTGTTTTTCAGTTATTATTGTGTTTATCGTGTATTGTACTGTGTCCAGACTCTAGCCTAGTTATGCCTCTGTTCTCAAAGTTACGTCAGTTAAAAACTAGAAAAGGTCTGCTCGAGGAAGCAGTTCCTGTCCCGCCTAGGGACAGTCCAGGTCATTTTATGTATCATAAGCATGGCATAAGTGCCATATTATATCTAGATTTATGGGTCGAGTATACTAAAGATCTAGAAGAGAAATATAGATGGCCTGTATCAGGTACATGGGATGCCGAGTGCATCATGCGAGTAGAAGAAGTATTATGGAAAAAGAATTCCAGACAGTCCCAGAAAGATGCCATCGAGTTATGGCGCAAAGAATCTCATAAAAGAACCGAAAAAGAAATCAGAAAGTCAGAATTAAGTAGAGAATCCTCAGAAAGAGCCCAAGAAAGGGAATTAATCGAAATAGGTGAACGAGTAAAAGCCGAACAGTCAGACAGACAGAGAAATGCCCTCATTAAGGGTATGTATCCTCTTCTTGCCGAGGGCTTGCCAAAAGCAACCCCGGAAGCACCATGTAATTTTCCGCCGCCATTAGTTCCGATTAAGCTACGTCACAAACCGACCGCAGCTGATATTTTTCTCTCATCCTACTTGGACGACACAGTCCCAGAATATGCAAATCCTGCTCCGCCAGCTCCTGTAAATAATGTAGTTCCTGTTCTTCCAGCCACCGGGGCACCTGTTACAGCACCTGTTACGGTACCCCCGGTCCAGCCCATAGTACAAGTTCCCGCTACATCGGTCACTCTGCCAGCACGAAGAGTATCAGTCGACGATTCCAGTTTAGGGGCCGCGGGAGGAGGTCCTCCTGGTACCCCGCCGCCACACAAACGTGTAACGTTAGTCGAGTTACATGAACGTGCGTTACAGCGTACGCCCAAATATCAGTCCGTTGCAGATATCAAACGAGCTCTTACAGAATGCCGTTATGATCCAGTCCCAGGCGATGATAATATGGTTATATATTCATTGCGTGTAAGACGGGTGACCGAATATTTGGACACCCTACCGAATATGAAAGAAGATCTAGACAGAATATATCGTTTCATCCGTACAGGAGACGATCCAGAAAGTATTGGCGAAATCATGTCTCTAAGGAAAGCTGAGACCCAGCTCATGCTATTAAAATTTCTAATTAATTGTTTAGTAAGGGAACAAGATTGTCCGACTAAAGATCCGACCGAAATGAAAGTCCTGACAAGGTGGAGTGATAATATAGCCGAGGGTAGACACAAGACACTCAGTAGTATAGAGAGTATGTACAAGAAAATTCGTAAGGAAATAATAAGGTTACACGACAATCGTAAAGCAGCACAAGTAAGCGAGAAAGAAGACAACACTGATACTGAAGAAGTAGAAGACGAGAATACCGCCAGAATAGCGTATGTAGGTAAATCTAGACTTCTAGACCGACATTCACGCCGAGAACAGAAGAAAGTTTCTCACCTTCCAGCACTAGAACAAGAGAATCTTGAACAAGTATTTCAAGCTACCGATCACATTCTGAAATCACGAATCGGTTATAGTGAACTTAGTACCATGCATGAACAAGAACTAGCCCGATCAGCAGTCCGATGGATTACTGATTCTACCACTTTTCCAGACGAAATAGTGGCACAAATGTTTCTGAAACTGCCCCCAGCCGAGCAGCGACTGGTGGGTATGTATATGATCCAGCACCTCATTACACTGTATGAGGGTCAACATTCTGATCCAGGTCCGTTACATGATGTTCTGAACGAGTTACTCCAGTATAAATGGAAAGGTTTAGGTACCGATTTAATTAGTGTCATTCTAGAACAGCGCCACAAATTTCGAACGTTTCTGAATCCTCATTTTGTTCACGTCTCACCTCCAGAAAGTAAACCATTTTACATAGATAGACAGCATCCGTTACGAGAAGTACATCCAGTTAGGACACCGGATGGTGAAATGCAACGAGTATTTGTTTACACCCCTATCACCAAGATGGAACTCTTAGAGATGAAGAAATTAATTCCCTGTCACGACAAAGATCCAGCAGGGTTCCATCGAGAATTAAAAGACATGCTCCGTATGGGAGAATATACGTATCCAGATATTATTAAAATGTTAAAGGTCCTGTTGCCCGCAGGGGTATATGAGAAACTCAAGGAAAAAGAATGGGAGGTGGGAGAGAAAAAGATTGATTGGACAGCTCTAGAAGCTGAAGATAAAATACGAGTACCAGGTACCGGTCTTGGGGACAAATGTAAAGAATTGCCCGAGTTATTGATTCAGGTTTTGCCAAGATTATTAGCCACGAAAAAGGAAGATTGGGATGCAATCTCAGCTTGTAAACAGAAACTAGATGAAGACACTAGTGATTTTTATTCTAGATTTGAAAAATGTTTTATAATTAACAGTGGTTTAAAGACAGGTAGCGAGTCATACCCTCATCTTTTTGTTACTAAACTAGTCGAGAATTCAAGTCCACAAGTTAAAAATCGAGTTTTGAAAGTCGAAAGTACCTGGCAAGCTAGTACCCCGTCACAAATGCTTCAGATGCTCCAGTATCACCAGAACAGAATCAGGGAAGAGCAAGAACACGAAAGGAGACGTATGAAAGACACGAAAATGAAAGTACTAGTTGCACAATCTGTTCCACAAGACAGTCAGAAGAGGGGTCCGAATCAAGCCAGTCATCCTGCAGCTCCCGTTAAAGGGACATGCAATTATTGTAAACAGCCAGGTCATTTTATAAACGAGTGTGCAGTTCTGAAACACAACATAGCAACTGGTAAGACTAAAGAAAGGCCACGTCCGCCTAGACAAGAACAAGTTTCGCAGACTTCTCAGTCACCACAGAATGCACAACAGACAGTTCCAGCACCGCAGCCTATCGCTGCAACACAGCATGTTACACAGCAGATGTACCAGTATGCCCAGACAGAGTATCCAGAGTATCAACAGTATTCATGAAACAGCCTAGAGAGGGAGGTAGGCTTGCCTCTCATCGAGATACCTGTAGATCAAGAGGGTCCCTATGTTCACAGTCAAGTATTAGGGAAAGACAGAAAGTTTTTGATTGATACAGGGGCAAGTAGGACTACTATCAGTCATGACGAGGTTCCAGGGGCTCCGCTCTCAGGCTCTAGAAATGTTTCCCTTGGATTTTCAGGAAAGCCTATTGTAAATGAGATATCAAAGCCAGTTACTCTAGAAGTTGGTCCATTGTCCCGAACTACTGATTTATTACTTACGAAATCATGTCCAGAAAATTTGTTAGGCATTAAAACATTGAAAGAATTAGGTGCAGTAATTTGCTGCTCCCCAGAAGGAATACGTTTGTTTTTAAGGGATTTTAAAGGTCACTATGTATTACGAGATTTTGATCCAAGATTGTCCAATGTACCACAGCATTTATGGGCGCAAGGTCCAACTGATGTAGGTTTTATGCAAATCACACCCCATCGTGTGACTCTCAAGCAAGGTATAGTCCTGCCACGGATCAGACAGTACAGATTGCCACCTGAGGCTGTAGCAGCCTTATCCAAAATTATTGACGAGCTCATTGCTCAAGGAGTGGTTGTAGAAACTGACTCCAATGTATGTAATTCTCCTATCATTCCAGTCATGAAACGTACTGATCCAAATGCACCTCCAGTATATCGATTAGTGATTGACCTTCGAGAACTTAATAAATGTATCATACCCCAGTATCCAGTAGTCCCAGATATTTCATCCTTATTGACAGCTATTGATCCCGAAGCTACATTTTTTACTGTAATAGACCTCAAGAATGCATTTTTCAGTGTTCCCATTCATCCAGACAGCCAGTACCTTTTCGGTTTTTGTTTAAATGGAAGGAGCTATAAATTCACACGAGCTCCTCAAGGTTTCACAGAAAGTCCTAGTATTTACAGTCAAGCACTTAAAAGACAACTAGACAATATTCACATGCCAGCTGACACTGCCCTGCTCCAGTATGTCGATGATCTACTGATCACAGCCCGTTCTGAACGTGACTGCGAGCGAGCGTCACTTACAGTTCTGTATTTCCTAGCCGAGATGGGGCACAAGGTGTCCCCTTCGAAGCTTCAATTCTGTGTCCAGCAAGTGATCTACTTAGGCCACTTACTGTCCAAGTGGGGTAGGCAGTTGACACCAGACCGTATCCAGTTAATAGCGAGTCTTCCACAGCCCAAGACACAGAAGGAGGTACGTGCTTTTATTGGCCTCACTTCTTACTGCAGACAATGGATTCCTCAGTATGCATTTCTAGCCAAGCCACTGATACAGTTAACGACACAGGAGGCAGCCGTATCGACTGTCCTCCCTTGGACATCTGAACATACACTTAGTTTTAATGAATTAAAGAAAGCCTTATGCCAAGCACCTGTTCTAGCTACACCGAACTACAGTAAGTCTTTTACACTTTTTGTCACAGAACGTAATGGTACTTCATTATCTGTTCTCACACAAGATCAAGCGGGACAGTACAAGCCTTGTGCTTATTTTTCGAGCACATTAGATCCAATAGCCCAGGCTCTGCCTGCGTGCCTCAAGTCAGTTGCAGCCACAGCTCTAGCAATCAGACAAAGTGATTCCATAGTATTAGGACACTCCCTGACAGTACAAGTTCCACACTCCGTGGAAGTCCTTTTAAACCGAACACAGACTCAGCACTTGACCATTGCACGTTTAACAGGTTATGAACTGACACTGTTCCAGCCACACATAGAAATCAGACGCTGCAACATTTTAAATCCTGCTACTCTGTTACCGTCAGTTACTTCAAATCCTGCCACACATGACTGCGTGGAAGTAGTTAACACCATGACAAAGCCAAGACAAGATTTGACAGATATTGCATTACCAGATCCCGACCTGACACTTTATGTGGATGGTTCATGTATGAGAACAATTACAGGAGAACTAGTAGCCGCGTATGCAGTGACTACTGACACCGAAGTTATTGAAACACACCGTATTGACACCCTGTCTGCTCAAGCAGCAGAGCTAGTTGCTCTGACCCAAGCCTGCATACGTGCCAAGAACCTGAAAGTAAACATATATACAGATTCACGTTACGCATTCGGAGTTGTACACGACTTCGGAGTGCTCTGGCAGGAGAGAGGTTTCATGACTTCTCATGGAACCAAGATTCAGCATGGTCTCCTCATTCAAGCTCTGTTAGATGCAATACATTTACCAACAGCTATCGCTATCATGAAGTGCAAAGCACATACGAAAGTTACTGATATCATTTCCCAAGGTAATGATCTAGCAGACCGAACAGCCAAGCTTACAGCTCAGACTCCAGACATTCCAGTTAACAAGACACAGACATCCACTCCAGAACAGACTACTTGTATGACAGTTAAGGACCCTACACAAGATGTCATAGACATACAGTTACATGCTACTCCCGAAGAAATCAAGAAATGGTCCGAACAAGGAGGGGTCCAGACAGATCAGGGATGGGTGACGAAGGGAAAAGCCACATGGTTTCTCCCCGACTCTATGGTTCAAGTCATTATCAATACCGCACATAGTCCAGCACATCTAGGAGAAAAAGCTATGTTAGACAGTATACAGAACCTTTGGTTCAACAAGCACTTACGAGCTGCAGCCAAGCAGAAAGTCCGTACCTGTATGATAAGTTGCCAGTTCAATCCAGGTAAAAGTGTCCCGGTGGAACAAGGTGGATTCCAACCCCCTGACCACCCTTTTGAAGTCCTCCAGATGGATTATATTCAGATGGAGCGATGTCGAGGTTTCAAGTATGTCCTTGTAGTTGTATGCGCTTTGTCCAGGTGGACAGAAGCATATCCAGTTCCAGATTACACAGCCGCGACCACTGCTAAGCAGCTGGTTCGTGAATTCTTCCCCCGTTATGGACTCCCTAGGGTCGTGTATTCTGATAACGGCCAGCCATTCTCATCTGAGTTAATGAAGCATGTTTCCCTTTTGTTAGGGTACCAGTGGAAGTTCCATTGTGTACGCCATCCTGAAGCAGCCGGTCTCGTAGAGAGACATAATCAAACTCTGAAAGTCCGTATTGCCAAGACATGTAAAGAGAAAGGTGTAGACTGGCTAGTTGCCCTGCCAGTTGCTCTATTCTTTATGCGCATGGTCGCACACTCCAGATCAGGTCTGTCCCCTTATGAGGTCGTATTCGGCCGCCCCCCAAATATGTGGGGTACACCTAGACCCCGCAGTATTACAGATGTTTCCAGTAATATGTTGACAGATTACCTAGCTTCCTTGATGTCTGCCCTACACTCTTGTCGTTCACAGGTTGCCGCTGCATTTCCAGATAATACCGAAGTGAAACCGCATGAGGTCATCCCAGGTGACCTAGTACTGGTCAGGAACTTTGATCGTTCAAGTCCGCTGGAGCCTCGCTGGAAGCAGCCGAGACTAGTCCTTCTGACCACCCGCACGGCCGTGAAGTTGGAAGGCCGCAAGGGTTGGGTCCATCTGTCGCATATCAAGAAATTTCATGGAGTCCGGAAAAAGACTTTTAATGACAATTCCAAAGACTGTTCCATTTTTAAAGACTGCCTGAAACCAGACTCTAAACCAGACATTAATCTAAATCCCGAACTGAAATTTCCTCTGTTAGAGAAAACTCCGCAGCAGGAGTATAAGTTAAAACTCCGGTCTAGTAAAATAAGTCAGCCAGTTTAATTGTCTAAGTCCCTCTCGGGTGAAACGGTTAGACAGGTATCTGACATGTATGAGATAGACCCCCATAGTGAGAGAGTTAGTCAAAACTCTATACGATGTATCATTTTTCGAAGTTTTCTATTGTTTCTAAGTTTGATGGTTACCTGCACAAGTTATGCATTACATTTATGTTTTCCAATTTCTCATGTAAATAAGTTTTCTAATGCCACAGTAGAGCACACATTTAGTGATCTGCCTCCTCACGAGCTATCCTATCGTCTTGCTATGAGAAATAATACATTCATCCGAATGTTACACTATTCACACCAGACCAGCAATGCCACTAATTGTTGGGTGTGTGGTCGACTCCCCCCTTTCCAGACACCGAAGGGAGTTCTGCCACTCTTTCCTTATCCGTTTTCACATAATGGTTCGTGTGGAGCATGGTCCACGTTAACGTCATCTTCAAATGATATGTCCCTTCTGAATAGAACATGTTTTCCAGACAAGCAAGGTCTCCCCCATAGAACAGGGTTAGACCTAGAAAATGAAGTTTACAATTTGGGTAATTATTCTTCGAATTTTATGGTCCTGAATGTTCAGTCTGATACTACTCCAGACTTACCTGCTATTTCAGTACTACCAGTCAAAGGCGAATTATGTGTCAGAAATAATGGTTCCGCACATGTAGGACATAGTGATTGTACTACTACTGTCGAGTATAGTGACAGTGGGAAATCTATTTTCAAAACCTCACGTCATTCTTATTTTGTTTGTGGTCAGACCGCATATGTTCGTCTGCCCCTCGATTGGGATGGAAAATGTTACATTGCCTTCCTACTGCCACCAGTTTTTCTAGCCCCATCTGATTATCACAGAAACACACATCTAGTACACGTCAGACCTAGAAGGGAGATCGAGTCCCCAATTGTCGATCAAACTGAAACTGCTCTAGAACAATATCAAGATTTCAATAAAGGTTTTTTTTTCTTTATAGGCCCTGTCCAGAATAGTAAGTTAATACGTAGACTAACCAGAACCCTTGAAGCAGTAGTGAATGAGACTACTTCTGCTCTAGGTAACTTAACCGAAGAGCAATCTGCTATGAGATTTGTCGTGCTCCAAAATCGTCTCGTTCTTGACGTCATACTGGCCGATAGAGGAGGAGCATGTAGAGTCATCGGATCTAGTTGCTGCATTTTCATTCCTAATAACGCGCCGTCTGTTTATTCAGCTATAACCAGACTTCATAAAATTGCCCATCAGTTACACCAGAATCCAGGCACCTGGACATGGTCCGGTTGGCTCTGGAGTATCATATCTGCCTGGGGATGGAAAGTATTGTCATTCCTAGGTATTGCAGTAACGATCATTTTCAGTTGCTGCCTCTGTATACAATGTGGCCCTGCGATTTGCGGCATTTGTGCTACCTCTTGTATTCCTAGTCCTAAATCCCGTTCCAAGACAATTCAAGACGAGCAAATGATGCTATATGAAATAATAGATGGTATCATGAATATTGATGTTTCCTGATGGAAACGTAGGGCACAAGGAGGGAATGTGGAAAAGTAAATTTTGCCATGTTATATGTGCCTACGTGTTCCCCATGTTACGTTATATGTGCATGATCGATATGCATGTATTCCCTTCTGATCGATTAAAGACGCAATTACAGTTGTGTCCATCTCTAGTATGCCAGTTTCCAGTTATCGTGAATACAACGAATATTAGGCCTATGTAATCCTACGTTGCCACGTTTTACAGTGTGCACGTTAATTCATTGAATTGTCCCCGTTTCTAGGCCTCAAAAGGGCCCGGACTCAGATTCAGCTCCTGTCTCCTGAACCCTCTCCGAAGAGTGATACAGCCCCCACCTGTATCCCTGACCCTTCACTTACTTCATGCCTCGCAGTGCCCGGCTCGGCCTGGCTCTGCCTCCCAGTCTGCCAAGAGTATGTTATGTTTCTAGTTATCAGTCCAGCCCTCCTTCTCTGCATTCCTAAGCTACTGAATCGCATCAATAGTTTCCGTCATGGTCTAGCCTTTATGTCTCCATGTAAGAGAAATACTGTATTAATATTCATTTAATATTCCTCACACACGCACTATATGTAGAATTATGTATGCACCAGTCTTAATGTCTGTTAGCCTTTACCCTGATAACTTTTGGATTCTATCAACATGTTCCCTAAACACGAGATACTAGATAGGCTTTAGGTACATGTCGCTCTGACACTCCAGACTTTCGTCTCCTCTTCTAGCACAGAAGTCATAGCCCCCAGTTCTCTCTAGTAACACGTCATTGCCAGTTTGCGCGCACCACTAGGTTAGAGGTCCCAGCTGCTCAGGTAGCCCCCTCCATGTTTCCGCCCCGTTTATGACATATTCTGTTACGTTTGCATCACATGTCTATGTATACGCCCTGTACACACCTCTTGTTACACCCACTTTATGCCTTATCTTTCGCGACTGCTACAAACTCCGCCTACTGCTACGCCTACTGTATTGAATACAATGTATTTGTTTAACTATAAATATTGTGGACTGTTATTAAAGTTTGCTAGCCATTCCCAGATCCTGCCCAGGCAGCTGCCGGGCCCTGCCATCCCATTCCCATGCAGGCTGTCCTGTTCCAGTCCTTTTATGCCTGATTAAAGCCTGTACACTCTAGCTACCTCGTATCTTGACTCTTATTTATTGAGCTAACCGTTTATTGTATCCAGTCAAAAATAGAACCGGTAATTAAATATTTATTTACCACAGCCCCCTCCAAGAAAACCCCAAAAAAATATAAAACTGTTCAGAAAAATTCAAAAAAAGTAAAAAAATGTTCCGAAAAATAATAAAAAAAATATAAAACAACAAAAACAATTAAAAAAAAAGTTCTTTTCAGAACTACCTCCCCGTTATTAAAAAATTGGTACAATATTTGGAACTGTGCCAACCTCTATTTCTCTTAGTTCGCTTCCCAGTTCGCTCGCCGGTACGCGAACCGGAAGCGAACCAAAAACAGTAAGTATAAGGGAAGGAAACAGACACTTATGTTAAAAGAAAGACAGCTATAGGGGAGTAAACTAGAGATACTATTACCCGTAATCCACTGCTGATGATGTCACATATTACATCATTCATGACATGCTCAGTGACATCATCAGCAGAGGATTGCGGGTTTTTTGGCAACGTGCCTTATCCACGGTTTAATTACGCTGCCTTTTGCTTTATATAAGTTTTTAAATTGTATGAAATATATACCAATAGGTCGTTATGAACCTTTAGGTAGTGCTTTTCTTCATGAGGTCTGGTCGCTTCCATACACATACAGATGTTTCAAAGATGATCAAGAAGTTTATCTGAATGGAGAGGAATGCACTGAGACGCCAGATCATTCACTAATGTGTAGGCACATACAGTTACACGGTTCATGCAACAAACACCGACCAAATATGGCTTGCGTGTTGCAAGGCACGCCAGTTCCTGCTATCATCCCCACGTTCAAGTTGTTGGAAAATGGTAGTTATTTGATGCTCAATAATGAAGATTGTTCTGGGTTAATTAAAAGTATTCCTTTTATCGTAACAGTAAGTGAACGGGTTATTTGCTGCAGAAATGTTCTATTTCCTCCCACACATGAACATAGGGAGTTTTCAATCTCGCCACAAATACCAACCTTGGGAGCAGATTTCAACGGCATGGCAAGAATAAGAGCTCTTTTGTCTCAGAGAGAGGTGGCCTTGAGTTCGGCCCGTGAAACTTTCGTGCTTCACATAGCGAACACCCGTACAGAGGTGCAGACCCTTTTCAATTCAGATTTGTCTTTCCATTTCAGCAAGATGGTTCGGACTATCTTTAACGCATCCTCCACAAAGGCCCTGGCGCACTTTTTTAAAGTTGTTACCAGTGGTCTCGTGACTTCATTTGAGAAAATCTTTGGAGTCATCCCTGCTTTCTTTCATTCTATTTTTTCCACTCTGCTTCGTGGATTGCCATTTTTACTTGCATTACCAGCGGACGCTCTTGTGCTTTTTTACATTTTTAAATATGGATGTCCCTCCTATGCAACCTCCCGCCCTGCAGCTGCTGACACTGTTCCGCAATCGCATGCTAGAATATTATGGCACAATGCCGTTGGCGATATTAAGCACGGCATATGGATTATCTTTTCGATTCTCCTACTTCACCTGTGTCCAGCCTGTATTTCACTGCCTGACCTGTGATTTCGATTGGGCCATTGATTTGTGTCTCTGCGGACTGGTTTCTCCTGACGTCGACTTTAATCAGCTGATGACTCCTATCATTACTCACGAGTTGGTTTGTCCTGGCGAAAGGATTATGGCTGTGGCATTGATGCATGGACTAATTGGTCCCTGGAATTTACTGGCGGCAACACAGTCTTTCTTGGAACAGAGCTTTCTTGAAAACCCACCGAGCTGTCCTCTGATGGTGATAGAGGATCCGGTGCTGGGAGAGCACGTATGTTCTTTTCCGCTTTTAAATTGGATGGCTGAACTGTTTTCGGATGAAGACGGTGACTTCCTATTGGAGGCTGTTGCAGCTTATTTTGCATACACAGTTATGTCATAGACCTTTTTCATGTTTGATATGCTGAGTACTAGCATTTCATTGACAATTCATTGACTTATTTGTCAAGTTTTTATTATTTACCTTGCCTATTGGCTTAAGACTCGATAAAGTACTTGGCTGTTTTATTTTTCTTTAGCATTAAATTTTCCTAGTTTTTAATGCTTTACCTTGCGGACCGTCCACATATAAACTTGCAATCTGCTCTCATGAGATGGCACTTCTATTATCTTATTCAGTTCGTTTCCGGATCATGGGGAGGTGTCATCTAGGTCCTGGATATCTTTACACCGTGTTAAGTTAGCATGGGCTCATTACCGGTTTAAACGCCATTTTTCCTTTTTTGCAACTTCTGCACACGACACTTAGTTGTTGCTTTAGCTTTCAACCTAGTAGTTCATCGTGGTTTACATGAGAATAATATGTTATTGCTCTACTATCTGCTTTGCTTGTTAAACTATATCTGTACAGCGAGTGCTAAAGTTTCAAGAACAACACGATACAGAATTGTTATGAGGTCTGATCTCCACGACTTCATACTCATAACATAAGTGCAACTTCTGCCAATTCTGGGCATGAGGCGGGTTTTATATTGCTTTGCCGAACACACATACACAACACTTGATGCGGTTCACATGAAGAGAGAGCTGGTGTATGCTGATGTGATTCCTTCAAATCTAAGACACTAAAGTATGGGCACGCCCTAAACCAACACAAAGAGACCTTCTTAGCAAATAATATAATATGTGTATTAGGGAGGGTGAGATATAAGCAGCCGCGGGCCGTGGAGGGAGTTACGGTGAGGCAGGGAGGCGGGGAGGGGGAGAAGCAGGGTGGAGCCCTCTCCACCCTGCCCCTCCCCCTCCCCGCCTCCCTGCCCCACCGTAACTCCCTCCACGGCCCGCGGCTGCTTATAAGTGTTGCTAACTCTTATTCATTTACAGCATGTTAACATACTGTCACCATTCGCTTTTTATGTACTAGTAACTATGCTGGTAATTTTGCTACTGATAATATGTGTACTTGTATTATCTAAGATACTACGCCTGAGAAGACGGCATTAGCAAATAAACATTTCAAATACACATGTGTTCTTCTTAACTCCATGTTCTGGTTTCTAAGAAATATATAACGACCGACTGTTCATGAGTTCCACGTATCCTGAGGTACTATAAGTTCATATTCTGGATTGTCTAAACATTGAGAGTTTGTTATATCCAATGTGACACTGTACCTAGCTTGCTAAGGGGTTTTTGATTACTAAGGTGAGTTTTGGGACACCCTAATTCGCCGAGGTTCCAATCCTCTGTCCACAGTTCTGTGTGAGAACAGAAACCCTGCGACAGGGGCACCCCCGACCCTTGCTGGAGCTTCATCACACTTGCGATACAACTCCAGCAATGCGCCACCTTTACGGCACAGATACATCACGCATCTGTGCTGTTTTTGCCCCATGATGCGCCGCATTGTAAATGCAGCACACCATAGGTGACGGAACAGCGGCACAGAATGACTAACACATCCCTGGTGATGCGCCAGTCATCATAAATCTATCCCTATGCTTCTTATCTTGTTAGAGATGAACCGCCATATGTATCATCAAAGTTTTTTGCATTTCCTAAATAGCGAACTTTAAGGAATAAATAGCGATTCTTTACCATTCCTAGTTTGCGATGAGCTATTTGCTAATTACAAATTACCCATTCATTTCCTTCATTTCCATAGGGCGGTTGGACTCACTTTTAGCTCGAACGGCTGAATGGATTTCCACGAAACTTGGCAAAATTGTAGGGACTGGTAGCCCGATGTGCCTTTGCTATGTCTCAAGATATATGCTCCAGTGGTTTTTACGAAAATTAACTTTGAAAAATATATATTGGGCTACATTGGCCTATATATATGTTGGAGCCCAAATGTAGCCCAATGTAGCCCAATGAAGCCCAATGAAGCCCAATGTAGCCCAATGTAGCCCAAAGATGGCCGCCAGAGACGAAAAAAAACAAATGTAGCCCAAATATCAGCCAGATGTAGCCCAACTATAGCCCAGTGACAGAATGACCAATCAGCTTCGCAAACCTCCGTTACGCGAAGCGGAGCGCTGTTACAGATATATATCTTTTTTTGAACGTTAATTTCTCAAAATCCACTGGAGCACATATATTGAGACCTAGCAAAGGCACATCGGGCTACCAGTCCCTAATATTTTACCAAGTTTCGTGCAAATCCATTCAGCCGTTCGATTATTATTATTATTATTTTTTTTTTGCCCCGCGGGGCCCTTTTAAAACCTCCACATCAAACCTAGGGGGTCAGCGAGGATCTACTATTCCCCCTTATGGTCATTTGCCCCTTCGCTTTCGCCTCCTCTTGTCTCTCGATCCTACCGAGAGACAAGATGGCGGCCGCTACGGACTGTTTGGAATGTTGACAGACGCCGGAGAACCAATCAGCTTCGCTTCACAAAGCTCCGTTGCGCGAAAAGTACGCGTCCTGGAGCGCTGCCCGGTCCGCTGTTACAGATATATATCTTTTTTTAAACGTTAATTTCTCAAAATCCACTGTAGCACATATATTGAGACCTACAAAAGGCACATCGGGCTACCAGTCCCTACAATTTTGCCAAGTTTCGTGCAAATCCATTCAGCCGTTCGGGCTAAAAGTGAGGCCAACCGCCCTATGGAAAACTCAATGTTAAAAACACGTTTTGGGACCCCCCTTTTTTCTCGGCCCCCCCTTGACGAACCCCCCCAAATTTTCAAGGGCTGCTCAGAAACAAAATGTGCCATTTTCCTGAAAATTTCAGCCAATTCCGTCCACAAACGCCAAAGTTATTAGACATAGAATTTTCAAAAATCCCATAGAGAAAAAATCCTAACTATATATACCTACTGGCGACCGCCAGTAGGTAATATATATATATATTATTTTTTAGAGTTCCTTACATTTAATGGGAACACACATAAAGATGCATTCAATGCTAAGCTTGAGAGGTGGAATGGTTAAGACACTACTGGATGGAGGGTTAGAGCTAGCACTATCACATTTATTAACTTTGGTGTCTACTATTCTCTGATAGGTACACAGATGATGTGTCTAGAAAAAGGGCAATCAAAGACCCCTAAGAGTTCCCTACCATATAGTGACAAGATTAGGAGGGTACGTATGAAAAACTTGTTTTAGGGATCCGTATCCTGACAAATGCCATGGACCCATATGAGTGGCAACCTATGGCAGAAACATGTTGATACGGCAGATAGGGAAATGGTGTTGTTACTTGCCCATACACCCTGATTTAGATTTTTTTGAATCCTGCTAAAAGGGATCCATAATAAAGACAGCGGATACCCACTTAAACAGTTGTAACTTTTTTTTCTCTGCGTGAGGGATAATTATTCTATGATTTCTTTCTTTTCTATATTCTTTTTTTCTCAGCACTCCTCTCTGGATGTTGGTATGCACCCGGGAGTCACAGCGGCCCTACGGTGAAGCATGCCACTCATTGAGTGGGTGAGGACAGTATTTACACCCCTGTGGAACTCTTAAATTGGGTCATTATTTTGCAGCTCCTGTCTCTCTCTTTCGTATAGGTGAAGAATGATTTTCTTAATTTTTATGAAAAAAAGATTTTTTTATAGCAGGAGTGGACCGACTGGCCCTCATCCTAGAGGGTAAGATACATAGAAAAATGGATTCTGAGTTATTACATTTAGTTACTAGTCCTTCTTGTGCAGTTAGTAGTACTGAAATTATTGTACCATAGACTTTCTCCAGGTTAGTACCTGAGACAATAATGGGCATGATAGTGATTCAACTGCATGAAATTCCACAGATTTTGGCTGTGAAATTGATCATGAAATTATTTCTGATGGAAGATGGTGTGAGGCTGCGAAAGGGGATGAAGTTTTGCAAAGGTGATGAAACTCATCTGTACCGGCTGAAATCACAAAGAACAGGGTGGTGCGGATTTCTGGTGGATGAAAGATCAGTTGTCATCTAATAATGGTCTGGTATGGAGGGGCACCAGATTAATTCCTCCTGTTAAATTACACAAAGGGTTGCGAGACCAACCACACAAATGTCATCTAGGAATCTCGAAGACTAAAGAGAGGCAACGCTCAATGTATTGGTGGCCTATGATGGGTCTACATGTTGAACGCTTGGTAAGAGAATGCATGCAGTGTGCTTTGAGCGAGAAGAACGTGAAGGTGAGAGTCCAACCCATGGTGATCAGGAAGAGTCCTTGTGGGTCATGTAAAGACATTTCTCTGGACATTTTGGGGCCTGTCCATGGCATGGTCATGACAACTATGTTATTGTGGTAATGGAATTGTGTTCCAGATGGCCGAAAGTAAGCTTTTCCCATGCAGTGAGACACATAATGTGATCAATTTTTTGAAGGACCTTATTACAAGGGAGGGTCTTCTTGAAACGTTATTAACTGACAACAGGGTGCAGTTGGTCTCCAGGCAGATGGAGACATGTCTTCAAGAGTGTGGTATAGTATACAAGAAAGGTTCTCTCTATCATCCTGAATCCAACGTGATGGTAAAAAGGTTAATTAGTGTATTGGAGGAAACTATCTCTCTAGTAAGGAACGCTCGCCTTAATTGGAAAGAAAAGGTGTCTAAGAGGGTTGATGTTTACAGATTCATGCCTCACACCACAACAGGCAAATCACAATTTGTTTTATTTTGTGTAAGAACCTCTCTGGGTGAACAAGCTCCTAAGCGATGTGAGGAGTCGTAGTGCATCTAAGGAGTGAGAGGTCAGGGAGGACATAAAAACAAAAAACAGCAAAACCCGTTTTGATGAAAAGCACACAGTCAAACCTACCTTTGTTGCTGTAGTGACCTTGTCATGATTAAAAGAACGGGATGGAATGTAGTTGGCTCTAAATTGTCGAAACCTATGAGGGGGATAAAAGTGTTCACTAACACCATCAGGACTGAGGACCACTGTGTGTGGAATCTCAACAGGGTGGTGGTATATAAAGGAAGAAAGCTGAGGAATGGTGAGAGGTGCTTTCAGGCAGATATGGATGACAAAGATAAGTGTGAAGGAGGTGGTGATGGTAATGGCTAAACCAGTGACATATGTAAAGGCAGGAGCAAACTTTCGAATTCAAAAAAATTTGATAGGAAAACACAAAGTCCTGTATATCTAGATGACTATGAGGTTTACATTTTCTTATTTCTCACAAGAATTTTTTTTGTGCCTTCACATTTGCTTTGTTCTTTGTATATAGGTTGGGTTAGCCCTTGTCGTGTGTATTATATGTGAGGGAAGTGTGTGGTAATGAAAACTGGCACCAGCTCATTCTAGAATTGTTATAGACTCTTGGAATGTTTGGCTGTAAAGGCAGACCGGTGGCGGGGCTTGATGGGGATGTCCAGGCTGTCTTTCATGTACCGATTTAACCAGTTACTCTCTTCTTCACTGCATCTTTTTAACAACATGCCTACATCATGGCTCACTCACATGATCCCAAAATCATTACTAGATTTCCAGATATTCATGCTGCTGGGACACTCTGGGCAGCTGTGAACCTCTGTTACCATGCTAGTGGACTGAGTCAGAGCACAGGTAAGACAATCAAGAGACGAATGAGGCACAGGTAGTAAACCCCCTCAGTGGCGTATCTAGTCCTTAGTCCGTCAGTGGCGGCCGGCGCCCCCAAAATTCGTGCCGCCTGGGGCGGACTGCTCCTCCCCCCCACCCCGCTCCCCTGTTGCTACGGCACTGAAACCCCAAACTGCACCACCACCTCCCATATTCACTAATGTTTCTGAGTGCTGGTCCACCCTTTACCTAGTAACTAATCATGCTCTGGGGGAATTGGTGTCTTTCCACCAGACCTGCTGCCAGAAAACAACAAACATGCAATCCTGTGAATCCTGGGTCTCACTCCCCTCTCTCACGGAAAGTTAACGTTCTCATATTCCTTGCGGTATCATGATTGCTAACTGCACGCTGCCATCAACGCTCCCTAGCGTCTGCTTTGTGCATGCACAGCAAAAGTGAATTTGAACTTAAAGATAAGACATTATATTCTTGCAGGCATCAGTTGTTTTAAGGCGGGCTGCTACTTTGTACACATTTTGGCATGCGGCATCTGACCACGACAGGGAACTATCGTATCAGTGAGCGCGGGCCGGACATCCTATCCGAGGGGGACGCTGTAAAAGACACCTGGGGCGCGCAGAGCAGCAGCCGCCGCGCATTGTGTTCCCGGGATATCTGATCACATACAGAGACATGGAACAGTTTCCTACTAAATAATTATTCATCAAGAGTGCGCCAAGACATCGTAAATTGTAAATGATAAAATGTGCAAGGTACTCGTGACAAAGCCACAGGAAAAAACACGTTTAGAATTTGCCTATTAAGGAAATCCAGCCATAGAATGACAGCGTGAATTCCTAAGTAGAGAGGATGCTGAGCCGTAACACTTAATAATGCTCATAGGAACGGAGTAAACAAGGGTCCCACAGCCAAGCAGTAAATTTCCTTTTCTCATAAAACAACAGTGGTGAGCATGAAATAAA